>NC_088794.1:70220433-70939933 GCF_011386835.1 Chrysemys picta bellii | reverse complement strand
CTGTAAACATCTTGAAGGGGATTTCAATCTGCCAAACGCACATTGAACAACCATTTTACACCCACTTAAAACCATCATTTGCCAGGGCCTTTGAAATCAGGATACGGTTTCAAAAGTCAAAAGGGGGTATATGGAGATTCCTCAGTATAACAATGGGGAGCAGTAACTTCATTTATGACAATGTCACTTGGTGGGAGTAGTGTTCG
The DNA here is from genome assembly GCF_011386835.1 of Chrysemys picta bellii. Classification (NCBI taxonomy): domain Eukaryota; kingdom Metazoa; phylum Chordata; order Testudines; family Emydidae; genus Chrysemys; species Chrysemys picta. Next base: position 70,939,727 of record NC_088794.1, on the reverse strand, counting down.
AGTCTGTCCATGAAAGTGTACTTCTGACTGGCAACCCCGTCCCCAGAATCATGAGATTTCCCAGTACAGGCCATGCTGACATTGATAAATTGACCTCTCTGGTCCACAAGGGGACTAGCAATGGCATAGTACCCTTTGCGATTTATGTACTCATGTGCTCCTTGAGGAGAGCAAACTATGGGCATATGAGTCCCATATATAGCCCTGGCACACTTTGGAAACCCCATTCTCTCAAAGCCAGCAGTTACCTCAGGAATATTTTTTATGCCTGCCACCTCAGGGTAAACCAGATGCCTGATTGTCTCAGAAACCTCCGCCACCACTTTACCCCATCAACTTTGCAACACCAAACTGGTTGGCAATGGACAGATATAGCAACTGCTTCTGGACTGGCAAGCGTGGCCCCATGCATGTCTTTACCCTGAAGAGTTGGGGCAAGTTGCTCAAAAAGCTCCAGAAATGTAGCTTTCTTCATATGAATGTTCTGGACCCACTGCTGGTCATCCCAAGTCTGCATGATGATGTGATCCCACCAGTCAGTGCTTCTGGCACAGTGTCAGAAGCACTGGTCTACATTGGGGCATTAGCAGCTATACCAAGAGTAATGAGTAGCATCAGCCAGTTTGAGTCTGCCATGCCTGGGTACTCCTCCTCAGCTGCCTGCTCCACCTGAAGTTGTCAGGTGCTTTTCATGGGTCAGAAAACACAGCTGAAATGTCCGCCAGCACTTCACGGAAGATCTGTCAGATTCCTGACACAGGAATGAAAGTGCAAGCAAAAGAAGTTCTTGAAAAGGGACCGCCTCCATGTTGTTTAGCAGACTGTGTTAGTGGGCTGTTCAAACTGCCTGTAATGTGCAGGATGGGCAGTGAAGTTTTCCCACAGTGTACTATGGTCAAAGGGCTAGAGCGGCCACTTTTGGGGAGAATGCTAGGGAACTTGGGATATGGTTGGTTTGGTTCGGGTCTGCATCCTGCAATGTGGACACCAGAGCCCCAGGTTCAAATTCAGATTAGAAAATTCTTAACGTAGGGTTAAGAATCAGTGTAGCTGCTCAAGCCCCGGATCTGCTAACTCAGGTCAACTGATTTAAATCCCACTAATCCTGGGTTTACATTCTAGAGTGGACATACTCTGGGCACCCAGTTGCTGAGTGTACAGTCTGAAAAGACAAAGAAAGTGACAGGGAAACAAACAAGTGAACAGAGTTGTGATTGATGTGGGTCTTATTACTTGTTTGTTTTTGTTTTGTTTTGAATTAAACCATGCTAAATTCTCTCCCCCATACCCATAATCCTTCCCATTTTCGCCACACCAATTTCCAACTTCATTTACAGGCTGCTTTTACACCTCCCTCCATATGGATGTGCAGCTGATTCATGAACTAAAGAGAGAAGATAGGTAAGTAGCTGAAAACTGTTGCATTTAAAATCTGCTCTCAAAGAGTTCATGTGAATTGCATCATTATATAACCAATGAAACAGAAATACATCGTGAACCATACTGCAAGGCTGATCAGTTTTGGGGCAACTGATTCCTTTGTAATAATGTTGAAGGCCACAACTAACATAAGACAAGAACTTGCTGCAGGATGGCGCTGGGGCTGGAGGAAGGAAGAGTAGAGACTTGTTATGATTTTGGCATCTGGGAGGGGATCAAGTTGGAAGCTCTAGTCAAGAGGGTGGTAGAAGGATGGTTTGCAAATAGGAGAGGGGTTATGGTGATTATCACTTGGTGTTGCTCACTCAGCTAAATCTGGAGTAAGGTAATCTGGGCTTCCACCCATTGCTCCACCTCCACACCATGACCTTGTGCCCACTGGGAGTGGCAGTGGTGGGCGGGGCTCCTCTTCCCCCCACAAAGATGTAGAGACAACAGCAACAGCATTCTCCTTGTCTTGCCACACAGTCCCCTGTTGGGATGGGATTGGTAGATACCCTGAGAGAAGTGGGTCTTGGAGTTAACACCCACTGAGCTGCATGGGGCATTTCGCACCTCTCAGAGCTATTGTCTGAGACTGTCTGCAGACTTAGGTAGCCATTGCTGCAGTGATTGCACTCCGCTCTTGTTTTTACAACCATGAGGGCTAGAAACTTCACTCTTTTAAAATTATGAAAGCTGAGATTCTGAGAATCACCTGATTCCAGGCTCTGGGGCCCTATGCCTGGGCATATAGTGCATATACCTTAATCTGGCCTTGAACTCTCCTTGAACATGCTGCTTCCCCATGCCTCCCTCTGTCGTGCCTTCCAATGATCCATCAGTGCCCACCTCCCTCCTTTCAAGTAAGTGGAATTTGTTAGTCTAGCTCTGCTGCACCCTAGCATGCTGCCTCCCAATTTGCATACTTGAGCATTTTAGTATGCAAAAAGGAGGCAAATGTACTCAAAATATCAAGCGTGACATACCCCAGGATTTCAGACCTCACTGTGTGATACAGCATGTTACAAATCCAAGGGGCAGTGACACTGAGTCTTAACTCTTATGCAGCTGGATACCAAATTCACCATGTGTTGTGACGCTGTGCTGCAGGAAAATAAATCAAAGCCCCTTTGATCTGTATTTCAAATTGCGCAAACGAAAACAAATGAGAGCAGAAGATACCTACAGCTTCTCAGACACACTACAGAGGAGTTTTGCTCAAATTTTTTACCAAACAAAATAAATTACAACAAATGCAAAAATAAAGTGGATTTAGTAATAATAATAATATATAGCACTTTTCATCAGGATAGCTCAAAGCACTTTACAAAAGACGTCAGTATCATTATCCCCATTTTACAGAAAGAAAACCTGAGGAACAGAGTGGTGAAGTGACTTATCCAAAGTTACCTGGCAGGCCAGTAGCATAGCCAAGAACAGAATCCAAGTCTCCTGAGTCCCAGGCCAGTGCCCTATCTAATAGGCCACAGTGCCTCCAACTTCTTGCTTGTTGCTTCTTATTTGCTCACACCTTTGAGGAGAGAGCAGCAAAAGAGTTTGGCTCCATCCAGGTCTCCCTCCATCTTGAAAAAGGTGTACTGTACGTGTGTATGCAACACCCTTATTTCCCATCATGCCCTGGCAGGAGTTAGGACTACTAACATGACTCCCATTGACCTCAATGGATTTTGGATCAGGTCCTTTATGCAAAATTTCTAAAATATAGAACTATAAGTATTTTTTTGTTTATGAAAGCAGTAAGAGAGAGCTAGATATTGTTAGCTAATACTTATGTTAAGTGTAGTATACCCCACAGAATGTGCATGGCATTAATTTAATATACATCTGCATACTTTATATATATATGAGCGTTGGGAAATTATGTTAACTGAATATGTTATGCTCTTCCCACAATTCTATTCACACATGTCAAGCATCCCATAGTGCTTTGTGAACTTGAAATCAACTTTGGCATTAGAGAATAGGAAACTTGTCAAAGCAAAAATGTGTGACTATTTTTACCAAGTACACTCAGAAAGTAAGTACTTGCACAGCACATCAACACTGAGGATGGAGCGCTATGGGAAAGTATAGGGAGGTACCCAGGACAAAGCTGGCAGAAACTAGTGGATTGAACTTAAACTTAAATGACATATAGGGTTTTTTTTAGCTTTTAAACAACCACCATGTAAATAGAAGCAGGTTTGAGAACGTATCTTTGAAGCACACCTTATGTGTAAGGTGAACATGCTGCAAGAGAAGAATTGCTTCCCAGAAGGAATGTCTCCTTTTCATATTGAACTGCTTTGCTTTAGACAATAAATTTGGCTAAGTTCAGTTATTTGGTCTCTTGGACATTTTAAAGAATGAACTGCAAATAATTTCCCAACACCCGTATATATATTAAAAGTATGTATATGTATAGTCAAACAATTGGCTACACCTTTTAGTCAGTAATGTAAAGAAGGGGTTTCCTTTCTATTAGTTCATTAAAAAGAAATTTGGAAAATTTATTTAGTGGAAAAAAAGGATTTCCTTGAAGTTGCTATAACCTTATGATATTTGCACAGCACTAAGTAATTGTGAAAGCAGATTAGGGTTCTTGTTTTTGGTCTACAAATCTCTACATATATTTGAATTCAATATAATTCCTTTCAAAGCAGTTTTCGTCCATTATAAGAATTGTCACTTTTGCAGTCAAATCCAAGTAACATCTGCTCAGTGCAACCAGTCAATATTGTGGAAAAGTTCAAAGAATGAAGATCATTAGTAGTGTCAGCTTTACAACCAGAAGGTAATGGCATTAAAGTGAGCAAGGATAATACCCAGCAATAGTGGCCTCATTAACCAGTGATTTATCATGATGAAAAGACCTGTTTAACCCTTGGTCTTCACATGCTTTCTGTTTTCAACAAAAAGGTCTATTATTTCTAAGTTGTCAAGTGATAATTTGTGGATTGTTAAAGGGATGTATTAAATTATATTTAAAATAATTATGCAGATATTGTATTTGAAATGGGATTAGCCTAAGCCAATATGAATCCCCGCTCCTCCTTTAAATGCCTTTATCCATTTGGAAATTAAAATGAAGCCATTGCATGTGGTCAGGATATCAATGTGTTGTCTTTTAATTTAAGCCTGATGTGTGCAACAAGTAACACCCTTGTTTCACATGTGTGTCAAAATCCATGTATAATATTCTGTGGGCCACATGTGTGAATACAAAAGACATTTTCCTGCTGTCAAATAAACAGGTGCACATTGTTTATCTTTTAAAATAATCTTTTGCCCCTCATCCACACACACTGGAATATGTATTTAAATTACTTGCATATCATTTGATTAATTTTACTGTTATTGAAAAAGAAGCACTTATGGTGCTGGACAGTGCAGGCAGATACCATGTAATTTCTGCACATCTCTGCCAATGCAACTTATTCCTGACCTGTAACATCTGTGCTGCTCCAATCCTTGGCCTCTCCTGAGTAGAAAATGTCACCGGTGACAAATTGTGCCAAATTATATGGTGGCTTTTGTGATGTGGACAAATGTCCATCAAACTCACTTCACTTGTGACATATGCCAAATTTGCATCCAGGTCAATAGAGGCAAGAGGTTAACATTAGCACATTGTCACCTAGCTTCCAAATACACTATGCTTAATTTTTGCTTTTATTTGTCTTTCTATCTATAAAGATTAAACTAAAACTCGAAGCTGCAATTTCCCGCATTTTGTTTTTCCTGTAAAACAAAAAAAGAGTATGACGGGCATAGTTTAGTTGATCTGAACATGACAAATAGCTTTTTGAATGCTGGGCAGCCTTTCGGAGGTGTTAGGATTTCTATACAAAATACAGGTATAAAGGCCAAGAGGAACATCATAATATTAAAATGACCAGAGATTAAGATAACTTTTTTGAAGCTTTTTATCACATTTTCCAGCTGCTACTTTTTCATATTCAGAGGAAGGAATATGATACTAAGTACATTTACTAAGTTATTTTGGATCTATATAGACAGATACCCTCAGTCTGTCTATCTGTGATCCAGATGTAATTTTTTTAACTCTAAAAAAATGGCCTCTTGTTTTTCTATATTGTCCAACAGTCTGCTATAAAAGAGTTTATAACCCTTTGTGGAGAAAAGTGAGAAGGCAGCTAATGTACAGCCTGCTCCTGGGACGTGTTAAATGACTTCAATTCCTATGGGTTTCAGTTGGGATTCAGGGGACTTTTACATTACAGGAAGCATTTGAAGGATCACACCCCTATTAGGAAATAACACTTTTATTAGACTTAATTCACAACTCTTTCCTAACAAGGAGAGAGTAAATTTGGACCCCCTCAGGCAAAACTCCCGTTGACTGCAGGACTGAGCACCCGTTGGGTGCTATTCTGGTCCCATTGAAGTCAATGGCTGTTTTGCCATTACCTTCAATAGGGCCAGGGTTTCACCCTTTGTCTAGAAGTTACAGTCAAAAATGTAAAGAGAATGGTGGTGGAGGACAGGCAAGACTACAGTGGAAAGAAAACGAAACAAATTAAAGATTTATAAAAGTGACTGCAGGATCAAGGATCAGGCTCTTTATTGTGCCCTTTGAAAAAAGAAAGGGAGCACTGTCCAATTTGCTGGCAATGAGCAAACATGCACTAGACCCCCTTCTGTCCTCATGTCGTTAAAGGCAAAAAGCCTCATTTATACAAAAGGCCCTTTAAACTGGCAGTGGTACAGAGGGGCCTCTGTGTAAACAAAATTCTGGCTCAGAATGATTTTCAGTCTTAACTTGTATTTTTCACCATTTCCCAATATTTTTGCCTGTGAAAATTCTGGGTTTCTGTTTTAGCTGTGCGGTGGGCTGTCTTCTTGTTGTAGTAGTTGTTGTTTTTTACAGTGAAATGGATTAATTTTCCCTATGCAATGAATGCACATAAAGTTGCACTGTTCTCTTTAAAATGTGTGCGTGGCGTGAAGGGGAGCTCTTCTCTGGCAGTGAAACCTTTGCCCATACCCCAGTTGGTGAATTTTCATGGAGAAAAGCAAAACTAACCAACTGATAATTACAGCTTCTGCATTATCTTTAGTTGTGATTCCAGATTGGCTTCACAGCTGTCACATTTAAAAAATACTACTGGCTCTCTCTCGCTCTCTCTCTCTGGGGTCAACTCTGCAAAGTGCCCAGGCTCTGGCCCCAACTGAACAAAGTACTTAAACATATCTTGAATTTGGGGACAATTCATATGTTTAGGTGTTTTGCTGGATTAGGGCTAGAGTGTTTAACAGTTTACAGGACTGAACCCTATAAACAGTGGTTTTCATATTAGGTAAAGTGCAGGAGTTAGTGGGATAGATTTCTGATCTCCGGTATACGTGTATAAATTGAGAGTTAATTCAATTTTAAATGCTAAGGAGTTGCAGGAGTAGCATCAGTATAAAAATGGTGTGAGATCAGAAGTAGTGCATTGCCTTCAGTGGAGTTACTCATATTTGACTGAGGGTATGTCTACACTTACAATGGGATAGTGGTGCTGCTATTGAGGTTCAGGTTGGACACTACCTATGTCAACAGGAGGGCTTCTCCCATTAGCACAGGTAATCCACCTCCCCAAGAGGCAGTGGCTTCTCTTTCATCGACCTAGCACTAGCTACACCTGGGGTTAGGTCAGTACAGCTACTACTTTCAGGGGTGTGGATTTTTGTGATTTTTTTGGGGGGTGTGTGTGAAAAATCCACACCCCTGAGAGACCTAGCTATACAGATGTAAGTTTCTAGTGTAGACTGGCCATGAGATTAGAATCTGGCTCATTTGTTCAGGTGCTGTATCATCTGGTCTAAATGTTAGAGAACTATTCACTCAGAAGGGCTTTAGTTACTTTATAATACTGAAAAACTGGACACTCTTTATTCTTTTATCCAAAGATCAGTCACTTAAAAAAGTTAGTTTACTTGTTTATTTTCACTTTTATAAAGTATTTGCCCTAAATATTCCTAATGGTGCCATAATAATTTATTTCCTTCCCTTAGTATGTGACTATAACTACACAAGGAGATGTTTTTAACACAAAATAACATTTCCAGATATGTTGTGCAACTGCTTCTAATGAGAACTTTACAGACGGCACAGCAATAGATGAGGTATGAAATAAATGGCTTGGCACATTGCATGGGATATATCTACATACACATTAAAATGCACTCCGTCTTGGAATTGGCTTTCTTCACCCCACCCCCATTCTGTGCTGCCTAACAAAAGATTTTCAACAAAAGAAATTCTTCCTGGTTTGTAAAACAGTTGTGTAAAACTTGGACTGTAAAGCCACAGTTGACTGCTTTAATGTGGAACAGTTGGGAGGGTGGGGAATCACTGGCAGGTTGGGACAGGACACAGCAATGGTGCCCTTATTCTGCCGAGGGTCTACTTAGTCACACCACCTGCTCCCCCTATTATTTCAAAGGCAAACCAGTCATGACAGTCTGAACAGACGGATGTTTAGCCTCAATACCTTGGACACACGGCACCAGACGGTGCAAGGGGAGTTAAGAAAAGATAAATGAAGTGATCAATAAAGATAAGGGACCTGTTTAGCAGTAAATGATGGGGATAGGGCAGACAAAACAAGGGGTGAACGTGTGTTAAATAATGCAAGAGTGCGTTCAGCTAAACTTAAACTTTTTAAATCCATGTATTGTTCAAAAAGAGTCTCCTCCCCCCGTCCCCATCGGTTATTTGTGTTTTAGGTAGATATGATAAAGTGTACACGTGCACAGATTGCCACACAAAAGTATGTATCTTCTGGACTGTTTGCTGCTTAGCTGTAGTGTGTTGGGGGTGGGGAGGAATGGGCATGTGTTTGGAGCTCAATATCAGTCCTAGTCATCCCATCTTTACTCATGATAAAACAAACAAACTGTGGGGAGTTGTGGAGATAGGGCAGATAGGCCATGGTCTTCACAGCAGGTTGAATGTTAACTGGGACAAATTGGTATGGCTCACTTTCTTTATATATTAATCTCTGTAGGGCAGGGGTTGTCTTTTTTGTGTTTGTACAGCACCTAGCACAATGGGGTACTGGTCCATGCCTAGGGCTCCTAGGCACTATGGTAATCCAGATAATTATAATATCCTGTGATCCCTTTCAGTGTGTATAAGCACTGAAGGAGCAAAGATACAGGAAAAACCCCGTGGCTTTACATACCAGTGGTCTGTACTGCACATAGGACCAGATGCTCATTCTTATTCTCCCTCCTGCACCTTCATAATTCTTATGTAGTTTTGGCATTAACAATCTCACAAAGGAGTCTGCCATGTTCACAGACTCTGCCCAGTTCAACTGAGCATCACCGGGTACAGTGAACATGCTCACTGTATTCCCCCAATGTCCTAATATGAGGTACATTTTCTTCCCTGACAGACTTGATGTCACTCAGTCAGGGAATTAAAATTAAAGGTACCATGGGACCTAGTGACTCCAGATGACATTTCCAGAGGAGTTGGGCTCCCAGACCCACACAATATTCAAATGATAATGACAATCACAATTGATAATCTAACAGTCATTTGTGGGTGGCTGTTCCAGCCCCTTTGCTGAAGAGAGGCAGTTGAGGAAGGTACCTATCCATAGGCATCAGCAATGGTGGCCTTTGTCATGTATACAGTTTTTGAAAGGTTTGGTGACTGTATAGGAATTGCCCCTTTAAGATCTAGATCTATCTATCTAGGTTGTGACAGAGAGCCATCATTGTAATAGCAAAGAGCCTTCTAATACTATAAAATAGAAAGCCAGAAATTTCTTTTTCCCTCTAGTAATCAAGGATTGGACATGTATTATTTTATTTATATTTGTTGTTGTTGTGGGAAGTCTGAAGGCACTGAGGTCTCTTCTGGGAATTAATTCTACATTCATTGGTCACTTACTGAGAAAACTATCTGCGATTCACACAAGTTTTACTTTTTGGGTTGACAGTTCCATTGTTCCAGTGGACCACAACTGTCATGTGAGGTTATGATTAGAGGTAGGCAAAATATAGAGGTTTTTTTGGGGTGGAGGCTGATTTAACTTAAATTTAACTTAATTTTAACTCTTCATAAATTCAGGTTAAATTTGGCAAATAGTTTTAGAAGAAAAAAATCAAGATAAATTTCTGGAAACGTTTCATTTTAACATCTCTGAAACAAATGTTTTGACTTTTCATTTCAGAAAATCTTTTTCAGAATGTATCTAAATTTAATTAAAAACAACCCATTAAACATTTGAACTCTCCCCAAAATTTATTGTGGGTTGAATGAAATATTTTGCTCAGTCCCAAATGATTTTTTTTCTATTTTGAGGAAAACAAAAAAACCCTCATTTTCGTTTAATCTGAAATTATATTTTTATTATAATTATTTTTTCCATTTGATCACTGAACTGAAAAATTGGTTATTTGCCCAGCCCTAATCATGAGGTGCATTCTGGTTGCAGAGTTAGTTCCTTTCCACCTGAAAATCATTGCATCTGGCATTGGTTTGTTGAGTGAACCCAAAAGTGGGGCTGGTTGTAGCTTGTAACAAGGGCTCTCTCACTTTTTCTAATTTGATTATTTTGTTATCTTATTTTTTTTCTTCTTCTTTTTGGTCTGATACAGTTGAAGACATTTCAGTTCTATTAAGATGTCTGATTGACTTAGTGGATTCTGGAAGACAATGCTGTTATAAGATATGGGCTCTCCTAATCACCTCTTGCCTAATGGGACAAATGGATCCATGCTAGGGAGTTGCAACGTAGAGGAGCCAGGTAGTTCCTTCACATGAACTCTCCATTTGCAATAAGAAATTAAAAGGTCTGCTGCTTTATGACTGTCAGATCTGCTAGTCTACCCAGCTTTCTTTTAGACTTGGACAGGTCAAAGTGCTCCAAACTCAGCATCAGATACGTAGGTGATGAAGGCCATACAAGTACCTAGATGGATTGGCAGATCTGACACTCCTAAAACAGCAGACCTTTTAGTCTATAGAGCTTTTAAAATGAAGAGTTAGGGATTCATACTCTGAAAGTGACACAGCACTTTAGCAATTGATTCCCATGGGATGGCAGATGAGTGACCAACAGTGCTACACAATTTTTGGAATATGTAATGCTTAGTGAACATGAATGTTACCTTTGATTTCCTTTCAGGGCAGCAGTAAATGCTGTTGTGTATCCTCTACAATCAGTCCTGAGACAGCTGTAGGGGACTGGGCCAATGGAAGTCTCCTGCAGGGCCAGACAGCCAGCACAGCTGTGCAGAGAGGCAGCTGTCAATGCAGGATGGCTTTTATCTCTGAGAACTATATGCCCTTCCACCAGGATTTCCTAGATCCGGGTGTTGGTAAAACTAGTCCTAGCAATTCAGTGTGTTTGTCCCCTCCACCCAAACCATTCCTACAAACGTTAGTAAGTCTATGAAAACACTGCATAGTTCAGTCCCTGGAATCTTCCCTCCTCTCAGCCTTGCTTTCATCTCCTAGCCCTGGCCCCAGTTCAGGTAATTGGGGTCTCAACTTTAGGTTTTGTGTTTAAAAGACTAATGGAGTGGATGCAGAAGCCCTTTACTTCTGCTTTACACAGGCCTAATAGATCACAAGGCTATCTAAGCAGGTCTGGTATAGCAGAGTCTATTCCAGAGTTAGGACCAGCAGAGGCCTAAATGATAGAGAGCCTGTGTCCCTCATGAAAGGTACTGCAGTAACCCCTGCCAAGCAGTCATGGAGTGGAAAAGGAGGGGGATTCAGGGATTGGGACCTCAGTGCCCTCCAAAAATAGCCATTGTAGGTGGAGTTCAATCAGGGCACGTCTTCACTAGCAACGTTAAAGTGCTGCTCCCAGTGCTCTAAAAAACCCACCTCCACGAGGGGTGTAGCTCCCAGTGCTGTTGTACTGTCTACACTTGGACTTTACAGCGCTGAAACTTGCAGCACTCGGGGGATGTTTTTTCACACCCATGAGCAAGAAAGTTGCAGTGCTGTAAAGTGCCAGTGTAGACAAGCACTCAGAGGCAACAGTGATGGTGAATAGGTGGGTGTTATAATGGGACTTAGAATTTGTACAGTTCCTTTAAGTGGGGCCATTATTTCTGGGCCAATGGGTCCTGATTCAAAGCTTTCCCTTTATGCTGGGGTTGCTGCTAAGCACCCTGACTATTTTCTAAGCTAAGCTGTTTGCTTGTCAATCAGACAGGGATGCCTTGCCCCCTGGCAGGGTCAGGAGGAGATTCCAGAGCACTGTGTAGTGATAGGGCCCAGTTGTGTTATGGAGCACTGGCTGGGTCAAGATTTGTAACACATTTGTTCACAGTTAATTTTTATGTCAATATTTTTGTGTGAGCGGTTAGAGATTTAAATACAGTCTGGCAATATTATTGTCAACCCAACAACACCATAGTCTGCTAATGCTTCAAAGGAAAATGAAAACTCACTAGAAATAAAAGTGAAACTAACCAATTGTGCAAGTTAAATGGAATTCAAAATGGTAGGCTAGAAAGAAACAGCAAAAAGTGACTCCAGCTTTTAAAACTATTTCCATTTTCATAAACTAAGGTGTATGGTGAGGAAACGTGTGATTGTTTTTTAAAAAAAATCTTTATTTTTATCTATCATCACCTAATCATTATCTTTATTTACAAGAAAAATGATCTGGGGTAAAATTTAGGTTCTGTCATTTCTAAAGTAAGGATACTTTCACCCTGTTTGGATGACATATGTTTGGCCCCCAGAGACCCAGTCACATAGCTGCTTTGCAGGAAAGAGAGAGCACTTCTAGAATCTTTTCTTTCTAGTCTCTTCTTTTGCTTCTAGAATGAAGTTCTGCATAAGCACGAGCATGCCAATTGAGGTTTTTAAATCTCTCAGCTCAGCAGCAGTGTCGGAATGTTTGTGTGTGTTAAATATGAGTAGCAGCAAAATGTTCCATTCCCACAGCACAAATATGAGCTGTGCTGCAGGAAGGCTGCTTTGCCTGATTATGGTTGTTTTATCAGGGCCTGATCCTGTGAGGTGCTGAACAACTGCATTGTGCAAAAGAACATAGTCTACCCCTATCGCCACCACCACAACATAACCCACTTTAATTACCTTAATAAATTCTATGATTAATGATTTACATCTGTGAGATTATCATTCATGGACCTGACAATAACGCTGTTTACTTTTATGAGATATTTTATAATTCTAGCTCCAAGAAAGGCATGGTACATTAGTGTTGGTACATCAGCTTAATGTGCATGCAGCGTCATAAAATGATTCAAACAAACAACTGGGAGCATTATTATGTGCTCTGGAATTCACCACAGTACAGCCAGAGCATGATTCATTTGGCAGCTTTCTCTTAAAGTTTATTAATATCATTTTAGTAGAGCCAGGGTCTTTTTCAGTATTTAGTCGGCCTGTTGGCGAGAAGCATCCTATGAATAACATAAATGTTTGTTAATGGCAGTGATCGTTATAATCTACTCTAGAGCCATCTTGCATGCAAAGGGCCTGACCCTGGAAGACACTGAACTCCTTTCAGGATTGAGCTCTGAGGGGCATGATTCCTCAAGGGGGTAAGTGCCCCCATGTTAAAGTGCGGAGATCTGGATCCTTAGTCTGCCAGGTGGCTCTGTAATATATTTATGGGAAAGTCAGGGGTATTTAGAGCACGCAACACCTCACAGGATCAGTAACAAGTCACTTAGGAGCTCAGATACTACGATGATAGGCAAAGATTTGAGGGATCTACAGTGAGCTGCACTGTTATTGACTCTACGATCATCATGGCCTAGGGCATATCCATGCACTCACTTAAGGAATATGAACAATAAATTGTGCCTTTGACAAAGGGGAATTAGGCTAAAAGTTGGAAAATTTCCCTCTAGTGCCTAATCTTGTTCCCAACAAACTCAATGGGAGTTGCATTGACTCCCTGAATATTCATAAACAAACCCCTGACTGAAGTTCCTAGGACTGTTGGCCTGTACCAGTGCTTCTTAAACATCACTGCCCATAAAGGAGATTTGTTATGCAGGCAATGATTCCTCTTGCTACGATGCTTCCTCGAGGCACAAGATTACTGGCAAATACATTTTCCAGTGTATAGACTATGGGATAAAACTGGAAGGGAAGTGGATTAGAAACAGAGACGTAACAAAACATTTGATCCCTTTTACTGCCTTGTGTGATGATAAAATGAAAACTATTTCCAACTATAAAATGCCATGTTAGAAGGCTATAAACCATTTTGATTTATTGCTAAACTGGTGAATGGAGGAAACTGTATTATAAAACTACATCTTTTGGGCCGGTTCCTGCAGTCATTACTTAGGTAAATCTTCTGCTAGAGTCAAGGGTATTTTTAGTTTATTTTGCCTGAGTAAGGACTGCTGGCTTGGGGCATGTGTTTGAAGATCTTCAGGACACATTAATTAAAACAATTATGCAGGCCAGACCATGCTATGATTCTTTTACTTCTGAGCAATGGTTCATATTACACACATGACACGGGAAGGAAAATGGAACACTTGTGTCCATAAGAAGCAAGAACTGTCATGTGAATGGAGTTTCAATGAAGGTGCAGTACAAATGAAATAACCCTTTTGTCTATAAATGACTGATGTACTTATTGCTGAAATGGACCTTATTCAATCCAACAGTAGTTAACCAAACTGGAATGTGATACTGTTTACAGCAGGATGCAGTTGATATTTTTCCTGGTGATATCCTAGCTCTCTTGAACATCCTCCCTCTTGAAATTTTAGGGACCGTTGAGCTATCTTTGTATGGAAACCTTTTTATTTCAACAGAGCTCCAAGCACACCACACTGTTTTTATTTTGCAGTATATTGTTGTCTAAGATGTCTGACATCAATGCACAGGGAAGGGTTGGCTAGACATACTGACTGTGACTGCTAATTAATTGAGGTGTCATTCATATAATATATTTACAGGGGATTTCTAGAAAATTGGGATGTTGGCAAATTTAAATAAACAACCTATCCCCATTTACCCCTATGGGCCTGAAATCAATGAGACAGATCTCATGAGCAAGGATACTCATGTGAGTAAAGGTTGCAAGATTGGGCCTAAAGTAGGAATAGAAGTTCAAGGAATCTTCCCTGCAAACTAGTTTCCCAGATTTTGAATAAGCCAAACATAGCAAAGGAGATTACTGGGCTGTCCAGATGTGTATGGTAGGGCACAAACAAATCTCTGCTGGGCATCTACTATGTTCACTAGGAAAGTTCCATCTCTCTGTGTTACTTTCATAAATCACTTTCTACAAGGACAAGTATCACACAAGTCAAATTTGTCTTGACCCCTACGGAGTGGTTTGGCTGCCCTCATGGCTTCATTAATCATCCATACAGTGGAATAGTGATCTGATTTCTTAGAATATGGAAGTAGTGCTAGTCTGATGTATGTAGTGTTTTCCCAGAGACAAGGCTGGCATTGTCAGAGCTGCTGCACGGATGTGTCTGAAGGGCAGCCGACTGCCCCACTGCAGGGCTCTCATCCTGTAGAAAAATGAAAAAAGGAAATGAAGGGTCTTGGTGTCTTGGAAGAGAAGTGGTTTATTGTACATGTTGCTGCATCTCCTCTGAATTTTCTGAAACTCCTCCAATTTGGACGCAGGATCAGATACAATACAGCTGGAGGTTTTTTGTTAACTACAGGGATATGGTGGGTGAAACCGAATGCGGGAATTGGTTGCTCCCAGTGGCAGCTAAATCTTGCTAAACGAAAGGGAGTAATAGATAGGGAGTTATGGTGATGGTGATTTGTCTCTGGCACCTTGCATAGGATTGTAAGGCATTTGTCAAGTAGTTTAACCTTCAAATTTATGTTTTGTGCTAAGAAAAATTATTTGGAAAACTTAATTTGAACAGAGATGTTTTCAGGTCTTTCTTTTAATGTCAATGAAACAGTTGTTGATTTAAAAAAATATTGAAACTGGAGACATGCTGAATGAAAGCCCTGCGATCCAAATTTGTAGCACAGATCTGCAGTGTATATAGGTAATGGGACAAATATGAACCCTTAATTCAAACATCTGCACTTTGAGAAAGTTCAAATTTGGATCTGGATTCCAAACCAATCCAGTCAGGAGTGTTCAGATCCAAAGATTACGTTCTGCTCATTATAGGGATATGGGACCCATATGTCACAGTGCTGTGGGCCCAGCTTAAAAGGGATGTAAAGCTGATGGATCTAGCCCCCAGGGACATTGGAGGAGTCTCTGAATAGAGTAAAGGCAACACAGCCAGCTCTGTGCCACCTCCCAGTGGAGCCACTGGCACAGGAGATGTGTTGGAGAAGTTCTCAAAGGTACAAGGCTGTGGCCAGAGAGTTGCTATGCTCTGACTATTCCTGGCTGCCACAATGGCTTCTAGAGGTTATGGGCACCCAAGCACTTGTTAGGGCAGCCTTCAGTTTGCTCCAGGTGCACTGGGGACTGAAGCATCCCCCTTATGGCCTGGGATAGATGTGGTCCCTTTGTCACCCCCGCCCCCCTTCTCCCTTTCTAAGTCCTGTCCTGAGGTCAGCTAGGTGCAGAGATGAATTGGGCCCATAATGTTCAGCTCTTGAGTTTAGACGTAGGTGTTAGGTTAAGAATATCTCTGATTGAAACACTCCACTATAGTACTGGAACCCAAACAACTGCAACTCGGTGCAAGTGCATGAGAACAAGAAAGCAAAATTGATCACAAACAGAAACTCGAACAAACCAGTCAGGTTACGGTGTATAGTCTGAGTGAAGTACCAAAAGTGGTCTTAATGTAAATGATTACAAGGTCAATTACTTTAAAAAATCCTTTAAATTTTATTAACTTTAAAAATATTCTCATCTGTATTACTAACAATATATAATCTGTGGGGCATGATTCTCCTCTGTTACTCCAGTTTTACATTGGTGTAACTCCATTGATTTTTATGAAGCTATATCGGGGTAAGGTTGTTATAGCATAGAGCTGAATCAAGCTCATGATTTTTATCTTGACAATGTCCCTTATATTATTAATTATTTTCAGTGCTGATTGTTGACTATAATAACTTTTGTATGTCTGATTAGTGCTGGCAGTTTTTAATCACTCTTTCCTATATTACAAGTAACGTTCTCTGACTATGATACGAACACAAAGAGACATTAAAAACATTAATTTCATTGCCTAAACATAGTGAGGTTTAATGAAAGGTTTTTTTGTTTAGGGACAATAAACAAAATCAAAGGGAAAATAACAAAGGGGATTATTTGGCTGAAATTTCAATTTTCTTTTCAGTTAAACAATTTTCTTTTTTTTCTTTTTTTCTTTTTGGTACTTATCACAATTTCATTTAAATAACTTTCCTTCATTTTTAAGCCACAAGGCTACAGTAGGGATGTGTTCGCCCAATTGCTGATGAAATGATGTGGCCACGTTGAAATGTCTAACATCTCATGCTCTGAAAATATTGTGGTTCTGTTGAATGTACATTGTGTGTCATTTACTGCTCAATACTCTGCCAGACAATGTTTGGCTTCAAGGTTTTCCGAACTGCTTAGTATGTTTTCTTAATGACCTTACTGGAGGTACATTGTTGGTTCTATGGGAAAGATAATGTTGCATTTTTTTTTTACATCATCACTCACACAGAGTGATTACTCCAGCTGTACAAATAACAGGAAATGGATTTTTTTGCATTAAAGTTATGCAAGCCCAACAAATACTTGCAACAATTGCTTCTTAAGTCACCAAAATTTAAAACCATTCAGTTTCCTTGTAAGGAGCTCACGGCTTCTTTGATGCTAAGGTTTGTTAAGCTCAATGTGGAGAACCAATAAAATAATAAAAAGGCTCCAGAGGTGTTTATAGATTTCAATTATCTCTTGCTTTCTATCCCAGGATTGGACTGGGCAGGATTGTGCTGCCCTCAAGTAGTACTTGAGGCGAGGCTGCATTTTATACTGGCTGTCTTCACATTCTTCAAGGTTTCTTCTTTGTAGCTGAATTGCCTTAGTGTGGGTAGTGTACAGAGGTGCTAAGAGCTAGCCTAGACAAAGCAGACATGCTTCACAAAAGCAAAGGAGCAAAAGGAAGCAAAATTGAATCTCTAGCACCCAGCTCCTGAGCAAACAGGCAAAACTAATGGATCCACTCTTGCTCCTCCCATCCAATTACTGCGATCCAGTAGAGAGAATATGGCAACATCGGTTCACACAAATTCTAATACTCTTAATCCCTTCCATACATATAAATCTCACATTCACCAACATTACTTCATTATCAAGCCACCCAGGCAGACTGAGTGTTGGAATGGACCCACCAGCTGCAAAAACCTGCCTCCTTCAGGTTTTAATCAGCTAATGAGGGATATGCAAATGACAAGCTTATGGGATTACGGTTTGTCTAACAGCAGTCCTCCCCACAGTGATACAGTACTAATACAGGTGTTAGTAAACTGGTTATTAGGCACTGGCTAAATTAGGCCCATTCATGCTGTGATTGTGCTCTCAGCCCTGCCATTTGTACTAGTGTTTGTGGCCCAGTAGGAGATCTATTAGTACTGTGGTGGGTCTGACACAAACTCCTTGCTGTTAGATATGAAGTTAATAAATCCGGTTGGTTTGGTGTTTAGCCATATACGACAGCACGTGACTGAAATGATTATTTTTCTTTTTGCCTTTGCCTGGGAAATTGCCATGGGGTGGGTAGAGGGGAAATTTAATTAAGTGTTATTTACCATTTATATGGACTTTTCACATACTTTATTAAGAAAAGTGTAAAGCGCAGTAACTCATTTAACCTCTGTTTTCTCTTGGTTACAAGTAGCCAACTCTGTTTTCCATCAAAGGGGATATAGCCTAACAGGGTGTATGGTGGGAATGAAATGTGCAGCTTCATTAGGCTAAAGAGGACGAGCTGGCAAAAAGGGAAAGGCACATAAAGTAATTTAGGCAGTAGCTTGTGCTTTGAATGTTCCAGTGATTCAAGCTAGCACTCAGCTTGTCCTTTACTTTAAAAGAGGGGGGGATGAGAGAACTTAATTAGTGACTGCCTTGCTATGTGGCCTTGGGCAAGTCACCTGGACCAAAATGTCCTCACTCAGATGTCTAAAGTTTGACCAAGTATACTCTGATGAGAACAAACAAATGGACAATATTACATGATACAAGCATATGGGGTCAGGTTTTCACCTGCTTTCAGCCAGCCTGGACTTCAATGGTGCTATGCCAATTTACAGCATCTGAGGATCTGGGTCATGGTGATTTATTATAATTATGGGATGACTGAAATATTGAAGACAGGTATCCTTCATGAGCAGTGTGGTCTGTAAATATATCCATTTCCAGGCATGTGTACTCTGTAAGGCCAGGCGCAGAGCTCATCAAATGATGAAAATATGTATTTGTAAATAATTTGATTGATCGATGGGAAAATATCTAATCAGTGATCTCTTGAATATTATTTGCTGATCAAATAATGAAAGAAAATGTATTAATACATTATTTAGTGAAAAATGTCACCATATGTTAAATAAACTATTCCCAAAGAATAACATTGACTGGCTCTAGCCAAAAGAGGGAATATGGCCATTGACTTTAACGGATGCTTTTAGGGTTGCTGAGCACTTGAAGGGTTGTGCTACAAAGACATCTTCCTCCTTGAAAAGCTTACACAAAAGTAATCTTTCCTTCATACTTACATAAAAACTCAGAGCCAGACTGAAGTTTTAATGTGCCCTGTATGAAGTCAGACATATTTTAAATCCCTGTAAAGCCATTAACTACTTATTCTTCAAAGTTCCCTGAGAGGTAGGGGCTGAAGAAAAGGATTATTATCTCCATGTTTCAAATATGGGAACTGAGGTACAGAGATTAATGTGCAAAATGTCTGAAGTTGGGCACCTAAAGTGAAACACATGAAGCTCCTTAGATTTAGGTGCGTATTTGTATGCAGTCCTCCTATTTTGTTCTGATTGGACCTAACCTAAATTCATATTTTAGAAAGAGATACCAAATCTGAACTCTTATTTCCCCCTGAACTTTGAGGCCTTTTTAATTCAAACTCAGATCCAGATTTTGCAGTTGGGTTCCCTCTGTTTACAGAGGCTCAGATCCTAAGACTCCTGAATTTTGAGGTGTTCAAAATTCTAAACTGAATGTCGTGGCCATAATCCACATATTGCCACAGTTTTGTATCTGTTCTGCTGGGCCACCCCTTTTTATTTTTATTTATCCTGGGCAAAGCACTGAGGATGTGCTTGGTGCTGTACAAACTACAAAGACAGCCTCTGCCCCAATGACTTTACAGACACAGATAAGACCAGACACACTGAGGGAGACAGCAGAAGTATGAACATTGAATGCTACATATTTTTGTTTGGTTATTGCTCTATTTTCTTACTCTTCTCTTCTCCTTCAAAATAATGTTGGGGTGGAGAAGGCATTTCATTTGTCTGGACTAGTAGTGGCTCTAAGCCTTGCAGAAAAAAGTAAATTTTATGGGAGGGATTTGAATGAGGAATCTGACTTCAGTGCCATTGCACCAGCATAACAGAGAGCAGCATTCACCTACAATGTGTGTACCAAAACATCTCTTTTTTGAATAAACCATTATCTAGTAACACTAATCTAGTATATTTTTAAGGAATATGAGGCATTAATTCAAGTTCTGAGGTGATGGGCAAAGTGTATCTATTATCTATATTGCAGATGTAATCACAAAGGACCCAATGCTGTAAGATGCTGAGAACCTTACCACGTGACAGTGGTAAGGATCACTTTCTTCTAGTACTGACCAAGGAACTTGATTAGAATTTTTAAAAAATGTATTATCCCTAAAACCTACCCCTCCGCTTCCCTGTTGAGCTTCTTTCTAGAACCTCATTCAGTCTCCCTCATGACTGGATTCCTGCTACAATTTTAAAGAAACAATACACACACGTGCATTGACTGAGGTGCTCAGGGCCTCAGGACTGGGCCTCATGCAGTAAAACTTTCATTCAGAAGACTCCTTTCCCCCAGAATATAGAAAAAATGTATGTCTCACTGTATCCTGGTTAACACTCCTTTTATCCTCAAATTCAATTTTATTTCTGTTCACTTCTGGGCATTCATTCAGTACAACACATTGGTAAAAGATAAAACTGTATTCATTATTTTTGCTGAGTTGGTTGATTATGCCATTCAATGCAATAGCAATAGCCCTGAATGTTTCTCACTGGGTTTCATTTGAGAGCTGAGAGAGTGAAGGAGGGTATGTGTGTCTCTGAAATGTCAGAGTTAAGTGAACACAAACAAGCTGTGATAGAAAAATCTATTCAGCTTTTGGCAGAACTGGGAAAATCAGCTGCTTGTACATATATTAAATAAACATTAAAAAAAAAAAAAGGCCCAGATTTGACACCACCATGAAAACGGTGATGGCTGCTTCAGTGGAGAAAAAACAACTGTGTGAGGTTTTTAGAGTGTAGTGGTCTGGGAATAATATGTGGTTTTTATGTAAGGATATTTGTTTGAAGCACTTACAGGAAAATGTATACAGTATCCAAGAAATGGGGATTCTCTAATCTGGCTAGGACAACACACTAAATATGGACTTCCAAAAATGAAAGTGTGTGTGTGTGTGTGTGTGTGTAAACACATTCACACACATGTATACAGAGAAGTTGGAGCCATATAGCATACATACATACATACATACATACATAGTGATAAAACTATGATAACAATGAGAGCAAAATGGACAGCTGAACTGTATTCATTTCCTTCAGGCAGTCCTAATGAGAGCAAAATGGACAGCTGAACTGTATTCATTTCCATAGGGCAGTCCTGTTGATTAATGTGCCACCATCCCCAAAGAGAGAACTCAGAGCATATAATCCTGATTGAGTCTCTGTTCTCTTTCCTGGGGACACTCTCCATGTCTGGGTACGGTCCTAGTAGTGCAATTCAAATAGGCCCATGTTGCCAGGGAGCGAAGATGGGATACCCAGATTGGGTCAAAGAGGTGAAAGCATGAGGTATTCTGTGCGGATGTCCCTGGTTTCCGGTGGACCCCGTGAGTTTGAAGACCAAACTTGCAGCTTATTCTGCAGGGGATGGGGCTCCTTAAATATTATACTTGAAATAGGACGATTACTCTTATTAGAACTGTTGACTTCAGTGGGAACTTTGCCTAAATAGAGACTGGTTTAGGATTTGGTTCACAACAATAAGATTATTGGTGGTATCAGGAAACAAATTAAAGATAATTTGTTGTCCGCAGTATCTTAGTGAAGTGTATTCAGTTATTTGACTTATTTATTATTGTATGATTTAGCAGATAATAATTGAACACGTGATTAATGAAAAGTTAGCAAATTTCAGGCTTCTATTATATATGTATCATGTTTATTATGGTAGTGGCTAGAGACCAACTGACAATGGGGTCCCAGGGTGCTACATACTGTATACAGTTACAGTCCCTGACCCAAAGAGCTTACAATCCTACCATGTTACCCATTTCTAATACACAGACATACAACGTCAAATTCTGCCCTCAGAAACACTTATGCAACCCCAGAAAAATCAATGTGCGTGCACAAATGTAAGTAAGGGCAGAAGCAGGGCTGGCTCCAGCTTTTTTGCTACCCCAAGCGGCGAAGAAAAAAAAAAGGAAAAAAAAGAAAAACCCAATTGAGCTGCTGCCAAAGTGCTGCCGAAGAGGAAGAGAGGGACTGAAGGACCTGCTGCCGAATTGCTGCCGCAGACCCGGACGTGCCGCCCCAACAATGGATGGACTGCCGCCCCTTTCTATTGGCCACCCCAAGCACCTGCTTCCTTCACTGGTGCCTGGAGCCGGCCCTGGGCAGAAGAATTTGACTCCCTGGCAACACAGCTACCTACACCGACAGGATGGCTTCTCCCATCAGCATAGGTACTCCACCTCCCTGAGAAAATTCTCCCATCGACCTAACTGTGGGGGTTAGATCAGTTTAATTGTGTTGCTCAGGTGTGTGGATTTTTCATGCCCTTGTGCCAGGTAGTTATATTGACCTAATTTCCTAGTGTAGACCAGGCCTAAGGCTAGATGGGGGTCTAAGAAGTACCTTAGACAGTAATATTAACACCTTTTAGAGAGTGGATCCTGCAACTTGCTGAGCACTTTTAACTCACACTTACATCTCACTCACAAGATTGGGGCACTAGTCTGTATATTGTCTTTATTATGTTGTACTCTGTGTTATTGCAGTTGCTATGGCAAATGCTCATTCTTTGGCTCATGCCCAATTAAATATCATTGTTATATTACCAGAGTTCATGGCAGCTTTAGCTTAAGTGGGTCCCACTTTTTGGCTTGCCAGTGCTTGCATAGTTTTTATTAGTCTGCCTTTATGTTTGCTTTTTGTAGATCCTTATTCACTTCCCATGGAGGTGATAATTTTTCCCCACAAAGTAGAAATCGCACGAATCATGTAAACGTATTTGTTCTTAGGAACTTTATGTTCTACACTTTCCCCCCATATTTACTGAATTGGGCAGTGGTGGGGGCGAGAAAACCTGCATAAACAGGGCACGTAGCTTTTTTATGAATCAGCCCCCTGAGAGCTTTTCAACATGGGTTTCAGATGCCAGGATCTAGCCACAGCTGCTGGTTTTACAATAAGGTTCACTTGTAAATTAGTTCCTGGAAACAAAAATATTCATAGAAAAGATAATCTCTCATTGCATTAATTGCCTTTTAAAATACTACATCAGAATGCTAAGAACAGTGTTTCATTCTCAGACTAACCCAGTAGTTACCTGTGTATTGTTTGAAGATGTATTAATTTTTTCTTAGTAGTACAGCACAAAGATTTCGGACAGAAGGATGTCCCCTAATCTAGAAGTGGGTTCAGCCAAAATTCTGGATCCAAACTCTGAATCCAACCTGAACTGTATCTTTGGGTCTGGCTGAACTCTGCTCAAAGAGCAGTGAGGAAAGAGGGTGCTTCAGGACAAAGGTTGCTATATGCCACTTTTATGGTCTGGCACCTTCTATGTTGTCCAGGAGCTGGGGATCACTGCAGCACTCTAGCTACTCCTTCATCTGGTAGCCACTCCCCTGAACTCAAGGCAGTGAGGGGGTTGATTGCACTGGCCCTACACCATTGGAATATTCCTATATACAAGGGGAACTCTCTGTTCTTGGCTTAGACGTGTTAAATTGCTGGATGAAATTCTGGCCCCATTGAAGTCAATGGCAAAACTTCAATGGGGCAACTGACGTCAACGATTTCTCCTGCTGTGCTTTGTCAGAATGGTATGAAGCAGGTTTAATGAGGCCAGGTATGGCCCCATCTTCCTATAAGGGGCAAGATCAAAACATCAGAGCTGAATAATCTCCTATTTGGGTGGTTGAAATCTGTATCCAAGCTTTTCAAAAGCTTGGGGGTGATTGCATTTTTTATTCACATTGGCACATTAAAAAACTAGAGCTGGTCAGGAAACCAAATTTTTTTCTGTAAGAAATGTTTAACAAAAATATTTTTGATTTTTTTCAGTCAAAAAGTTTCAGCTTTCCTAGGGGAAGGTTTTTTTTTTTTTTTTTTTTACATTTCACACACCCCATAATTAATGCAGTTTATATTTAAACTTTGCTTTGTTTTGATTTTTCAGTTTAAAAAAACTGAAACAAAACAACATTTTAGGTCAAAACTAAGTTAACATTTTGTTTTGAAACCAAAATGAAATGACGTGTTAAGACTAAACAAGATTTGTTTTGTTTAGAAATTTCTTTCAGGAAAACAATTTTTTTCTTCAGCATCGACATTCTCTCATTAAAAATTCTGGTTTGGATGAAATCATAGTTTTTTCCGAGGCAACTTTCCGCACAAAAAACTTTGGCTGGCTCCATTAGAAACACCAGTTTTAGCTGCTAACTTGGATGCAAGTCTAGATCTGGGTTTTTGTTTCCGACCCAATTCTATCACTTTCAGGTCAGGATAAATGGCTTTGTAAAATGCTTTACTGATTAGAGATGGGACTCTGCCCACAAAATTAAGCTAAGGCTGGCTCTGCACCTTGTTTGTTCTGTGGCTGACCCTTTTTAATAATGGGTACTGGAAGGAAAGGTGTAAAACTCTGTCATGCGCTGTAACTTCACTATAATATTCCTGGGGGCGGGGAGGGGGATATCTTCCTGCTCCTTCACTCCTCCAAGTGGTGATCAGTTTATATCCAGAAGTCTGAGATTTGTTAACCCTTTAAATTTGTGTCTGACCCACTATAAAGTAACTGCAGGTGGTATTTTTTTCATACAGATCTCAAATCCCCTTGAAGGTTGCTAGTCTTTTTGCCTCTCTTACATTCCGTGGCAATAATTTCCACGGGTTAATTATATATAACATAACAGTGCAGTTCTTTTATCTCCTTTACATTGTCAGTCTTTCCATTATGTACCTGTATCCTTTTGTTTGTATATTATGGAATAGAATACATAGGAACCTTCAGCTGGCATCTCTGTACCCTTCAGTAATTTATACACTGCTATCATAACTCTGACTCTCCTCCTTTCCAAGCTAAATAGTCCTGAAGGCTTTGGATAACTCTACTCTATGGCTATGTCTACACTTTAAGCGGGGGTGCAATTCCCCTGCTCATGTATATATGTTCTCGGTAGGCCAATGAGAGCTAACATGGGTGTAAATAGTAGTGTAGTTGTAGTAGCACAGGAGTAACAGTGGCGACATGGCTGAGCCGTGCAGAGTAAAAACCTGCCTTAAAATGGTGGGTACGTATTTGGCACGGCTGAGCTGTGCCTTCCCTGCCACTGCGTGTGCCACTATGGCTACGCTACTATTTATACTTGTGCTAGCTCTCATCGACCTACCGAGGATATGTGTATTCGAGCAGGGGGATCACACCTCTAGCTTGTAGTGCAGACATAGCCTATACGGAGTGAGCCTCCTCACTGGGGTAGACAGACTGATGCTAGCAGAACTCAAGCTACCACGCTACAAATAGCAGTGCGGACATTGTGGCTTGCAGGAGCTCAGGCTCTCAAACCCCCCAATCTGGAGAACCAGACCTACAGCCTGAGCTGGAATGTCCATATTGCTATTTTTTAGCACACTAGTTTGAGCCCTGCTAGTGTGAGTCTTGCTCCCAGCCGTCATGTAGATATACCCTAAGGGTTTGATTTTCAAAGGCAATTAGACACCCAATTCCTGTTGAAAATCAATGGTAACTTCGGTGCTCTTTCGAAAATCCCCTCTTAAATGACCTATGTCTTTTTCATAAAGACTGACTAGGTTCCCTATATTTTTATTGGGAACATAACAATGGAAAAAGATACTAAGCTCATGTTAAAAGATGTGTTTCTTTGAATCACTGTTTAAGGAATTAGTTGAAACATAAGAAAGAAATGAGATGATGCTGTGCAGAAGTTACTTTTAGAAAATCCTGAGGTCAAATAGACTTATATGCTACTTATTGTAGGTCTTCTACAAGGAGAATTTTAAGAGGATCCCTCCCACATGGCAGTGCAAAGGGTTAAAGGTTAACAACTGACCAATTCCTAGGACAAGGTGTTATTCAAAATTAGGTACTTAAAACATTTGCTAGAGGACTTAGCCATTAGATTTATTTGGAATAAGTGCATTTCCCAACAGGGAAAGTATTTAGGGGACAAAAAGAATTTGGAGACAAAGAATTCCAGAAAGCTTGTCACAGTCTCTTGTTACTGTATAAACTGAAAAACCCCAATTAGAAGTTGAGTCTCCTTAACAAAACCTGAAAATATCCACATGTGTTTTGGGGAAGGCATTCTTGGCAGAAAGAAAAAGAGAGCGTTCTCAATAAATAGAACTAAAATAAGGCAATCCTAAGTTATCTGCAACTTGCACATTGATTTTCTTTTCCCATGACATTTTCCTTTGATGCTGTCACCTTTAAGAATTATGATGTCTATCTACTTATCAGACTACTACTTATTTTAGGGCTGGCAGGAAGTGGTAATGTTATAATCAGTTCCGAATTAATGGAAAAGACTGACGGGATACCGGCCTTTTGCTATTGTTCCATCAAAACTTGCAGATTATATTGTGATGCTTTGAAACATTAAAAATCCAAAATGCCTTGGCCCATAATGGAGCTTTTTTTATAAACCTGGTTGTCCAGAAAATATTCATGTTGTTTAGTCTGAAGAGGCAGCTTTTTTATGTGTTTTCTGATCCAGCCTAGCAGGATTCTCTTCTAATTCTTTTTGCTTTTGAGGATCTTCTGTGTAGTGGAGCAGTTGCCTATTTCAGACCTATTTCAGGGTTAGAGGTTATATTCTTTGTCCATTCTACTCTTTAGACATTCTTCAAAATGTCCACCATGGTCTTGGGCAGGATATAAACAAATGAAAGTCCTGGGGCTTCTGAGGGCATATAAAGAAAGCCCTCCAAGGCAAAGTACCTTTTAGTCTGTGACCAAATGTCAAAATGTACATGTGGGATCTTCTTGGATTCCTGTAAAATGGGTATAAGAATACATTCTACCCATGCTCATACTAATATTACTAGTTGGAGGGGGGTGGGGAGAGAATGCTGACTCCACTTCTCAAGCTACTAGTATCACTTCACTGGAGAGACCTGAGTTCTGTCCCTGGTTTTACCTGGAACTCACTTCTTGCTTGACCTTGGACAATCCACAATCTTTGTGCCTTAGTTTCCCCATCGATAAAATGGGAATAATAGTTCTTAGTGCAGTGTTGTTGTCAGGCTAATGTCACCGATATTTGTAAAGCGGAACATAATCCTCAGATTGAAGTGGAAAGTATTAGTATATGTTTAAGTATATTTGCAAATAAAAACAAAATACATCCGTTAGTAATGAAATGCACTGAATTGTCAAGCACTGAATGTAGAGGTAAAGAAGCCCCTTAGTATTGAACTAATGCGAGACAGGACTTGCTTTAACATAACTTTTTGTATTTAGGAAGATTTTGAACCACCAACCCAAGCAGTTGCTGGCAATAGGGAGCTTTTAAAGTCCAAACATAATTCAAAAACAAACCAAATACAGATAAAGAATGCTGACCTTTTGAAATAATGTAATTCTTTTTTGTCTTGGTCTTTGCCTTCTGGGAATAAAATTCTAAATAGCACATTGCACAGAGATGCTTCTAACCCACCTATCTCTTATGATTGCAAATACAAGGCAATAGCTAGAATACCACATTCAAATGTGATCACTCTGAGGTTGGGATTTTCCCACTGGGAAGGAGTGAATGTCCTGTCCCTGGCCCAGTTTGAGTTTCATGGTATGATCTGAGTTTTACACATTTGTTACTCTAAGGAAGATGAGAAAGAATAAAAACATCATAATCATTTGAAGAAGTTTATTTGTGGCACTTAGCACTCATTCAGCAGTCAGAGAGCTTCTTGGGAAACTGAGACGGAGAGCTGAGACTTGCCCAAGAGCACGTGACAAGTCAGCGGTAAAATGGGGACAGAATGTAGGTTTCCTGACTTCTAGTCCTGTGCCCTATCTCCTGGTCTACACAATTATTGGCATTGCTGAGCAAGAACAGTGCGCCTGGTGTTGAATAGACACAGAAAACCCATGTAGTTTTGAGCTAAGAAAATGTATGCAAGACAAAGCAGGTTAAATTAAAACTAAGAGATGCTACATCTCATATTACTAGTATATATGGGCTCAGCCAGAAAAATAGGATCCAGACCTGGGTTTCCTAACATCCCAAATTTGGGAGGGGAGGGGGCTCAGTAGGATGAGGTATTTTGATTCATTCGATTATAAAAAAAAATATGGGGTTTGGTTCAGGATCATGTTTCATTAACAGAATCTATTTAAACCCAACGGAATGGCTACATGATGATTGGTAATCAACCCTCCTGGATATCATGAATATTCCTCATCTGCTGAGCTGGTTAGTTTTCCATCTAAAACTTCTTCAGTTGGTTTGCTCAGTAATTAATGCATTGTACTTGGCTAAATACATTAGAAATAGGTCTTATTAAACCTAGAGTGAGGACACAGTTTTGTTGGTATCTGTGACAGATCTCCTTGAATTGGTCTTAGCAAATATGCCGACATCCCTCTCAGTTAGGGCAAACTGCCTCTTAAGTGAATGTGCCAGATGTGGGGCTAGATTCTCCGGTGTGGCAGAGATCCACTCAACATAACAGGACAGGAAAGAGTGGCCTGTCAGGGAACAAGTTACGGCTTTCTGATTCTATGGGCAGTTCTGTCTCAGGCCCAGCCCTACTGGAATAGAGTGCAGCTCAAGGAATCATCCAAATTCTGTCATCACCACTCTCCACTCTCAACACTGGGACTGCAGAGAAGTGGGGTATGGTAGTATGCTGGCTCTCAACTTATTGAGTAACACTGTCATTGCTTACTACAGTAGCACTGTCACTATACTGCTGGAGCTGAACTGTGAGAGCAATGATGGAAATTTTAGGAGGAAAATAGCCTAGTGCAGCCAAGATCCGAGAAACAAGGAACATAATTAAAATGTTATTCTAGTAATCCGCACTACAAGTGATAATTGTATATTGTAGGGTTTTCTTATCCAGAGTAATGGGCTTCCCATCCTTCAGTGACTGGGTTGCAGCTGGGTGTAGTTTGAGAAAGAGGCTGGGGAAAATAACTTCTCATGCAGGCTATTCTTATCAGAAGAAGGCTGAATTTATATGTTTATTTACAATCCTGAATATTGTTTGAAGTTAGACAGTGGCACTACATCAAGTTACACCCTTTAAAGATCTGGCCCATTTTATTTCATTCTGACAAGGGACGTTAACATTTGGAACATTCTTTCTCATTGTCCCTGCACATACAGTTTACTCTGTTAGGAGAGGTACTTAACAGGCTTCGTGGATGTTCTCCACCTTCAACTCCCCTGCTCCCAGCCTGAGCTATTAAAATTATGCATTCTTTACTGCCTTCTAAGAAGATTACCGAGCCAGATGACCCAAGCAGCAGTGGTACCAATTAGTCATCATTCAAAATTAATAAACAATATGATAACAAATAAAAAGATTGATTCTTCTGATGTGAGAATCATTTTAATTAATTTAATCCTTGTTGAAAGATCAGCTGTGCACAGTCCTGCTCACCAGCAGGGCCCATTTGTCCCTGTCTGTCCCCATCACCTAAAGCCAGTGAATATGATCAGTAGCCAGCACTTAGGGAACAATAAGAAACAGATTGTACTGTCAGGCTTCATTAAAGATCATCATTAGTATTCCAATTTGGAAACAGTCAATCTATCCTAACCTTTTACCAATTCTTTTCGGGTGCTTTTGTGAAGTTTGGTTCAGCTGCTAAATGTAAAAAATTCTGTCTGGGCTTCTTTAAAGAGAAGGCTGGATTTCGTTGATGCCTGTCAGTCTGCAGCTTAAGGACAAAGCTCCAGGGAAATAAATGTTATGCAACTACGTTCGAAACTATATCATGTGCAGCTGCTTATGATTTGAGTATTAATGGGCAATGAAACTTTCTTAAACTCACCCTTAACAATGATGAATGGAAATGAAATTGATATGGCACCTTCTTTTATCCTGCTGCTGAGATGTTTGGTCACAGGAGATGGTTTTTCAGGGATAGTTTTCTGGCTGTTTTCTTCCCCTTGATCTGGCTGTAGAGGGCATTTTGAGCATGTTGATGAGGTAGATGGAATTTTTAGATTTGTTTGCAGTTCACCTTATCTTTTATACTAAGGTCAGAAGGGTTAGTCTGTTAGTTCTTGATTCTTACCACTGGAAATAGTTATGGACAAATGGATTATAGGATTTCAGTGTATGTTCCTATATGACCATCCCCGCATCTCAGCTGTTTCCTCTGGCTGCACAAAATATACGTGCCCTGGATCTTAGTTTGTAAAACTTTGTCTGTCAGTCATTAACCTCACTATTTTAATGTTCTTGAAATGTATTATTTGCTAATCATAACTGGGACCCTGAAACAAGCAGCTTTACACAAGATGGGGGGGGGGAAACCCTTTTAAAAATGGGAGAAAAATGTTCTCCCTGATGTGATGCAGATGGTGAAAAATTCAAAATGGTAGGATAAACGTGGGTTGGTGTCTCTTTTCAGATACACTAGTGCTAATCAGGAGTTACTCCACTGAAATCACTCAAGTTACATCTTTATAAACTGATGTATATGGGAGCGGAATCGGGCCAATATAAAATAACCCCAAACCCTCACTCACTAACTCTTAAAAATCTATTGTTTATGATTACTGTGCTATAGTAATACAAAACCATAACTATATTTGCTTTTCATGATTTATGAGTCAAATGTTTACCAGCTGTAAAAGACATAATCATCTCCTATGAGTTAATGCTGCTTGTATTTCCTCAAAATTTAAATACTTTAAGATCAGGAATATTTGAAATAAACTAACCATTCATTGCATTAACAAAGTTTTGGAATCTGTTAGTTCATTTTAAAAACAGATGAGCTTTTCTGCATAGAGGAGATTCCTGTAGTGAGGAATGTCTGAGACCACTTCAAGCTATTTCAGGGTGGCAGCAAAGTTTATTGCTGAATACTCATCTAAAGTTTTGTATGGGTTTTTAAGTTAGTGACATGTTATGTAAATTAGTTACATAAATTGCACTGATAAGTAACATACACACTTATGTGAGGTTTTAGGGATCAGACATATAATGCCATTTACTGGATGCTAATTTTCCGAACTATGATTTTTAATTTTTTTTTATTATTTATACCGTTAGTGATTTATTCATTACTTTCTAACATCTGATATGATTATTTTGTTAGCCATATGCAGTATAAACCTGGTTACAGAAGAAAAGCCAGATGGAGTTATTCCACAATTACAACAGTGCAACTGAGGCTTGAAGTATGTTTATAAGCTTCATTCTCAATAAGCATGGTGAAGAGTGAGAGGGTTTTTTATTATTATTATTATTTCTTACTGAATTAGGTCATCTCCACATGATGTGTTCCCTTTCATTCTTTTTGCAGCTCTTGGTTTTATCATTATTCTTTTGACTCTTTGACAACTCCTATATAACGTCTCATTCCTTGTCAGATTATTGTCATTTCTTTTCTGATTTTTGTGTGTTATATACCTAGGCTGGAAAGTGACATGCTTAAAATGTGAAATTCTTAGGAAGGAGCTGCTTGCATTGTGCTACTAACTTTTTAAAATATAAAGAACTTTTTATTGGATTTGTTTTACTTTGTGATGGTTTACATGAATTTAATACTTGTGAAAGGTGCCAGATTGAAAGCCCAGAGGCCGTACTTCCCGCTACAGGACACATGTAACGTCCATGACTTCAATGGGAGTTACTCATATCCTGCAATGGGAGAATAAAGCCTCAGGAGCAAAGGGCCAGACCCTCATTTTGAATAAACTAGTGTAGCTCCCTAGTAGACTATGAAGCTTTGCTGAATTACCCCAGCTGAGTATCTGGCCCAGGATCTAAAAGTGTCAGCTTCCCAATACTACTAATGTACCCACAAACTGACCTGTAGAGGCTATAGGGTCATTTCAGGCCTGATCTTGTGTGGTACTAAGCACATTTATAAGAGGCACTACCACTTCACAGGATCAGGTGCTTTGACTCCATGACCCTCCATTATTGGGGATCTCTGCTTAAGACTTCAACAAAGGTGCCAACTGTGGAAATGTGGCTTTTTTTCTGATTGGGATGCCTAAATAGAATAGGACTGAAATAACTGGTTTATTTCATACTGGCCATGAAAGAGTCATCCAATGATAACATTATTGACCCCAATTGGATATGAAGTCATGAGCTAGATATGAAAGATTCTATATACCATGGCCCTGACACCATCTCCTCCTTGACTGAATGTTAAAAGGAGACTTGCAAGACAGTAAAGGTAAACCAAAAATAAATTTACTCAGACATAATGAAGCCTATTAAAATATGAATTCACAATAAATTAATTATACAATAAAGATTATAATTGGCATTAGTGATAAATATACAGATACGTCCTGAACGAACACAACCAGCCACCAACAAAAAGGCCAAACATAACATGACTGGACTGGGCCTCTACTGTATAGATGTGTCAGTAACAGGTTCTGACAAATGTTGTGAAGCTACTGTATGGCATGTACTCCATGTAGTATTACTGATGAAATATCATCCATCTCGTTGAGCCATTTTCTCTAGCCTCCAAACATTTCTCATCATGAGGTATGTGACAAAACCCAGGCTGCTAGCAATGCTGGGATGGGGTGAGAAGTACATAAACAGCACATTCCCTTTGCTCTGCACTATCTATGATATATTAAGAGTAAAGTCAACCCCAGGCTAAACTGACTTCTGTTCATAGTAAATAATTTATATTCTTTCATTGCTTTGGAGGCAAATAGACATGTGTTTTAAAAAAAATTATTGGGCTAAACTGCACAGTGCTTTCATGCACAAAACTCCCATTCACTTCGGTGAGAGTTTTGCTTGAGTGAAGATTGCAGGATTGGGCCCAGTATTATTAATAATTTATTTTACAGAATACTTTTAAACATGGTGCCCTGTTGAAAAAGATACTGTAAAATGAGTTATGAATTAAAATAAACCAACTAGGAGAGACAGAGAGACAAGGAACAGTTAGTAAACACATTGTACAAAGTAAGTTGTTCAAATATTAGTTTAGATAATGGGAATGGGACAGAGAATGTTTGCTTAATAAGTTATCAAAGAAAAATTAGTTAAACCCCAACATTGTTTTTTCATTATTTGGCCAAATATTTTCCACCTGATTTAAAGAAAGACTAAACATACTCCTCGTAACCATGGTCAGCTTTCTGGATATTCTTTCTGGATAGATACAAGTTAAATATATAGTGCCTAGTCCAATAGCCATTGAAGTCAATGGTAATCCTTCCAATGGCTTCAGTGGGCACTGGGGCAAGGTACATAGGGAACAATTTATCAGCAAAGGTATAGAATGCATGTTTAAGATATGTGAATAGACCAGAGGTGGGCAAACTACGGTCCGCGGGACCCTCCTGCCCAGCCCCTGAGCTCGGGCCCGGGAGGCTAGTCCCCGGCCCATCCCCTGCAGGTCCCTCTCCACCGCAGCCTCAGCTCACTGTACCGCCGGCACAATGCTCTGGGTGGTGGGCTGCGATCTCCTGGGGCAGTGCAGCTGCAGAGCCCAGACTGACCCGGTGATTTGTGCTGTGCAGTGCATGGCTGGTTGCAGCCAGGCAGCGCCTCTGCCTGTCCTGGTGCAGCCGCGCCGCCAGCTACTGGTGCTCCAGGTAGCACAGTAAGGGGGCAGGGAGCGGGGGGGTTGGATAGAGGGCAGGGGAGTTCGTGGTGGTGGTGGTCGGGGGACGGGGGGTTGGTAGGGGTCGGGGTGGTCAGAGGACGGGGAACAGGGGGTTGAATGGGGGCCGGGGTTCTGGGGAGCAGTCAGAAAGGAGGGGGGGGTTGGATGGGGCAGCAGGGGGCAGTCAGGGGTGGAGGTTTCGGGGGTGGTCAGGGGACAGGGAGAAGGGGTGGTTGGATGGGGCAGGGGTCCTGTGGGGAGCAGTCAGGAAGGAGGGGGGTTGGAAGGGGCGGTGGGGGCAGTTGGGGGCGGTCAGGGGACAGAGAGCAGGGGGGCTGGATGGGGCAGTGGTCCTGGGGGGCCGTCAGGGAACAGGGGGGGTTGGATGGGGCAGGCATCCGGGGGGGGGGACTGTCAGGGGGCAAGAAGTGGGGGAGGGAGGGGTTGGATAGGGAGTGGGGGCCAGGCCACACGTGGCTGTATGGGGAGGCACAATGTCCCTTAACCTGCCCTCCATACAATTTCAGAAACCCAACGCGGCCCTCAGGCCAAAAAGTTTGCCCGCCCCTGGAATAGACATAAGATTACACTGGTCTACAATTTTTGAGAAGTCGTCTGCTTCAGAGATAAAATGTGCTATTTATTATGTATTTTGATGTGCTGAATTCAAATATGACAATTAAAAAAACTGATTGGCTACTGTTTCTAAGATATTTAAGTTTTTACTTTTTATGTCTATGTATATTGTGTAGATAGTAGAGTTTTAATCATAAATTGTAAACCTAGGTCTTTTCATGTGTTTATGGTTGTTTTACATGATAATATTTCACCTGTCCTGTTTATGTAACACTTTAAAAATCCGCAAAAGGGTTATATAAATAAAATTTATTATGAAACAAAAGGCAAAAAACTATTATGTACATAGTTTAGTCCTATTCAGTGTCTACTCAGCGCTTCTTGGCTTGTCTCTTGTATTCATTAAATGGAGCATCTCTTGTCACTGTCCAGCAATAGTCTGCAAGCATTGATGGGCTCCATTTGCCCTGATAGCGTTTCTCCATTGTTGCCATGTCCTGGTGAAATCACTCGCCGTGCTCGTTGCTCACTGCTCCGCAGTTCGGTGGAAAAAAATCTAGATGAGAGTGCAAAAAATGTATCTTTAGTGACATATTGCAACCAAGGCTTTTGTATGCCTTGAGGAGGTTTTCCACCAACAACCTGTAGTTGTCTGCCTTGTTGTCTCCGAGAAAATGTATTGCCACTAACTGGAAGGCTTTCCATGCAGTCTTTTCCTTGCCAGGCAATGCATGGTCAAATGCATCATCTCGAAGAAGTTCACGAATCTGAGGACCAACAAAGACACCTTCCTTTATCTTAGCTTCACTTAACCTTGGAAATTTTCCACGGAGGTACTTGAAAGCTGCTTGTGTTTTGTCAATGGCCTTGACAAAGTTCTTCATCAGACCCAGCTTGATGTGTAAGGGTGGTAACAAAATCTTCCTTGATTCAACAAGTGGTGGATGCTGAACACTTTTCCTCCCAGGCTCCAATGACTGTCGGAGTGGCCAGTCTTTCTTGACGTAGTGGGAATCTCTTGCACGACTATCCCATTCGCAGAGAAAACAGCAGTACTTTGTGTATCCAGTCTGCAGACCATGCAAGAGAGCAACAACCTTCAAATCGCCACAAAGCTGCCACTGATGGTAGTCATAGTTTATGCACCTCAAAAGTTGTTTCATGTTGTCATAGGTTTCCTTCATATGGACTGCATGACCAACTGGAATTGATGGCGAAACATTGCCATTATGCAGTAAAACAGCTTTAAGACTCGTCTTCGATGAATCAATGAACAGTCTCCACTCATCTGGATCGTGAATGATGTTGAGGGCTGCCATCGCACCATCGATGTTGTTGCAGGCTACAAGATCACCTTCCATGAAGAAGAATGGGACAAGATCCTTTTGACGGTCACGGAACATGGAAACCCTAACATCACCTGCCAGGAGATTCCACTGCTGTAGTCTGGAGCCCAAAAGCTCTGCCTTACTCTTGGGTAGTTCCAAATCCCTGACAAGGTCATTCAGTTCGCCTTGTGTTATGAGGTGTGGTTCAGAGGAAGAGGATGGGAGAAAATGTGGGTCCTGTGACATTGATGGTTCAGGACCAGAAGTTTCATCCTCTTCCTCTTCCTCGTCTGACTCAAGTGAGAATGATTCTGGTGCATCAGGAACCGGCAGTCCTTCTCCGTGGGGTAATGGGCGTATAGCTGATGGAATGTTTGGATAATGCACAGTCCACTTTTTCTTCTTTGACACACCTTTCCCAACTGGAGGCACCATGCAGAAGGAACAATTGCTGGTATGATCTATTGGCTCTCTCCAAATCATTGGCACTGCAAAAGGCATAGATTTCCTTTTCCTGTTCAATCACTGGCGAAGATTTGTTGCACAAGTGTTGCAGCATATGTGTGGGGCCCACCTCTTGTCCTGATCTCCAATTTTGCAGCCAAAATAAAGGTGAGAGGCTTTCTTAACCACAGTGGTTATACTGCGCTTTTGTGATGCAAAAGTCACTTCACCACAAACATAGCAGAAGTTATCTGCACTGTTCACACAAGTACGAGGCATCTCTGCTCACTTTGACTAAACTGAAATGTGTCCCTTTGCAAAATCAAACACTGACAAATAAGAGAGCATGACACTGTATGATTTCTAGAGCTGATATAGGGCAATTTGTTCAGCAGAGTGATGTAAGCTTCGTTATGATTGTATCATCCATGAATTCTAGGAATAACATGATGCAATTCATATAATGTATGATGCAATACCAGCTTCAGATTGCATCATTCATTGTTTTGCCTAAAAAGCAAGTACTGTCCAAACCCAGTCATAGATTTATTCATAGATCCAGTCAAAGATGTATTTTAGTCATTTCTGGTTTAAATTGAGATCCCTTCCCTTTATAACTCACTTATCCCCCGCCTTTCCCAAGTCAAGGGTCGTATATACTGACCCAATAGCATATCTTGAAAACCAGAGCCAATCAACAATTTTAAGCATCATTTTTGTTCTCAGTGACCCAGAATTAGTAAAGTTTGACTACATTTATTTCAGAAGCATTTTGGCTGTACAGCAGTGTTATTAGAGGCAAGTTTCAGAGTAGCAGCCGTGTTAGTCTGTATCCGCAAAAAGAAGAGCAGGAGGACTTGTGGCACCTTAGAGACTAACAAATTTATTAGAGCATAAGCTTTCGTGGACTACAGCCCACTTCTTTGGATGCATATAGAATGGAACATATATTGAGGCGATATATATTGGCCTCTCAGAGTTGGTAAGACAACTCCCACCTGTTTATGCTCTCTGTATGTGTGTATATATATCTCCTCAATATATGTTCCATTCTATATGCATCCGAAGAAGTGGGCTGTAGTCCATGAAAGCTTATGCTCTAATAAATTTGTTAGTCTCTAAGGTGCCACAAGTACTCCTATTAGAGGCAAGAACACGTGTTTGGTTCAGAAATATTCTACATATGAATATACATATTTAGTGAAGCACTATTATACACAGGTATTTGATGTAATACTGTTGTTATAAGTCCAGTAGTTAAAAGGGAAGAGGATAGCGGTGTGTGTGTTTAGATAGATAACATGAGTAATGGAAGCCTAATGTAAAGCCCATTGAAGTCAATTGAAAGAGTGATTGAAGACAGTGGACTTTGGATCAGGCCTTAGATGAAAAATCTCATTTTTATAATAGATTTTGGTCATATGTGTTTAAAAAACATGGACACACACACACACACACACACACACACACACACACAGAACTCTATTTGGGATGAAAACTTTGTTGCTTGTAAGAACCTCTAAAATGAGGCTTATAAAGTACAATGAAGGCTGACTGATCTTTCACTGCTGAGCAGCACTATCAAGAACTCCTGTACCAATGCTGGGAACAAATTACTCTAACTGTAGTTGGTCCTGGAAGGGCTGGGCTAGACCTCACTCTTTTTGTCTAGCTTACGAGGTGCAGGTGTGTGTGGATGTGTTTAAATTTTAGTCATTAGGACTACCATTCTTTCCTTTTATATAAAAAAAATATGGGCAGATTTTACTTTCCATTAAAGTGAGAAACTAAAACTAGCATTAGAGTTAGTGCAATGAAATATTGCTGAAAACTTGTCCAATGCACTTTGATCGTACAACATCCCCTACTATTTCAGACTCAAATCTCTCATAAGCAGGCATTGCCAGTCATGCATGACAGTTTTTTTTAATAGGTGGAAAAATATTGAGAGGGGCTTGTAGGAAAACAACCAAATTCATTTTACTTTAGCCCTAAGCCAGAGTTCTAACTCCCTTCTCTAGAGATGAAAGGCTAGTGCACCAACCTACTGCATGGCTGAAAACAGTGTTCAGCTTATTTGATGTATGTGTGGCTAATACAGATCAATAAAGTCCAGAAGAAGTTTAAACAGCTTTAGCTTGCAGTGCTATTACTCAATGCCTTTGAAAAGCTCAATTTCAGACAAACTAGGTCTGCTTTTGAACACTGAACAAAGAGGAACATAATGTGGTGCTAGCTGTCTGTCTCACATTTACAAATATGGGGCCAAATCCTGAAAGACGCTGAGCACTCACATCTAGACCCAAAATCAATGGGAACTGTAGTATTGCTAAGAAATCACAATCCTGTGCTGATAGAGCTATTCCAGTTCTTCACACTTAGGAAAATGAACATTCACCCTCCTTGTCTTTTTTGCCCCTGATGTTACAAAGGTTCATTGTGTGTGGAGGCTGGGGAGGATAAAGTAGAAAAATGTAGTAATTAAGGTTGGGTTTTCAAATTCTAATATTGAGACAGATTACAGAAATCATCCTTTAATGTCAGGATTGTGTTTCTTAGACTTTGACTGATCGTTTTCTGTGTTTATCACAACCCACAAACTTAACTTCTGCTTGATATAGAGAGCTGTACCCAGTTTAGAACTGTGCTGCCCTCTTGTGTTCTCAAAGTGAAACACGAATGCAAGAAAGAAAGAAAGAAAGAAAGAAAAAGAAAGAATCCTTGCTCTAAATCCTAAATAAGGACCCATACATTTGTAATTTAGAGTTAGATTTTTAGGTACTTAACTTTTAATTACATGATGAATATGTCAGCTGTAGCAGAATGAAATTATTCCTGTGCTAAACCAGTGATGCGGGATTATAATCAAATTAGTTTAGTCTGTTTGGGGCAAATTCTGCTCTCAGTTATGCCCATGCAATACAGGGGTAAGTGAGGGCAGAATTTGTGCATTCTGGACTATATGTTGTTATCAGGTTGCTTTAGAGAACTCCAAATGTGTCTTTTGTCAAAAGTAACTAACTTTTTTTTTCTAATTATAAATCACTTGTGTAAAGAATTCTAAAACTTAGTGAGATTTTATTTTTACAGATAATGAGTGTTTCATATTAACTGCAACTGTGGAAAAAGGTAACATGAAAAGCTTTAAAAATTTTTAAAAATCCTAAATATTTTACAAAATACTGATGTAAAATTACAAGAGTCCATTCTAAAATAATCCGTTGAAATTAAAAATATGTTGTGCGTATATTCAAGCATCTCAGGTATTTTATAAGTATTAATGAATCAGTATAGGTTAGGAATTACTATACTTGTTTTTTGAGATGGGGAAACCAAGGCACAGAAATATGTGCTTTGACCAGTGTCACAGGGCAACCAGTGATACAGCATTTCCTGTTTTCCAGTTCACTCTTCTGATTATGAGACTTCCTTCCTGGAGGCTGCTCAAGACAATCTGCCACCCTAGACAAAATTTCAGTGTACCATTCCGCCTCTCTCCCCCACCCCCCATCCCCTAGAAAAGAGGTTCTCAAGTGGGGGCACCCCCGAGGGGAGGCCTGTTGTACTTTCAAAGGGGATGCAGCAAGTCTTCTGATGGTTTGGTGGTTATGGTAGAAGTGAGTAAGCGCCAGTTGCAGCATCACTCCATCTAGGGGTGGTCAGGGCGTGGCAGCTGTCTGAGTACTCCCAGGCTGCTGTTCAAGACTCAGGACAGCACAGGATCAAGGACTGCTCTAGCTATAGGCAAACTAGGGGGGGTGGTCAAGCCAAATTTGAGTGAGTGGCATTGCAACCTGGTGCACAGGTTGCAGTACTGCTCAAGTTTGGCCCAGCCACACCCCCTAGCTTGCCGATAGATAGAGCAGCCCTTGTTCCTGTGCTGTCCTGCATCTTGAACAGAGGCCTGGGAGTCCTCAGACAGCTGCCACATCCTGGCCTCCACCCCATGGCTATAGAAACCATGTAGGCTGAGAAACTACTAGGGTTATAGCCCCAGCCAACACACTACACATGGGAGCTCTGATTGGAAGATCGCCTGGCTCCACTGATGGGTCCAACTATGCCATTTAAGCCAGGAGGAGGAACAGGAAATTTGTCTGAGCAACAAAGTGGTTTCCTGTTGCGGCTGCATTGGACCTTGCTTGTGCCTGCTTCCTGTACCCAACCCTGTTTCTGGTTCCTGCTCTGCTCCTGGCTGCCTTACCCCCGGCTTCACACCTGTACCCATTATGCTCCTGCTCTGTGCTTGATCCTTGCCTCTCCTCCTGCCCTTACGTCTCACCTCCAGTGCTCAGTGACCAGTCATGGCTCCAACACTTGCCTCTGACTTCTGATCCTAACTCCAGCTTGACCCTTGGCTCTGGCATTTGGCATCTCAGCTCAGCTTTGATTCCTGGTTCTGACTCTGGCTTGACCTCTGGCTCTGGTAACTAGCAATTGGCTCTGGTGCTGACCTTTGGCTCCGTTCCCCAGCCTGGATGCCTGATTTGCTCACTAGACCTGACTCCTGCTCTGATTAGTAAGTGAGACCGCCTACATCTTGGTCCTAACAGCTCTTTCCTATCTCAGTGATGGTTACTAGTATCTGCCATAATTATTTAATTTGGAATGCCGACAGGGCGAATGGTATTAACGAACAAAATAATTGGCCCATGCTCTAAGGTACTTCTGCTTAATTCAGACACACCCAATATGAATAGGAAGTGACGTAAGAATCTAGGACCTTGTTTACACTGGGGATTTGCCCCATTACAGCATCAATGGCTAGCAGCTGATGTAGCTGAAGGATTGCAATCCTCTATTGCAGACAAAGCTGCTATAAAATGTAATTTGCACTAGTGCAATTTACCCCAGTTTCAATTAGGAATAAACTGCACCATTGCAAATCTTGGTTTATATTGGTTTTGCCTGTGTACACTATTGGTTTGCACCAGTCCAGCCACACAATTCTGTTCTATTCTATACAGGTTCTTACACCACACGCATCACTGGACACGTCAGTCCAGAACTGCTTCTTTAGGTTAGACTTAGCCTTTGCAGTCCTCATGTAACCAGAGTCATGTAACCTCTTATGAACTTGCTTGTGGGCCCATCACTCTTGAATAGATAAGGTTAGTGTCAGATATCTTTGTTGGATGAACCTGTACATGCTTTTTTGTCAATATCAGTGCCTCTGCTATCCTTGATATTGTATTCTAGAACCCTGGGCCAGATATGTTCAAATTCTTGCATTTGGTGAATTTCAATTGTAAGTGTGTTGTAAGTGTACTTTTACTGACGGTGGTGCCACACAACCACGGACAATATTTACTATTGTCACTGGGTGCTTAGGGATCAATGCACAACTCTAGCTTCTTACTAATGGCGTCTCTGTCCCTTGTAGCTTCAACAATCCTTGACTTAATTTCTTCTTTGTGGATCTCTTGTATTTATGTCTCATTGGTGCCATCTATGTTTGCAATGTCTTTCACCAGTCAGCTACATATGTGGAGGCTAAGAGCCCAGGTCTTGAGAGTCTTTGGTTTCAGGTTGATCCCAACGATGCTGCCAAGGCCATGGCCATATCTCATGAAGGTGGTTTCAACGTACATGTGACTCCATATGCCTTTCCATATTCCTGGAACATGGTGCTTCAAGAAAACAGCTGACCA
Organism: Chrysemys picta bellii; assembly: GCF_011386835.1. Classification (NCBI taxonomy): domain Eukaryota; kingdom Metazoa; phylum Chordata; order Testudines; family Emydidae; genus Chrysemys; species Chrysemys picta. Next base: position 70,898,078 of record NC_088794.1, on the reverse strand, counting down.
TGTGTTTGATTTATAATCTGTCCAATACTGGGAAATTAATTCTTATGAGTGAATATGTAAGAATTTGATAAGTAAGCTCTGACAGTACAAAAAGAATATGCCTGGTGTGTTGATTCGGGCATGGGGAAGGAACATATTAGCAAGGTGTACTGCTAGTACAGACACATATGTACCCCCTAGCTAATTATCTTCCATAACAAAGAATTAGTATGAAGTTTTCATTAATTGGATTTCAATGATTTTTTAAAGTTGTTTCATTGTCACCTGGCTTGTGAATCAGGAGGGGAGGTGGTAATAAGTGCTCAACCTATTTCAGAATGCTTAATAGTGACAAGATGTCATCAAGCATCTGAATTTAGGGTTTTGAAATTCAGAATTCACAAAAAAAGTTTTATGGACACTGAAAAAGGTACTGCCAAAAACTTGCATTTGGCTACCTGATTAAATGTTCCACTACGCCAGAGGAGTTAAGTTGTAGATCATGGTCTTCATCCTGGAGCTTTAGGCAATATTTCAGATATCCTTGGCCCTAGCTATTGAGTGTCTTGAAGATACAGACTGAGACCTTGAACTTGGATTTGTTCATGGAAGCTTGTGTTCCTGAGGAGGCTTGCTACAGCATTCAGTGCTAGCTGGAGTTTCCTATTGGTTGATAGCTTCATGTCTAGGTATATTGCATTGTTGTGGTGCAGCCAAGAGGTGATGATGGCATGAATATCTTAGGCCAGGTCATCGTTTGCCAGGATGGGATGGAGTCTCTTAGCTAAAACAGAGATGGTAGAAAGCATTTTTCACAGATGCTGCTATGTGAGAGCTTAGCGTCATTGAGGAATCCTGGAGCACTCCAAATGTATACACTGAATTTACCAGTTGTGGGGGTGTGCCTTCAACCAAAGGACACTGTGCTGCGAACTCTTCAAAATGCTTTCCTCTGCTCACCAGCATCACATCTGCCTTGCTCCGTTTCAGCTTCTTGGTAGTGGTGGTGTGGTTGTGGGGGGAGAAGGAAAGGTAGAGCTATGTGTTATCTGCATATTGCTGGCACTGGGGTCCTTGTAGTCTGACCAGATTATTTTGTGGCTGCATGTGTATGTTGAATAGGACCAGAGAGAGAACTGAATCTTATGGGACTCCACAAGTGAGGGATCTAATTATAGAGATGCAGTTTCTTCTCACTGTTTTTTGGGTGCATGCCTCCAGGAAGGGCTCAGACCATGTTAGCACATCCCCCTGTATCCCTGCCACCTCTCTCAGGTGAGACAGTGTTGCATATTGCAGAGAGGTCTATGAGGATGAGCCTGGATGTCTGTCCTTTATCCACTGACTGTAAGAGATCAGCCAGCAGTGCCACTAAATAAGTTTCAGTTCCATGTCCTGACCAGAATGTAGAATGTGCTGAGTCTAGGATATGAGCTTCAATGAGAAGAGCTGGAAGTTGGCCTTTGGCTAGCTTCTCTATGAACTTGTTTGGGAATGGTAGGTTTGACACTGGGTGGTAGTTGGCTAGAACTGACAAGTGACTGGTCACTGAAGACTGAAATCCCTGGGGTAGACAAAGCCTTGCAATGGTCATTTTTGAAAGTCTTCATTAAAGAGATGCTAAAGTCCCATTTTAATTACCTGTGTACTTTTGTTTGACTTAAGAGATAATGACTTATCAAAAACTTCTGCCCACCTTGAATTGCTTACAGATTTAGGGCCAAATTCTTCTCTTGGGCCTTGTCAAATTTTGCTGCCACTAGCATCATCTAACTTTGCTCTTAGAACATGACCTACCATGCTTAAAATGCTGATAGCAATCAGCAGGCCATCTACACTGGGGTGGAGATGAACCAGTGCTAGCAACAGTAGGAGATTTTTTCCAAACATCCCAGATGACAAAGCTTTACTTACATAGAGCTGCATCTGTATAAATGAGAAGTACACCCTTAATGTTTCCATCAGTGGTTGTGAAGAAACATGAACCCCCCGTTTCATGTTTTGGCAATTAAAAAAACAAATCAGATTTATCAGGGGGAGTACAACTACAAACTACCCCTTATTTGGCCTGAATTGTAAGGTTACAATCCTTTACACTGTATGCTGCTTGAGATACGTATCATGTATTCCTTTGCAGCATGTTTGGCACCACACATCCAGTTGATGTGTGGTGCCAAACAACTAACAATTAATTTATAATAGTTATATTCATTCTGATGTTTAATGAACTCACCAGGCACTTAATAAAAGAGCTCCATAGTGTACAGGCCCTTTCCTTGTTCTTACCAAGCTTTGTATATTTAATTAACCTTGACCAAATACAAGTAGAAACATTTTGGTGGATCAACAAAAAGATGATCAGTAAAGATGATACTGAGCCATGTGAGGGAAGGAAAAAAAGAATGCTGCTATAATTATTATTTAACATTTATATTAGAGTGGTGCCTAGAGGCCCCTGCCTGGTTATAGTCCCATTGTGCTCAGTGTTGTATGGACATGTGGCAAAAGACAGTCGCTGCCCCCAGCAGTTTTCAGTCTAAAGATGTAACAGGTGAGTAAATAAACAAGCCTGTGGGAGTGGGAGGAGGCACAAGGTAAGAGTAATACAAGAAACTTTTTTCATAGACTTATCTTGCACAATTTGTAATTTTGTAAAGTAGGAATAAAAGGTACATCTGCTCTGATGCAACTTAAGGTGTATTTTTTTGTTTTGTAAGTTGCATGTAGGTGGTACATAAGAACATAAGAATGGCCATACTGGATCAGACCAAAGTTCCATCTAGCCCAGTATCCTGTATTTCAACAGTGGCCAATGCCAGGTGCCCTAGAGGGAATGAACAGAACAGGTAATCATCAAGTGATCCTTTCGCTGTTGCTCATTCTCAGCTTCTGGCAAACAGAGGCTAGGGACACCATCCCTGCATATCCTGGCTAATAGCCATTGATGGACCTATCCTCCATGAATTTATCTAGTTCTTTTTTGAACCCTGTTATAGTCTTGGCCTTCACAACATCCTCTGGCAAAGAGTTCCACAAGTTAACTGTGTGTTGTGTGAAGAAATACTTCTTTTTGTTTATTTTAAACCTGCTGCCTATTAATTTCATTTAGTGACTCCTAGTTCTTGTGTTATAAAAAGGAGTAAATAAAACTTCCTTATTTACTTTCTCCACCCTAGTCATGATTTTATAGACCTCAATCATATCCACCCTTAGTCGTCTCTTTTCCAAGCTGAAAAGTCCCAGTCTTATTAATCTCTCCTCATACAGAAGCCGTTCCATACCCCTAATCATTTTAGTTGCCCTTTTCTGAACCTTTTCCAATTCCAATACATCTTTTTTGAGATGGGATAACCACATCTGCACGCAATATTCAAGATGTGGGCGTACCATGAATTTATATATAGGCAATATGATATTTTCTGTCTTATTATCTATCCCTTTCTTAATGATGCCCAGCATCGTTTTTTTGACTGCTGCTGCACATTGAGTGGATGTTTTTAGAGAATTATCCGCAATGACTCCAAGATCTCTTTCTTGAGTGGTAACATCTAATTCAGACCCCATCATTTTATATATGTATAGTTGGGATTATGTTTTCCAATGTGCATTCCTTTGCATTTATTAACATTGACTTTCATCTGCCATTTTGTTGCCTGGTCACCCAGTTTTGAGAGCTCCTTTTGTAGGTCTTTGCAGTCTGCCTGGGACTTAACTATCTTGAGTTGGTAGGATGATGCAACCATAATTTCAACACAGTTATGGTTGCCAAATTTATGGCTTGACAAGATCGTTACCTTTAACACACTCCCACTGGCTGATTTTTTTCTTGTTTACTTCTTTAGTTTCTGTGGCAGAGAAAGAAGTGACTGCAATTCTTGGCTTGGTATAAAGCATACCCAAATAATGATCAGTTATTTTCAGAGTGTATATAAATTTTAAAAAACAATGAAAACTGGCAAGCTTACAAGTCCTGGAGGGAGTAAGAATTGATTGTCAGTTAAAGTTGATTTCTGCAAATCCTATTTATCCTAAACTACACCAGACTCCCCAACCCCCACACCGCATACAAATGGAATGGATGACAATTTGATAGTGCTTGGTTGTATTCACAGAGCAGTGTTCATCAGTGATGCAGAATGTTACTTCACAGGGAGAGAAGAAAACAAAGAAAAGCAGTCACAATGTGGTGGTGTTCCGTGGCAAAAATGGACCAGTCCTGCAAACCCACATTTGAGTTTATGTTTATAGGAACAGGGGCTGCATACTTTGTAATTCAGAGAAGACCAAAGTAGTTTAGAAAGATATTTATTTTCTGGTTTTTAAGATGATATTGCAAATACTACGAACAACAAGTAGTACAACAATTAAAAGTAAAAATGATTTAAAATGTGTAGCTGTCCTTATTAAAAAAAATTATGATAATAGATTCCAATCTTGCTTTCATAGTCCAAAAACCAACATAACACTATAAACTGTAGTGTTTTAGACCATTAGGATAGAATGCTATTGAATTATTAAGGGTATTAGAGTGTGCTTAATTAAATGGAGACAATGTAGCTAAAACTTTTGACCCTCTTCACCCATGTGAAAATAAACTATGCTGCAAAAATGTGCAATTCAGATATGTGGCAAATACTGGAACAGTCCTGGGGGATGGTATGAAAACTCCTAATTTGCTGACATGCATTTCTGATCCTGTCTGATTCTAAGTACAATGGTATAGGTCTGATCCAAAGCCCGTTACTTTTCATTTACTTCAAAGACTTCTGAATCAGCCCCTACAGGACCCAACTTGATGGGTCCATAAGTTGACAATGCATCAAGTGACATTGATTTAATCCATGTGTATTAATGCATACCTATACAAATAGGAAAGACTGCATCATAAATGTAGAAATATTATATTTCTGAATTCTAAAGAACCTATCATTGATAGTGGAAGATATAATATTACACGTATATTTTCTGTCTTATCTATCAAATTTATTTGCCCATCTATCCTAAATATGTTGGGTCAGATCCCTGGGTCCCACTAACGTGTTTTAATTTTGCCAGTGGCAGATCTAATAGCATTCCTAATTGAGCTGGTCAGGATTCCTTGGGTGTGGTCAAGTTCACCACTGGTTTAAAGCTAGAGTGACTGGTTCTACAGCAAGGGTTTTCCAACCTCCTTGACATAGGAGTGTTTTGGGAATGAGAGATTCATTGTGGGTGTGGCTGGAGCATATTTGTGGAAGGTGTGGTGAGAATGATCAGTGTGTACTGAGTCAGAGAGCTCAGAGTTACCTGCTTCTATGAAGAACACAGCTTTGTAGGGAGTTGTTAACTCTCTCTCATATTGCAAGTAAGTTGATGGTGATTTTGTGGACCTGTGGGGGGTTACTCTGTGAATTGCTCAGAGTGGGTTTTATGGAGTGGATGAAGTGATGCAGATATGCATGTGTTGCTCAGTGGTGAGTGGTGCTGCCAGCACTTTAGCGATAGCAGAAACTCTGCTTCTGCAGGATCTGGAGGACTTTGAGATGATGTGATGGAGCAGGGAGTGGGGAGGATTGACCTGGGGATGTTGCATGGGAGTTTTGCAGGTACTGTCTGCATGGTGATGGGATATCAGGGTGTGACTTCACTTGAGGGATGATACCTGAGCATGTAACCTGAGCCCAGGAGGGGAATGGGGCCAGGTGACACCTTCTGCACGGGGAAACTGGACAAAGGCTGGAGGAGGAGCCGGGGGTGTGGCTGGAGGGGGTTTCAGTTTGGAGCTGGCTGGGGAAATGGAGGAGACCCGGGGCCGGGGTCCAAGCTCCCTGCCCCCCAATATGGACCTGACTGAGGGGGTCCCATTGTCTGTACCTGCAAGACCTGTTTTGGACTGTGATCCTGTCATCTAAATAAACCTTCTGTTTTACTGGCTGGCTGAGAGTCATGGTGAATTGCAGGAAGCGGGGGGTGTGGGGCCTTGTCTCCCCCACGCTTCCTGACAGTGCCTATAGGGCAGCAGTTGTCAACAAATCTCACTGGTGTCCTCCAAGCCCTCTTGCAGCCCTGGCTTGCTATAATATATATTTGTGAATGTGGGAGCTCTGTAAAATTGGACCAGATACAGCTGTGGGAGGACTATTTATTAATTCTTAGATAAATGGCCTTAAAGAAGGCCAGAAGGGAGCATTATGATCATCCAGTCTGACCTTCAGCATAACAACCTCATGTCACCCAGTAATTTCTGCATCAAACCCGTAACTTCTGTTTGAGCTATAGCATGTCTTTTAGAAAGACGTCCAGTCTTGATCTAAAGACTTCAAATGATGAAGAAGTCACCACATCCCTAGGTAAATTGTTCCTATAGTTAATAAGAGAAATTTATTAGTGCAGTTGTATGACAGGGTTGCTTGTGAAGGTAGGAGGCAGGGCTCAACAGCCTTGGGGATCATTTCAGGTTTATGTCTTGTGTTCATAAAGCTCATGCTTCAGGGTTTCAGCAGGCCACTGTCAGAGGTCAGGAAGGGATTCTCCCCCAAGGTATTCTGGGAGGTTTTTTTTAATCCCCTTCCACAGCTGGAGATGGGGAAATTGTGTGGGGTGGGCCAGGGCTTTGAGGTAGCACTGAACATTCTATCTCTCAGCTGCTTGACTGGCTGGTTATTGCTCACAGTCTCAGGGTCTAACTGATTGTCATATGTGGGGTCAGGGAGGAATTTCTCCCAGGTAAGATTGGCAGTGACTTTGTGGGTCAGGGTGGTTCACCTTCCTCTGCAGCATATGAATGTGGGTCACTTGCCAGGATTATCTGGATATTTTTCACTTAATCATTTCCCTGCCATTGCAGGGGCCTCAAGCACTGGTGCATCTCAAACCCTCCTGTTTTCTGCCTGTGCCATATAACAGTCTAGTCTCCTGTGGGCTCTAATACTTTATTTCGTTGGGTTTCATGTGTAGCTGTTGGGTGGTGGTGGCGCCCGGTGATATACAAGAGGCCAGACTAGACAATCTAATAGTTCCTTGTGATAGGGTATACAGACCCCACACTAGACAAGAGGGGGTTAAGGAGCTGCTCAGAACCCAGTTGACTTTGCCCGACTACACCTGCAAAGCCTGCACTGGCTTGAGGAAGAACTTAAAAAGGGGAGCAGAGTAGGGTCAGTGGAAGACAGATTGTGGAGGTGAGTTGATCTACATGCTAAACTCCTGGGAAGGAGCCCTGCAGGAGTTCTTGCTGCCTGAGGCCTGCCTGTATTGGTGTGACTAAAGCCTACAAAGAAGGTGCCTGTGACTCTCTGAAGGTCAGAGACTTTATCTTTATGTTCAGTTCTTTACTTTACTCTGTGGGAAGAAAGCGGGCTTGTAGGAAGTGATCCAGGGAGGCAGCCACATAGTACCTGAGGGTGCAGGACTTAGCTACCTACCACTGGGCTCTGCAGCCGAGCTCAGTCGAGAGGGTGGGCCTGGGCTCTCCTACCACTCCCTGAAGAGGGACAACTATAAAAGCCTATCCCTCAGCAGAAAACCTAGTTGATGGAAATTCCTGAAGATACAGGAATCTGGACCATGAGACCCCAACCTAAGTGGGAAGCTCTGAATCCCTCATTTGATCCTGAAGACCTCCCTGTTCTTGGACTTCTTATATGTATCCTAAAAGGCGTGGACTTGAAACCATGACCAAGCTGAAGGTCTGAGGCATTGAACAGATAGACCACAAGTCTACAAAATCACCATCAACTTACTTGCAATATGAGAGAGATCAACTGAGTCAGCAACTCCCCACAAAGCGGCAGTCTAATTAATGCTGTAAGACAGGGCCCATACCACCTCCCTGTTTTTACATCAAAGGATTGGGTTAGCCCTTTTAGCTACAGCATCACACTTGGAACTCATGTTCAACTCATTGTCTACTATGACCCCTAATTCCTTTTCATTGTCACTGCATTCCAGGATACAGTCCCCTGTTTTGCTTTCCAATCTGTAAAAGGGGGGTGATGATATTGACCTCCTTTGTAAAGCTCTTTGATATCTATCAATAAAAGGCAATATATAAGAACTAGGTATCAGCATTGTTTGTTCTTTGTAACCAGAGATCACCAGCCCCTGAAGTATTATATAAAGTTCCAAGAGCCTCCTCGTGCTGCCAGCCAGGATACCAGCAGCACATACCCCTGCCCCTCCACCAAGGCTTTGGTGCTCTACACTCAGAGGGTATTCAGGTTATTTATTAGAGAGAGAGGTGCTATTTGTGATTAGGGATAATTAGGTCTTTTATGTCAAACCTATTACCTTTCCCAGCAGAGTTCCAGAAATAAACCATACACCCCCACCCTATGGTGGATACTGAATAATAGGCAATGGGGATGGTATTTACTAGGGAGATATGAAACATGCCAAGTTCTCAGTCACTTTCAAGGATACTTCCTTATTTTGGATTAATGTTAAAGAAGCTATTTTCCAGCTCCCTGTTACAGTGACAGGTTTCCTAGTTATGTCAATGAGACATAACATTTCACTCTTCATTTAAAAAAAATCATTTATTCAAATTGTCACAGTTTGAGAACAGTCCTGAAAGACTGAAGACATGGTTCAATGAAAAGTCCTTAAAACATTTTCTTTTCTACTATTAAACAAAAACACAGTAAATTTGATATAACAGAAAACAATCAGTGTCTGCTTCTATACCTCTAGACTAAAGAATATTTAAAAAATATCCATTGTGACTCTTTTAAAGAACTGTTTGATTTTTTTCCCCCATATACAGAATGGCTGAGCTTGAGAACATACAAAACCTTCGTGAAAACTTCAAGAAACAAAATAAATCTTGTTTTATCCTTGGTGCGTCAGGAGCAACTGGCAAAGAGTTGTTAAAAGAAATTTTGAAACAGCAATTGTTTTCTAATGTCACCATCATAGGACGTAGAAAACTGACTTTTGAAGAAGTGGCATATCAAAATGTGGTACGTCATATAACTGGCATATTTGGTATCAGTTTTAACACTGTTTTATATGTTAATGTTTTCATGTTATTTTGTATCCTTATGTTTTAGAATCAACAGGTGGTAGACTTCGAAAAACTGGATGAATATTCTGCAGCATTTCAAGGTCATGATGTTGGATTCTGTTGTCTTGGTACCACAAAAGCAAAAGGAGGAGCAGTAAGCAAAAAAACCCCAACATTGCTTAGTTTTCACTTTGCAGAAGTATTGTACAAATCCCCTTGTTTCATTTTCTTCTTTCAATCAGCGCAGAAACAGTAGAACAGCTAACAACCCTCCCCCAACCCCCCACATTTAGGAAAATTTGGATTTAGTTCTGATTCTAGGTCAAAGCTTTACCACCTGGGCCCATGTTTTGTTTCACTCTTGTGAGTGATATTTGTCTTGTAAAGAAGATTTTTGTACAGAAATTTCTGCCAGGGGCAGGGCTGGAATTAAATGGATAAAAGAAATATAGAATGTGGAAAAGATTCCTTTAACAGAGATACTAAAGAATCTACTTTGAGGACCTTTTAAACATTACACTTCAAGTGGATACTGTCAAGTTAACTGAGCCTAAATGCAGAGCTGAAATTTCAGCATGACAAATTCATCTCTCTGAAACTTTACCTCTGTAATATTTCATTTGTAACTTGTGATGCAGATTTATCCACAATATGCACAGCCTCTGCCAAAACTGATGACTTAGGGTATGTCTACACTACCTGCCGGATCCAGTGGGGGTCAATTTATCGCGTCTAGTCTAGATGTGATAAATCAACCCCCGAGCACTCTCCAGTCAACTCCTGTACTCCGCCGCCATGAGACGTACAAGCGGAGTCGAAGGGGGAGCGGCAGCAGTCGACTCACCGCAGTGAAGACACCGCGGTGAGTAGGTCTAAGTATGTCGACTTCAGCTACATTATTCATGTAGTTGAAGTTGTATAACTTAGATTGATCCCTCCTCTCCCCCCAGTGTAGATCAGGCCTTAGAGAATAGGTTCTACACTAAGGCCTACACTACACTGGGGGGAAGGGGGAGATCGATCTAAGTTATGCAACTTCAGCTACGTGAATAACATAGCCGAAGTCGATGTACTTAAATCTACTTACTGTGGTGTCTTCACTGCAGTAGGTCCCCTGAGCACTGCGTCAGCAGTCGGAGTCGACAGGGGAGCAAGTTTCAGCGCTGTAAAGTGCCAGTGTAGATAGTGCACCAGTGCTGAAAGCTGTGCTCCCAGTGCTGGTAGCTATTCCCCTCGTGGAGATGGGTTTTTTATAGCACTGGGAGAGCAGCACTTTAACATTGCTAGTGAAGACATGCCCTTAGTCATCAACATCATTGTGGTAAGGTGAAGCAAGTAGATTTTATGGGTAGGCGAGGCTGAATTAGTCAATAGATAACATGTTCATAATGCCACCCTGGCTCATCCTCTTCTGACTTCAAAGAAGAAATGTTCATGACCCAATATACAAACAAATGGGCCATCAGAATGTACCAGGCTTTCCAATTGTTGAACATGGAATACATCATTCAGCAGTTAGTTAACTGTGTTGCCCTCGATATACTGTAATTAGAAGTTTATTTTTTTGCTGTGGCTGTTTCATTCTGCCTGGCTGCAGACTCAACAAGAATGCAATATGTTATTGTATGGAGCAGGGGAGGCAAAAGAAAGATGTAGAAACTTTATTATTACCATTTGGTTTTAAACGGAAGATTAGAAAGTAGAGGATCCAGTAGAAATCTTCATGGAGATCCTAAATCTATGGAGCTTTTTGTGCCAAAGATTTGATCATATTTAAAGTGTATCTTAAGTCTTTGAGAATTGATAGCCAGTTAAATGCAACATTAAAGACAGCAGGCATTTTTGGCTGTTGAGGTTTTGCTCTCAACTAAAATGCCACATGTTGGAGGTGGAGGGAGGAAAAGAGAAAACCCATCTGAATTTAGCAGCTTAGAAAAACGAATGTTTATAATCAGTTTGAGAGCTCAGTGGATTTGTGAAATCATTTGGGATTAACAGGCTATTGATTGCTAATAAAACAATATTTAGCTTTGTCCAGGGAACAGCAGTGGAAAAAACGTGTGGGCACCTTGTCAAACAGGACCCATTGAGGAGAGATGATGGGTTAAGTGTGGGGGTCTGAGTGGCAGCGTGGGTGCCAGTTCTTCAAGGAGAACTTGTCAGTTGTTAGTAAGGCTAGTGAAAGGAAGGACGCCAGCGTCTGATGGCTGGGGTAGTATTGATGCAAGTTAGCTGACTAATCAGATTGAAAAAGTCCCATGGTATTTATGTCACTTTAATTTTCATCAAACAATTGGAGACGACAGCACTCTATTAAGGAGAAGTTGATCCAGAACTAAAGCTAAATAAATTAGGGTCTCAGTTTAATCAAATTATCCCTTTACTGGCCTTGGATTAACTGAGAGAGACAGCGTCGGTCTAGGGACTTTTGATTGGCTAATTTTTTTTTTTTTTTTTTTAGAAGCTGATACAAAGAATGAGAGATTTAACGCAGACGGCTACTACTCAAAATACTCCAAACAAGCACTTAAAAAAAAAGTTAGAATTAATATTTATCAGGAGCATTTGCAGTTTTTTATTGAGGGAAGCTTCTATTTTTTATTAGTTTTGTAAGGCAAAAATCTCCATTTAGTCTGAAGGGCTGAGGTTTTGTCACATTTACAAAACAAGACACATAACTCTGAAAGCATACCCAGAAATCTAAGAACTATCCTAATGCTACTATGTGACCTTCTGAGGAAGTTTTCTCCAAGATGGCGAATGACTTATAGATGCCTTGTTTATCTGCTTTTAAAATCTTCTGATTGAACAAAGATAAATTTTAGGAATTTACTTAACTGTGGGTTAAATAACTTGAATATTTGGCTACTTTTTGTTTTCTATGTGCTTTTAAATTCTACATTGGGGATAGACAGAACCAACCTGTGCTTGCAGGAGTAGATCCTATGGTGTTACTTCAGTAGGAATTTAGGGCACTCCATATTTCTCAGGATGCCCTCAGGATCTTTCAAGATTGGGCCGTTAATGAAGGAATCTGGTGTCTTCCAAAGTGTGCTTTACAAAGATTCTGTTCAACTGCAGCGATAAAACAACCAACCTTTGAATTACTGATTTAAATAGGACTGGAAGGGAGCGCCTGAGCCATCAAATTCAGACCCCTGCTATCGTGGGCAACCCTTTGATAATAAATGTATTAAGAGCAATCTTAAAACTACCTACGTTGTTTGCCTCCCCCCCCCCCCCCCCCCGCCACCTGTTGGGAGGATGTTCCAGAATCTCATTCTTCTAATGGTTAGAAACCATTTACCCATCTTAGCTTAGTTAAGTATGAAATGATTTTCTAAAATGAAGTGCCATGGAATTTCCCTTCAGTCTTTGTTTCAAAAATGAAAGAGATTTTGAAGAAAACTGAGAGTCACTGAATTTGGTCCCACATAGTTTTGCTTTCCTCCACCCCACACACTTTCCCTCTTTTGTGGATTCTTCTGACCTGGCTTTAATCCAAATAACTTTTTATCCTAGGATGGACTTGTTCGTGTTGATCGAGATTATGTTTGCATGTCAGCAGAGTTGGCAAAAGCTGGTGGTTGTAAACACTTCCTCTTGGTATCTAGCAGTGGAGCTGATAAGCACAGCATTTTTTTTATTTTAAAAATCAAGGTTGGTCTAAATCTTATAATAATCTGGAGAAATTTCTGTATGGTTTAAGTGTGTAAAGTCAAAATTTCCCAGTGAATTGTTTAAGCAGTTATCCAAAGCGGGGGGTGGGGGGACAACACGTTAACCAGGAGTAAAACTAAGCAAAGAAAAATTGGAGAAGATTCTTAGACAGCTCCAGTGATTGAGAAATTTAAAACTTAATTGAAAAAAAAAACACTAGAAAATGTACTGTCAGAAATAATCCTGCACTGGCAGATGGATGGACTAGATATAAAGGGCCAGATTTTCAAGCTATTTAGATGCCTTAAGTTGCGGATAGGTGCTTCTGAAAATCCCACTAGGGATGGAATTCACAAAGGTATCTGTGCACCTAACTCCCATTGAAATCAATGTCAGTTAGGTGCCTAAAAAACTTTGTAATCCACCCTCGGTGCTGAACCTGGTTAGGTGCCTAAATATCTTTGAACATTTGGCCCAAGTTCTTTTTCATTTCTAATTTCTATGATTCTTTACAATTCAGCTACATTGTTGCTGTCTAGAGCTTCTTAGGATTCAGTTCTGTCCTCTTATGTGAATAAAATTCCCACTGCCTTCCAGAGGAGTTACACCAGTGTAACAGAGGACGGAATTGGCCCAGTGGGGCCACGTTTTCAAGTGCTCAACACCCACAATTTGGATCAGATTTTTAAAACACCTCAGTTCTCATTTATGCACCTGAATAAGGTCCACTCTTTCCAAAGCGCTTAGTTCCCACCAGCTCCCATTCCGACATTTATGGTCATTTTCAAAATGAAAGTCAGGGCCCAGCAGTGGGTACTGAGCTCCCTTGAAAATCTGGCCCTATCTGTTTTATCTGAGGTTCAACCTGCTAACTCATGTAAAAACTACAAACTGCCTTGTCGGCACTCGGATTTTACCTTGAGTTAATTAATTCCAGTTAGCTAACTCAAGTTTTTTTGTGTGTGAAGACAAGGCCTAAGATAAACACAGAAGATTAAATACTCGTCTTATTGACATCAATGGGAGAACTTCCGCTGACTTCAAAAGGGCCAGGATTTCAGAGGAGAGAGAGATTCTTCATGCCTCTTGTTTTCCTGAGTCTTAATAACCATATATCCCCAGAACAGCTCCTTGAATCAAAATATATTTTCCAGAATCATACATCGTACAGATGGAAAGTCCTATTAGGTTTAGGGTGACCAGATGTCCCGATTTTATAGGGACAGTCCTGATATTTGGGGCTTTTTTTAATATGGGCTCCTATTACCCCACCCCCTCCCCACCCTCTGTCCCAATTTTTCACAGTTGCTGTCTGGTCACCCTAATTAGGTTACTTATTCATCCCCCTCACCAATGCTGGATTGTTCTCTAGCATGTTTGCTAGTGGTTTGAGCTGACTTTGCTTTGAAGAGGTTAATACTGTTCACTTTGGAACTAATTACTACAGGTGAGTTACCACTAGATATGTTTTTAATGCTACCACTTACAGCTACTTCAGTTGGAACTAAGTTGGAACTCAATTGTGTGGTAGTGTAATGGTGCAAGTCACCTGAGGTCATCCAGCTATTCCTAAGTGTGTAGTCACTGCAGCCAGTATATGGGTGGTATTTCTTAGAGGTTGCCTCATTCAATTGCTCCAGGATAGATATAGTTCTCTCAGAAGAAGTCAGAAATCTGTCTTCCCTTCAAAAAGTACCTGAGTGTCTCAGTGATTTTGACCTCTAAACAATCTACTACTCTGTCTACACTGGGGATTTGTCCCAGTTACAGCCATTGGTGTAACTGCACTGGGTCAGACCTCTTGTATAGGCAGGCAATGTTGCTATTTGCACCAGTGGTGCTAACCCCTGCTTGAAACCGAGGTAAGTTCCACTGGCGCAACTAGGTTTGACCCAGTGCTGGTCCCCAAGGGCTGTAACTGGGGCAAATCCCCAGTGCAGACAAAGCCTAAAGACTTAAGTTTTAAGCAAAAGCAAGATAGAAAATCTTAAAGTGATAGAAATGGTCTACAGATTATACTCAGTAAGAGTTTAACGAGGTAGGCATAATTACAATGAGCAACATCTTACATTTATGAAAAATGCATCCTCTAGTGTTAATGTCCCCATTCCCTCTGCCTTTCTTCCTGAGCAACCTCTGAGCAAGAACCCTCTCTCCTTCAGATAGTCTCTCCACCCTCACAGCCCTGTTGTAATTTTCAGTTTCTTTGAGGTTTTTGTGCTTATCACATCACCCTGTCAAGAACCAGAATAGAGCCAGTTTCTGGGCTACCTAACAAGTGTAGCTGCAGTAGGTGGCCTGACTGGCTTTGCCACCTGATCAGCTGTAAGGATCAGCTGACCGGCTCTTAAGCCTAGCCGCAATTCAGCGGCTGCTCCAAGCATCTGCCCACGGCTGTGGTAGCTTCTGTTTGTTCCCAGTCTTGCCTGATTTCAGCTCTGACCCTTGACTCCAATTCCTGCCTATTGACTCCTGCTCTGACCATTGGGCATGACCACCCATGTCCTGGTCAAATGCACCTGCTCAAAGTGGTGTACCAAGTATTTCTGCACACTGGGTATTACTGTCTGTCTCATGTCCATTGAATTTTTTTTCCAAAATCACTCGCTTTGTTTTTCCCATGTTGCTTTTAAAAGTTAGTCTGCCTAAAGGTGTATACAAATAATGACTGATGATTGTTATCAGGAGAAGATGTTTTCTGACCCTGAATGAATGTGCTAACCTTGAAAACAGGTTATTGTCTGCCTTACATCTGAGGTTACAGAGACAGGGCTCATAAAATTTTTATAATTTTTTCTACTCATTAAATTGATCCTATGTAAAATATGAATGATTAACATATTAATTCCAATCTACCACATTCTTCTTCCAAAAGTTATAGAAATCTTACTCTCCCTTCTCACAAGTGTTAACAAAAAGGGAGATAATTTTGTTTGGTCTTTTTTTATAACAACTATGGTTCATACCTCTATGGTACAGGAATGGGAGTCAGGAGATCTGGGTGTTACTCCCAGCTCTGCCATTGATTACCTGTATTACTTTGGCACATCAGTTAACCTATCAGTTCTGCAGACTGTAAAATGGGCATAGTTATAGTTGCTCATCTTTGTGAGGTACTTGGAGATCTCTGAATGAAAAATGCTATGTAACTGAGATCTTCAGAGAATGAAAACTGTTGATAGGTACCTCCCCAAGCTTTCCCACAGAGGCACTCAGGCATAAGAACATAGGAACTGCCATACCTGATCTAACAAGTAATCCATCTAATACAGTATCTCATCTCCAGCACTAGCCAGTACTAGATGCTTCAGAGGAAGATGAAAGAAATCCCTTAATAGACAATTATGGAGTAACTTGCCCAGTGGAGAAATTCTTACTAACTTACGTCCATTAGTGGTTGGCTTATACCCTGAATCATGAGGGCATTTAAATTTTGTACACACTTTTATCCAGTATAACGTAGTTGTGGATGTTCTAATTTTTCATAGAAATGTCTAATCCTTTCTTGAATCTTATTAAATTCTTACTTTTCAACTAGCAATGAGCTCCTCAGGTTAATTATGTGATTGCGATTTGATTACATTTATTTTGTGCAAACCGAACAGATTCCAAACAAGTAATATATATACTTACTGTTTTAAAAGGACCAATTTTGCACACTGAAAATTTAAATAAAAATTTAAAAATAAATCTTGAAATTACCCATCAAAATTAAAAAAAAAATCAAATTCTGCCAAGTCTATATATACTTATATAAAAACAAATAGAAAAGAGAGTAAGTTGATAGCAGTGAATATAAATTAGAAGTTAGGAATTATAGAAAATTGATAAGGGAAACAAAAGGACATAAGGAGAAATCTCTGGCCAGCAGAGTTAAGGAAAAGAAGGACTCTTCTAAAAAGTATACTAGGAACAAAGGAAATCCTACCAATGGTATTTGCCTATTACTAGCTTGAAATGGTAGAATTGTTGTTAATAATGCAGAAAAGGCACAAGTGCTGAATAGATACTTTTATTCTTGTTTGAGAAAAAGCCAGATGATTTATTCATATTATATGATGATGATCAATTACTTTCCATTCTAACAATAACTCAGGAGAATGTTAAACAGCGGCTACTGAAGTTAGCTACAGGTATTTTAAAATCAGTACATGCAGATAACTTGTATCCAAAAACTTTAAAAAGCTGGCTGAGGAGCTTTCTTTAATGTTAATTTTCAGTAAGTCTTAGAACACAAGAGAAGTTCCAGAGGACTAGAAGAAAGCTAATGTTACACTAATATTTAAACAGGTGTGACAGAGTGCTGAAATCTGACAAGGTGGGTCAGCACTCATCACTGTAGCCTCAGTTCTGCCAGTAATGCTGATTGGATAATTAGCTAATCAGAAGGTGAGGCTGAGGAGGTAAGGAGCTAATTAGCTCTTAGACGAACAACCTGATAAAAGATAGGAAGGAAGTGTTATGAGGGAGGATAGGGCTATCTGAGCCTAGAATGAAGGAGCTTCCAATGTAGAGTGAGACAGAGAGTGACTGATCTATTTTCCTTCTAGGGCCCTAGCAAAGAAGTGTTGAAAGAGGTAAAGATTAAAATGGTGATATTGCACTGTACTGAGTTAGTGTTTGGGTTTAGAATAAAATACAGCTAGCACACAAGGTGAAAGTGGGTCTGAGCAGTTCCTGGGGCATCAGAGAATCAGGAGAGAGCATCTCCCCATCACAACAAGGTAAGCAGGATGATCTCGGTAACTATAGGCTTGTAGCCTGCCATCATTTCCATGCAGATTAAGGGAATGGCCAAAACAGGACTTGATTGATGAGGAATTAAAGGAGAGTAATATAATTAATACCAATCAACATTGCTTTATAAAACTAGTCATCAAACAAACTTGATTTTTTTATAGGATTACAAATTTGGTTGCTAAAGATAATAGTGTTAAGATATTATACTCCTGTTCTGCATGGCATTTGACATAGTGCCACACAATTTTGATTAAGAATGATACAAAATCAAAATGGTCTTTAAAATGTAATTGTAGTGGGGTCCCTTAGAGATTGGATCTTAGCCCTATGCTCTTTAACATTTTTATCAATAACCTGGAAGAAAATAAAAAGAAAATCATTACTGCCAAAGCAAGAAGCTAAACCAAAGATTGGGGGAGTGCACTGATTTAGAGCCACCTGGATTGCTTGGTAAACTAGGTGCAAGCAAACAATATACATTTCAGTGTGGATAATTGTAAAGTCATACATATAGGAACAATAACTACAGGCCCTACTTAGAGGATGGGGGACTCTATCCGGAGAAGCAATGACTCTGAAAAGATTTTGGGATCATGATGGATAATCAGTTGAACATGCACTCACAGTGTGATGCTGTGGCCAAAAGTGCTAATGCAATCTTTGGCTGTCTAAACGTAGGAATATTGATTTGGAGTAGACAGGCTATATTATCTCTGTATTTGTTAGTGGTGTGACTGCTACTGGAATGCTGTTTCCAGTTCCGGTATCAAGAATTCAAGAAGGATGTTGATAAAATAGAGAGCATTCAGAGGATAGCCGCAAGAATGCTAAAGGATTGGAAAACATGCCTTATGGTCAATTTCTTCATCCTAGGATTTTAAAAATAATAAATTTCATGATTTCAGCTATTTAAATATGAAATATCATGGTGTTGTAATTGTAGGGGTCTTGACCCAAAAAGGAGTTGTGGGGGGTTGCAAGGTTACTGTGGGGGCGGGAGGAGTGGGGGTTGTGATACTGCTACCCTTACTTCTGTGCTGCTGGTGGCGGTGCTGCCTTCAGAGCTGGGCAGCTGAGAGCAGCAGCTGTAGGCCGGAAGGCCTGTTCTGAAGGCAGAGCTGCCACCAGCAGCAGTGCAGAAGTAAGGATGGTATAGTATGGTATTGCCACCCTTACTTCTGCACTGCTGGCTTCAGAGCTGGGCACTCAGCAGCTGCCTGTCTCCAGCTGCCCAGCTCTGAAGGCCTTAGCGCAGAAGTAAGGGTAGCGGTGGAGGGTGAAAATAGTTGGGGGAAAGCAAGAGAGAATGGCTAACAGTAATATATTTTGCTATAGACTAACTATAGACTTGTGGATACAGTTTGTTTGGTTGGGTTTTTTGTAATTGTTAAGAGACAAAAAAGCAGATCAGTAGTAGTAACCTATAGAGTATAACACAGTCCTAGAAGTCTTTTGCTCTCAAGGTTGAATCTTTTGTCAGGATTGTATTGACAATACTTTAAGCATGCTAGAATGATGAGCAGTAATTTTTGGGATCCTTGTTTAAACATGTAATGAATCTTTTTTTTTTTAAGGGTGAAGCAGAAGTTAAAATTGAAGAACTTAACTTTGAACGCTGCACTATATTTAAACCTGCGTAAGTGATTGATAGTTTCCACTCACACTTCAACAATTTATCACCTCTTCTTAATCTCTCTCTATTTTTTTTTTAAAAGATTGATTTTATGTGACCGAGAAGAGTCCCGTCCATTGGAATGGTGTGCTAGAAAAATTCTGGGTTGCCTCTCTCATGTGATGTCTATTACTGCACTTTCTGTGCCCATTTCAACGTTAGCAAGAGCTATGGTGAATAATGCAGTAATACCGAGTGACAAGAAGGTGGAGCTGTTAGAGAACAAGGATATCCACGTGATTGGAAACCAAGATGAAACAAAGACCAGCTAAATGGTGTGATGTTAACAGATATTGTGCACTTCTGCCCCTCCCTAACAGCATCACCAATTCCTATTTCAGGATCCTATTCCTATTTACAATGCAGTAAAATTTTGTTAAACATTTGTGGTTTCTTCCTCCTGCCCCAGGATTATGAAATAATCCATTACATTGTAAATTGTGCTGTACCATGCAAATCCTTTTATAAGGATTATGAGATTGTAACGATAGGAGTTGTTTTTTCAAGATGTGTTGAATGAAAATGATACTTTTGCTGCAGAATTTTTTAATATGATTTTCATCCAGCCTATTACATGCTTCGATCCAAATGAACAGGTGCCTTACATTTATTAAATAGTATTTTAATACATGTAATAAGAAAGAGGTTTCAGTTACAAGACTGTGTGGCACATTCAGTCAGTTATTCTCAGAACTGAACATTAGCAAAGGGTGTGCAATGGAGCAAAGACTATGCAATCAGTGACCCTTTACCCCTTCACTGGGAGAGAATTTCAGTATAACACAAAGAAGCTGCTGTTACTAGTTTTGCTGCTGTCAGCCAGGGACTGTTTGGAGAATGGTTGCTGTCGAATTTGTGCCTGTGATTATGTTGACTAAGTGTAGAGGGGAAAAATAATTTATCTAATGATTTTAAGTCATTTCTGTTTATTGCAACTAAGCCTTGCTGCATAAAGTTGGAACCATTTGGCTTGCAAAGGGTTCTTGTGTAGATTAATTAAACAAGAAAATATATATGTTTGCAAAGGGTTCATACTGTTTCCTAGTCTTAGGGATTCCTTATTATACATTATATAGGAGAAATCCTATGGAAAAAATCTTTATCAGTATCAATGGTTGATTTTGATAAACAATGTTTGAAGAGTCACTAGTAATGATATACCGCAATTTTTATAATCAGAGATGGGTCTAAAGGAGACCTTATAAAATAATCTACACCTTCAAACTTCACTGAGGTTGTGCTTTTGATGTTAAATTAAAATTTCTACAGTCAGACATATGGTTTGGTACTGGGTCAGATGTAAAATTTAAGAGGCCACTGTTCTGGTTTCAATGTCACAAAATCCTTTGACTTCTTCGCAGGTGATTTTTTTGCCAAGGTAGTAGAAGTTTAGAGTGACTTCTGTGATTCTGGAGTTGAGTAATTTGAACCAAAAGCCTACGCAGAATCTAATCTACATCCAAACACTGTAGATTTTTTTTTAATCTATCCATTTAAAAACTGTTCTTAGTCACTGCTATTGTATTTAAGCCCCTTCTTTGCTTAAACTAGGCGTAGGAAAGAGGAGAAGAAGAAAGCTAGGTTTTGGAGGAGATACTAAAATTCCCTAGGCCAGATTCTGTTCTCAGTTACACCCCTGTAGATCTAGAATTACACCACTGAAAGCAGTAGAGTTACTCTGAATTTACTGTGCTGTAACTGAGATCAGTATCTGACTTGGTCCCAATGTGCTAATGATTAGAATTTGGGCTAATAGCCCAAATACTTGAATCACAAAAAGTAATGCTGGTGTTCCCTCTGGTGGTTGTACAATGGCAAATAACTAATAAGCACTGTCCAAAGGGCACTTGACATCTATAATTATGTTGATAACAGTAATCACCCAACATCTTTGCTATTGCAAATGATTGTTTCTGAAACAAACATGATCCATTCTAGTTTCATTTGAAAGGTAAGATGGGAGTTGCAGAGAAGAGAAACCATGTTTGTCAGTGGAATGCAAATAGGGGAAAGCACAGACTTAGCAGAAAGGAATGTGCTTTGACCTTCTCAGAAGGTACTACAACTACTCCAGCTATACAAGAATTAAAGGAGATTAAAAGGAAATACATGACAGTATCTTTCTATATGAAAACCAAAGTCCCAAACCTGCATTACTTTATGTTGGGTTTGAATCGGTTTGTCACACCAAAAAATCAGTATGCATCCCTCTGGAGCTGTGCCAGTTTGTTAACCAGGTTACAGTGCTTAGCTGACATTACCAGTGCCAGAAGGGTGCACAGCATGTGCTTATTGTTGCAAATAGGAGGTGTCACAGTCAAATAGAGTAGCTGAATTTAAAGGGAAGGCCAGATAATTTCATGGACCATATTAATATTTGTAACTATGCAAATTTAAATGGAGCAATCAACTCCGGTGCTTGAGGGCATAAACTGATCACTGCAGGGGGCAGGAAAGAGTCCAGTTCCTCCACCTTTCCTCTCTGTGCTTCATTGCACAATTGGTGCTTGATCCAATTCCCATTCAAGTCAATGGAAAGGCTTCAGTTAGCTTCACTGGGAGATGGATTGAGTTTCAGTCAGGCAGAGGGTCAATCTGAATAGTATACTTGATAGGCTGTGTCATACCAGGTCAGACCAATGGCCAATCTTCTTTGATGGTGGTCCTCATACTTTATATTCATCAGTATTTCATATTGCAAATTAAAATAATTTTGAAAGCTATTGTACCTTTTGAATGAAAATTAAGGAGCTTTGTTACAATAAATAGTAAAAAGCTGGTGCCAAACTTTGAACAAGTTGATTTTTCTGCCTTTTTAGATATTTCTTTAACTAGTCACAATGACACTCATCTTTGATAAGAAAGGGTGAATCACTTTGCTTTAATTTCCTTTAAGAAATAATTTAAATCCAAAAATGGTAACTAGCATTATGTTAAGTGCCTGATTTTATTATTCTCTCTAAGTTCTTAGCAATAAGATAAGTAGTAATAATTATAACATATAATTATAGACCCTGAGCTTGTGTAAACTGGAGTAGTTCCATTGACTTCAATGATGCTATATTGAGTTACATCAGCTGAGGGCTTGGTCCTTTATCTGCCTCTTTCTCTGTCACAGATGTACATACATATGTACTTGATGCCATAAATTTACACCATGCTTTTCAAACATATAGTAAGATGCAATACGTGTCCCAAGTAGTTTACAATCCACATGTGAGATATATATATAGTCAACTGAGGTAAGGATTGTTTGCAAAGCACCATGTACATGTATATATCAGTATTTGAGTACAGTTTGTATGGACTTGAGATGGGCACTGCAGATGTCAAGGAGGTCAGAGGAGCTATCTGGAATCAAGACAAGAATCAAGTAAAGAAAAATCTATAGCTAGGCAGAGCAGTCCATCATAGAGTGGCAAAATATGGCAAATAACAAACAAGATGTTAATAGATAATGGCAATTTCAGCAATCACTTATGATTCTTAATCTCCTGCATTATTTTTTTTTTTTTTTTGCATTTATTTCCCAGTCACACGTTTACTTATACCATGTTCCCTGTCCCTTGTACTACTGTAAAAAATAATGGCGTGCAACTCTTATGCAACAAAAAGGCAAAGAACTGTGTGGCCATTGATGTATATTACAGACTAGTAAATATACTTGATTCCATTATTAATATTTTTGTTACTACTGACTCAAAGTCTTAAAAAGAGGCTATGTAAAGTAATGTTTTATACCTATTAACAGACACTGAATATTGTAAAATCAATGAATTAAATTGTATTGTTTAATAATTAGTACTAAAGTCCTGTGCCTAAACATGTTTTCTGCTTATCAAATATTTGTTAAAATATATTTGAAGTGTTTCTAAAAATAACAGCTGCTCCATATTTTTTTAATGTTAGAAAATGTAAGATGCACTCTCTCTTTCTTGATTTTTGTTTTGTTTTAAATGGAAGCCGGTCCTAAATTAGGATATGTATTATTTTTCTTAAACAAATTTTGCTATTGCTGGTTTGGCTCGTATAGTGTACTTGTTTTTCCTCTCATTCCCCACAAGGTGGACTCATCAGCTTTCTGGGCCCGGTAAACATACAGATGAAAACATTTAGTAATAGCATGAATTGTACAGTATGTGGTGTTTTTAAAGTAAATAGTATTGCTACCTGCAAAAGCTCAAAAATCATGAATAAGTCACCTCCCCTCCTCAAATAATGAGGTTTAATTAAAAAGATGTGATGTTTTTTAATCTGTCTTCTGATTTTTGGACTCCTGCAGCACGTGGGTGTGAGCGAGAGAATGAATATAGTGTTGCTAACCCTCCCAGATCTATTAAGTAAGGGAATTTTTGGCCCTGGTTTCAGGAGCTCTCACTGAGATCGAATTATAAAGAGCTGTATAAAATGCTCCATGGTAGTGTGCAGCTTCCCTTTTTCCTGAAACCCCAAAATTTTAATTATTTGCCCCCCAGTTCTACATTTGCTGTCCCCCTAGTCCATGAATTATGCAACCTCCTAGCCCCACATCTACTCCTTGCCCCTCAGCACAGATGCCAGCTTCTAGTTGTGCTGGGGGATGCTCAACCCCAGGTCCTGCCCCCACTCCACCCCTTCCCCCAATGCCCCACCCCTATCCTGCCTCTTCCTGCCCCAGCTCTGCTCTTATCCTGTCTCTTTTTGCCCCCTCCCCCGAGCATGCCCCATCCCCACTTCTCCCCCTTCCTTCCACTTCCTCCTGCACTCTGCAGAGATGCTGATCGCAGCAGGTGGGAGGGAGGAGGAGGAGTTGATTAGTGGAGCCACTGGCAGGCAGGAGGCACTGGGGGCAGGGGAAGAGGGGAGCTTGGCTGCTGGTGGGTGCTAAGCACCTGCAATTTTTTTTTCTGTGCGTACTCCAGTCCTGGAACACTCATGGAGTTGGTACCTATGCCCCTCAGTGCATCTCTGCAGCTCCCGGGGTTCTTCACCTCCTTCTCCCAGGCCTGGGAAGAAGCTCTAAGGGTTGTTTAGCTTAGTGGGGCAGCTTGTGACATTGAGGTTCCTTGGCAAAGGGTCTCCCTGTTCAAAGGCGATGTGTAGGGGGGGTGCACATGGGGTCACATGTCTCCCCCCCATATTTCTGCCAGGGGTTGCCAGCCCTGCTCAGTCACATGGTGTGACTGGCCCCTCTCCCTGCTTTGCAGCTGTCAGACCCAGTGAGCTCCAAGCTGCTTTGCAGCTGTCAGACCCAGTGAGCTCCCCAGTGAGCTCCCATGGGGAGAGGCAGGAGCAACAGCTGGGAGCTGCAGGGAGGGGCTCTGCTTTCCAGGAGGGGAAACTGAAGGTAAGGGGGGGTCCTACCTGAGGGGTGTGTGTGACTTGAACTGTTCCAGAGACAGCTGAACCTTTAAATTGTGTCTCCACCCCCTCACTAATAGCAGTGGTCTCTGCCTGTTCTTTGGAAACAATTCGCATGTCTGACCAAACATGTCTTGCAGAATATATAGCCATAAAGAATAACCTGAGATATCTATAGAAAACTTGTAACTGGTCAAGATTCATAATCATTGCAAGATGTATGCACAGGTAATAGTTAAGGAATAATGTATTTATATTGAAAGCATGGTTTATGGACTTGGAATAAAAGTTAATCACCAGTGGACATTATGTCTCTGATAGCCCATTTGAACAGGAGGGAGTTGTCACCCCATGCTGCTTAACAAGTGATGTAATCAAGACTAAATTGTCTAGCCTTGCTCCATCCCAAAACTTTTAATGGAAAACCATCAGAGTCCACTGCAAAAAATCAAAATCACTTAAAGGTAAAAAAAGGAATATTACAACAGCCAGAGACTCACCCTGATGGGTTAAGCATAACACAGAGTGGGAAAAGGCACTCTGGATCCTTTAACTGAGGAGACATCTTGGGGAGCAGGGATGGTCTCATGAAAAATTAGGGTTACCATATTTAAAAAATAAAAAAAGAGGACATGCCCCTTTCCCTTCCCCACCCCTTTCCCAAAGTCCCCGCCCTAACTCCCCCACCTCCCTCCCAGCCACATGAAAAGGGCTGCCCAAGCGCTACCGGCTTCACGGTTTGCCAGGCAGCCCCCAGACCCTGCGCCCCTGGCCGGTGCTTCCCCAGCGCAGCTGGAGCCCGGGAGGGGAAGCGCCCAGCCGGGGGCGCAGGATCTGGAGGCTGCCCGGCAAACCGTGAAGCCGGTAGCGCTCGGGCTTCGGGCAGCCCCCATGCCTCCGGACCCTGCGCCCCCGGCCGGGCACTTCCCCTCCCGGGCTCTGGCTGCTCTGCTCCTCCCCTGACTCTTCAGCTCTGTTTAAGAGCCAAGCTGCCCGAGTGCTACTGGCTTCGGACAGCCCCCATGCCTCCAGACCCTGCGCCGCCGGAGCAGAGCAGCTGGAGCCCGGGAGGGGAAGTGCCCGGCCGGCGGCTGGTGTCCGGAGGCACGGGGGCTGCCCGAAGCCGGTAGCGCTCGGGCAGCTCGGCTCTTAAACAGAGCCGAAGAGTCAGGGGAGGAGCAGAGCAGCCGTGGGAGGGCAAGTGCCCAGCCAGTATTTTCCTGGACATGTTCGGCTTTTTGGCAATTCCCCCTTGGACGGGGATTTAATTACCAAAAAGCCGGACATGTCTGGGAAAAACCGGATGTATGGTAACCCTATGAAAAACTGAATCCTGGTTCTTGTGAAACCAGCCAGCTCAGCTGCAGACTGAACGTGGTGTGGGAGGGACCCCTATTTTATGTTTGTGTTTTATAATTTTGTTTTGTATGGGAACCGTTTCCATCACTTTCTCTCACTTCTAGTTAAATCTTTACCCTTTCTTAAATAAACCTTTTGTTTTATTATAAGTGCTCACAAGTGCTGTGTGGTTCACAGTGGAGCGGTGATTAAGGTAAATCCAGTAAACTGGGGTAAGCTGCACCTTTGTGTGCAGAGGATCTGGGATTGCTATAAGTAGCCAGTATCAGGGGCTGGATATTATATATGGAGACATTTTTCTAGGATTTGAGATCGGGGTGCACCTATTGTTAACCTGCAAGATGAAGAGAGGGCTTGCATAGCCCAGAGGTGAGTGCTTGAGTGGCTGAAAGGTTGGGAGCATTAGGGAGTTGAAACCTAGCCAGGCCCAGGCAAGAATCCCTCACACTGGATGCAGGGGGTAACAAGAAGACTCACAGTCCTGGGAGGCCCAAGAACCACCATACATCTCCAGGGGTTCTTCACCACCTCATTTTTCACAGGAGGGAAAGGGGAATATACTGGGATAATGTGGGTTATATACACCCAACAGGGTGCAGATGGGAAGCAGAGGGCTGTCCCTGCATAGTAATAAAAAGTTGACCTTTCTTCTTCATATGGCTGATGTAAATGTAGAGCAACAACTATAATTTTACATGCAGATGGGTAAGCCAGATAATTGTGTCTGGAGTAGCGGAGTATATTGCTGTGATGCCTCCATATTTGTGAATTGGGCATTGAGTTCTTATAGATTCCATGGTCTGTTAATAAAAAGACTAAAAACAAGCCTGAATGTGTCTTTTGCCAGGGCACATTGCACACACAGTGTTAAATCCCCCACATCTTTATGGCACTAGTTTGGGATTCAGGAGAGCCAGGTTCAATTCCCTGCTCTGCCACATACTTCCACTGTATGACCCTAGGCAAGTCACTTATCATGGAATCAGAGAAGTGTAGGCCTGGAAGAGATTTTGAAAAGACATCCAGCCCAGCCCCATGTGCTGAAACATGACCAAGTAAACCTAGACCTTCCTTGTCAGATGTTTGTCCAATGACAGGGGTTCCACAACCCCCCTTGGAAGCCTATTCCAGAGCTTGACTACCCTTATAGTTGGCAAGCTTTTCCTAATATCTGACCTAAGTCTCCCTTGCTGCAGATTAAGCCCATTACATCTTGTCCTATGGTCAATGGACAAGGAGAACAATCCTCTTTGCGTGTGGCTACACTGCAAAGAAAAACTCACAATGCCACGTCTCACAGCTCACAATTGACTGAGGCTCAGGTTTGGGCTTCAGGACTAAAAACTGCTGGAGCCTGGGCTCTGAACTTTGGGGAGGGTCAGAACATCTACACTATTATTTATTGCTCTGCAGCTCTAGCCACACAAGCTTGAGTCAAGTGTCCCAGGCACTGAGATGCAGTCCTGCGGGTTTGGAGGGAAGACATGCATCCGAAGAAGTGGGTATTCACCCACGAAAGCTCATGCTCCTATACGTCTGTTAGTCTATCAGGTGCCACAGGACTCTTTGCTGCTTTTACAGATCCAGACTAACATGGCTACCCCTTTGATACTTGATACCCTTGAGAACAGCTCTTTAACTTATTTGAAGACTGTTATGAAGTCCCCGCCGCTTTCTTTTCTCAAGACTAAACATGCCCAGGTTTTTTTTAAACTTTTCCTTCTAGGTCAAGTTTTCTAACCTTTTATCACTTTTGTTGCTCTCCTCCGGGCTCCCTCCAATTTGTTCACAATTTTCCTAAAGCTTGGTGCCTGGAAGTGGACACAGAACTCCTGCGGTGGCCCTCCTAAAATGAAGCAATTACCTCCCCAGTCCCTACCACGCTGCTGCCAATATACCTGAGAATATTAGCTTTCCTCGCAGCTGCATCACATTGCTGCTGACTCATAGGCAGGCGGTAATCCCTGAGACCCCACCCAGATCCTTTTCTGCAGCAGCACACCTACTGCCTAGGCCAGTGGTTTTCAAACTGTGGGTCGCAACCCAATACTGAGACGCGGACTGTAAGGCACTGGGTTGTGGCGGCTCTGGTCAGCACCGCCAAGCAGGCCATTAATAGTCCTGTCGGTGATACTGCCCGGCTAAGGCAGGCTAGTGCCTACCTGTTTGACACTGTGCTGTGCCCTGGAAGTGGCCAGCAGCAGGTCCGGCTCCTAAGCAGGGGGGCCATGGGGCTCAATGTGCTGCCCCGGCCCTAAGCACCGGCGGCCAATGGGAGCTGCGGGGCGGTGCCTGCGGGTGAGAGCCATGTGGAGCCACTTGCGTAGGGTGACCAGATGTGCCAATTTTATAGGGACAGTCCTGATTTTGGGGGCTTTTTCTTATATAGGCACCTATTACCTCCATCCTCGCCCAGATTTTTTACACTTGCTATCTGGTCACCCTACACTTGCGTGCCTCCACCTAGGAGCCGGACCTGCTGCTGGCCGCTTCTGGGATGCGGCACGGTCCATGGTGCCAGGATAGGCAGGAAGCCTGCCTATGTATGCCTGCGGCACTGCTGACTGGGAGCCACCTGAGGTAAGCCTCTGCCCCAACCCCAAACCCCCTGCAAACCCAGAGCCCCTTCCTGCACCCCAAACCTCTCATCTCTGGCCCCAGTCCAGAGCCTGCACCCCCAGTCCAGAGCCCTCACCCCCTCCCAAACCCCAACCCTGTGCCCCAGCCCTGAACACCCCCAAACCCAGAGCCCCCTCCTACACCCCAAACCGCTCATCCCCAGCCCAGACCCCCTCCCACACCCTGAACCCAGGGCCGTCCTTAGCCATAGGCAGAACAGGCAACCGCCTAGGGCACCACGCTACCTGGGGGCACCGCTCTGCCCGGAGCCCGGACAGACGGGAAGCAGTGGAGCATTTAACAGCAGGGCTGCTGGGTCCTAGAGAGAACCGAATGCAGCACAGTCTGAGGGAGGGGATTGGCTGCTGGGGTCTCTGGGAAGGGAAGGGGAGGGGTGGGGGAAGGAACTCACCTGTGAGTGTGACTCTTTCCCCCGGTGTGAGGTGAGGCAGGCTCGGCAGCTCTGGCACCAGTATCCTTTGTTGTCCCCAGGGCCGGCTCCAGGTTTTCTGCTGCCCCAAGCGGGGGGGAAAAAAAAAAGCCACAGCAGCACGATTGCGCCATTCCACTCTTCGGTGGCAATTGGGTGGCAGGTCCTTTGCTCCGAGAGGGACCCGCCACCGAATTACTGCGCTGCAGACCCAGACGTGCTGCCCTGATAGCGGCTGGAGTGCCGCCCTT
Source organism: Chrysemys picta bellii (assembly GCF_011386835.1). NCBI lineage: Eukaryota > Metazoa > Chordata > Testudines > Emydidae > Chrysemys > Chrysemys picta. The sequence continues at coordinate 70,869,045 of NC_088794.1, read as the reverse complement.
TGGTATTGGCAGCCTCAAGAACCTGCTTCTTTAGCTGGTGCCTGGAGCTGGCACTGTTTCCCACTTATTCTGTAGCTAAATCTGTCATGCTTCCCCACTCCTTCACAATTCTGCAGTGCAATTTCCTTTGTTCCCCTTGCTTTTATCCATGATGGCTGTTCAGTAAAACCACTTTTCCCTGGCTGATGGAATTGATCTGCAAAGGGATTTATTAAATGCAGCATTTGTCAGAGCTGTTTTTTAAAAAATATTTAAACCCACTTGCTTTACTCAAAGGGAATATTTGTGCTTAGGCTTGTGCATCCAGTGTGCCTTCTTGGTGACTAGTAAGAGGTAATAAGATCATAATTATTCCTTTGAGGTCATGGATTAGTCCAGGAAAGGAGAGACGAATTAGGTGGCCCATGTTAGGAGATTCCCTATGCATCTACCAGAGGGGGGGAAGAGAAGAGATGGAGGGCAGGGAATAAGTCAGTTCAGCCTGCTTATGGAGCTACAGCAATAACTGCAGTTGTGTATCCAGTTGTGTATCCCCACTCTATCACTGAATTGTTTTCTTCCTAACCAGGAGTCAGATTCTATTCTATTCATGTTCTTAAAACAATGCCCATCCCTGACTTATGTGAGCCCTGGGGCCTTGACAATTTGTCCCTTATATGGACTAACCTCATTCCTTGGATTTAAGCAAGTTATGTTAAATGATCACATTAATTTACATTTTGATAAAACAGCCAAAGTTTTATGGGTGGGGTAAAACATAGGAGTACTGTTAACTTTCTATAGCACTTTATGCTCTAAAAGAAGTTGGTGCCAAACTTCTCTTAGGCTACACCACTTTTTCACAGAGGCTTACAAACATGCTTTATTTGGTTATGTTGACTGAACTGTAAAACCCAGCTCAGCCCTTTGGCCCCCACACCAGTCAGCTGACTCCTGGGACAAGGGACCAGGCTGGATCAGAGGTGTGGGAACAATTTTTATAGTGGGGTGCTGAGAGTCAGTGAACCAATCTGTAAACATAGGATGGAAACCACTTCAAGCCAGGGGGTGCGCACTTCAGCACCATGGGCTGGAATGGTGGTGGTGGAGGGTCTGGCTGGAGTCAGGGGACAAAGAGACTTGGCTGGGGTGGCGCATGACTACCATGATGGGGTGAGAGGCTGAAGATCCCTCACTGGAGTGAGAGAAGATAGGAGCCCAAATGATTGGACAACAGTATACGATTCACATAAAATAGAATAAAAAATAGAAAAAATAATACATTTATAAAAAGTTCAAAATAAATTTAAAATAGTAATAATGAATAAAATACAAAAATATTAACAGACTTAAAAAAAGTAAAATAATAAAAACTGAAAAATAAAAGAATTGTATAATACATAAAAACCATAAAAGGGGAAATAAAATTAAAAGAAACTTAATATAATATAACAACAATAAAATAAAAAAGGAAATACAAGTAAAATATATCAAAAAGGTAAAAATATAACTATTAAGAAAAAACACACACACAAAAAGAAAGGGGAAAAAAAAGTACAATTGTAAAACCGAGGGCGAGAGTCCATGGGGCTTGTGCTCCTATATCATAGGTGAGGCGCTCTGATGTGTGCCCCTGTGTCCTCCTCTCTGTCCCCATGTGGACAGGGCTAGACAGCAGTCTCACTCTGGCCATGCGGCCACCCAAGCCTGGGAGTGAGGGGCGGCGCCGTCCCGGGCTTCCGGACCCACAGACAAAGCCCGGGGGGAACCACTCCCATTTATACTTGCTGGACACAAGGCTCTTGCTCGTGTTGTACAGGAGGCTAAGCGACCTCCCTGTTATACACTGAGCAATGAGGGCTCCCTCTGTGTGGGGCAGAGGCGAGACCCTGCGCTCCAGGGACGAGGTAGCTGGTGGACAGACCCCGCCTGAGCAGGGAATATCGGCAGGCGCCACTCTGCCTTGGACGGAGTAATCTCCACTTGAGCAAGCGAGACTCCCCGCAACCGCCAGGCACCTCTTCCGTCAGTGGACGGTGACCCTGACTCCGAGAGAGACCCCCGGGAGAGCGAGAGAGAGATGGGGTGTCCCTCGGCTGGACCCCCTAGGCCAAAATTCAGCCCAGCCGCAGCGGGGTACACAAGGTACTAGGTGGAGAGGGGAAGGAGAGAGAGAGCCAGGCTGGAGGCTTCCGGGCTCTGCTCCCCTCTCTGCACCAGCCTGAGTCCCCCCACTCAGGGCTTTTCCCAGCGTGTACCCAGCTCACCCAACCTTGTGTCATGGGTCCGGGCCAAGCCTTCGGAATGAGGGGAGAGAAAAGGGCAACGCTGCCTCTGCCCGGGCTGTGCAGGGAATCACCCCGCCCTTCTGGAACTACCTCTGGGGACCCAGCTGGGATTGTAGCTCATTGAGACTTCCAGAGCCTGGCCCCATTGCGGTCACTCCATGAGGTAGAACAGAAACACCTGCCTTTAAAATTCAACTGTATCTAGGGTGACCCCACCTGTATTTCAAGTTCTGTAATAGAGGACACAGCTGCGGGGGGAGGAGGTGAGCTCGAGGGGGTATTTTGGGTGCTGGAGGGGTGTGTGTATACTGGGAGATGGTATTTGGGAGGTGCTGGACAGAGTATTTGGGGTGTGTAAGAGCAGGGGTGCCTCTCGGGACCGGGGGACCTCCCGCAGGCATGCTGCCGAAGGCAGCCTGACTGCCGCCCTCAGGGCAACCGGCAGACAGCACCCCAGGCAGGTGCTTGCTGCGCTGGTGCCTGGAGCCGCCCCTGGTTGTCCCCCATAATGTCCATTCTTCTCCCTGTCCACACCCCACGGAGCACTCCCCTTTTCTCTCCCCCCCCCCAAGGAGCACCCTTCTCTCTCTCTCTCCTCCCCTCCGGCAGGGCTGGGTTGGGTGAGGTGTTGGGGGGGGGAGAGGGAGGCTAGCTGGCTGCCTGCTGAGGAATGAAAGTGAAAGTAACTCACTTCCTCGGCAGCCAGCCAGGATTGGAATGGTCACGCGTGGCTGGGCTGGGGATAGCCAGATAGCATGTGTGAAAAATCAGGACCGGGGGTTGAGATAGGGTGAGCTAGGGTTACCATACGTCCTCTTTTTCCCGGACATGTCCAGCTTTTCGGCAGTCAAACCCCCGTCCGGGGGGAATTGCCAAAAAGCCGAACATGTCCGGGAAAATGGCGGCTCTGCTCCTCCCCTGATTCTTCGGCTCTGTTTAAGAGCCGGGCTGCCCGAGCGCTACCGGCTTCGGGCAGCCCCCGTGCCTCCAGACCCTGCGCCGCCGGAGCCTGGGAGGGGAAGTGCCCGGTTGGGGGCGCAGGGTCCGGAGGCAGGGGGGCTGCCCGAAGCTGGTAGCGCTCGGGCAGCCCGGCTCCTAAACAGAGCCGAAGAGTCGGGGAGGAGCAGAGCCGCCACGGCTGGAGGCTCTGCTCCTCTTCGGCTCTGTTTAAGAGCCGGGCTGCCCGAGCGCTACCGGCTTCGGGCAGCCCCCGTGCCTCGGGACCCTGTGCCGCCGGAGCCCGGGAGGGGAAGTGCCCGGCTGGGGGCGCAGGGTCTGGAGGCGCAGGGGCTGCCCGAAGCCGGTAGCGCTCGGGCAGCTCGGCTCTGTTTAAGAGCCGGGCTGCCCGAGCGCTACCGGCTTCGGGCAGCCCCCGTGCCTCCGGACCCTGCGCCGCCGGAGCCCCGGAGGGGAAGTGCCCGGCTGGGGGCACAGGGTCCGGAGGCATAGGGGCTGCCCAAAGCCCGAGCGCTACCGGCTTCACGGTTTGCCGGGCAGCCTCCAGACCCTGTGCCCCCGGCCGGGCGCTTCCCCTCCCGGGCTCCAGCTGTGCTGGGGAAGCGCCGGCCGGGAGCGCAGGGTCTGGGGGCTGCCCGGCAAACCGTGAAGCCGGTAGCGCTGGGGCAGCCCTTTCCCCGTGGCTGGGAGTGGGAGGGAGGAGGGTGCGGAGTTAGGGCGGGGAAGGGGCGGAGTTGGGGCGGGGCTAGGGGTGGGGGAATGGGCGGGGCCAGGGCCCGTGGAGGGTCCTCTTTTTTTATTTATTAGATATGGTAACCCTAGGTGAGCAGATGTCCCACTTCTATAGGGACAGTCCCAATTTTTGGGTCTTTTTCTTATATAGGCTCCTATTACCGCCCCCCCCCGTCCTGATTTTTCACACTTGCTGTCTGGTCACCCTAGGTGTGGGTAATTGGTGCCTATATAAGACAAAGCCCCAAATATCGGGACTGGCCCTATAAAATCAGGACATCTGGATCTGGTCACCCTAGCTGGGGAGCGCGTCTCTCCCCCGGGCTGGTAGCGATCCATCTCATCCGGGGGGAGTTGCGCAGGGCAAGATGAGCTGCTGTGGCTCCATGGGTGCCCCGTCCCTGAAATCAGATGGTGTGCTAACTTCACCATGGTCCGTTGGGCTGGCGGTGGTGCCCATTGGCGTGTGATCGGACCTGAGGGTTGGCTGCTGCTGTTGCCACTCTGCACCCCAAGAGGTGGATTTTGGGGTCCTGCAGTTTTCCACCTATCTCCTCCTCTACTGCAGCTGTTGGACCAGCAGGCTGGGGGGTGAGCCAAGCATGAAAGCAGTACTGTGTTGCCATTTAGATTGTCATTTAACAACTTTGTTTGCCAAAAATGCTTGCTAACAATCCCTGAATTCAATTTCAATATATTTTTTTTAAATCAATATCTTAGCCAAAAACAGAAAATTAAGTTGTTGACAATTATTTGTGACAAGTTTGGTTTGGGGCAGGGAGTGGGCCAGTTTTCATCAGAGAAACAAAAAATGTTGACTGACTTTCCTATAGCCCTGTTACTGCTAAATAGAGCCCTCCAACAACTGTAATATGCTCATCCCCTTACTAGTGTATAGAGCAGGGGTCGGCAACCTACGGCACACGTGCCAAAGGTGACACACAAGCTGATTTTTGATGGCATGCCACGGCGGGCTGAGCGGCTCAGCCCACCGCCGCTCTGGGGTTCCGGCTGCTGCCCCATTGCCAGCCGGGGTCCCAGCCGCCGGCCCTACTCAGCGCCTGCTGCTGGCCTGGGGACCCCCAAGGAACCCCAGGCTGGCAACGGACTGAGCAGGCCGGCGGCTGAGACCCCGTCTGAGCCACTCAACCCGCTGCCGGCCTGGGGTTCCATTCACTCAGCCGGCAGCGCACTGAGCAGGGCCGGTGGGGGGCTGAGCGGGGCCGGCGGCAGGCTGAGCGGGGCCGGCGGCTGGGACCCCAACTGGCAAGGGGCTGGCAGCCGGAACCCCAGAGCAGCAGCAGGCTGAGTGCTGCCGGCACCCCAGACTGGCAACGGACTGAGCCACTCAGCCCGCCCGCCGGTCCCGCTCAGCCTGCCAGCGGCCCGCTCAGCCTGCTGCCGGCTGAGTGAATGGAATCCCAGACCGGCAGTGCGTTGAGTAGGGCCAGTAGCTGGACCCCAGACCCGCAGTGGGCTGAGCGGGGCTGGTGGCTGGAATCCTAGACAAGGATCCCAGGCAAGGATCACACTAAATTGATAAGATCTGCATTTTAATTTGATTTTAAATGAAGCTTCTTAAATATTTTAAAAACCTTATTTACTTTAAATACAACAATAGTTTATTTATATAATATAGACATAGAGAGAGACCTTCTACAAATGTTAAAATGTATTACTGGCATGGGAAACCTTAAATTACAGTGAACTTGGCACACCACTTCTGAAAGGTTGCCGACCCCTGGTATAGAGTGACCATACGTTGTACTAAGATTCTCTTGCTTTTTTTTCCCAGTGAGTCAGTATAGCTTTTGCCAGCCCAGAGGTTGGGCAGCCAATGTCTTACATTTTCACAATGTTTTGTCCAACTTTCATAAAGTAAATACATGGTTAATACGAGTTAAAAAGGTCAGGGACACTTCCTTGTGAAGAATCTGTGTAGCAGATCATGCTAGAGCTGTGAAAATGTCAGTTTTTGATGGAACTTTAGAGGCAGTGATTTATCATGTATTTCTGGCAGTGCCCAAAATGTGCTGCTATTGCTAATGTCTTTCCAGACAAAAATGAGGCACAATAGGACTTCTGTAACATTTCTGTGCTACCTTAATCTAGATGAGATGATTCTGTGCTGACTTCATTTTGGTCACTTTGTGCTTTACCTAGGAGTAAAATTAGGGGTTCCCCACTGCTTGGAAACCCAGCTTATTAAACTGGATAATGCCATTGATCTATTTACAGTAGAAGGTTGATATAGAGTTGTAACTAACATTAAGACTGATGCCCGCTATACATTTAAAACTAAAAAGTGGCTTTGTAAAAATGACATGGGTTTCCAACTCTATTGTGTCTCAGTCAGGGCGGAGCACCTTGTGAGGTGTCTTCACACTAGCTCAAGGTCACAGCGCAAGAACCTAGAGAGCCTCCTGAAGCACGGTGATAGTTTTGATTTAAATGGACTTGAACTGTACGAAGAATTGAGGACACTGTCACCAATGTTGCCACATGCAAAATAGGTGATGGACATTGTACAGTTTATTCATACCAGCAAACTTGTTGACATATATCCTAATGTGTAGATTGCCACTCGTATTCTACCGACAATTCCTGTAACAGTAGCATCAGGAGAACGGAGTTTCTCAAAACTAAAGCTCATTAAAAACTATCTCCGTTCTACAATGAGTCAGGAATGCTTGACTGGTCTTGCTATTCCTGCAATCGAACAAGACATCACTTTGTCTTTGCCATACAATGACTTTATTACTGCTTTTGCAGCCAAAAAAAGCCAGAAAGATTGCTTTTAATTAAAAACAAATCCTTGTTTCAATGTGTCAAAAAGATAACAGCCTTTTTAAGGCAACAGTAGAATTATAAATGTAAATGGGACTGCATCTGGTGAAAAACAGTTGAGGCATTTTCAGATCTTAGAATGCCCTACTACAAACATTCCAATAAAATGTTGACAAATTAAAAAAATTATATTATTTGCATCATTCTGTCAAATCAGAATTTTTTCTATAGCACTACTTCTTTAGTGCTAGTCCATCAGCATTAAAGTGTGCTTAATTAAGTTAAACTGGGTTTAATAACATGCATGTGGCAAGTTTTCCAATACTGTAAGCTTATGTTTGTGTTGTTAAGAGCAAATCAGGCACTGGGGCACCAATTTAATAATCCCGCCTCAGGCACCATAAATCCTAAGGATGGCCCTGCCTGAACCCCTCATTCCCGGCCCCAGCCCACAGCCCTCACCCCTGCAGCCCAACCCGCTGCCCCCGCCCTGAGCCCCAAACGCCCCTGCCCCAGCTCCGTTGGGTCGCAGGCATCAACAATTCTCTTCAACTGGGTCGCCCTAAAACCACTGCTTGGGGCAGTCTCTCTGCACAGTGGGGCAAAGAGCGGCCCGGCCCCGCGCGGCCGTTCAATGCCCCGAAGCGCTCCGACACCAGGGTGAGGGGCCGCAGGTAGCACGGTGGGGGTTCGAGCCGGACTGTACTGTCTGCTCCCGTCCGCGTGTCCCCCATTGCCGCCTCCGCCCGCGCAGCCTCCCTAGGGCCCTGCGAACCAGAACAGCCGGCGTGATGCTGAGCCCGCCGCACTGAGGCAGTGCGGAGACCCGCCCACACGCACGGGATGAGCCCGGGATCCTCCACCGCTGCAGCGCTCCCCGCAGCCAGCTGGGCCGGCGCCCCGCCCCCCTCTCTCACACTGGCCAGGCGTTCACCCACCCGCTGTCTGGGGTCTATTCCCTCGCCGGGCAGCAGGGGCTGCTCAGCCGAGCAGTGACCCCCTCCCCCCAAGCCCTTGGAAGAGGAGCCCCTCTTGGCCCATTCTCCTTCCGGCACCGTAACCTCGGCCCCGCCCCTCCACGCACGTTCTCTACGAACCCTATTGGGCGATGGCTGTAGCAATAACCCGGAAGTGGGGGCGGGGCGGCCGCTGTACTCCCCGCACGCACGTGGGTGGGCTGCCGGAGCGGGGCGCGCTCCGTGGTGTCTGTATGTGTTCCAGAGCAGCCCCCGCAGGTGGGTACCCAGGCAGCCCCGGCCCCGTTCCCCCGCCCCCGGGGCAACGCGCGGGTCGCTCACATCTTTCCCTTGTGCCCGCAGCTCCGGGGCCCGGCCGGCCGCCGGTGGCGGAGGAGGAGGCGGAGATGCCGGAGCTGTCTGACAGCAGCGGCGAGGAGGCCTGGGAGGACGAGGAGGACCTCCCGGAGCGGCAGACCCCCTGCCTCTTCTGTGATCGGTTCGTGCGCGCAGCTGGGGAGCTGGTCGCTGGGGGCCCGAGGAGGGAGCGGCTACCTTGGCCTCTCGTGGCTGCTTCTGGCTTGATGTTGGGGGTGGAGGGGCCCTTGCGGGCAGACCGGGCACGGGTGGTTGGCTGGGAGAGGCCCCGCGGGCGGCCTGCCGTAGTCGCTCCCCAGTTGTCTGTTGCTCACTGGGATGATGCCCTTCATTCCCCCTTCTCGCACCCGCTTGCCTCCTAGAACCAGCCTGGCAGCTGGGGCCTGCAGCGCCTGCTCCGAACCCAGCTGCCGTCAGACGAGCGGTTTGTGTTTGCGGTGCTGTTTTCTCAAAGCAAATATCCTAGGGCACGTTATTCCTGCGTGTTTTCCTGTCAGTCGAGCCCAGCTCTGCTGCTGATTTGCTGAGTGATTGTGGGTAACTCTTGCTCCCTTTCTGTGCCCCTGTTTCTGTTCCCATTCACGGTATCTTGTCTGCTTAATTCCTATTCTAAAGTTTACGATCTGATGCTGTAGGTTTGTACAGTGACTCGCACAACGGGGCTCTGATCTCAGCTGGCACTTCTAGTTGCTGTTGTAATATTAATATTAACTTTAGTTTGTAGGTGGGAATAGTGATGGGCACAGGCTGTGAAAATAAATAGATCAATAGTTTGAATTTTGGAGTTCTTTTGCTAGAAAGATACAGAGTCCACAGGGACAAAGTTAAAGTAGGGAGAAATAGTGTTTTTTTTTTTTTTAAAGATTGTGTTTCTCTGAGGAAAACAAAGGACTATCTTTCTCTTTACTCTATTCTTCAGCAAATAGAGGCTTTTATTCTCCTGTGACATGGGTGTCATGTTGTTTGGAGAGTCTTATGATTGCCTGCCTCAGGGCAGACTCAAAAGCAGGGCAGACACCCCAAACTGGAGGTATGTTCCACAATTAGATTTCATTAACCCAGTACCAGATGTGAACTCTTTTTTACCAGTTAACACATTAAAATCATAGCCTGACATCTAGCTTTTGTCAATAAAATTAATCCTGTGGGAAATTTTAAAACAGACAAACACCAAGATTTTTATCACATTATCTCAAAGCACTCCATAAAAAACAATTAGGCTACACAGCTTTGTTGTGGTAGGTAAGAAATATTTCGGCACCACTTAATACTTCCTGTACTAAATGCAAAAGTCTGTTTAAATGATTTATAGCAGCAGTATGGGATAGGTTAGTTCTCTTGCATGTATGTCACACCTGGCTCTAAACAATCTAAATTTAAATTAGTGTTATAATACCTATTAACTCAGTGTATATTCATCTCTCTCTTTTTACCTGCAGGCTGTTCAGTTCTGCTGAAGATACATTTTCCCACTGTAAATTGGTGCATCAGTTTAATATTAGTAACATGATCCATAAGCATGGTAAGTACTTCTGTGATAATTTTTAACTCTTTGCCATGAAATGACATTTTATTTAATTTTTTTTGCGTGTGTGTGGGGACCAAGAAAGGAAAATAATTTAAAAAGAGCAAAAACCTCTTTCTGAAGACTTGGCAAACAAAACACATTTCTGTCTGGGCCATGTATACCCTACTGATCCTAATAAAATTCCTACACAACATTTCCATGTTGGGCACTTTTTGTCCTTTATATCTATCAGTAAAGATCTGTCTAAACTGTAGACAGAATCAGTTAAGTGTGAACAGTGTCTGACCGTTACTGCTAACATAGCTGAGCGCATCTACCCAGGAGCCATTTTCCCTTCTTAGCTCTTTCATACCTGCTACATTGAACAGCCACGTTTGTACTAGGGCATTCTAAGATCTGAAAATGCCTCAACTGTTTTTCACCAGATGCAGTCCCATTTACATTTATAATTCTACTGTTGCCTTAAAAAGGCTGTTATCTTTTTGACACATTGGTGTTTAGATGATTTTAAATAAGACCTATTTACACTGCAGAATAGAACTGTTTTATGGTGTCAGGGCAGTCATGCTGTAACCAGGGTCCCTGTCATGGTTCTACCAGTAGCGTAGGATAAATTTCAGAAATTATCTATTAGGGAGAGAGTAGGATGTGGATTGGATGTGAAGAGAATAGGGAGGAGGCTTTGAATTAGTTTCTGCAACTTTGACTTAAAACTTTCAGAAGCCTGCATGCGAAGCAAAGTGGGGGTTGAGAAGGGATGTAGGGAAGGGTTGCAGATGAAACTGGATGGACAAGGATCTCAAACAGGTTATTAAGAGAGCTTGCAAGTAACGAAAAAGGGATGGATCAGCCAGGAAAGCTACCTCTTGAACGTCAGGAAGTATAGGGTGTGTGTGGGGAGTGATAACTGCCAAAAGCCAAGCAGAATTGGATCTTACAAAGGAAATTAAAACCAATAGTAAAAGATTCTTAAACCATATAAATAAAAAGAAAACACCACTAAGCACTGAGGATGGGATGGAGATTAAAGTAATGTAGGTATGGCTCAACACCTACACTAATACTTTGCCTCAGTTTTTAAGAAGAGTAATCTGGAGTTTGGGGGGCAGTGGCAGGGTGACTAATGAGGAAGAGGATATAGAAGTAGAAATTACTACATCGGAGATGGAAGCCAAACTCAAACAGCTTAATGGGACCAAATCAGGGAGCCTGGATAATCTCCATCCAATAATAAAGGAACTACCACATGAAATTGCAACTCCAATAGCAAGGATTTTTATTGAATCTCTGAACTTGGAGATTGTGCCCTGACTGCAGAATTGCAAATATAGTACCTATATTTAAGAAGGGGAAGCAGGGGAAGTGATCTGGGAAACTACAGGCACATTAGTTTGACCTCAATTCTATTCAAAGTCTTAGAACAAACTTTGAAAGAGAGTAGTTAAGGAAACAGAAATAAATGGTAATTGGGGTAAAATAGAACAAACCTTTACAAAGGGTAGATGCGCCAAACCAGTTGTCTTCTCAAAGAAAGATGAGGTTGATTTTCTAGACAAAGGAAATACAATAGATGTAATCTACCTGGATTTCAGTAAAGCATTTGCTACAGTTCCATATGGGAAATAATTGTTAAATTGGAGAAGATAGGGATTAATAGGAGAATCCAAAGGCGGGTAAAGAACTGGGTAAAGGGGAGACTACAACGGGTCTGCTGAAAGGTGAGCTGTCAGGCTTGAGAGAGGGTACTGGTAGAGTTCCTCAAAGATTGGTCCTGGGGCCAGTTTTATTTTATACTTTAATTCATGAGCTTGGCCCAAAAATTGGGGGTGTCCTAATAAAATTTGTGGTTGTCGCAAAGTTGGGAGATAACTCCCATATGGAGGAGGACTGGAATATTATATAACAGTGGTCTCCAACCTTTTTATGCCCAAGATCACTTTTTGAATTTAAGGGTAACCCAGGATCTACCCCGCCTCTTCCCTGAGGCCCTGCCCCTTCCCCAAAGCACCACCCCACTCACTCCATTTGCCGCCCCCCCGGGTCACTTGCTCTCCCCTGCCCTCACTCACTTTCACGGGGATGGGGCAGCGGGTTTGGGAGAGGAGTGGGCTCTGGGCTGGGGCTGAGGAGTTCGCACTGTGGGAGGGGGCTCTGAGCTGAGCCTGGGGCAGGAGGTTGGGGTGCAGGAAGAGGCAATGGGGTGTAAGCTCTGGGAAGGAGTTTGGGTGCAGGAGGGGGCTCTGGGCTGGGCAGAGTGTTGGGGTTCAGGAGGAGGTACAGAGTGCTGGCTCTGGGAGGAGGGTCAGGGCTGGGGCAAGGGGTTGGGGTGCAGGAAGGGGTACGAGGTGCTGGCTTTGGGAGGGAGCTCAGGACTGGGGTTCAGAGTGCAGGAAGGAGTTTGGGATGCTGGCTCTGGGAGGGAGCTCAGGACTGGGTTTGGGGTGTTGCCTCCTGCTGGGCAGCACTTACCTCCGGCGGCTCCCGGTCGGCGCAGCAAGGCTAAGGCAGGCTCCCTGCCTGCCCCATCCCCACGCCGCTCCCAGAAGGGGCCAACGCACCCCTGCCGCCCCGAGGGGAGGGCTCTGAGTTATGACAGAGAATTATTTCCCAGGTATCTGTCATGTGGTTGTGCCCATATGTTCAAGGCTTAACTGATTGCTGTATTTGAGGTAGGGAAGGAATTTTCTCCCAGGTCAGATTGACAGACAGGGGTGGGGGAGAGGCCTTTCATCTTTCTCTGCAGCATGGTTTGAACTAGAGTAAATGATAGATTAATATAGAAACCTAATGGAATAGTTCTGTTGCTGTCCTGGTATAGCAAATATGGGATATGTTTAAACCACTTTTGTTACTGTGCTACATAGCCAGTTTAAGGGATTGTTTGTCATAAATTAGTCCTAGCTGACAGAATTTATTCAATAATTAGAAAGCTGCTAATGTGTATCAGAATTGTCATGGGATAAAATACCAGCATTTATACTCCGGTTTCTAGCCAGAGAGTCTTACTATTGATGTTACTGTGGATGTTGCCGCCTTTCTCAGCAAGCCAGGTGGAAAGCTGTTTGCTAAGTGACAGAATTCCCTGTTAGATAATCTGTTTACATGTGTTCAGTTTTTAGTGTGTAGCAAATATAAACTGAAGACCGAATTAAAGGATCTGACACTTAATCCTGAAGAAAAATATCAGAACAATGTAGATGGCAAATTAAGATAGGGACACTGGCCAATTGAACAACTAATTATGTGATTTTTAGTGTTACATGAGCTTTTTTTCTTTTGCAGCACTTGAGTTTTATGGATACATTAAGCTAATAAACTTTGTTAGAATGAAGGTAAGTGGACAGTTTATTACTTGAATTTTTTACTTTGTGCATGGGGAAAAACAAATATTTTTAGTTTGTTTTTATGGAATAATCCTACATTAAGTCTCTAGAAATAAGTAATCATGGAAATTGTTTTAAAATTTATAAATGAATTTATGCAGATCTCTGAGCAGCTTAAGTGGTTTTTAGTTTTTAGTTTGTAAAATCCACCTTAAATAAATTAAAAATATTTTAAAATTGAGACACAAGATTTATTCATTCCAGGGCAATGTTTCCTGTTTTCTATAAAGTCCAAGTAATTGGCCTTCATGTGGTTGTGCTGCATATTGGGATTTGATGAAATGAGTGGAATTTACCTACCAGCCTGGCCCCAGCTGGAGTAACAGCTGCTGCTCCATTCAGTTTAGGGAGGGGGTTTCCTTGCCATTGGATCCATGTCTGTACAGAATCACTTTCTGGTAGTTAAGACTACATTACATAAGGTGGGTAGAAAGTGCAAAAGGAGAGAACTCTAAGTAGTATTGGAAGTATTGCTCACTTCTAATTTGATTGTTTCAGGCCTTGTCTCTGTTTTACTGATGTCAGGATATCTGGTTCAGAGCTGTAGTGTAGTAGGGGCTGCTTCACGTCCCTGTAACACTACAACTTAACGTGTTGTAACTCTTTCTCCTGATACAGTTTAGTTTTAGCATGGATGGGGTCTTGCACAACTTAGCATTTTTGAGACCTGTAATGCCCAGGCATGCTTTCATCTTCAAGTTGTATGGACTTGTTAGTTAGTTACATCTTACTATTAGTCCTGTGAGGTAGGTAATTGTTGCGATGGTCCAAATGGAGAAACTGATGTTTCGAGCCTGATTTTCCCCTCAAGATGTGCTGAACATACAACTAATTAGAGCTGAGGCTCAGCATTTGTAAAAACTGGGCTCTGAGTGACTTGCTCCAAGTCACAGTTGTGGTCAGAGCCAGATTTAGAATCCAGGAGTACCTGTCGTCTCTACTTCAGCAATTCTCAACCAAGTATCTGGGGCCCCCTGGGGGGCTGCGGGCAGGTTTCAGGGGGTCCTTAAGCAGGATCGGTATTAGACTCACTGTGGCTCAGGGCAGAAAGCCCCTGCCATGTGGGGCTGAAGCCCCCAAGCCCTGCCACTTGGGGCTAGGGCTGAAGCTGAAGCCTGAGCAATTTAGCTTTGCGGAGACCCTCTGTGGATGGGGCCTTGGCCAATTGCCCTGCTTGCTACCCCTTAATGCCAGCCCTGGCTTTTATATGCAGAAAAACAGTTGTTGTGGAACAAGTAGGGCCTGGAGCATGTTGCAGGGGGGCCTCAGAAAGAAAAGGTTGAGAACGTCTGCTCTACATCATGTTGCCCAGTAATGCTTCTCTCTCAGCTTTTCCTACAAGGTTATTTTAATAAGTCATTTAGACACTCATAGCCCAGGTGATTTTAATGATGGGAGTTAAACTAAACTAATTATGTCTTGTAGTTTATTTTTTAAACTAAGGTCCTATGATTCTGAAGAACCTTATTTCACATGCTCATTTAACTTTTGTCTAGAAACCAACTGCAGAGTACTTGAATTCTCTCAGTAGCCCACTGCCTTGGGAGGAAGAGGAGTACTTGAAACCAGAGCTAGAAGATGATCTATTACTTCAGTTTGGTAAGACTTTTTAATCAGAGTATAGCCTTGCTAGAAAAATAAGTGAATTCGCCCCTTTCCTAATTTAGTACATCCCACATGAGACAATATAGATGTAGATGGGCTAGATTTACATTTCCCAGGGCAATGGACTATCCAAAATGGTCAAGTGAAGTGATCTATGAATATTTTGTATCAATTAAAAAAATAAGAGGTTGTATGAACAGATTGGGGAGGGAGTGTCACACTTAACTCTAAATGTTTATGGAATTTCCATTCTTATGCTGCAGCAAAACATCTTTGAATATTCCATTTGGGTACTTAATCTCAACACATGCAAATAAACACAGTAGAGGCAGTAATCTGTGTCATTGAAAACTACTTCACCTTTTATAATGGTTGTCTTTCATTAGGTACCCAATAAATACAATAATATAACAAAATTATACATTATAGAGTTGTATTTCGACCTTGGAGTTCTGATGACCTATACAAATCACTTGTTTATCTCTCTCAACTTATATCTGTGTTACTTGTATTCTTCCTCCCCTTTGCCAATACTATTTTGTCACTCACTTGGTGCATCTTTCCTTCATTTCAATTGTAAGTTTTTTTTTTTTTTTTTATTAAAGGACAGGGACCATGTCCTCCTGTATTTGTACACTACCTAGCACAAGGGGGGCCCTGTCCTATTTAAAACTTTCTGTATTGCAGTAGCACACAAGATAGGGAATAGGGGATTGTTTCCCTTTCCTAACCAACTGATAGTTTGGGATTTTTCTGAATATACCGCTGACTTGCAATGTGATACTTGAGCAAGTTGCCAAGGGCCAGATTTCCAGAGGTGCTGTGTACTCCCAGCTCCATTTGAGGTTATTAGGCGTTAGAGGTGCTCAACACTTCAGAAAATCATGCTGTAAACATGTCTCTCACTTTTATCTATTGGGTAAAATGAGTATTGACCTACCAGCAGGAGTATGATTTTTAAATCCAATTATTCCTGTTACTAGACATTATTCTCTCTCTATATCTCTAGTTCATTTTTTTTTTTTTAAAGAACATCCAAATTGTATCTAGAGGAAGCTATGATTTTGCTGTTGATCCACTGAAGTAACTTCCAAGCTGCTTGACAAAATCTAAATAAGGCTCGCTCCAGGACTTCAGGAGCAATGTCCTGTGCTTCAGGGCTGTTTTACCAATGGCTTGTCATGGCTTTGACATCCACTTCAGTCTTGTTCTGTGGCTTTATTTGTGCTTTACTGTGTAGCTCCATTGTAAACGTTTTGATGGTTTCTAACACGTTCCATCCTTGTGCTTGCTCCCTCTCCTTCTCCCTCCCTCTCGGTAGTTTTCTGCCCTGCATCCTCCTCCTGATGCTCATGTTGGCGTCTGCCTTTAGGGTAGGGATACTGATTTTGTTTCCTGTTCTGAGTGGTGTGGAAGCATTATTTTCCCCATGCTCCATGACCCTAACTAGTTCTAGACATAGGTATGGGAACCAGGGATTTGGGGGGTGCTGCTGGACCCCCAGGTTTTGTGCAGGGTCCTGGCCCTGTGCCTGGGTCCTGTCTGCTGCTGGCCCTGCACCTGGGGCTCTGCTCCTGGCACCGCGCCCTGGGGTCCTAGCATCCATCCCCAGCTGTGGTCCCAGCCTCTTTGCCCTGTCCATGTCTTCTCCCACCCCTGTCCTCCCGGAGCCATGGCCTGGTCCTGGCCCCAGCTATGGGGAGAGGGGGCATGGATAGAGGTAAAGGGGGGGGCATGAAGTAAAAATTTGGGGTTCTAGAAGTTCTGTTGCCACAGCTCTTGTTGGCCTTGTGCAATCCCCCTAGAAAAGCATAGCTCTATTAGATCAAAGCAAAGGTGTATTCGGTCCCTAAATCCAAGCTCATTTTCTCTGCAGTGCTTCTGGCTAGTCCAAGGAAGACAAGCCAGAGGATCCATGTGCTCTACCATGCAAGAGACTCAATTACGATAACCCCATCTCCCAAGTGTGGTGGGGCCTAATCCTGCACTGTGACATCCAGTGGGAGTTATGTCTGCTGTGTTCAGTGGGTGCAAGGTTGGACCTATGTTTTGAGGCCAAGGCACTATTTTAATAATAATGAATTCTACTTACCTATCGATCTCAAAGCATCTCACACATTTTTATTAAGCTCCACAACAGCCCTGAGGGATGAGTTTGAAGGGCTGTGAATATATTCTTTGTCACATGCTAGTTATGAAAGCCTTCATCTTGTAGAGCAACTTGTCTTTTGAATTAATAGCCCTTCTAGCTCTCGGCTAAGGTAATTGGTAAAGCAAGGTGTATCACCTTTATTGGCTTCATGACTTAATAAATCAGACTTTCTCTTTAGCTGAAGACTAGTATTCAGACACATTTGAAAGGTAGGGTGTTTTCTTGGGGGGCGGTGGATGTACTGGTGTTAAGGGCCAACCTCCTCCATGCTTATTTATGTTAAGTATTATCTTGCTCTGCCAGTAGTCCTATCCGTGAAGATACTTGTGGAATAAGGTACTATTTAGTGAATGAAGGTAGCAGCATCAGGCACTCTTTCTTTACACACACACACACACACACACACACACACACACACACACGTAATGCTGTCAGTTGATGGGTTGATAACATTTATTCTATTTCATTAGACATAGAGGATCTTTATGCTTCTACAAACATCTCAGAGCCCAATGGATTAAGTGATAACACAGCGATCCTTGAACAGTTGAAATGTACAGAACACAGAGCAAAGCTTGCAGAAACAGCATTAGCCAGAGCACAAGAAGATCTTCAGAAAATGAGGTAAGATTTTGATTGAAGCTTTTTCTGAAACACTTGGCAGTGTTCTGGATGGTAGACAGAAATGTGTGCAGGAAATAATAGCCGTCAGTAGAAACTCAAGCTGCAGAATTCAAATGTAAGTTAGCACCAGGAGGGCATTAGTCTCATCTGTGTGTTTTGCCTTTGTTTGCAAATAGTGTCGATCGTGGTGTTTTTAAAAAATATTGCAAGTTGAAGCACAACTAAATTGACTCCAGTTGACGCAATCAACGGCATTGGAAAGATGAAGTATTAATGTACCTTGAATCACCCTTATTTAAGAAGTTATGGTTGCCGCCTGTTGGCAGATGCAGTTAGAATCCCAGGACTGGAAGGAACCTCGAGAGGTCATCTAGGCCAGTCCCCAGCACTCATGGCAGGACTAAGTATTATTTAGACCATCCCTGACAGGTGTTTGTCTAACCTGCTCTTAAAAATCCCCGGTGATGGAGTTTCCACAACCCCCTAGGCAATTTATTCCAGTGCTTAAGCACCTTGACTGTTAGGAAGTTCTTCCTAATGTCCAGCCTAAACTGCCCTTGCTGCAATTTAAGCCCATTGCTTCTTGTCCTGTACTCCTCTCTGTAACAACCTTTTATGTACTTGAAACTGTTATCATGTCCCCTCAGTCTTCTCTTTTCCAGACTAAACAAACCCAGTTTTTTTCCATCTTTTCTCATAGGTCTTGTTTTCTAGACCTTTAATCATTTTTGTTTCTCTTCTCTGGACTTTCTCCAATTTGCCCACATCTTTCTTGAAATATGGTGCTCAGAACAGGACACAATAATCCAGTTGAGGCCTCATCAGTGTAGAGTAGAGCAGAAGAATTACTTCTCATGTCTTGCTTATGACACTCCTGCTAATATATCCTAGGATGACATTTGCGCTTTTTTTTTTTTTTTTTGGCAACAGTGTTACACTCTTGACTCCTATTTAGCTTGTGATTCGTGATGACCCCCAGATCCCTTTCTGCGCTACTCCTTACGCAGTCATTTTCCATTTTGTGTGCGCACAGCTGATTGCCCCTTCCTAAGGGGAGTACTTTGCATTTGTCCTTACTGAATTTCATCCTGTTTACTTCGGATCATTTCTCCAGTTTGTCCAGGTCATTTTGAGTTTTAATCCTATCCTCCAAAGCATGTGAAACCCCGCCCAGTTTGGTATCATCCACAAACTTTATAAGTGTACTCTGTGAGCCATTACCTAAATCAAGGGTGGGCAAACTTTTTGGTCCGAGGGCCACATCTGGGAATAGAAATTGTATGGCGGGCCATGAAGGCTCACAAAATTGGGGTTAGGGTGTGGGAGGGGGTGCAAGCACTGGGATGGAGCCAGAAATGAGGAGTTCAGGGTGCAGGAGGGGGATCTGGGCTGGGGGTTGAGGTGTGGGAAGGGGTGCAGGCTCCAGTTGGGGGTGCGGGCTCTGGGGTGGGGCTGGGGATGAACGGTTTGTGGTGCAGGAGGATGCTCTGGGCTGGGATCGAGGGGTTCGAAGGGTGGGAGGGGGCTCAGGGGTTTGGAGGGCGGCGTTGAGGGTCAGGCATGCAGGCTCTGGGCGGCGCTTACCTCAAGCAGCTCCCAGAAACAGTGGCATGTCCCTCCTCCATCTCCTACACGGAGGCACGGCCAGGCAGCTCTGTGTGCTGCCCCGTCCGCAGGCGCTGCCCCTGCAGCTCCCATTGGAGCGCCAGAGGGGGTCATTGGAGCGGGGCCATTAGAGCACATAGTTCCCGGAAGACATGGCATTGCCCCCCTCTGACTCCGATGTGGAACGGCTCCTGACCCTGCTACCCGTCTGGAGTGCCGGAGCAGGGCAAGCCCCAGACCCTGCACCCCGCAGCGGGAGCTCGAAAGCCAGCTTAAAACGGCTGGTGGTCCTAATCCGGCCCATGGGCCGTCCCACCCCTGACCTAAATCATTGATGAAAATATTGATGAGAACCAGATCCAGAACTGATCCCTGCAGGGCCCCACTTGTTATGCCCTTCCAGCTTGACTGTAAACCACTGATAACTGCTCTGTGGGAACAGTTTTCCAACCAGTTATGCACCCACCTTATAGTAGCTCCATCTAGGTTGTATTTCCCTAGTTTGTTTATGAGAAGGTCATGCAAGTATCAAAAGCCTTACTAAAGTCAAGCTGTACCACGTCTACCACTTCTCCCCCCCCCCCTCCCCCCATCTGCGAGGGTTCTTCTCCTGTCAAAGAAACCTATTAGGTTGGTTTGACACGATTTGTTCTTGACAAATTCCTGCTGACTGTTATTTATCGCCTTATTATCTTTTAGGTTTTTGAATGGCTTGTCATGGCTTTGACATCCACTTCGGTCCTATTCTGTGGCTTTATTTGTGCTTTAC
This sequence comes from Chrysemys picta bellii, assembly GCF_011386835.1. Classification (NCBI taxonomy): domain Eukaryota; kingdom Metazoa; phylum Chordata; order Testudines; family Emydidae; genus Chrysemys; species Chrysemys picta. The sequence goes on along the minus strand of NC_088794.1, from coordinate 70,849,302 downwards.
TGTGTATCTCCATTTGTAAATGTTTTGATGTTCTGGGTACTGAAGTTAAGCTGACTATTCCGTAATTGTCCTGATTGTCCTTATTTCCTTTTTTTAATAGATGGGCACTATATTTGCCCTTTTCCAGTCCCCTGGAATCTCTCTCGTATAAAGAAATCTTACATGTTACATAATGTGAGATGTTTGAGTCCACCATATGCTTTCAAGTTACAGAATTACAGTTCTGTGTACTACACAAACATGTGGAATACAAACTTAATTCTTGTTCAGAACCTAGTAATTACACTTACAAAGAGCATGCTGCATTTGAGACCCTGTAATAAGCTAGTACTTTCAGGGATATCAGCGTGATCTTTACAAAGTGGAAGTCTCTTCTTGAGCCAGGATTAAATTTTTAAATCATGGTTTGTGTTGTACGATTTTCTTCTGGTGCCATTAAAATGTTAGTAACTTATCTACCCTTAGCTTAATAAAAATAAGAGAAGAGGGGTTTGTATCTACATCTTCCTAATCAGTATGTCAGGGTTAACGTCTCTACAGTTATGAAAAATGCTTTAGAAGTTTAAATGACCACATGTTCAAGACTTCAGTTTTACATCTCATCTGAGCACAGAGGCTTCTAAAATTATTAAAAGCTGTCTCCAGCATTTAGTGGGAGGACAGTCACCTAGAGAATCACAAACATTTCTTGCTGCACCTGGGTTTTCCTTAAAGGTTGCCAGTCCAAACAGTCCTGTTCTTATGATGATTAGTTTGAGCTGACAAGTTGAGAGTGCAGTTGTATGTGGTTGGAGGTAAACAGTAACAATCTTTTGATTAACTGGTGGCAAAAGTAACCATGTTTTCTAAACATAACTAGGTTGCAACCTACAATATTTGACAGTTTACAAATTTAAAGATATGTCACATTTATCTTGAATTTATCATCAGTGTCCAATTGAATGGCAACCCTTTTTTTGTTGTTGGTATTTCTCATGATCTTTCTTGACAGTCTTAAAATTCATTCTATTGGAAGTTTAGCTCTAGAGTTTCCTTACAGTTGAATTGATTGAAAATCATAACCCTGGCATCGGGGCAGGGTGACTTTAAAAAATGATCTCATTTAACAAAAAAGAAGAAACTACTTTTTTTTTTTTTAAACCAGATTGAGACTTCATAAAACAAATTTTGAAAATATGTATTATTGCAACTTTAAACTAAAATTTATCTGAACAAAACTAAATTCTGTTTTTTAAATTCTGCTATTGAAAGATTCTTATTTGAAATGTACAAAACTGTAATAGGAGAAAACAAAATATTGCCCTGCTCCTCCACACACTGAGCAGGTATGTAACTTTGCTCACATGAATAGTGGTCCTACTCATGTGTAAAATTAAGCATTTGTAGCGTCGGGCTAAAATTGTATTTCGTTAAAAACTTGTCTCTTAGTGGCATAAAATGCTTGTTACTTACTTTTCATTGTGAACACATTTTTCTGTAACTACATTTCCAATAAACTAATAATATTATTCTGAAATCTTTTGTACAAACAAGCCAAAATTTTCAAAGTAAAGTTAGGCTACTAAGACTATATTTAGGCACCTAAGTGATTTAGATGCAGGATTTCAAAAAGCACTTAACAGAACAAGTCCCATTGACTTCAAACTGTAGACTCTGATTGAGGAGTGTAGGCTGGTTGAAGCACTTCTTTTTGCTTGACTTGTGGGAATTCAGAATATCTGAAGATGCTGTTGGCTGCAAATATAGCACAAGCTGTTTACTCATAAGTTTTGTGTTTGAGTTTCTAGTATTCTTACTGTGAGGCCGTCGTCTTTATCTTTTTTTAGCATAGAGGAATATTTTCAGTGGCAACCTCCTTAGTTGAGAAAACGAAATTCTCGTGGAAGAAACAAGACATCAACAAGAAACAACGAACAAAATAGCCTCTTCAGCAAGTTAAGACTATAAAAAGGGAAATAAGTGGAGAACTCGCAACACAAAAAGGAAAAAAACATCTTTTACCATTAAAATAAATCAACTTGCATTAAAATATCTTTTTAAATCATTATTTGTATCAATCCTGCCTGGTTTTCTGTGTTTTTAATTTTGTTAGTTGTCAATAAACCTTCCATAAATCACTAACGTAGGTGTGTTTTTAGAGTAGTTTTTATAGGTGTCATGATATTGAACCACATCTCTAGATAATATGGTCTGTCATGTTTGTCTCATTCTGTATTTTGACTTCTGACATACTGTTACCATAGAAACAGCTTGCAAAACGGGAATTTCCCTCTTAAAAACAAAACAAAAAACTCTAATAAAATCTAAATCAGGTGGGTTGTAATTGGGATGCTTTTCCAAAATAGATGGAGAGTGCAGGGATAGCAGGCAGATAAATGAAACACTACAGACTTCACACTGCTGGAATTTAGTGTCTAAAATGCGGAAGAAATGCTTGTGTCAAAATGCAGAGAAAATAGCAAATCATGCAGTAGCTTCTTCTCGAAGCCAGCAGGGGGAGTTTCAGCACGGTTAAGCCATAATGGAGTTTTGGTGTTGTAAAAGGCCCTCTGCAGTCTGTATTCCTTATCTCCTCTCAGCTCTCTTCCCCCCCCCTCCCCCTTTTTCATAGTCCCGTAAACATGTCTCAAGGGTATGTTTCAAATTGATTACAGACAATTTGCACAGGATTTTGTGATGAACGCAGATGTCAGAAGCAACTCATCATCATCTAGCGCCATTGCGGAACTCCGGGACGATGAGGATGGCGTTTACTTCAGTTCATATGGGCATTATGGGATACACGAAGAGATGCTAAAGGTTAGAAAGTCAGCACAAATGCGTCTTACTCATTACTAGGAAGGAAAAATGGGATGAAAAAAAGCTACGTGCCCGTAAATATACACTGCAGAATAGCTGCATTTTTAACCCTTTCGCTGCTTAATGGTTTATCCTGGGAGCGAGAGTGAAAGAATCACACAAAAAGAGCTTGTATTTTCAGCTGCCATTGTATCTAGATCCCTTGTATACATTCTTAACTACCAGAAACATGAGAAATTTAATAAAAGTATATTGAGCTTACAGGTATACTTGATTGCTAGTAAGAAAATATTCATCTCTCAATATCTATAACATAATCTGTTCTTGCCGCTTTTGTATCTTTTGCTGTAGAAATGTGGATGAATTCTATACACTACTATACGATATAAACAGTAAATGTCCTTCATTTTTTATTCTGCTCTTTAGATGAAAATTTAGCAAGCAAAAAAACACACTAAAACTTTAAATGCTATGTCTGCCAATTTATGTAGTTATTCAGAAATTATTTGAACTCCATTTAGTATATTGATAAGCATTACATTGAACAATTACTAGGGTTGTCTAAATAGTAAAGTATTTAAAAATGGAAAATATATTTAAAGAGAATGTCCAGAACTTTTCAAAAAACAAACAAAATCCTTTCATCCCGAGTGTTAACTTGATTTTAAAAGTTTAACTTTATTTTAACCCAAAATCTTTAGTGCCTCTTCTCTGAAAAAAGAATATTGTGTAGTGTAAAAGGACAGGAATTTGTTGCTCTGAAATATCATAAAGCAATTTTGCAATTTCATAATAAAGAAAGAATATGGGTATCTAAACAAAATCAACTAAAATATGAAGCCATACAGTACACTCACTCTTGTATAGCATAGGTAGCAGCTTTAGGCTTCCTGCTCTCTGAAACATTTACGGGTCCTAGCCTTGGAAAATTCCTCTGCGTTTGATTTATGGTACATTTGAACAGCATTGAGCAGCCAATGTGTTTTTATGGAGCATTCTTGCAGAAATGCTTTTGTGGCACAGGTATCTGTGGATACAGAAAGTAATACGCTTTCCAAAATGAAAAGCATAGTGGTGAGCAGGTATGTGCAGAACTTGGAAACGATCAGATTTACCTCAGCACTGTATGTCTGGCAGACTAACACAATGACTTTTAAATATGGGGCCAAAGGTGGTTGTGGTGGTGGTTTTTTTTTTTTTTAAGTCAGTCACACAGATAATCTGAAATCATAAGCTCTAAAGTACTTTGTCAGATGGGGGTAAAACCATTTTGTCTGTACCAACAGTTCATAGTACCTTGCCTTGGAGCTATACTAAAAGATCCTGAACCTCTAAAGAATTGATAGTTTTGTAGTTTTTGATAAATCTTTCTATTTCACTGGCTTCAGGAAACTTTTGTGATGTTAAAATCCCTTCAGTAACATCTGATTTCTGCCCAATAAAATGTGGAAAATACCAGAGTTATGGCATGTAAATTCTTGTGTATATGCCTAGTTTTTAGCTCCAAATGCCTATCCAACACATACAAACATTTTTTTGCTTGTTTTTATTATTGTGAGTTTTTTACATTAAAAATATTGGCTCATTAAATCGAAGTGACAACAAACTTTGTTAAATTAATCCTAAATTTGTTTGTGAATCTAACATGTTTTATTGGTTTAAAATAAACAAAACCAAAACAAAACAAAGAACCATGCACACACAACTTGCTCATTTTTTTTGTTCTCTATCTTGGCCCTGGTAGGTCATAACATATAAGAACGGCCGTCCCGGGTCAGACCAAAGGTCCATCTAGCCCAATATCCTGTCTACCGACAGTGGCCTATGCCAGGTGCCCCACAGGGAGTGGACCAACAGGCAATGATCAAGTGATCTCTCTCCTGCCATCCATCTCCATCCTCTGACAAATAGAGGCTAGGGCCACCATTCCTTACCCATCCTTGCTAATAGCCATTAATGGACTTCACCGCCATGAATTTATCCAGTTCTCTTTTAAATGCTGTTCTAGTCCTAGCCTTCACAACCTCCTCAGGTAAGGAGTTCCACAAGTTGACTGTGCGCTGTGTGAAGAAGAACTTCCTTGTATTTGTTTTAAACCTGCTGCCTATTTAATTTCATTTGGTGACCCCTAGTTCTTGTATTATGGGAATAAGTAAATAATTTTTCCTTATCCACTTTCTCCACATCACTCATGATTTTATATACCTCATCATATCCCCCCTTAGTCTCCTCTTTTCCAAGCTGAAGAGTCCTAGCGTCTTTAATCTCTCCTTTTATGGTACCCATTCCAAACCCCTAATCATTTTAGTTGCCCTTTTCTGAACCTTTTCTAGTGCCAATATATCTTTTTTGAGATGAGGAGACCACATCTGTATGCAGTATTCGAGATGTGGGCATACCATCAATTTATATAAGGGCAATAAGATAGTCTCAGTCTTATTCTCTATCCCCTTCTTAATGATTCCTAACATCCTGTTTGCTTTTTTGACCGCCTCTGTACACTGCGTGGACATCTTCAGAGAACTATCCACGATGACTCCAAGATCTTTTTCCTGACTCGTTGTAGCTAAATTAGCCCCCATCATATTGTATGTATAGTTGGGGTTATTTTTTCCAATGTGCATTACTTTACATTTATCCACATTAAATTTCATTTGCCATTTTGTTGCCCAAGCACTTAGTTTTGTGAGATCTTTTTGAAGTTCATCACAGTCTGCTTTGGTCTTAACTATCTTGAGCAGTTTAGTATCATCTGCAAACTTTGCCACCTCACTGTTTACCCCTTTCTCCAGATCATTTATAAATAAGTTGAATAGGATTGGTCCGGGGACTGACCCTTGGGGAACACCACTAGTTACCCCTCTCCATTCTGAGAATTTACTATTAATTCCTACCCTTTGTTCCCGGTCTTTTAACCAGTTCTCAATCCATGAAAGGACCTTCCCTTTTATCCTATGACAACTTACTTTATTTAAGAGCCTTTGGTGAGGGACCTTGTCAAAGGCTTTCTGGAAATCTAAGTACACTATCTCCACTGGATCCTTCTTATCCACATGTTTGTTGACCCCTTCAAAGAACTCTAATAGATTAGTAAGACACGATTTCCCTTTTACAGAAACCATGTTGACTGTTGCTCAACAATTTGTTTTTCTCTGTGTCTGACAATTTTATTCTTAACTATGGTTTTGACTAATTTGCCCGGTACAGACGTTAGACTTACCGGTCTGTAATTGCCGGGATCATCTCTAGAGCCCTTTTTAAATATTGGCGTTACATTAGCTAACACTAGGGTTTAGCTCTTCAGCACAGTATTTTTTTTTTAAGACTGTCCAACTTCCAGCCATTGGGTACAGAAGCCGATTTAAAGGACAAGTTACAAACCTTAGTTAATAGTTCCACAACTTCACATTTGAGTTCTTCCAGAACTCTTGGGTGAATGCCATCTGGTCCCGGTGACTTGTTAATGTTAAGTTTATCAATTAATTCCAAAACCTCCTCTAGTGACACTTCAATCTGTGACAGTTCCTCAGATTGTCACCTACAAAAGCCGGCTCAGGTTTGGGAATCTCCCTAACATCCTCCGCTGTGAAGACTGAAGCAAAGAATCCATTTAGTTTCTCTGCGATGGCTTTATCATCTTTAAGTGCTCCTTTTGTATCTTGATCATTAAGGGGCCCCCTGGGTTGTTTAGCAGGCTTCCTGCTTCTGATATACTTAAAAAACATTTTGTTATTACCTTTGGAGTGTTTGGCTAGCCGTTCTTCACACTCCTCTTTGGCTTTTCTTATTACATTCTTGCACTTAATTTGGCAGTGTTTATGCTCCTTTCTATTTGCCTCACTAGGATTTGACTTCCACTTTTTAAAGGAAGTCTTTTTATCTCTCACTGCTTCTTTTACATGGTTAAGCCACGGTGGCTCTTTTTTAGTTCTTTTACTGTGTTTCTTAATTTGGGGTATACATTGAAGTTAGGCCTCTATTATGGTGTCTTTATGTTGTTTATGCTGTCCCTTCCCATAGTATTTCAGAAGATAGGAGGATTGGTACTTGAAAGTGATGGTGCACTTTATTTAAAAATTGCTTGAGGAGTGTCTGATAATAACTTACTTATTTTTCAGGTTATTGTACTGAAAGGTTGGGTGGGAGGAGAGAAGGAATTGATGAATAGAGACCCAAAATGAATGACTGAAGTTCATTCAAGCAGCAGTGCATGTAGTAAAGACAGCAGTTGGAATTCTATTGATTAATCTGGGGCAGTGCTGAGGCAGTGTGATAGGCGAGGCTGAAAGCTTTCCAGCTGACTGCTTTCTCGATTGATGCTGAACCTTTTGAATTTTTTGTGGTTTCAGCAAATCTAGTATTTCAGTGCTGCTGAGAGCATAAAAAAATCCTAACTCCTTAGAATCTCCCCTCATAACAATCTGATTTAATTTTAGATGATCCTAACGAAAGTGTTTTATAATTCAGTTTTATCAAAACAATGCAAAGCTGTGATTCTTTCAACATTTTATTTAACTATCCCATTTTTGTAATAAATTTGTGTTTTTTCTAAGGGTGGGTGGGTGGAACTGACTTACCTTAAATTAAAATGGAGCTCACTGGAGTCTAAATAAAGTTTTTAACAAAAGTTTGCATGCTTATGCTTTACTCTTAAAAAAAGGTTAAGTAACTTTATTTTGCTCGTCTAAAAAAATAAACTGTCTTGGCTGATAGAGAAATTATTCTTTTATCTTCCCTAATATTAAATTTTTGATCCTTTGTCATCTGATGGTGCAGTATGAACTTTGTATACATGCACTAGGGTTTAGCTCTTCAGCACAGTATTTTTTTTTTAAGACTGTCCAAGCCAGAGTCATAAATAGTTATAATCATGGCTTTTTAATTTCCTTTGCATTTACTCTTGATTCTCTGGCTATTGCAACAGGGACTCTAAAACAGATGGCTTACTGTCCATGTGAGTGCCTATGCATATAAAGAGGTTCAGTGTTAGCTTGCTGGTAAATTGAGCTACTCTGCCAGCTCACATACTAATCCACTACAGATATCTGAGAGGTGATTAAGAAAAAGCAGAAAGCCTACAACGAATGGAAGATGGGAGGGATCAGCAAGAAAAGCTACCTTATTGAGGTCAAAACATGTAGGGATAAAGTGAGAAAGGCCAAAAGCCATGTAGAGTTGGACCTTGCAAAGGGAATTAAAACCAATAGTAAAAGGTTCTATAGCCATATAAATAAGAAGAAAACAAAGAAAGAAGAAGTGGGACTGCTAAACACTGAGGATGGAGTGCATGTTAAGGATAATCTAGGCATGGCCCAATATCTAAACCAATACTTTGCCTCAGTCTTTAATGAGGAGCTTAGGGATAATGGTAGGATGACAAATGGGAATGAGGATATGGAAGTAGATATTACCACATCCGAGGTAGAAGCCAAACTCGAACAGCTTAATGGGACTAAATTGGGGGGCCCAGATATTCTGTGTCCAAGAATATTAAAGGAACTGGCACATGAAATTGCAAGCCAATTAGCAAGAATTTTTAATGTATCTGTAAACTCAGGGGTCGTACCATATGACTGGAGAATTGCTAACATAGTTCCTATTTTTAAGAAAGGGGAAAAAAGTGATCCAGGTAATTACAGGCCTGTTAGTTTGAAATCTGTAGTATGCAAGGTTTTGGAAAAATTTTTGAAGGAGAAAGTAGTTAAGGACATTGAGGTCAATGGTAATTGGGACAAAATACAACATGGTTTTACAAAAGGTAGATCGTGCCAAACCAACCTGATCTCCTTTTTTGAGAAGGTAACAGATCTTTTAGACAAAGGAAACGCAGTGGATCTAATTTACCTCGATTTCAGTAAGGCATTTGATATGGTTGCACATGGGGAATTATTAGCTAAATTGGAAAAGATGGGGATCAATATGAAAATTGAAAGGTGGATAAGGAACTGGTTAAAGGGGAGACTACAGTGGGTCATCCTGAAAGGTGAACTGTCAGGCTGAAGGGAGGTTACTAGTGGAGTTCCTCAGGGATCGGTTTTGGGACCAATCTTATTTCATCTTTTTATTACTGACCTTGGCACAAAAAGTGGGAATGCGCTAATAAAGTTTGTGGATGACACGAAGCTGGGAGGTATTGCCAATACAGAGAAGGACTGGGATGTTGTACAGGAAGATCTGGATTACCTTGTAAACTGGAGTAATAGTAATAGGATGAAATTTAATAGTGAGAAGTGCAAGGTCATGCATTTAGGCATTAATAACAAGAATTTTTGTTAAGCTGGGGACACATCAGTTGGAAGTAACAGAGGAGGAGAAGGACCTCAGAGTATTGGTTGATCACAGGACGACTATGAGCTGCCAATGTGATATGGCTGTGAAAAAAGCTAATGCGGTCTTGGGATGCATCAGGCGAGGTATTTCTAGTAGATATAAGGAGGTGTTAGTACAATTATACAAGGCACTGGTGAGACCTCATCGGGAATACTGTGTGCAGTTCTGGTCTCCTATGTTTTAAGAAGGATGAATTCAAACTGGAGAAGGTACAGAGAAGGGCTATTAGGATGATCTGAGGAATGGAAAACCTGTCTTATGAAAGGAGACTCAAAGAGCTTGGCTTGTTTAATCTAACCAAAAGAAGGCTGAGGGGAGATATGATTGCTCTCTATAAATATATCAAAAGGATAAATAACAGGGAGGGAGAGGAATTATTTAAGCTCAGTACTAATGTGGACACAAGAACAAATGGATATAAATTGGTCATCAGGAAGTTTAGACTTGAAATTAGATGAAGGTTTCTAACCATCAGAGGAGTGAAGTTCTGGAACAGCCTTCCAAGGGGAGCAGTGGAGGCAAAAGACATATCTGGCTTCAAGACTAAGCTTGATAAGTTTATGGAGGGGATGGTATGATGTGATAGCCTAATTTTGGCAATTAAGTGATCTTTGACTGTTGGCGGGTTTAGCGGATCGTCATATTTGGGGTCGGGAAGGAATTTTCACCTTCCTCTGCAGTGTGGGGCAAGGGTCACTTGCTGGAGGATTCTCTGCACCTTGAAGTCTTTAAACCACGATTTGAGGACTTCAGTAGCTCAGACATAGGTTAGGGGTTTGATACAGGAGTGGGTGGGTGAGATTCTGTGGCCTGCGTTGTGCAGGAGGTCAGACTAGACGATCATAATGGTCCCTTCTAACCTTAAAGTCTATGAGTCTATGATTCCAATATGTGTGCTTGAGAGCCTGCCAGCTCTTTGGGGGGATGTTGAGTTAGTGCTTGGTCATTGCTTCTGAACTTAGTATTTCATAGTGTGTGTTGTGCAGCTCCAATGATTTATTTGTTGTCTTACGGTTTGTAGGTTTCTATGTATTGGCAGTTAAATATGCTTCCAGAAGCGAAACGGGGTAATCTGGTATCAGGAACTGATCAATAGCTTCTTTAAAACAAAACAAGAAGTTTGGGTTATGCAATCAGTTTGGTTTCAATGTATAATAATTTCACTACATGCGTTTATGCCCCAGATGTCAAGCCTCAGGTAGATGACTGATTATGTTGATCAAGTATTACCTTTTTAGGTATCAGTGCTGCTGCGAGGGTAGGGAATAAGTATAAAATAGACACTTTAAAACGTGAAGCTCATTCAAACACTTGAAATCAGAACAAAAATCACAAGTAGCTGCTTACTTCCAGATTTTGTTAGTATGAATTAGAACTATATATATTATATAGAATGTGGATGCTTTTGTTACTGCCTGTCAGTTTGTAGCAGCCCAAGTTGTCTTTGCTTCATAAACAGTGTACGTTATGAAGAATCATTGTATGGGAAATCCTGAAATTACACTGGTGGTTGTGTCTCTGTGGCTTTTTAATATGTAGAGCAGCAAAGGGTTAATTAGTCAATATTTTCTTAGAAATTACCATTTAAAAAAGGTTTCAGGGTAGCAGCCGTGTTAGTCTGTATCCTCAAAAAGAACAGGAGTACTTGTGGCACCTTAGAGACTAACAAATTTGTAGCCCACGAAAGCTTATGCTCTAATAAATTTGTTAGTCTCTAAGTTGCCACAAGTACTCCTGTTCATTTAAAAAAGATTGCTCCAACATCTTCAGACAGTCACATGTACATAACTGTGTGCACTTTGTTTATGCTTAATTATAGGATAAAGTGCGTACTGAAAGCTATCGTGACTTCATATACAAAAACCAACACATCTTCAAGGGCAAGGTAAGCGAAACATCTCAGAAGCTGTAATATTTCTGCAGTCCATGATTCTCTCATGCAGTAGAACCCTCTTTGGTTTGGATATCTCCCTGCTCTGGGGATGGAGTATCACTGACAGGATTTGATTTAATGTACTCTGGCTTTATTACGTGGAAGAGTGTTATTCAACTGCTGGAGGGTGCAGACTGCTGATAACGAAAATGCTGATCAGTGTTGTCATTGTGCTGTATGCTGTCTTGGAGTGTTCATTAATTATGATGGCATGGCTAAGGTAAACCTTGTCCAGTATTTTAAGCAGAATCTATTTTGGACAGACTCTATTTAAAGCAATTCAAGTGAAATTTTAACCTACATCTGGCATCGTAGAGGTCCCAGTGCAATTGGTATTGGGAAAGGGTTCAAATCTCATTAATTTATCTAACTCAGCCTAATTCATAACAACATTTCTTGGTCAGATTAGGAATTAAATGAAATGGGGCTCAGGGTTAATCATTCATTATTATTGGTGTATGTTATCTTTGCTAGATAACTTTTTGTCCTCAATTGTTACCCAGGCTATTTAACTTCTGTTTTTCTACAAGGCATTTTGGCTATTTCTAATGCTTACCATTCTTTAAGATCTATTTACAGGCCATCTGCAATGGTTTCTCTTACCTTTTCATAGATTTTAACTGATGGTTAAAGAGAAGCATTAGGTGCTATAGGTATTTCTTATTGAATGAGAATTTCTCTTCTCTGCCTCCTCTATTTCCCCCTTAATTCTTATACTTGCAGGATGAAGGTTTTTTTTTAAGTGATAGTACTACCACAAGGCATCAGAATAAAGAGTTGTTCTTCCTTAACGGTCCCTCAGCTGGAAATCAACCTAAATAGCTTTCTAAGGTGGGAGGTTCTTATTTTCTTTCAAGGAGTGCTACCCCTCATAATAGGGTGCCTTGTGACCCATGTTTCCTCCCATTTGATTTTGTAGCTTCCCTGTGGCAACTACAGCTATTGTTCATGTGAAAAAGTAACATTAGGCAGGAGAATTGTATTCATCTATTTTCAAAGCTCTCTAATGTGACATGTCCTTTGTGAAACCAGTCAATCTTCCCCTGCTTTCCTGCACATGGTTCTGTCTCTCTTCCCCCTCTTCTCACCTTCTACATACTTTCTTGCCCTCTGGTTCTCTTCTCCATGGGTTTGCTGCTCAACCACCTAATTTCTTCTCTCCCTTTTTGGTGGCTGGCAGCTGCAGTCCTACTGTTGGATTTCAAATAGAATAAGCCTCACTCCTTTTAGTAACCTCCTGTTGGTTCCACAGACTCGTTCTTAAGCCTAACATTGATTAATCAAGCATCTTACAGCGCAACTTCCTGCACAAAACATTTTTATTGTATCTAACTGCATCTGAACCCTTCTCAGTGTGTGAAAATGGACTGGGCGAGACTTAAGAAAAGGGTACTCTAGCAGTGTTCCACTACTGCCATAGCATCCAGGAGAAAACGACCACATTTGCTTGCATCTCATTCTGGCCAAAGCTCAAATGCTGGTGCTGAGATACGATATTGGTCTGGTGAAAGCCACACCTTGAATTTTCTTCAAAACCATGTGTCTAGGTTTTATGCCCAACCTGTTAAAGAAACACTCCCTGTGCCCTCCTCTCTCCAGCAGCAATCTTTCTTGTTAAGAATTGCTTGAATATTTTTCTTCATCTACGTGCAAAATATTTCCTGAAAGCAAAGTATCTTACTAGGCCATTAAGGTTGTGAAGTTCCAAGCTGGGAACTGTATTAACCAAACATCCTCTTGAACTTCTGTTTTGTTCAGTTTCAAGTCTATTGGCTATAATAATCAGAGTAGGATGAATATTCAAATATAGCAGTATTGGAAGGAAGGAAATTGTGGTGCTTAGGGTTGAACCTGTCTGTCTGAAAGGTCAGCTGTGTATTTTCAGAGAGCTCAGAAAATTTCACTTGCTTTTTAGTCCAAAACTAGGGCATCAAAAATGCAGAAGTTAGGAGGGCAGTTAAGTGCACTGGTGATGCATTAATTCAGAAAATCAACTGGCCTGTTCTGTAATGTCCAGAATAAATGATGCCTCTATCAGTATGTGGCTCAGGAAATTACTGCTTGCTGCCTCTCAACCTAGAATTATCAGATTTTAACCACTTGAGGCTGATTTGTCCCTGGAAAAGGAACTTTGATCAACTTTATAACTGAGACATCTGTTTTTTGTTGTGTTTTTCTGTTTTTTTTAAAGGGGGAGATTGTCTGGAACAAAGAAGTTGCTTTGCCTAAGATTTTTATAGGTACACCGCATGTCTTTTGAGGGAGACATCCGTGACACTCCATGGGGTATCTGTTCATGAGTTCATAATTTAGCTCTTCATAAGATGGTCGTCCGTTGAGGGAATAGATTTAATTGACTGGATAGCTAACCGCTTCTTTCCCGAATCCAAAGTAATTCACTTTTCTGTTAGTATGAAATCGTGCTTCCCGGAAAGTAACTGCAGAGGATACTCAGAATTCAGTAGCTACAGTGCTATAATATGCTGCAGTGCTGTCAAATCACCAGCCCAGCTGCTCCAGGTATCTGGTGAGAGGCCATATGTGATCAGGGCAAGAATACTTACCTGTAGACCTCTATCCTCAGGCTAAGTGGTGATTATTGTTTGTCTTTCAGTTTTTCAGATGTGCTCCAGCTCAACTATTCTACCTATCTATCCCATCCCTCACGTTCCCCTGCTGGACTAGTTCCATTTGGTTTTTAACTAACCCAGGGCAACTGTCCAAAATGCTATCTGTTTTAATTTTCCCCATTAATGGTGATTACTCGCTTCTGTGCAGCTGTGAAATGTGATCATTGTTTTGCAAAGGTTTATTTTTAGCCCTCATTTTCCAGCTTTCATGGTTCAGCTATTTTGTTACATCCTGTAGATGAAATGCTATGTAAGAGCAGGACAGTATCATTGGAAAACATGAGACTTCAGCTGTTAGAGAAGCATTGGTTTTATTTTCCATTCCTGTCTCCAGAAGACCTCAGCCTGATTCCTGTAGCCGCTCCATGCAAGAACTTCAGTGGCAATGGCAGTACCATATATGCATTGGCCACTGAATTGACTTCTTACTGGAACAGTTGCAAAGGTTGAAGAGGAGTGCATAGTTCCTAGGAAAAATTCTGTGTCCAGAACTTCCATTTCCTTATTTGCTAATGGTGGATTGCAGACCGATGTCTTGGTGTCATCCCATACCAGGTGGAATTCACAATGGTGATCGGGAAGCACAAAGAGTTAAACAAGTATTTATCATGAAATTTTTTCTAGGTACTTGCACATTCTTACGAAGATGTGCTGGGATGTTAAAAGTAAACTTCATCTTGCCTTCTCTTTTAGTACCACGCCACAGCATAACAAGCCTCCTGTAAACAAACTGTAGGGGACGAGGAGGAGGCGGAAATGTGGTGCATGGGGGATGAATTCACTGTCCAAAATGCACAGGGGGGTTGTATGCAGTCCAGATATGTCATGGGACTGAGGTCTGGCTGTACACTTCTTTCAGAACCTGTATTACCGTGTGTGTTTGCATGTAGTCCATATGTAAACGTAATCATGTTTCAGCAAAGGGTGTATTTTTCAGGGAAGTATTTCTGTGACAAACTTGTGGTGGACATCCTAGACAGAGCCAACAATCCGGTACAATACAAAAGGGAAAAGGATTCACAGTAAGTGGAAAGGCACAGATGGGCAGCAGAGTCTGTGGAGAGAATTGCGGCATGTGAGGAGAGACTTGCGACACAGTTTCTGGAGCAGGAACATTGCTTGAGGGAGGAGGATAGAGTGCAGCAGAAAGACCTGTTTGAGAAGCTGTGTGAACTAACTGCTGCTAGCATTCAAGCTCCTGCACCACATCCTGAGTCCCCTCCATGGTACCATGTTCTGCAGACTAGGAACACATTAGGCAATGCCATGGTTGGATGGCCCGTGCAAGGGGAACTGAATGCTAGTTGGACAGGGTAAACCACGTGCCTGATTGCCTCAGAAACTTCCACCAGCACTTTACCCACAGTTGACTTTCCAGTACCAAACTGGTTAGCAGCAGCATGCTTCTGGATCAGCATGGCCTTCCTCATGCATGTGAAGCTCATGAAGCTTCAGAAATATTGTTTTCTTAATGTGACAGTTCCAGACTCCCTGCTGATCACCCCAGGTCCATGTGGTGATGTGATCCCACCAGTCTGTGCTTGTGCTCCAGAAGCGCTGGTCAACATAGGGGGCATCAGCAGCTATCTAGAGAGTCATGAGCAGGATCAGTGAGTTCGCGTCTGTTGTCATTTGCCTTCCTCTGACAGGTCTTTTGGTAGATCAGAAAAACACCACTGAAATGCCCAGCAGCATCTCATGGATATTGTGCCCGTTTGCTGACACAGGAGTGAAAGTGCAAGCAGAAGAAGCTCTTCCAACAAGGAGCTCTCCATGTTGCTGGCCCCAGTTGCCAGAGGTGTGCTGACCCAATAGATGGTTTGGTTGGATGTGTTGGCAGGCTGTAACAACTGTGATGGTCAAGTTTTCCCATAGAGCACCACGAACAAAGGTCTAGAGCAGCAGGGGAGGACACTAGGCAGCCTGGGATAAGCTGATTTGACTTAAGTGTGTGTAGTGCAGTGTGGACTCATAAGCATCGATATGAGACCCAGTCAATGTTCAGTGTGGATGCTCAAGCGCAGGCCTGAGCCTACTGTCCTAAGTCCCACAGATTCAGGTTTACATTACAGTGTAGACAGAGCCTTAGAGGCTTCTTGCCAGTGTAGCTGGCAGCCTTGGGAGCCCTGGCTCAGGCTGTGGCTTTGAGTTTAGGCTCCCAACAACATAGCAGGGAGTCCAAAAGCTCTGTCTGCAGGCTATGGGAGTTGGGCAGGCTGGGGAGCAACTGGCCTGGGAGTTTGGAAGCCCTGGGATCCAGATGGCAGGGCTGCCCTGGGGCAGTGGACTCAAGGGTCTCAGCAGTTGCTGATATGTTTCATGTCGATTTTACTGCTGCCCATCACTGAGTAGCAGCTGTGAAACTGATCAGTCATTGTTAAAGGTTACTCATTTCCATTCAGTCCTACAATTAAGGTGTGTAATACTGTACTGACAACAGCAACTTTCATCTCAAGTTCAAAGATTGGAAAGTTTGTGGTCCCATTTTGTAAATGAGGAAACAGGTAGGGATTAAGGGTCACTGGGGTTTTAAAGCCATTACTTGAGAAGAAAGATTGTGTGAAGGGTAGCAACCATGCTGAAGTGAGGAGCCCTGGAGAAATTCTAACTGGCTAAGTTAGCTAGAATTCCTGCTGGGGAGCATCTGCTAGAATGGGAATATCTTTCAAGGGCTGTTAGTGCACTCCTGCTGTACCTATCTAGCTCTGTTGGCAAGAGCAAAATGGCGGGCGGGGAGAAGAGTTATGCCCATCTTCTCTCCTTCCACTTTTAGGGAGTATTTTCCCAGATTCTGGTTAGCAGGGAGAAATGTCAGCATTTCTTGATATATCTTGGCCCCAGCCAGGCATGCGGAGGGAGATGGGGAAGACTTTTTGATTCCCAATCCCCATCCAAGCCATTTCTTGCACCTGCATATGCTAGGCATAGTGAAGCCCAAAGTGACTTGCTTAGTCGTATAGAAAGTCAGTGGCAGTTGGAAACTGAACTTGGGGCTCCTGAGATGCAGGCATCTATCTCCTGTGCTTACTCTGGAACACTTCAAAAAACTTATCCTACTTAGCATTCAATCACCAGCTGACAAAGTAGGTTTCTATGTCAAGTCCATGGTGAGGTGCAGTTCCCATACCTGGTAGTAACCCTTATTTTTGCATGTTGGCAAATGGCCTTCCATATAAAAAACCCTCAAGTAATTCATAGGGCTTTCATGAGGTAAATGGGTGATGGTCAATATTCTTCTTCTTCGAGTGCTTGCTCATATCGATTCCAATTAGGTGTGCGCGCGCCGCGTGCACGATCGTCGGAGAATTTTCTACCCTAGCAACACCGGCGGGTCGGCTGTGGAGCCCCCTAGAGTGGCGCCTTCATGGCGCTGGATATATACCCCAGCCGACCCGGCGCCCCCTCAGTTCCTTCTTACCGCCCCTGACGGTCGTTGGAACTGTGGAGCGCGGCATAGCTGTTCTCCACTCTCCCTAGCTTATTCCGTTTGTAGATAGTTGTAGTTATAGTTGTAGTTGTTATATAGTTAGATAGTTGTTCAGTTTACTATTAATAGTTGTTATATAGTTAAAGGGGATTAAGGGGGTTGTTCTTTCCCCCTTTTTCCCCCCGGCGCGTAGCCGGGCTCATGCCCAAGGCTCCCGTCTTTAAGCAGTGCGCGTCCTGTGCTAAGCCTATGCCCACAAGCGACCCGCACGACTCGTGTCTGAGGTGCCTGGGAGAGTCCCATCAAACAGATAAGTGCAAGATCTGTAAGGCCTTCAGACCGAGAACCAAAAAGGAGCGGGACTTTCGGCTTCGACAACTCCTCATGGAGGCGGCACTTAGCCCAGACGCTCCATCGGCGCGTCAAGCCCCAGCGCCAAGCGCCTCGGTGCGCAGTGCCCCGGCGGCACCGACTGCCCCGGCACCGCGAGTGGCGTCGGACAAGCCTCCGCGGCACCGGACCCCTTCGGCACCGCACCCGCCGCAAGTGCCTCGGCGCCGTTCGTTATCGCCGGGACATAAGAAATCCCGTAAGGCGCAGGAGATTGCCGTCCTGAAGACGCCGGCCCCCCCGGTGCCGGGGGTAGAGCCGCGTCCACCGGCGGAGCACCAAAAGCAGGTGCCTCCGGCACCGTCGACTCCGGCTCCGAGGCCGTTGAGTCCGGTGCAGACGGGATCACCACCACGACCAGCGGTGGTACCGTGCCTCCCGTCGACCCCAGAGACCTTTGCGAAGGCGAGAGACTTGATTGCTCTCATGGAGCCGGCACCATTGGCACCGTTGGCCCCTTGTCCGGTGCAATCCAGGGAGAAACCTGCCTTGATGCGCCCACCATCTCAAGGGCTGGAACCACGGCACCGATCCAGGTCCCGAAGCAGGTCCCCACGCCGCTCGCAGTCCCGGCGCCGAATATCACCTCGGCACCGGTCGTACTCGCGGCTAAGATCATCGTCGCGGCACCGTTCTACGTCCCAGCACCGTTATGATCGTCGGTACCGTTCGACATCAAGACGTAGTTCCCGGCACCGTTACGAGCGACGCTCGACGTCGAGAGGCCGCTCTCGGCACCGGGCCTACTCGAGATCGCCGTCCAGGTCGGACTCTCGGCACCGACGCGGTCATCGGCACCGATCCCGATCTCGGCACCGCTCACCGGCACCGCATAGAGACAGAACGTCTCCAGACCGGCACCGTACGGCACCGTATCTCCCAGAGCTCATCTCAGCGCGGTCGGCACCGCCATGGCCTTCGACATCGGTGTCTCGCTCCTCCGATGGGGCATCGAGATCGGCATACCCCCCTCAAGGGCAGGCCGAGGAACCGGACATGGGCCACTGGCAGGAGATAGCGGAGGATCCCGCTCAAGGTCCTTCGCACTGGTCCTTCTGGGACCCGTGGGCGTACCACCAGGCACAAGGGGCTCCACCACCATCAGCCTCTCGCTCGGTGCACTCTGAGAGAAGGGCCCCAGAGTCCACCATCTCTCGCCCTTCTCCAGGGGGCATGGAGGCTTCCGTGCCCGCACCACCTGACGTCCTGGACCCAGGGGCAGGTGATGCTCCGCTCCAGGGCTCATTGGACCAGGACCCGCCCTTGGATCCCTTACCACCTGAGGCATCTTCCTCATCTTCCCCAGATGAGGCAGTGGTGGGCACGTCGAGCACAGGTCCACCCCCGATAGATCTCCGGGCACACCAGGACCTATTACGTAGGGTGGCGCGTAATATGGACCTACAAGCAGAGGAGATAGTGGAGGTGCAGGACCCCATTGTAAACATCCTCTCTGCGGATGCCCCATCCAGAGTGGCGTTGCCCCTGATCCGTACGATCCAGGCTAACGCCAATACGATATGGCAAACTCCTGCCTCTATTCCACCCACTGCCAGAGGGGTGGAAAGAAAATACTTTGTCCCCTCAAAGGATTATGAGTACTTGTATACTCATCCCCAGCCGTGTTCACTGGTGGTGTCATCAGTGAATGCAAGGGAGCGCCACGGTCAACAGGCCGCAGCGCCCAAATCGAAGGAAGCTAAGCGCCTCGATTTGTTTGGGCGTAAGGTTTACTCAGCCGGAAGGTTACAACTCAGAGCGGCTAACCAGCAGGCGCTCCTGAGCCGCTATAACTTTAATTCCTGGAACTCTATGGGGAAGTTCAAGGAATTGGTCCCCCAAGACTCCAGGGAAGAGTTTGGGGTCTTGGTGGAGGAGGGTAGGAAGGTGGCACGGACCTCCTTACAGGCCTCCTTGGACATAGCAGACTCGGCTGCGAGAACCCTGGCTTCAGGTATCGCTATGCGGAGGATCTCCTGGCTCCAGGTTTCGGGTTTGCCTCCGGAACTGCAGCAAACCCTGCAGGATTTGCCCTTTGAGGGACACGGATTGTTCTCAGATAAGACGGACTCTCGTCTGCAGAGCCTCAAGGACTCCAGAACAATCATGCGCTCCCTGGGGATGCATGTTGCGGGTCCCCAGCGCAGGCCATTTAGGCCCCAGCCTCAGCGATTCTACCCCCCCCCCACCTCGTCAGAGACAGGACTCTGCCAGAAGGCGGGGGCGAGGTGGTAGGAGAAGGTGGACCGGCCCTCAACCCGGTCAGAACCAGGGGCCACCAAGGCCACCTTCAGGCCCCAGGCAGAACTTTTGAAGGTGCGGTCGAGGACGGCGCCCCAGTCATCCCCCAGGATCCAGCCCCCTCCTTTCGGGATCGCCTCTCCCATTTCCACCGTGCTTGGTCCCTTATAACCTCGGACCGTTGGGTCCTTCGCACGGTGGAGAGGGGATACGCTCTCCAGTTTTCTTCTTCCACCCCCCCTCCCCGTCCCTCTTCAGGGACCCTTCTCACGAGCAACTTCTTATACAGGAGGTTTCTACGCTCCTATCTATGGGGGCCATAGAGGAGGTTACATTAGAGTTAAGGGGCAGGGGATTTTATTCCCGCTACTTCCTGATCCCCAAGTCCGAAGGGGGTCTGCGACCCATCTTAGACTTGCGCGGACTCAACAAATTCGTAGTAAAGTTGAAGTTCCGCGTGGTCTCTTTGGGGGCCATTATCCCTTCCCTCGATCCTGGAGACTGGTTCGCCGCACTCGACATGAAGGACGCATTCTTCCATATAGCAATCTACCCGCCTCACAGGCGCTTCCTATGCTTTGTGGTAAACAAGGTGCATTACCAATTTGCAGTCCTTCCCTTCGGCCTATCCTCGGCCCCAAGGGTGTTCACAAAATGTATGGCCGTCGTGGCGGCATACCTTCGTCGGCAAGGGATACAGGTGTTCCCGTACCTAAACGACTGGCTGGTACGCGGTCGCACCAAAGAGCAAGTTTGAGCTCACGTCCACATAATAGTGCACACATTCAACGAGTTGGGCATCCTACTCAACAAGGAGAAATCCACTCTAGAGCCTACCCAGAGAATAGAATTTATCGGCGTAGTCCTAGACTCCGGACGTGCACAAGCTATCCTACCAGACAATCGCTTTCATACCATCACGAGCCTCATTCAAGGGCTCAGGGCCTTCCCAACTACCACGGTGAGGTTGTGCCTTACCCTGCTGGGTCACATGGCTTCTTGCACGTACGTAACCAGGCATGCCAGACTTCGGCTTCGCCCACTCCAGACCTGGGTGTCATCGGTATACCGCCCATATCGGGACAGCCTGAACATGGTGATCACGGTCCCGAACTCGGTCCTGACCTCCCTCACTTGGTGGCTAGATCACAGTGTGGTTTGCGAGGGGATGCCGTTTCACGCCCCACAACCCTCTCTGCACCTAGTCACAGACGCATCATCTCTGGGTTGGGGTGCCCATCTCAACGAACACCATACCCAGGGCCTGTGGACTGCACCCCAGCTATCCCTGCACATCAATGTTCGGGAACTGATGGCGGTGCGTTTGGCGTGCCAAGCATTTCTCAATCTCCTACGTGGCCGCTGTGTGTTAGTTCTCATCGACAACACCACGGCCATGTTTTACATCAACAGGCAAGGAGGAGCACGTTCGTCGACTCTATGCCAAGAGGCGATTCGCCTATGGGACTTCTGCATCGCCCACTCAATCCATCTCACGGCATCGTTCCTCCCTGGAGTCCAGAACACTTTAGCGGACCGACTCAGCAGGTCCTTTCAGACGCACGAGTGGTCTATCTGTCCGGACATCATCTATTCCGTTTTCCAGAGGTGGGGGTTTCCCCAGGTAGACCTGTTTGCATCTCGAGCCAACAGGAAGTGCCACGTGTTCTGCTCCCTACAAGGGCGAGCTCCGGGCTCTCTCTCGGATGCGTTTCTCCTCCCCTGGAAAGACCACCTGTTTTACGCCTTCCCTCCATTTCCTCTGGTCCACAAGGTGCTGCTCAAATTACGCAGAGACCAGGCACAAGTAATTCTGGTCGCTCCAGCGTGGCCGAGACAACACTGGTACACCACGCTGTTAGAGCTCTCGGTTCAGACACCGATCCCGCTCCCATTGTGTCCAGATCTCATCTCTCAGGACCACGGCCGACTACGTCACCCCGACCTACAATCACTCCACCTCACGGCGTGGCTGCTCCATGGTTCACCCAGGCAGAGCAGCAATGCTCGCGCTCTGTCCAGCAGATTCTGCTGAGCAGTAGGAAGCCTTCAACATGGACCACGTACTTGGCCAAGTGGAAGCGGTTCTCCTGTTGGTGCGAACAACGAGCCACGTCCCCGTTACAGGCTCCTATTCCTCTCATATTGGAATATCTCCTCTCCCTAAAACAGCAGGGTTTGGCGATATCTTCAATTAGAGTTCACCTGGCCGCTATATCGGCCTTTCACCCAGGGGAACTCGCGTCCTCGGTATTCTCTAACCCGATGGTCGTTAGATTCCTCAAGGGCTTAGACTGGATGTACCCACAACAGCGTCAGCCCGTTCCGACGTGGGATCTCAACCTGGTTCTCTCCAAGCTCACAGGTCCTCCATTCGAGCCACTGGCCACCTGTTCACTTCTGTACCTATCCTGGAAGACAGCCTTCCTCGTAGCCATCACCTCAGCAAGGCGCGTTTCTGAACTCAGGGCGCTTACATCCGAGCCCCCTTACACAGTTTTCCATAAGGATAAAGTGCAGCTTCGTCCACATCCTGCCTTTCTTCCTAAGGTGGTCTCTCCATTTCACATGAATCAGGATATATTTCTCCCAGTCTTCCATCCTAAACCACATGCTACTCGCCATGACCAGCGTTTGCATTCTTTGGACGTACGCAGGGCCCTGGCTTTTTATATTGACCGCACAAGGCACTTTAGAAAGACGACGCAACTCTTTGTTGCAGTGGCCGACCGAATGAAAGGCTTACCGGTCTCCTCACAACGCCTATCCTCCTGGATCACGTCTTGCATCCGGACTTGCTATGACCTGGCAGGTGTCTCAACACCGCACCTCACCGCTCACTCCACGAGGGCCCAAGCTTCCTCGACTGCTTTCCTGGCTCAAGTTCCGATCCAGGACATTTGTAGAGCTGCAGTTTGGTCATCAGTCCACACATTTACAGCTCACTACGCACTAGTACAGCAGTCCAGGGACGATGCTGCATTCGGATCAGCGGTTTTGCACACAGCAATGTCTCACTCCGACCCCACCACCTAGGTAAGGCTTGGGATTCACCTAATTGGAATCGATATGAGCAAGCACTCGAAGAAGAAAAGACGGTTACTCACCGTTGTAACTGTTGTTCTTCGAGATGTGTTGCTCATATCCATTCCAAACCCGCCCCCCTTCCCCACTGTCGGAGTAGCCGGCAAGAAGGAACTGAGAAGGTGCCGGGTCGGCTGGGGTATATATCCAGCGCCATGAAGGCGCCACTCTAGGGGGCTCCACAGCCGACCCGCCGGTGTTGCTAGGGTAGAAAATTCTCCGACGATCGTGCACGCGGCGTGCGCACACCTAATTGGAATGGATATGAGCAACACATCTCGAAGAACAACAGTTACAACGGTGAGTAACCGTCTTTTTATCAGCCCTATCCACCTGTTACAAGCCTCCCAAAATGATGCTTCAACCCTTCCTGCCTCGGCCCTCCAGCTTGTCCAAACATGTGGACAAGGGGGATCCAGTGGACCTGTGGGTGGCTATTTTACAACAGAAAACCTTCAAAAACAGACTCCAACGAGAGACTGCTGAGCTGGAATTGATATGCAAACTAGATACAATCAATTTAGGATTGAATAAGGACTGGGAATGGCTGAGCCATTACAAACATTGAATCTATCTCCCCTTGTAAGTATTCTCACACTTCTTATCAAACGGTCTGTACTGGGCTATCTTGATTATCACTTCAAAAGTTTTTTGTTTTTTTTCTCTCTTACCAACTCTGAGAGGCCAATTAAGTAAGACAACTCCCACCTGTTCATGCTCTCTGTATATGTGTATATATATCTCCTCAATATATGTTCCATTCTATATGCATCCGAAGAAGTGGGCTGTAGCCCATGAAAGCTTATGCTGTAATAAATTTGTTAGTCTCTAAGGTGCCAGAAGTACTCCTGTTCTTTTTGCGGATACAGACTAACACAGCTGCTACTCTGAAACCAGTGGACATAGTGTACTTAGATTTCCAGAAAGCCTTTGACAAGGTCCCTCACCAAAGGCTCTTATGTAAATTAAGCTGTCATGGGATAAAAGGG
Organism: Chrysemys picta bellii; assembly: GCF_011386835.1. Taxonomy (NCBI): domain Eukaryota; kingdom Metazoa; phylum Chordata; order Testudines; family Emydidae; genus Chrysemys; species Chrysemys picta. The sequence continues at coordinate 70,825,479 of NC_088794.1, read as the reverse complement.
AAGGTCCTTTTGTGGATTGAGAACCGGTTAAAAGACCGGGAACAAAGGGTAGGAATTAATGGTAAACTCTCAGAATGGAGAGGGGTAACTAGTGGTGTTCCCCAAGGGTCAGTCCTCGGACCAATCCTATTCAACTTATTCATAAATGATCTGGAGAAAGGGGTAAACAGTGAGGTGGCAAAATTTGCAGATGATACTAAACTCAAGATAGTTAAGACCAAAGCAGAGTCATCGTGGATAGTTCTCTGAAGATGTCCACGTAGTGTGCAGAGGCGGTCAAAAAAGCAAACAGGATGTTAGGAATCATTAAAAAGGGGATAGAGAATAAGACTGAGAATTTATTATTGCCCTTATATAAATTGATGGTATGCCCACATCTCGAATACTGCGTACATATGTGGTCTCCATCTCAAAAAAGATATATTGGCACTAGAAAAGGTTCAGAAAAGGGCAACTAAAATGATTTGGGGTTTGGAACGGGTTCCATATGAGGAGAGATTAAAGAGGCTAGGACTCTTCAGCTTGGAAAAGAGGAGACTAAGGGGGGACATGATAGAGGTATATAAAATCATGAGTGATGTGGAGAAAGTGGATAAGGAAAAATTATTTACTTATTCCCATAATACAAGAACTAGGGGTCATCAAATGAAATTAATAGGCAGTAGGTTTAAAACAAATAAAAGGAAGTTCTTCTTCACGCAGCGCACAGTCAACTTGTGGAACTCCTTACCTGAGAAGGTTGTGAAGGCTAGGACTATAACAGCGTTTAAAAGAGAACTGGATAAATTCATGGTGGTTAAATCCATTAATGGCTATTAGCCAGGATGGGTAAGGAACAGTGTCCCTAGCCTCTGTTTGTCAGAGGATGGAGATGGATGGCAGGAGAGAGATCACTTGATCATTGTCTGTTAGGTCCACTCCCTCTGGGACACCTGGCATTGGCCACTGTCGGTAGACAGGATACTGGGCTAGATGGACCTTTAGTCTGACCCAGTACGGCTGTTCTTATGTTCCTATTATGTTCTTATGAGAGAAGTTTGGGTGGGACAGGTTGCCTTATTTGGTATTATGAATGATGAAGCTTCCCCCTCTCCTTCTACTTAAGAGTTGTGGAAACACCTGTAGGAAACCCGCTGAATTTCCCTTGTGGGGAATATACCCAACACAGAGGTAAATGGAGAAGAGTTAAAAATGGTATTTACCTAAGCAGAGAAACAGGCAAGTCGGGGCATTTTTGTAGATTTATGTGGTGTCAGTAAAGAATTGAGCAACATATTAGGAGAAAGGTGTGGTTTTTGTTTTTTTGTTTTTTCTTTAAAAAAAAACCTAATCCTGGTACTTGAATCAGAATTCCAGCCACAATAGAATTTTTTTTTTTTAAATGATCACTGTGTCTAACTTCTTCTCTGCATGGAAAGTAGATATTTAAAGGTGTTTGCAGATTATAAATACTCTTTGTAGAACAAAGGTATCTAAGTTGCAATTGGCTTATAAACTAACACTTCAAAATATTTTTATTTTTACTTCTAATCCTTACTGATTCTTTCCTTTACTTCTTGACTCTAGTACTTACCTAAGCACTTTGTAAATAACTGTTTTAAAAATCATTATCTGAGCTTTTCTATGCCAAGTTTGTGCTTGTAATGAATCTTTATGGCAACATTTAAAATCACCAGATAGGCTCAGAATGGAAAAAACTGGGAAACCTTTAATTACAGTGCCGTGAATGGTACAGCTGGAATGCAAGTTTTTCCACAGCAGTGCTAGTTTAAATTCTGACATCATGAACAGTTTGGTGATATTGAGACTCTAGTCTCAAATTTTCTTTCCATCCTAGTTATACAACTTTGCCATGTTAATTTTTTTAGTAGTTCTAGTGTTGCATGCCCAAATAATTGCAAGTAAATATTATGACTCATGAATGATTTCATCTTCAGATAGAGCTAATCTGCCATGTTTACCTGGCTGTTCGGAGGTACTCGTTTTGTATGGTGACCCTTTTAATTTCTCTTCAGTTGTAATCGATGATTGGGTCATGGTTGGGTTTTGGGTCTGACGTTATTTGAACAGTTTAATTCCTCCTGTTAGGTTATAGTTTCAACAGAGATAATGAAAAGCTTTGTGGTGATTGGAAGGAAAATGAACTAAGAGAGTAAATACTACCTTCTTTGTTTCAGGTGGTTTTGGATGTTGGCTGTGGGACTGGAATACTCTCCATGTTTGCTGCCAAAGCAGGTGCGAAGAAGGTGATTGCAGTTGACCAGTCTGAAATTGTTTATCAGGCAATGGACATCATTAGGTAGGAAAAGTTGTGAAATTATTGTGCTGTAACTTAAGTGACTTTTAGTGGTTAAAGCTGCTGCTGTTAGTGATCAGTGGTCAGATCTACTCATGTCTTTAAAAATCTTCCCTTTTAACCAGCATTGGCTGAGACTGAGTGCATATCTTTTGGTGAGGATAAATTGAAAGCAACCACCAGTGCCTTTTCTATTCTAGTGCTTCCACTAGTAGCTCCACCAGTGGTAGCAATGGTGGGAAATTTTAGGTAACAAATCTTAGTGTAAGGTAAAAGCCTAGAGGATGAATAGTCTTTTGCAGGGCTGCATTACACTAAGTTATTGTTACAATTTCTGATCCACTAATTAATCAAAGCAGTCCTATTTAATTTTATATTCTATGTTTTGTAATTGTCTTTTGTTGAAGTCCTTGTTAGTCCTTAAAAGCATTAAATAAGCTAAAGCATGAAAAGTCTTCATTTTTAAAGAGGGTTTATAAAATTCACTTTGCTGACTTATATATATATATATATATGAATACAATTGATGTCATAGTTAAGAGGGTGTCTTAGCTTTATAAGTCTGCTGTTGAGAGCCATACTATACTAGAGTGCTTGCTACAAATTGGTTGTCTGTAATAGACTTTAATGGAGTCTTCCTTTTGTAGCACGTTACAAAATGTCCACTTATTACTTACCGCATTTTGTCCCTCTCTTAAATATACAAAGTCAGACTAATTGTCCTCTATCTGTTTTCTTACTAGCTGGAGGGGAAAGTTATTATGTTGCTAACATTAATTTTCGTTAGTGTCAGCAAAACCTTTGTGTTTTGTGTGGGTTTTTTTTTTTTTTTTAACTGCAAAGTCACCAGGAACAAATTATTGCTTCCAGTTTCACTAGGATGTACGTGGCCATGTGTAAAAGTAGGATGTTGTGATGGAGCAGGGAGGACGGGGACACTTGGAAGGGGAGGACTTTGCAATATGAAGAGCAGAGGTGGGAGCATGAGAAACATGGAACTAATGAAATGAGGAGTAATATGTCAGGAGAAGCTGGTGGGAAGAGTGGCTGATCCCTTGGTTATAGCTATATGTTCAGTTACTTCTGCTGTAAAACTGTTTTTATTTCTCCTATTTGCATTCAAGCAATTTATGACAGCCTTGTTATAACTTCATACTTTTCATAAAGGGTGTAACTGTCCAGTTCCTCATAGTGTGATGAATGTTTATTGTAATATCATAAAATGACAAGGTTAGGAGTAATGCAATTCCTATATTGTAAGCAAGTCTGCTCACCTATGTCTGAGTCATGACTTCAAGTGCATTCGCCCCCCAGGAAGTACAGTTACTCATATATATGCTGAATTAGTAGCATGTGGAAGAGGTCAATGAACAGGGTTGAAAGTCATGGTGAAAAATTAGGGTAAAAATTAGGTGAATTAATCATGGTGAAAATTAGGGTTCTGAGTCAGATAACTATATGGCCACATAGAAGACTCCTTAGTTTACTAACTGTGCTTCTGGCCTTGTCCTGAATACCTAATAGCTGTCCAATGAGGTTTCTAGTGTGAAGTGTGATTTGAAGTTATCACTGTAGAGTAAAAAACAAAAATAGATCCAAATGAGATCCCTGCATTTTTCTATAGTGTAGTTGCTAAATCACTATTTACTACTGTATTGCACTTCACATAAGTAATGGATAAATGAATTTCCACTTTTTCAATTTACTGTTCCTCCTATGTATATTTTGGCCTTTGCTTTGGCTAACTTTCTCTAGCTAACTGCTGCTCGGAATCATTGATCTATTTAAAATTTCTCATTTGTCAAACTTAATTCTAACTTCTTTTAGTGCATATTTAGCGGCAGAAACAATTCTTTTTATCACTATTTTTGCCCTTGGTGCTGTAAATTCTCAAAATATTTCAGAGGATTCTGGGGTTTGGTCAATATTTAATTGCCCCCTCATTCAAATGTTCATGTAGCCCATCATCCTTTCCATTTCTCCGTCATGTTGTCTCTGCTGTTGTCCTCTAGATTAAATTTTTAAAGAGATTACTGGGTTTCACTGAAAGTGAGGCATAGCGAGATTGTAGGAGTAAGATATCCAGAAAAGGGGCAGAGATAAGAATTGTGGAGAAATAAATTTCTCTAGTGCAAATAATTATTCTGTCCTCTATAACATTAGCTGTCGTGATAATGCACATGCAAGAAAGATTGATATGGTGCACTACAGAGACTGGAAATATTATAACTCAAGTTGTTTAGCCCTTAAATGGCAATGTGTTTTTATTCAGAAAACTGCAGCAACATGGCAAAGCGTACCTTTTGTACTGAACATGTTTCTACTATAAATTGTGCATAAGGTAATATCGGAGTACTGCAGTTATTAAATATTGCAGATAACACTGTTGCAGAAAGCACAATGAAGAAAATGCCTTTATTGTAGAATAATATTATTGATCTATTGGGAGCAGTTGTTCTCAGTGACTTTTCAGTTGGTTTTGTTTGCACGCAATTTGTTTTTGTTAAAATAGCTTTGTGAGGGAGTACATTTTCATCACTCATTAGCGTTCACTCATCACAACACACTAGGTTTATTCAGGGGGGTCAGAGAAGGAGAACTGGGAACCCATAACTGAAAAGAAGGGGGACGCATATTTCATTTTATTTTTTCCTGTGCTTTGAGGCCAACAACTTTGTATGCACAGTGCTTCAGGGATGCCCCTGTTGATCTTCTACTGACCACCATCTTTTTACCTGTCTCTTGCCTGATAGAGTTTTTGGAACTTTTAGTATGCTCTTTGCTTTTTTGAAAGATGACTCAAAAGAGGAAGTTTAGAGGTCAGATTTCCAAACAGTAAGCACTAAGTTTTCTGAAATCTTACTCTACTACAGGTTCTTTACTGCATAGTAGAGAAGAATGTTTTACCCCTTAGAAAAGAGAACATGACAAATGTAAACATTCAGGATAGATCTTCTACTTTATTATTGAAACTTCCATGGTGAGTTAACATTAAGGAGTCATCTAATGTTACTGATATTGTGAAATTGTAACTTGCAGGCTCAATAATCTTGAAGATACAATTACCCTAGTCAAAGGAAGAATTGAAGAAGTTGATTTGCCTGTTGAAAAAGTGGACATTATTATATCTGAGTGGATGGTAAGATGCACAAATAACTAAATGTAGTGTAAAAGACTTTTTTTTTTTTTTTTTTTTTTTAGCAAAAGCATTATCAAAATCAGTTTTACAAAAATAATCCTGATTTTTCAGTCTAGACTGTTAATTGAATTTTGAAATCTGTCTTGCCTGAAGGAGAACTTTTGTCACAGGAAAGGTGGAAAAAATGGTCCTCAAAACCTGGCACCAGAAATACCTGGTAATCCCTGACACCTCTTTTCTGGGTTGTCCCAATTCAAGATTTTTAAAGCACAGTTATATTGCTTTTTTGTAGTGTACTGTGTCTGATACAGCTCACCATCGATACTGAGTTTTCAGCTTGAGGCTTGTGTAGTTGATTGTGACTGTATGGCATGATGTTTCAGAAACTCATGGGTAAGGTCTTATAACATAGATTTCATGTAGTAAGTCCATTTAAAAAAATTGAGCTTTGCCATGTATCTTGAAAAGTCATCATCTTGCTTATACATAGTTATGTAGTGTAGCTAATCTTTGTCAGCATCTGTGGAAATATAAAACTACATTGGTAAGCATTAGATTGCTTTGTTAAATGCACTCCCTCCCTGCCAAGTGGTTGAAATTTTAAATTGATATCACAAAATTTGTATCCGCATCCAATGCATGATCCGCAAACATGGTCCTCGGATGTAAAGCAGATATCTGCTGATTTGCGGGGCTCTAGATATAAAATTTGGATCTGCATCCATCTGCGATCCACAAACATGGTCCATGGATGTAGATATCTGCAGATTTGCAGTGCCTTAGTTGTCTGGTTCTCTTCATATACATTTTGTCTAATTTGTCTGTTTTACACTCTCTTTGGGACAGGTATCATGTCTGTCTTTTAATACAGTCAGCACTTAACAAAAATTAACTAGCTTCTTATTGCATTTGCAAATGTACTCTTGGCTCTAACTGCATTGACCTTCCATATCATTTGCATTAAGTAGTTCAGAGTTGGAAATGTACAACTCAGAACATTTGCATTGCCCTTAGTTTCAAATATTTGATGCAGTTGTATAACAGTGTGATACTTTGGTTTAATCACGTGCTAACTAAATTAGTAAAGCCCCCTGGCTCAAGTTAGCTACTTTAGTTACTTTTGACAGTATAAATACTTGCTATTCAGATGGCATTACAGTAGTTTTTCTGTAATTACCTAGTGATAGACACCCACAGTGGAAATTCCAAAAGCATCTTAGAGTATGTCTACACTGCAGCAAAGACAATAGAAATGGTTTCTATAATACTTAGACAGACACACACACACACACAGTGGAAACAGTTTTTTAAAATAATTTATTTTTACAATGATATGAAAAATACCAGTACAGATTTTAAAAATGTTATTTATATGGTAGTGGCTCCCAAGGCTTTTGTTAGAATTATGGCACTGTTGTATAATGCACCATACAGACATTAGGAAAACAGATTTAGATTAAGCTTTGTGCAGCAGATTTATTCCAGAAAACTAGCAGAGTGATAAACAATAGACGGGAAGGTGGAGGAAGAATGAGGATAATAGTAACAAATGAATTCCCTCTCTTATGCTTCTGAGTGGTTTTTGGAAGAGATGTGACATATACAGAATAAAGTGTGGTATAAAGATTTAGTGTTTCATTACAAGTTTCTAAACCACAAGCAAATCTGCATATGTCTCATGGCTTACAAAGCTTTATTTTACAGTTAAAAAAATGTATATTGGTAGATCTTTCATACTTTTCATCTGTAAAGTCAATTACTTCAATCTGTCCAGGTCTCTGAGGGAGATAAAATTGTAGCTAATAAAATGGGGAAATCTCTTGGCTTTATATACACAGTATTGTTTTTTTGAGGGGTGGGGGATAAATAAAGATTCAAATGCCCTTTTGACCTTCTAGAATTAACAGCAAATGATAAGCATCCTAATGAAAAGCTGGGACTCTTCACCTTTCCAAGAGTCTAAAGTTCCTATTTCTTTGTGAGTCACAAGGTATTGGATCATAGACTTCCACAGATGCCAAATCAAATTATTGCCTGTCCTCAAATGAGTCTAACTTATTTTTGCATGGGGGATGTGAATTTTTTGGGGTGAGGTGAGATGGGAAGGACTTCCCCTGGAAGTTTTAAAAGGTGGCTACTTGAATCTGCTTAGAGATTTGGAATATAGAAGTAGCTCTAGCAGATCCATAGAGTCCAAGGCCAGCAGGAGATGGATTAGTTTCCAAAGGTGCAAGTGAGATGGTTAGAGAGATGATAAACTGAATTTATCATAAGGATACTGCCATGTGTGGATTCACACTTCAGCCCTACATGACAGGGAACTGATGGTCTTTTGTGGGACTGCAAGATTGAAGTAGCAGTTTTTTGCAAAAATTCTCACCATAAGCAAATAACTTTTTGATGGGAGAATAAAAAATACCGTACCATCTTGGGTGGGTAAGTGCAGTATCACTTGGATTTTTTTTTTTTAAATAATGACAAATGGAACACTTTTTTTACTTGCACTAGTAATAACATTGTAACAACATTGCTGGTCGATCCTGCATAGTGACATATTACACTCTTCCATGTTTTACTGTTGCCTTGGTACCATTCCCAATCTACTGAGAATTTTCATTTTTGTTTAGAAACTGCAGATCTTGTATAGCACGGCACTACTACATAGCTTCCAAGCTGGCTGCCTCCTTAAACTTTTTTCTTACTTAGCCATTTAAGTTCCATACTCCAGTGGAGCTATTGGAAGGGGAATGGAAATAATCATACATAGATATAAAAATGAAAAATTGAGACTAGTGAAGATATGAAGGAAACAGATTGTTGAATTTAGACCATGCTAGTTTTTAATTGTCAGCGTTCCATTCTTTGAGCGTATTCACTGGCAAAGATATCGCTGCTCTCATTTAGCAGATATTGTAGCAGACTAGTTGGATTAAATTTCCCTTAACAAAACTATGGAGGAAGGTAGCCAGTGGTACATTGCACAGAATGTTTTTGTGGGTGTCTCATTTTGTGTGCCTAAAACAAAGATTTCGTGCTTTCTGCTCTACTTATTATCCTCATCAAGCTTAGAGATAGGATGAATGAGCAGTTTGTCTCTTCCATGAATTTTATTTGTGTTTCTTGGCTGGTTAACAGGCAGGGGATGTTGATAAATAGAGAAGCCAGTCCTCCTCTATGCCAGAGACTGAATGCACTGTTGGTAAAACTGAAGGACTAAAATGTACATCTTACCTCCTAAGTCCAAAATGTAACTAAGACACCAGTTTGTTTCTGTTCTCCATTAAAACTAGCTTGTAAATTACTCTGAAGATATGAAAAAGTGTGGTCAGTTGAGAGCTACCCCTTCATGTAGTGTGTATCGAAAAGCATGATGCCAAAGACTGGAGCTAACCAGAGGAGGTTCCCTGCCAAGATTCCTCACCAGCTGTGAATTCAATGGAGAGACTGGTTGGCCTCGCAGCCTGACTCAGGGATTTCTTGTCTGGGCATTTGGAGCAGAGGACCACCTCACCATAATGATCAACATGGTTTGGAGCAAGACGATAGTGACCAAGTAATGACCCTCCTCTTTTCCACACAAGTTGGCAAAGTATTGGAGGAAACTGTTCTGTCGTCTTACTGTTCTGCATTTATCCTTTTAGCCCTATTTACAGGTGGAGTCCTAGTACAGGAAAAACTCTGCAGAGCGAACAAAAATACATCTCTCCTTGAAGAGCTGCAATGTCCTCGAACTGTTAGATGGGTCCGTAGCTAGCATACGTGGAATTAAAAGGCTTATCTACCTTTCCGCATAAAGCAGGGTGATGATTTAAGGTTGTGCCTTCAATGAACAAAGAGTTGGCAATGTTCAGTGCTTTGGAGTAGTTTAATAAAAATAAGCTGCTTTAGAATAGCAGTGATTGTGGGGATTCTAAGTAAGCAAATGTTGTGGTTGCCAGACTTCCAGGTTTTAAGTGACCAGTTCTGTGAATGTAGGAACATAAGATTTCTCTCTACCAGATTAGACCACTGGTCTTGTATGCAGAGGTGCCTTACCTCTAGCATTGTACTTGTGGTGTTAGAAAAGGATGAACCTGCTATAATGCCCTTCAGTTACCTTGTGTTCTGAACTATAGAAAACCTTAATTTACAGAACTATAAATATTATTGGCCACACAATTATCCAGCCCTTAAAAAAACCAAAACCATGACCAGTATATTTAACTTTTTGCCTTTGTCATAGGTATTCTACAGGCAGACTGATCAAATCAGTTTATTCAAAATGTAGTTCTTAAATTGATTAAGTCCCACTTACTCTTGTATTCTTGTATTAGATGCAGCTAAAACAATGCATATATATATATATATATAATTATGAGCATTGTTTGTTTTAGCTGCATCTAATACATATAATATGAGCATTTATTGTCCATTGGCATTTTGCAAATGGTTACCAAGTAGAGGATTTTCTATGTGCATTTGTGTGTGTAACATTAGTATTTGTACAGTGCTTCAAGGATATAAATCACTGTGGGTGTCAAGTTTTGTTTATTTAGGGTTACCATGCGTCCGGTTTTTCCCGGACATGTCCGGCTTTTTGGTACTCAAATCCCCATCCGGGGGGAACTGCCAAAAAGCCGAACATGTCCGGGAAAGTGTTCTTGGGGGGAGAGCAGAGAGAGCAGATGGCTCCGGGAGCTCGGGACAGAGCTGGGTGCGGCGCGGGGCTGGCGGGCTCTGTGCCTGGCCATTGTGCACAGGCTGAGAGCACCGGGAGCAGCCCGCTGGGAAGGTGCTTAATCAGCCTGGCTGCAGCAGCCTCTGGGCAGCTGAGCACAGCCACAGCCTGCAAACGAGACCCCCCTGCCAGCCCCCGGGCTTACCTCCCGCTGCCTCCATCCCTCCGAGGGCAGCTCGGAGACACGGTGGACGGGGCATAATTTTGCAAAGCTCAACAAAGTGTCTGCTGGGATGAGCCGGCGGTAACCCTTTGGCTGCCAGCACGGGCTGCAGCGAGCAAACCCAGCTACACAGATCTATCGGCAGCTTGTGGCACTTTCGAAAAGTGTTGGGAGCTATTCAACCAAGCCACAGCTCTGCCCTTTGCGTTTACTTGTCATTTACCTGGGACATTAGCCAGCAGCACATGGGATCCTTGTTACTTAAGGCAAGGCTGACCCATGTGCTTAACTTTACACGTGTGAGTGGGCCCCCAATCTGAAGTTGAGCAGCTGTGCCAGGGTTTGCAGGATGAGAGTTTAAAGCAGGAGGCTGGAGAGGTGATCGCTGAGGGTCGTAGTTTCGCTGGGGTGCTCAGTTCACCTACATGCACTAAAATGACTAATAATCTAGCTTGGATGATTTGGATTCAGTCATATAAAAGAGTGCTAGAAACCAGCCCTGGGCCCCCGACAACAATTAAATACACATCCCTATCAGATAGCACCCTGTCACACCACAGCATATAGGATCATCCCCGCCAATCAGTGTAGCAGCAAAATCATCCCTCATTTCACTCTGCCCTGACCTCACTCCTGCAGCTCCCCCCAGACACCTCAGCTCTGTGCAGCTGAAGAGCAAAGCTGCCCGAGCGCTACCGGCTTCACGGTTTGCCGGGCAGCCCCCAGATCTCCAGACCCTGCGCCCCCAGCCGGGCGCTTCCCCTCCCGGGCTCCAGCTGCGCTGGGGAAGCGCCCAGCCGGGGGGGCGCAGGGTCTGGAGATCTGGGGGCTGCCTGGCAAACCATGAAGCCGGTAGCTCTCGGGCAGCTTTGCGTGGCTGGGAGGGAGGAGGGGGAATGCGGGGCGCTCAGGGGAGGGGGCGGAGTTGGGGCGGGGATGTTGGGGAAGGGGCGGAGTTGGGGGCAAGGAAGGGGCGGGGCCATGGTCCTGTGGAGTGTCCTCCTTTTTTAAGGTTTAAATATGGTAACCTTAGTTTATTATACCAAATTTAAGTGGAAGTTCAGAATCTTGCTCTGAATACTGCATTATTAGCAGGTATTATGTGCAAAATAGCTTGTTGCAGGCAGAATCATGTTTATGCCCTTTCCCTGGAGATAAAGATTTTTAAGAGGCAATGATGCAATTAGAGTAATTCTACATACAGTACTTAACTGTGAAACAAGAACTGCTATATGAAGTGCTGATGCCAGTTCTGGAGTTAAATTGAATCAAACATTCCTTACACAAAAATTAGGGTGGTGGGTATTTTATTGCAAACATGAAACACTTTTTGGCAAATTTGCAATTTTTATATGCTGGTTGTAGAGAGGATCAGTGCACATAACTGAAAGAAAATATCATGTTGCACCAGTGGGTTCATGGCAAAATATTCCTCTTCCAAAATGTCTCACATTTAAACCTATTTAACTTTCCTGTTTTGGGGTTTTTTATTCTTTAGTTATTCCTTCCCTTCCTCATTTGAGCCTGAATGAATTTTAGATTACATTTTTGGATCTGAAAAGAAGCCTGGAATTTTATTATCACTTGAAAAACATTTGTAATTCTTTTTCTGAAAAGGATTTTATAGTTGAATGAAATCTCCAGTATTTCTGAGACTGTTATGCTCTTTTTACATGTGGGTAGATGGAGGTATGGAGAGGTGGTGACTTGTCCAAGTTAAAACAATGAATCCTTACAGAGCCAGATATAGAACCCCAAATTCCTGTCTCTTAATCCTTCACTTGTTAGAATAGCTGACGTTTGAAGGAAAATCTTGTCAATTTTTCCTTGCAGTAATTGCTATACATATACCATAGTCAAGTCTGAAGCTCATCATTTTAGTGAGGGGGGAGGGGTTGCAATGAGATGCAAATAACATTTATTACTCCCTATTGGTGGTGGGAGCTAGAGAACGAACACTTTTTATAGTTGTACATTATTTTTTTTAAATCATTTTTATTAGCTTAAAAGGTTTGGTGCTTTTAATATTATTTACCACATACAGTAGTACTCAGTTACTTTTGTGATGACTTCATTAGACTTTGGAAACAAGAGCTTATAATTTTGCCAGCAATAACACAACCTTTAAATATTTTCTTTGAGAAATCGTAAACTATATTTTGAACTAGACTTGAATTTTTTTCAGTTTATTACATTGTGAAGAGAAGTTATTTAAATGCTGAACACATTGATTCTTGTAAGGTTGTATGAAAATATGATTTCGACCCACATCCAATAGCGCGTATCCAATTTCTACTTTAAAATCTTCAGTTTGGCTTTTTTTCTATCTGTTCAATATTACACTTTCTTAAGGACACAGCAAGATGTGAATACTAATAAAATCACTGGGGTTTTTTGGGTTGTTTTGAGGTTTGAGTTTGCTGTGAGTAAATATTGTTTCCTGGTGCATTTTTGAATTAACTTGCAGATTATCATTAATTTCAAGTAGTGTGAAGGCCATGTTAATAAAGTGTAAGGAGAATGGGGGATGCTGGAGACCATATGATGAAGTTCCTGTATAGCTTATTCTTCCACAGCTTTATTTTGCATTTATTTGTTCCTTGTGAAATAGTTTTAAAGTAAAGAACAATTTAATAAAATCTGCAAATCAGTCTGTCTTTAACTAGAAAATTGAGAGACTGATTGTCGTGTTTGTGTACCTGCCAATGCAATATTCTTCTGTAGATTATCAACTACAATCCCCTGTCCAGTTTATTCCATCTCGTACCTTACTCCAGTCTAACAGGTCTCATATTTGGGAATTTATCTTGATAGTTAAAAATCTTCTTGCTTAAAGAAATAAGACAAACTAATGGAGGGTGGTGGTAAGGAACAGATTTTATGGACAGATTATTCTGTAGCTGCCTTCTGCAGGATTTCTTGTTTTCTTTTGGAATGTTGAATACTGGCCTCTTTTGGAGGCAGGGTATTAGACTAGATGGACTAGTGGTCTGATCTGGTACATCATTTCCTATGTTCTCTTTTTGCTATTACCATAAATCCTAATTAGGTAACCGAATATTATAATAGCGGTTATTCAAGTGGCTGCCAAACTAGGTTGTTCAGTTATTCCTTCTCTCCATCTTGGGTCCTACTCTGTACTGAAAGAGTTATCAATCAGTTTTATAAATGTCACATTTCAGGCCAACTGCAGCTGTATTTCCCCTCAGTGGTTCAGCAAGGGCACCCACTCTCAGGCTTTTAGCTCCCCAACTGTTGCCTTTCTTGAGTGGCGACCCACATGTCTCTTCACCCTGATGGGTTATTTCCAGGCTGAGCAGTTTCCTGCCATCGCTGTGTTCCCAGCAAAAGACAGTCTGCCTAAATATAGCTACTTGCTTCTCCCCTGAGAAGCGGTATGCAGTGTAACTGCCAGAGTTATAAGTTACCTCATAGCACTTCCTAAGCAAGCATAGTTTATTCTTAAGGAAAAAGCATTCCAGAGAAAACATTAAAAACCAGAGAACCTACATGCATGTTAATAAGCTTACCAGAGTTCCCCATTTCCTTCTCTTTCCCTCCCTCCACCCCAAGTTGTCTCCAACATGGGCTTCTGGCAGGTGAGTCCTCCAAAACGGTTTCTTTTATGGTCACAAGTTCATCACAGCCTCTGCTCAGAACTAACACCCAGTTTTATGAGGCCTCAATAAGCCTAGTCCTTCCAACCTTTAGCTAAGGATTGGGCCTATCCATAGACCAAAGGTCCTGTTTGTTTGCTGGATCAGGAAGAAGGCCCTGAGTCATGTTAAACCCAAGCTGTTTGTTCAAAAGTTCTTTCTTTGTCTGTTTGGTCCGCGGAGAATCCAGACTGCGCCTTTAAACTGTTCTCATATAACGGATGATCACCCGCTCACTCTCAACCCCTACAGCAAAGCTTTAAAGGCTGAGTTTGTAGGTGGGGGTTTCCAAGTATTTCCTAGGAAATCCACTTCATGTGTATTGTCCCCCAAAAACCTTATTCTTCCCAGACATTATATTAGTCAATTGCCTAGAGGGATTGCATACAGTTCCACAATAACAATTTACAATTGCATTTTTAATCCAGTAGATCTCAAAGGTATAACGTTTATTCAGTACCGTTTATCTTAATTCCATAAGATTTGTCGATATTGTTGCAGGATATTGTATTTCTACGATGTGACAAATGACATTTGACAAAATATTTCACATTTCAGCTCTATATGTAACTAAATAGGTATACTGGTATACCTTTTTTATTGCAAGAGCTATGTTTCCTATTGCATTCAAAGAAATTAACCCATTTACTTCCCTTTAGTGATGAGAACATGCCTAAATTGCTAGGTGTTGATCTGAAACTATATATACACCATATTTTCTGTACTTTGATTTTAGTCCAAGTCTTCAGAATGTAACAATTTAAGGAAAACTCCTTTATTTTTCAGTGACTATGACCGAGTACAGGGTATTGCATTTCATGGACTAATAGAGAAGGAAACTAATATGTAGCAATATAGGCTATTCAACTGGCAAGAGTTTTGTGAAACTGTTGAAGTAAATCTCTCCTCTCATACTGTATTTAAAAATTTGACAAATCAGTTTTGTTTTTTTTTAATGTCAGTAACTAACAATTTGTATTGATATCTGTAGAAAATTTCTGTAGCTGGGTCTCTTTGCAAAGATCTGACCTTTTGTAACTTTGCTTTAAAGGAATGTGCCCAATTTTTAGCAAAATTTTTGTTCATCGCTCAGGCCAGTCTGCTGATTTAACCTTCCTTGAATTTAATGCATAGAACTGTTTATCTATTTTTATTGCCTTTTGGCAGCTGGAGAAGTGTCTCATCACTTATGATGGTAAAGCATAAAGAAAGGAAAAGAACCGTGGTAATTTGTTTTAACTATTGATTGTTTAGTGGAAGAATGGTAAGCTTTGTAAGAGGGAAACACGTAATTCCACAGCACAGGATTTAGTGTTCCATGTATTCAGTTTGGTCTTTTACAGAGAACATGTAATCTTTTATGTCTGTTAGTTCAGCCACTAGCAAGACTGACTCATTAATATTCTACTCACAGATTTGTGCAGTACAGATCCCTTTGCAGTAATTATTTTTGAAGGTGCTAATGCAAGGTGTGGGTGTGTTTTTGTTTGTTTGTTTTTTTGGTTTGCTTGTTTGTTTAAACTTGAACATTGTCAGTGTGGAAGCAAGAATGCCCCAGAGCATCATGGGAGAAAATGTCAGGTATAATTCTCTTTCCAGATGGCACCCCTACAGGTGAGGCAGTAGCCTGTGAAATTACATTCTAAATTACATTGCAGATGAGCACAGCACATAGAGCAAAGAGTTCTGATATTGGTAATAAATGACTTGATTCAGTACCAAGCACAGTTTCCAGTAACTTACCAGGTTGTTATATTGCATTGGGGAGAACATAGGGCTCAGATAAAGCCAGCAGAGCCACAGTGAAAAGGTCAAAGGAAGGACATTGGTGTTTACTAAAATCTGATTGTGTTGCTGGTAAGGGATATTTATCATCCAACCTTATCATTAAGACTAGATTAGTAAACGGTGTAGATGACATGAATGCAGTGGTGTTGTAGCCCTGTCCATCCCAGGATATTAGAGAGACAAAGTGGGTGAGGTAATATCTTTTTATTGGACCAATTTCTGTTGGCCTCTGTCACCAATAAAAGATATTGCCTCATCCTCCTTGTCTGTCACTGCAGTTGGCAGGCATTTTAGAAGAAATTTCATGAAGAATTAATCCATAGCATTGAAACTTAAAGCCAGCTGCCAACATCTATTTTAGAACTTCTTACAAAATTGAGTAGTGTGGTCTTTATGAAGACACATGTGAGCATGACCTCACTCACGCTGACTCCTATATTAAATGCTAGGGCATTAGTCTTCAATATTCCAAACTAAATCAGAATTGAGAATTTGGGTGTTATAACTAAAATCAGGTGAACTATTCCTAAAGTATGTTTGAATTATTAATTTAAATATATATTGCTAGAACCTGGGCTCGTTCTTTGCCAAAAGAAATGGAAAGTCTGTTGCTAAATTAACTATTTTATTTTTGTAACTGCAAAGATAGGGGTAAAGTAATGAGTGCATATCCTCTCTTTTCTTCAGAGAAGGTGAAGCGAATTCCTCCCCTTCTCTGGTTTGTTGTAAATATAGGAACACCTCCATGGCTGGTGCAGTTCAGCTTTAACCATTGTGCAAAGGTTAACAAAATGTTTACATTTACCTTATGCAAGGGTAAATGTAAGTAAGAGTGATACTAGCTAACTTTTGAGCTGGCTTCATCATTGAGAATAGTATTCATCCTGGGACATATTGTTGGGATTTTTATGCCCTATTTCTGGTTTAATGAAATAAAGGCAACGGTTTCCTATTGGTGACAGCAAATTAGTGGAGGACGCAGGACTAGAGAAGAAAATACTTATTACTTGACAAATGTTATGATCAGATTGTGTGAAAACAAGCCAGGTATCTAGTGTCTCTGTATCATTGAATGACTTCAACTTTTTGACTGCCATGAGTATCAGTAACCCCACATCTTCGTGGGGTCATTATTGGAAACTCCAGGTAATCTCTTCATTAATTTAAGAGCTCTAAAAAAAAAAAATCATTCTCTACTTTGCATTTATAGACTAAAAACATTTCAGCCTTGCCTGGGTGTCATTTTATAGCATAGGAAATGGTGATCTTGTTATGGTTGAACACCAGTTGATGGCTAAAAGTAAATGAGTATTATCAGCTCAGTTGTTGGGCAATTACAGGAATTTAAGTTACTATTTGTGGATCTCACAATTCAGCTCTTCTTGGTATAGGTATTCCAGTATGTTTTGGAATAACCTATAGCCGCAAGGTCCTACTACATCAGTCACTGCTTCTGAATTTCTAGATTACTGTGCAGTGGTAAGCCATTGTTGTTATAGAAATTATGAGAATGATTTATTTAGCCTTCTCTACTGAGGTCCTCACAACAATTCGTTCCCCCTTCTGGTGATCTCCAGTATGTTTTACCATTGGTTACTTCTGGAGCTCTGGCTAATGCAAAAATGAAGCTATTCAACTCCTGAATGGTTTAGGCTGGTGTAAATGTGCTTGTGTTAGTCTCTGTATGGGCTTGTGTGTGTGTAGTTTTAATGTTTGTCCTCCTTAAAGGCCCTGGAAGGTCTGAGACCTGGTTCCTTGAGGTTACAGTTACAGGGATAGAAGTCCCAAAGCACGGCCATGGCTGGCCCAGATCAGCTGACTCTGGCTTGGCCTGCTGGGCTAAAAAAAATTGCTGTGTAGACCTTCGGGCTTGGGCTGGTGCCCGAGTTCTGGGATCCTCGGCCTGCACAGGGTCGCAGAGCCTGAATGTCTACACAGCAATTTTTCAGCCAGGGCTCAAGCCCTACTCAGCTGACCTGGGCCAGCCATGAGGTTTTTTTTTCTCCTGTGTAGATGTACCTTGAGTAACTACCTGTCACATCAGGTAAGATTGATTGCTTAGCACGTAGTAATGGAGCCTGGTTTTGAACACTCAGTTGGCCTTGATCTCTTTTAGTTCAGGACGCTCTGGAGTGAGAGCCCACCAGAATTAAAGTTGGTTAGTATTTGATTAACTTATTTTATTTTATGTAATTTTTTGTAAAACTATGAACTGCCACCATACATGCTGTAGGAATTGCTGAAATAAAGTAATATATGGAAACTAAACTGTCTATATTCTACTCAAAATCTGTATTTGGCAGGTATTGGCTGTATTTATACAAACTGTATGACAGGATTCAGAGCTGCTCTGTGTGGTGATGGAAATTTCCTTTAAGTCTGAGAGATTTTAAGTACTGTTGTCATCCTCAATTTGCCATTTTTTCTTAGTTATAGCAGGTGATTTTTGCCTGCCCCATGTATTAGCAACTTCCAGCACCTAATAGGGTGAATTTAAAAAGGAACTCTGTTGTTAACTCTGCATTTCTTGGCTTTAATGTTGTTCTATTGTGTGCCAAGTTCTGGGGGAATTATAATAGGCTATTGACTGTAGAGATCTTTAATATATGGATGGTGGTAAAAATGCAGAAATAAGTATATGCTAAGACATGCCCTATAAGAATATAAGTGGAACAGCCAAAACAGAGAGCATCCCAGAGGACAGTTTTAATTCTCTAGTAGACTCAGCAATGATAGAGAGTTTGCTTGTCTGATAGTTTTTTATTCAGTGTTGCATGCTGTTGGCTAATGGTACTTTAGTTATAATTACACTTAACTGTGATATTATTTGGTGGTAATTACAGGAGTATCCAATGTAAGTGATGCACACTTATGAACAGTATTTTCTGAGTTGGTTTTCTTTTGAAAATGCATGCCATCTGCAAAAGCCTGGTGGCTTTCTTTTTTTTTCTTGTGTAGAAAATGATAAACGCTTTCATGTTTGAACAAACAATATATTAAACTATGCATTGGAGTCTGAAGTGCAGAATTTTTTTAATAAGTTTTCTGTGGTCTGGTTTTTCCCCTGCATAAAACATTTTCCTTTCTGGAAATGCAGATAACATTTTAAAATATACGGAGATATATCTATCTCCTAGAACTGGAAGGGCTCTTGAAAGGTCATAGAGTCCAGCCCCCTGTCTTCACTAGCAGGACCAAGTACTGATTTTGCCCCAGATCCCTAAGTGGCCCCCTCAAGGATTGAACTCACAACCCTGAGTTTAGCAGGCCAATGCTCAAACCACTGAGCTATCGCTCCCCCTTTATAGATCAGGCTTTTGCAATACCCTACCAGAAGTGTACGATGTGCTTTAATGGTGTGGCACTGAAAAATGTAGAAGTTACATTAGCAGGCAAAGATTCCTCTACTTTACATAGCTGTCATTAGAACTGTGTATATTGCAGACGTGTTTACCAGTATTCACTGTTTTTTTAATCTTAATTTTTTTTCAATAGTTACAAATGTAAAAGTATTCATCTTACTAAAATCGAAATATTCCTTTTTCTAATGATTAATCTTTTCACATTTCTTTAATTGATCACTGCTGCTCTGGGTTATGGTGAAAGTCCTAAATCTGGGTTTTCCACGTGGAAGTTCAATTACTGGCACAGGTCTAGTTGTATCAATAAACTTTGTTTTAAATAGAGTGGGAATAAGGACTTCCAAATGAAAATACATAATCGGAGTTAACTTTTTTTTTTCTCAGTTGCTTCAGAAGTATAAAAACAAATGTAGAGGAAATGTATAATAGTAGTGAAGATAAGGGCCATTCTATAAGCCATAAAATACAAAGACTGTGGCATGATGGGCGCTAGGCCAGTTTGTAGAACAATGGTTATTTGCATGTACTATAAAGCATGCTGTGACTACTGAAAGGCTATTGTATATAAATTATCTGATTCCTCTAATACTATCAGAGGGGTAGCCGTGTTAGTCTGAATCTGTAAAAAGCAACAGAGGGTCCTGTGGCACCTTCAAGACTAACAGAGGTATTGGAGCATAAGCTTTCGTGGGTGAATGCCCTCTAATACTATCTTTCTGTTGGCATTGGTATTGCATGGCAGAAAACAATTGGCTTGACATTTTTAAAAAAAAATTGCATAATATGTTGTTTCTAACAATTAGAGTTTAGCAATTAGTCTTATACAAATCTAAACCCTAAACATTTATCAAAAGAAATATACAGAATTTACCCATCACTCAAGGCTCTAACCAAATTATTTCCTATAAATGTGTGTGCTGATGTGCAATGCTGTTGGTATGGAATCCTGTTACAAATTCATGGAATATAGGATATCCAGGTATCTCTGGGGTGCTGGGGAAGATTTTGTGCGTATTGTCCAAGATAGTACAGAATACCACCAAGTTACAGATGCTAAATAACATAAACATTTTCTTTTTGGTGTTTATCTCTTTGATAGTCATTTTATTGTGATTTCCAGTTTTAAGTGGAAAGGAATTTTCCTGTCTTGTATTAATTTTGAATTACTATACAGTCAAATCAACACACACAATTCATCGCTCCTGAAGTTCAACAGATCTGATTTCTAATCCATGTCTAGTTCCATTGGCTAGTTCCAAGATTTCTTTTGGAATCCTATTTAGAAAGTAATGTAAATACACAAGTATACCTGTGTTGCCTGAAACTTAATCAAAATACATTAATTTAGAAACACTTTTGCAGTTGTACGTTACAGGTATATTTTAGAATTAGTGTGCATGGAATAGTTAATGTATATAACTTCTAATTTAGCAGGTCTTTTAGCCATTAGAGAAACTCATGATGCTCCTCTATGTAACTAGAACATTGCTGTAGGAATACTATTCAAAATCAAAATTGAGGAAAAACATTAATTTTTTGTAAGGCACTCATACTCTGGTCATGGGGACTATATAAGAACCTAGATAGCTCTTCTCTTCTAAGCCTTTATCTTTAGTTGCTAATAACTTTATCATATAACCTTTGGGGCCTGAAAGTTCTCTAGTGACTCAATAGGAGGAGATGATGTACTGGTAAAATAACAAATATTTGCATTGACTTGCAGATATAGAAAACAATTCTTTCTAAACTATCTTTTTTTTTTTCTTCTTTCCACGTACAGGGCTATTTCCTTCTCTTTGAGTCTATGCTGGATTCTGTCATTTACGCAAAGGACAAGTACCTGGCAGAGGGAGGCTCAGGTTGGTTCAGAATTCTTTTTAATAAATAATCCAACTCTGGGGGGAAACCAAATGAACCTAAAGGCTTACAATATGCTATGCATGGCTGAGAGAGTTCAGTCGAAGTGAAAAATGTTTCCATTAGAGGAAGCTTCAAGGCATTCATTTACCATAGAGGTAATAGAAGAGTATTAGATGGGATTATTCAGGCCTTAAAGTTAATGGTGTTTTCAAGAA
Source organism: Chrysemys picta bellii (assembly GCF_011386835.1). NCBI lineage: Eukaryota > Metazoa > Chordata > Testudines > Emydidae > Chrysemys > Chrysemys picta. Next base: position 70,804,283 of record NC_088794.1, on the reverse strand, counting down.
CACTTTGCAGTAAAACAAAACCCTGGAAGTTTGTAAATAACAGGGTACATTTGCAACCAGAAACTGCATGCCACTTCATTTTCACCTATGTAAATCCTTCAGTGTGCTATATGCAGTCTTTCCCAAGACCTGTTTTAAGGTTGAAAAGTATATTAACTTTGCTTAGATTATATGCCCTATGTACATGGAGAACTAAAGCTGGTCTATTTCTGGAGGAACTTAACCATTTGGGGGTGCAGTCATTTAAATCTACCCAGGTCCATGCTTCAAAATAACATTTAAGAAAAACACACTTTTCCCTCTCAATCTTATTTTTGCATCTGCTCTATTTGGATGCGCACACTACGCTATTCTGAAGTAGCCCCCAGCTACTGAATTAGGAACTACACTAAGGGTATGTCTTCATTACCCGCGGATCGGCAGGTAGCGATCGATCCAGCGGGGATTGATTTATCTAGTCTAGTCTAGACGCGATAAATCAACCCGAGTGCTCTCCCATCGACTCCTGTACTCCAGTGCCGCGAGAGGCGCAAGCAGAGTCGACGGGAGAGCGGCAGCAGTCGACTCACCACGGTGAAGACACCACGGTAAGTCGATCTAACCCTTACGTGTTATTCATGTAGCTGAAGTTGTATAACTTAGATCGATTTCTTTCCGTCCCCCGTCGAGCCCCTTTCCCCCTCCCCCTCCCCCTCCGCAGTGTACACCAGGGCCAAGGCTTTCTAGTTCAGTTCCTTAATTGAAGTTTTAGTAAATCTGCCCTGTCACCACCTTTTGCACCCCTCCTCCCACTGCAATTATGTATATATTCATTCATTCCCAGGATGCTAGTTAATTTTTCTGACTGCTTTCAATTCTCCTTTCTATTACCAAAATTAATTTTGGGGATTTTTAATATTCCCAGTTTTGCTTTTCTAATAGAAAATGGAGTCACTAGGTGGCCACTTATTCACAAATTAGTTACATGCACAGATAAGTGGCTTAATTAAAATTGTGCCTAGCCAGGGAAAAGTACAGGTCAGTTACCAGATGGGCTTTCAGTATTTCAAGAACCCTGGGTCTGTCTTTGAGTGATACCATATATTATCTTAGATTAAATTAAATAAACTATGAATCTGTTGTTATGTTGTTAGTACTGCAGTTGTAGATTGGTAGTTGTGGTTATTTATATGCTAGTGTTGATCCATCACCTATTTGACAATGAAGTAACAGTTTTTTGAGAGGCAAGAACCAACGTATTATACAGAGTCAGAAAGGTTTTTAGTGTTAGTGATCTTGGACAGCTGTCCAATATAAAACTGAGCTGCCTATAATAATGATAATTGGTCCATTGCCTCATCAGTACAGATTCAACAGAATAAAAGTGTTGATAATGGTGTTCTTTTTCTTTACTTGTGGACAATGCAGAACCTGGGAGTATTTAGGGAGGTGTTTGAAGGAAGGGGTGGCTTGACAAGCTGCCATAGGGAGGACATTCAGGGAGAAAGGTGTGAAAATGACAGTGGTGGTGGGGGAGAAGATTAATTGTGTATCAAGACTGTTATAGTTGGTGGTGGAACATAAGTGTAGAGATGTGATAAGAGGCTTGGTCTCAGAAGTATTGAAGGGACCTTGAAGAGAAGCCTACATCTTATGTAGAAGGCAAAGGGAAATGAAGGGAGGGGTTCAAGTAAAGGAGAACTGACGTGGTTGGAGTGGGCATGGAAATTATTGAAGGCTATTTTTTGAATGAAATGGAGATGGATAATGAAGTCTTTAACTTCCCCACTACCCACAAGTTGTAGTAAGGACTTAGGAATTAACATATGGATCAGACTTGTGATCGGTCTAGTCCAGTATCCTATGGCTGACGGTGACAAGGATCAGGTGTTTCAGAGGACTGTTTAAGAAATTGCATTAAAGAGATGTGGGATAATCTATATTGCATTTTAGGTCTCCTCCTAGTCCCTTGTAGTTAAAGATTGGCTTAAACCCTGAAGTATGAGGTTTATCTCTTCCAAATTTGTTAGCCTTGACTATTATAGCACTGGATATTCTTTTTATTCATATAAATGCATAATCTTTTTTTAAATCAATTTTGCTAAGTTTTTGGCCTCAGTGACCCATTATTAATGAAGATGGTCAATGCTCAGGGCATGGACAAGAGTCTTAGTTGTCTGGACAGAGAGGAAGGTTTGGATTTTTGGGTAAGGGGCAGAAGAAGAAATGACAGTTTTGGATCCAGCATGGACCCTTGAGGGCTCAGCTCTTCCAGTTCATCATTTAGCAGTAAGACATTCCCTGGGAAATATCCCACCCTTTTCCACTCTCTGACTTCACCACCTCAACCAAGCTTTACAGTCATCATTGCTGTGTACCGTATTAAACTGTTTGTTTAAAACTTATAGTGTGTGTGTGTGTGTATTATATAGATATAGTCTTTTGTCTGGTGAAAAAAATGTCCCTGGAACCTAACCCCTTCCCCCCATTTACATTAATTCTTATGAGGAAATTGGATTCGCATAACATCGTTTAGCTTAGTCGCATTTTTGAGGAACATAACTACAATGCTAAGCGAGGAGTTACTGTACTCCATATGCTAAGACACTTGGACAGGAAATAAGGGTAACTGACTTAGAAGGGGAAAAGAAAGGAGCCACAAAGGTAACAAATAAGAGATGCAAACCAAATTTTGTGCATTAAGTTTGAAAGTGTTGGCATTAATTTTTGGGCGTAAGCAATATAGCAGTAAATTAGAGAAACGATGGTGGGAAAATTGGGTTTTAAGGTAAGTAGTTAATATACTTGGCACATATAGAGACTTTCCTAGGCACAGGAAGCATTATGAAAAAGGCAAGGATTATAAATGTGGCAATGTTTCATGGTTTTTTACACATACATGTTTATCCCAGGGAAGGTGTGCTCTTTTTCTAGAACAAAAAAAACAGAGGTGGGTTGGATAGACTAATTTTCCCAATTTAAGTGGTTTTGGTAGTAATAAAATGGGTGCTATGAATAAGTCTTTAAAATATTTCATACTGTTCCTGTGATACTGTTGTCTAGACTATGCATTTGTGTACATTTTCTTAATGTAAGATTTCTACCTCTCTTAGATTTCATAGTGACCTTTTCTATTGCAGCTGTTCACATTGTTTTTGCATGTTGTACTAACCATGCCTGTATTCAGTTTCACTACGCTGACTTAATGATTGGATTAATGACTTTGTAACAGCGCTCACTGCAGTGCTCTGTTTTGATTGCAATGTGCTATCATGCGATTAGAAGCGCAGCAGCAAAAAAAGCACTCTTGTGGATATGTGTGGAATTCAGTTATAAAGCTGAAGATTACACATGCGAACAAGAAATTAGTGTTCCTGGGTTAAAGAAAAAACATAATAATAATATGTAGTGTTGCTCCAGTTTAATGCTTTTTGATTTACAATAGTGCAGAAACTCCAGTCAGAATTGGGATCCAATTGTGTTAAGCTTGCTGCAGAGACCTATTAATAGGTAGTCCTTGTCCTGAAATGTGTAATGTAGGTACATTACAGAATGTCAAAAATCTTTAATATAACAGTGGCATTTAGCAATGCTTTTTTCCCCCTGATTGCTCCAAGCACATCTTCAAACACCAAGAAATCTTTGACCTCCCATTTAACCTAGCATACTATCCATGTTGAAAAAGGGAGATGGTATGTTGCTCTCCATCCGCACTGCTGGAAGGATTGTTAGAAATCTGAGCCTTCCACTTTTTCCTCAAGGGACAGAACGTGCTGGTTCAGCAGCAGTCCTAGGAATTCTCTCATCCTTTTTTCCTCAAAGTGATTCCATATTATTCAACCTCTGTCTGTCCAGCTCGTTTAGCTAGCTTTTAAATAGAATACTTTTTCCTTTAGGCATTGATAATCACTGCTCTTTTGCCAGCTGGTATGGAAGGTGAATAGGATGCCTCTGAGACAGACCAATGTCACCCCATAAATCAGCCAGCAGGTGGGGTTCAGGCAGCAAAAGATCCCTACTCTCCATAGCACAAAAAGGTCAGTTCTTCAGTATATGTGAATAGCAGTAGAACTAAAGACACTTCCAAACCCAGACAGCTAAAAGTATAAATCAGTTGTAGGATGAATCTTTCTGGCCAGCCTTCAGCTAGAGGTACAATATTAAGGTTCTGAACTTTGGAACACATTTTATTCTTGGATCTCTAACCACTTTACAAGGGGATAAGTATTAGGGTCTCTATTTTGTCAAATTTCCTGATTTTGAAAGAGGTTGTGACTTGTCTATAGTTTTTGCAGTAAGGCAGGCTGAGCCTGGAATGGATTCTAGATCTCCAGTTTTATCCTTTATCAATTAGATACTAGCTGCCCCAACTTACTTTACAAGCTTACTAGTAATTGATGGCAAAATATCTGGGGTGATGTATGTGACTGGTTCCCCTCGGGGTGCCACCTGGAACTGGGGTACCACTGAGCCTGCCTGACCCACCAGCCTGGCTTCCATTTATACTGTACTGCTGTAACAGGCCCTCAAGTCCCCACCAGCACACATACAGGTAGGGACACACTCATCTGCAGCTACACATACGTGGTGAGATCAGCTCTGCATGGTGAGGCTCGGCTAAATTCCTAAGGCACGCACACTCCTCTGGAGCGTAAACCCAAAATTATACTGTCTTGCGCTGCACAGAGAACTGTACAGCGTAAGCACGTGAAATTTGCCCCCTCCCTCAATGTGGAGAGGAATATACACCTCTTTCTGCCCCAAGTTATGCTTTCCACACACTAGTTTTAGACAAAACAAAACAAGTTTATTAACTACAAAAGATAGATTTTAAGCCTTTATAAGTGATAGCAAACATATCAAAGCAGATTACCTAACAAATAAATAAAACTGCAAACTGAGCTTAATACACTAGATAGGTAGGGTAGGGATTAGCAAATTCTCACCCTGAGTGATAAACAGGCTGGCAGATTCTTAAGACACGAGCTGCCTTGGCTTTTCAGCTTGGGTTTCCCAGGTTTTCATACATAAGCTAGAAATCCCTTTAGCCTGGGACCATCACTTCCCCCCAGTTCAGTCTTTATTCCTCAGGAGTTTCCAGGTGTGGTGTTGTAGGGAGAGTGAGGTCCCATCATGATGTCATTTTCTCCCTTTTATATCTTCCTCCCACTTGCTGAAAAGCTCTTCTGCTGGGTCAAAGAGTTCCCATTGTGTAGTGCTATCTCTGAGAGGTTTCTTTTATACACAGTTCCTGGGGTAATCGTTGTGCTTGTGTGCATTTTCTCAATAAGCCAATATTGTTTGGCCTTTTTACTGTTGTACCTGAAAGGCTGCTTGTAGGGGTTTTCAACTTTGCAACATGTTTCAGTAACACATACATAGCCAAACTTCATAACTTCACATACGACTTCACATACGACAATAGCACATACAATCCAATGAGATATTAATGTCTAGCAGATCAAGACTTTTAGAATGATACCTCACAAGCATACTTTGTACAAAATCCTAATTACATGACAGTGGTGAATGTTGGGATGCCAGGGTGTCTCAATATGTACAGAATATACACCTCTACCTCGATATAACGCTGTCCTCGGGAGCCAAAAAATCTTACCGCGTTATAGGTGAAACCGCATTATATCGAACTTGCTTTGATCCACTGGAGTGCGCAGCCCCGCCTCCTCGGAGCGCTGCTTTACCGCGTTATATCCGAATTTGTGTTATATCGGGTCGCGTTATATTGAGGTAGAGGTGTAATACCTTTATTTGGAAATGAAAAGTTCTTGTTACACAATGCCTATCTGTTCATTATGCATAGCTTTTTTTTCTTGTTCAGGCATGTGTTTTCCCATAAATTTGGATGAAATACACAGCGATTGTGAGTGGGCTAGGTACACAATCTCCCTTTTTTGGGGGGGTGGGGGCGGGGGGAAGGAAAAGTCATGTTTGCTTGTTCATGACCAGATGACATTATTGTTCACTTGGAATTATTTCTATATACCCTGAGGTTTATAGTCTCACCCTTTAATGTCCTGAAATTTGTGAGGCATTGCTAAGGGATAAAGGATTTCCCGTCTTACTCTGTTCACCACGTGAGCTGTTACCAGTGACAAATGATTTCTGGGCAGTGAGTCGAGAAGGACACAGATGTCAAAGCTATGAATTTGTGAGCTGGCTGCTGAGTGCTTCTGTCCAATCAGCATTTTGTTAATTTCACCTGTGAGATGGAATAAGTATTCAATTATAGCTTCAGTCAGAGAAAACTAAATGACACGTGTCAGGATTGGATGGGAAAAGGTTAGGAGTGGGTCAGACAGAGGTGGGGAGGGTTTAATTTTTAGAAACAACAAGGAGGATGGGGAGTGAAACTGACCAATATGATTAAAGACACTTATTTTAAATATTTACAGACCTACTTTCCTATAAATCATGGGATAAATGGGGTGAAAGGAGAGACTTTAACTGATAGGAACTTGTGTCGTTTGGATGATCTAAGTATCAGAATCAACATTTACATCTCTGGCAAAAGCTCTTAATTTTGTAAAGCACTAAGATACCATGGTGATGAGCATGGTATAAATCCATAGCCACCATGGGATGTGTAATTATTACAGATAATTTGGAAGTCAAACATCCATTTAGGTCCCTTTATAAGGGTATGTGAAGTCATGTTGTTACCAAATGTAAGAATTTAAGTCTTACGTTGTTGCATAAAATTGTTAAAATCCCATTTGCAGGATAAGATTAAAAACAACTTAAGCATAGCTGTACCTGTTCCTGCTATTTGGGGGGGGGGAATCTTGAGTCTTGTCTGTTTTTCCAGAGATGTTCCTGTTCTAAAAATCATTACGGTGGGGAAATCCCCAGTAACTGCAGAATCTCTTTTATGGTCTGAGCAATATTATAAAAGGGCAAATAGTTCTACAAACAGTGGCACATGTGTTATCGTCCTTTGCCCATGTGTCCTGGCTGTGGAACACTGTCTTGTACATAAAGTTAAACAAGGCTTGTTAATTCATGTTTGGTTGATAAACTAAAGATGATTACATTTGGGCACTTAGTGTTTACCCTCCAATTGCTGTTTAGAGCTTACTCTAGGCTAATCAATCAGAAGTTTTGCAGCTGATTTAGAAGTTTGGCACACAGTGGAAGTAATTTTAAAGCAATTGGATGGCAAACCTGTATTATTTCAGGCTTAACATACAAGGCAAATCATCTCCCGTTGACACAATGGCTTAGAACTATGGACCCGATCAAGGTAGTACAGTAACTCCTCACTTAAAGTTGTCCCGGTTAATGTTGTTTTGTTATGTTACTGATCAGTTAGAGAACATGCTCGTTTAAAGTTGCGCAGTGCTCCCTTAGAACGTTGTTCGGCAGCTGCCTGCTTTGTCCACTGCTTGCAGGAAGAGCTGCCCGTTGCAGCTAGCTGGTGGTGGCTTGGAACCAGGATGGACTGGCAGCCCTCTTATCAGCTTCCCCTATGTTCCCTGTGCGGCAGCCACCCAGCAGGCTATCAGTTGCCGGCAGTTCAGCTGTCCCTCCCCACCACTGCCATGTGCTCCTCCTGCCCTCTGCTTTGGAGCTGTTCCTGGGACCCTCCTGCTTGGTGTGTGTGGGGGAAAGGAAGGAGGGGGCTAATGTCAGGGTGTTCCCCTGCTCCTGCACCCTGCTTACCCCATCTTCCATAGAGCAGGGAGGACACACGACAGGGCTCAAGACAGAGGGAGCTTCCTGGCAATAGCTGCTGTCTCAGCTTGCTGATCTACTTAAAAAGGCAATGTACTTAGAGTGGGGTCAGCAACTTAAAGGAGCAATGCACATCTCTCTCTCACACACGTTGTGTGTCTCTGTCTGTTTGCCATGCTGTCTCCCCTCCTTCCATTCGTGCTGCCTTGTAAAGAGTGAGGCTACAATATGTTAACCCTTGAGGGCTCAGCCAATTGCTAGTTCATTTAGCAGTAAGGTATTCCATGCGAAATATCCCACCCTGACTTCACCACCTCAACTAAGCTTCACAATCATCATCGCTGTGTTAAATTGTTTGTTTAAAACTTATACTGTCTGTGTGTGTGTGTGTGTGTGTGTGTGTGTGTGTGTGTGTGTGTGTGTGATATATATAATATATAAAAAAGTCTTTTGGTCTGGTGAAAAAAATTTCCCTGGAATCTAACCCCCCCTATTTACACTAATTCTTATGGGGAAATTGGATTCGCTTAACATCATTTCACTTAGTCGCACTTTTCAGGAACATAACTACAATGTTAAGCAAGGAGTTACTGTATTACATACCTATTGCAGGTTGCCATTTCCTCCCTCACACACTACAATCCTAGTGCCACCTGCTTGCTAGCATGTCCTTATATACTGTACCACACTATTGCTAAGAGCTGCAGGATCTGGCCAATACACACACACACACACACAATTTTGAGAGTACCATCACAATATTCCCTTCCTCTGCTGGGCCTGGAAGCAAAATTCCTAATTGTTTTGGAACCCTTCCTGCAAACCTTATTAGCCAATTCATGGAACAGCAGTAACATTCAGGACATTTTGCTTGCTTTGTCCGTTAGTTATTACATAGTCTGCATTCTCATTGGGGTGTTCCTTGTGATCCAGGAGGAGGCTCGGAATGCTGAGAGGCAAAAATTAACAAAATGCAGTTTGCAAGACTCTCTGGCACAGACCAGCAATAGGGGAGCTTTGAGAAACTGCAGCCCGTTGTCACTTGCTCCAGGAAACCACTCACAAGCCAGATGCTGGTTTTGTGTGACAGCTGTCAGGTGTGTGGAAAGCAACTGATTTGTTGCAAACAGTACATGTTGGGCTGCTGCCCTTTTAGCTCTCATCATGTTGCCTTTTCCTGTTGAGTTAATCAGAGCTCTCTCTTGGAAAAAGTCAATAGCTTTGCTTCAGTTTCCTCATCTGTAGAGTGGGGATGATAGTCTCCTAATCAGTGGGGTGTTAGAGTAGTTAATAATTAGATTTTACAAATATTGTTAATTAAGGCTATTTAAAAGCGCTAGCCAGAAAGTATAGTATCTGTTAAGAATATTACAACATGTTTGCTTATTTATGTAGAACTATTTCCAACTGTCAAAGACGATGCTTTCTTACTGAATATTTTGTATGAAAGAGAGTGGCTTCTTTAGCAAAGATGCCTTTTTATTTATTTTTTTTTAAACTAAGGAGGACTTCCTTTGGAATAAACCTGCTTTTGTTACACAAAAGTACCTTTCAGTTTACTATTGCGCTTCAGTGGCCTAATGGATAAGGCATTGGCTTTCTAAGCCAGGGATTGCAGGGTCAAGTCCCATCTGGGGTGACAAATTATTTGCGGGGAGGGATAGCTCAGTGGTTTGAGCATTGGCCTACTCAACCCAGGGTTGTGAGTTCAATCCTTGAGGGGGCCATTTAGGGATCTGGGGCAAAAGTCTGTCTGGAGATTGGTCCTGCTTTGAGCAGGGGGTTGGACTAGATGACCTCCTGAGGTTCCTTCCAATCCTGATATTCTATGATTCTACTATTTCCTCTTTTCAGTGTATTAAAAAGAAAAATTACATAATCTCTTTGTATATTTGTCTTCCTATACATTCCCCACATCTCACTGATTCCATCATGCTCATTCTCATAAAGCTTAAAATTTCAAGTATTGAAGATGAAATCAATTTTACAGTTAACCAGATGTTGGAAAAGAAAAGAGAAACCTAGTTTGAATTGTATTACCTTTTGTCGCACTTCTCTGTAAAAACATTAAAACGGTAAAGTGCCCTGCAATGTGTTTACTACTTATATTTAGACAAAAAATGTCCGGTTGTGTGTATTTATTAATGATAAATCCTCCAATAAAGGCTTAACATCTCACCAGTGGCAAGTAGGAAACTTCCCTGTGGGGAGAATCCTAGCCATCTATTCTGCAAAAGGTAAGGTGGTATTTTAACTTCTAATTCCAATGTGAGGATAACCTTCCGGCTGATGCAGTGCTGTTCTCCAGAGACTGCAGACTGCGGTATCCAGTGCTACTGCTGTTCACAACTTTTCCAGTCAGCAACGGAGTGAAATTGTCACAGAACCAGTTTCACTTCTTAGCATATGTGCAGTGTGCTTCAAGTGGCACGTGACCAGGATTCATCGTCAAATTCAGTCCACTGATTGGATCATTGGCTTCTCCGGCTTGGGTCGGGTGCTGGCAGAGAGTGCGATGTGAATGCTGGTCCATGACCTCCCACAGTGAAACTGGTGAACTGTTAAACAAGAGTGTCAGTCACCCACTGCTGTTTGGGAAAGCGATAAGCAGAGACAGGTGCTGGTCCTATTCATGGGAAAGGAGCAATCACAAATGGAAGTTGCGGAGTGGTAGAGTCCCAAATGGAGTGTGTGTGGGAAGAGACTTCTTGAAGATAGGAAGAAGGGGGAGAGAACTCCTCCTCCTTTCTGGCAGTCAGAAGGTATTTCTTAAAAATGCCATCAAACATCTATCAGCCAGAAGCTGATATAAAAGATAGACAGCACTGCAATAGGCATCACATCATTCTTCCCCTTTCTGGCGGAGGACATTTCATGAGGGATTTGCCCTTTGACATTGCTAGTAGGTTTGCTTCAGTTTTCCTAAAGGCCTTTGGCTAGTAGCTGCCTGGTAAATTTTCAGGCTTTGGTATACTCACTTATGGGTAGTTTCAGCATAAAAGCCGAAGAATGCCCTGTGGCCCAGGGCATTCTCCATGGAATGTTTGCCCTCCATATCCTGACAACATGGTTCAACCATAGAGGTATCTTCTCCTGAGGCATGTTGCCAAGGTAGTGTGGGGAAAACTTCATACAGGCAATGACTTGTTTATACTGCTCTATATACAATCACTGAAATGTAAGTACAATATTTATATTCAAATTGATTAATTTTATTATTATATGGTAAAAATAAGAAAATAAGCAAATTTTCAGCAATAGTGTACTTTGACATTTATGTATTTTTTATGTCTGATTTTGTAAGCAAGTAGTTCCTAAGTAAGGTGTAACTCAGGGTTACTCAAGACACATCGGACTCCTGAAAGGGGCACAGTAGTCAGGAAAGGTTGAGAGCCACTGGTCTAGCCTATCCATATTCTGTGGCTAAAAGGCCTATGAAACTGTTTGTTGGTTGGATCCCTGTGAAAGCACTAAAATCAGTTCCTTTTTTCATTTGTTGCTCATTTAAAAAACATAAGAGCATCTGAATTCTCATTCTTTTTTCACCTCTAGTCCTTTCTGTTTGTTACAGTCTATCCAGACATCTGCACCATTAGCCTGGTGGCTATAGGTGATAAGAATAAACATGCAGATAGACTAGCTTTCTGGGATGATGTGTATGGCTTCAACATGTCCTGCATGAAGAAGGCTGTAATTCCAGAAGCTGTTGTGGAGGTAGTGGATCCAAGCACACTTATATCTGAAGCCAGTGTCGTTAAGGTACTGTACCAAATACCTCTATAAAATAAAAGCACACTAAAAAATGCATTCTTCAGGTTTTTTATTTCCATTCATAAATTCTCAAACATAACTATATTTTAATATGAAAAGATTAATAAAGCATAGTTAATCTAGAGAAATCCTGGAACAAATGCAACAAGGTGTTCACAGCATTAAAATGGCTTACTTTAAATATCAAATACTAAGTGCAGATTCTAAAGTCTGTTTAGGAACTTCTGGCTCCATATATATTAAAGTAGTAATCTTAAACTTTTTTTTCCTCTACATCACTTTCCCTACTCCAGGTCTTTCTTCTGCCCCCCAGATCAGAGGAAATAAACTGGTTATATAATTTTGCAACTTTAACTTGCTACAAATTTCTGACTTTCCTGTCAGCTTATATCTTCAGGTTCTCCTGAGAACCAGATTGTGCTGTCTTTTCATAGTGACAGTGCAAGGAGATGAGTGATTACAAAGTAAATAGCTTTCATTGTAAACAGATATTGTGATTCTTATTTCATACTGATTCATTTAATATTGTATGTCTGCTGGCTGAGGTTAAATTCTAGAACACTCACTTGTCTGAAATTTTAATGTGTGCGCTGAATTGCACGTACAGTTCAAGCCACCTCAGTAGGAGAAAGGGTTGCCAGGAAAGAAGTCTTGGTTCCTGTTGGATGTAGATAAAACAGGCTTGTCTGTGGGCAACTGGAGAGCTTTGGTGAAACACCATCCACCCCTTCTTGTTTTTTTTTCCCTCCATCCTGGAGAAAAGAGGCTATACTTCAGCAAGAAATTTTAAGGTTGTAAGGAGGCAAGACAATCCAATTAGGTCCATGTTCTCTGTTTTCATTAAAAGTTGTTGCTGTCTTTCCTTCAAATATTTGAACTCTTAAAACCTATGTTAATTAATTTCTTCTATAATTTCCGGGATAGTTACTTCTGTAAAGGAATTCTGTCCAAATACTTCTAGTGCCCAAGGCTCCCCTAGCTTAACCTTGTATTTGATAAGAGACGAATGTATCTTGTATTTATAAACTTTATGCCAGAGGTTAAAATATGGCCAGCGGGCTGGCTGTCTTGATTACAAGTGTTATACTTGCTGAATTATAACCTATCCAGGATGAATTAGCAATGACTTCAGAATGTGCTGGTATGCTGCCAACTCAAAATTAACATGGAGCTATGGGCAGCTCCACAACAGCCTGAAATACGTTGCCTAAGCCAGTTTTATACAGCCATATGTCCCAATATCATGTTGGGGATGTGTCTATATAATTACATCCAGGGGGAAAAAAAGGTAAAAACGTTAAAGTTTCAGAATTAAGCGCTCAGAAGTTAGGAAATGCCAGTAGCCAGTGTAGCCTTTATTTGCCCCCCTTTTGTATTTGCACCAGGAGACAGTCTTTGATTACTTGATCACGTGCTATTTGACCACCTGCCTCATTCAGTGCCCAGGAAAGATCTTTCTTACTGAATAAACAGCTATTAAATATTTAATTCCATTCTCCTTATTCTGTGTGTTCCCATGCTTTATTTGCTGCTCCAGGCCCTGCACTGAATACAGAATTATTAATTTCCTCTTGGGCTTTTCTTTGCTGCTGTCATCCTAATTGCTTGGCGTTTACAGATATTATTGAATTTTTCAACATCCCTGTGAGATGGAGATGGTGGTATTATTCCCATTTTACGCATGGGGAAACTCAGGTATTAGTTAAAGCCAAAATTGTCTAGTGTCCGCTAACTTTGGGTACCCAGATTGAGAAGCCTAGGGCTAGATTTTTTCAGAGTACTTAGCATTTTATAGCACCCTTCATAGCTCCAGAGTAGAGTTCTTGCTGATGCAGTTGAGTGCTCAGCACTTCTGCAAATCAAAGTCCAGGTGTGTCTGTCTGGATAACACAGTGGCCACCTATGAACATTTTGGTTCATGTGTGTCAGAGACTGGGATGTGGACAGTCATACTTAGTAATTAGAGCAGGAATCAGTAGCCAGGAATTGGAGCCCAAGGTCAGAGCTGGAGTCAGAGGCCAGATGCCAGCATGAAGGCTCAAAGCCAGATTACCTGTAGTAAGTCAAGGCAGGAGCAAGGCTGGAACAAGCAGAAGCAGGACCTATCACAGCTGCTGCTTCTGGGCTTGAGAACTAGGCTGCTGACTGTTCTAACCACTCAGGCAGTATAGCCAGTTAGGCAGCCTACTACAGGCCAACTGCACTTGTTAGGTTGCCTGGAGACTGGTTCTGTTGCAGTGCCTGATTCCTGACAGTGTGATTTGCCCAATATCACACAGGAACTCTGTGCCAGAGGCAGGGATAGAATCCAGTTCTCCATGGCAGTACTGAACTGCCGTAAGTATTAGCCCATCCTTTCTCTTCCTGCCTTAATTCTGGCATTTCCTAACTTTAGAGTTCTTGATTTTGCAACCTAATGTTCTTATAATGTAGTATTTTGGGATGTAACTTCCTAACCTCTTATAACTACATCCTGTAGAACCATTCCGACCCCCACATGAGTCATTAGCAGGGTTGGGATCTTTAGATCTGCAGGATGGGTCATCTGCCACTTGAACTAATGGAATAGCTGGTAGCAATAGAAGGCTGTTCTCTTTTCTGAACCTGCCACAAAAGGGGGATGGAGACACATTTTGCCAGTGAGTTTCACAGTTATTTGTTAGACAGTAGAGGAATATTGAAGCTTGAGGAATATTGGGTTCAATTTTAGGTTTTCTAGGGGAGTGTTCTCTAGTGGTTTTAGACCCTGCTCTTGTCTTTCTTCCTGTTCCTGACCTTCTCCTTCTTACTGTTTTCAGACCTTCTCTGATCTTGCTTATGTCTCCCCAACTCCTGTTCCTGTCCTCACCCTTCTGCGTTCCAATGTAGTTGTTTGCTCCTTCTCTTCCTCCTTCCCACCACCAGCTGAGGGGAGGAGGGAAGGGGGCATTGATAGCACAGGAGAGGCTATTCCTTCACTCTCAGTTCATGTGCCTGGCAGCACCTCGTGTGAGGAGCTGTGTCAAAAAGGCCAGCTTTGCCCCTGCAACCTAGGGTGGAGCTTGCTCTGTGAGGATGGTGCAGTTTAGTCAGTGCTAGAAAGCTGTGGGGATACAGCATGCTCAGTGCAGACAGAATCTTTGGAAAATTTAGCTGCCCAACTCCAGCAAGTCTCTATGTGAGATTTATTCCTAGGCTTATAATTTTGGCATATTTGGGTGAATTTTTACATGGTTAACAAAAGGCGCATCTTTGATACAAAGGCCACCCCCTACCAAATTTCCTGCTCCAAAAGATGGAGGTACTGGTGCTTTTTATTGAAACCACTGAAGCAATGTTTAACGTGGACAAATCAGACACCTGTTCTGGAAAACTTCAGCCTGAGCAGTCTTTTAGGATAAGTCATAACTGAAAACAGGTAGTGTCTTAACTGTAGGTGTTGCTCCTTACTCTACCTATAACAGAACACTAACACTATTTCTGTCATATTACTGAACACACTAGTCTTAAAGTTAAATATGTATTTACTCTATCAAATAGTGCAGTAAGCTCTTTTTAATATATACCTTTAGGGACAATCATTGTCTGAGCTGTATAAGGTGGCCAGGGTATCCGTTCATAAAATAGGCCTGTCATCATACAGCTCCAATATAATATAAAAACTCTTTTTTACAGTTTAAATTTATTCTTTTTACATAATTTTTAGTAACAATAATATCTTTTAAAAATAAATCCATAAATCTTGAGCTCCTTTGTTTCTTAGTGTTCATTGCACAAGCTGTAGTAAAATTAATGAGGGAAGCAAGAATGACATTACAGGTAAACAATTTTAATCAGTAACTGTTCCACATAATAAATGGATTTAAAATATCTAGGAAATTATAAAAATGTTCCTATTCATCATAAGATTATTAAAGGAAATAGTTTAGTACGCTTTCCTCACATTAGCTGTTCATTAATTTTGAGTATTGCCTGTTAGAATTGGGTTCAGAAAAAGTGTAAAGGGTGTACAGCATTGAGAAATGGTTTGAGTATTACATGATCAGCTAAACTATAGAAGAGTATGGGCATTAGAAGTGTACTCTTTTTAAACTCAGTAAAATGTTCAGTTATCCTTCGTTCTTTTCTAAAATGTGCTGGCCGTGCTGAACAAATTTTGAATTTGCTGTAAGTAAGCAAAACAAAAGAATCCGTATGATGCAAAAATAGTGCGGTATTTTCTGAGCTATGACAAGATTGAATATGTAACGTGGCTCTGTTAATAATGGTATTGAGTTTTCTTATTATTTTCAAATTTTTAATTCACAGTATGCATACAGCATAGCGGGTCGCTACAACGGAGGTTCCCCATTAGGCCTTGTCAGTATTCCTAAACTGTAACCTGGAGGACTGTTTGTTTTTTTTCCCAAGGTTTGGAGAGTAGAAGTCTCCATTGTTAACCATTCTTTTCTGAACCTGCCAACATTGGTGCCATTTAATAAGTTCTTTGAGATATGGGCAAATGTCCATGGAGAGCTAGACTGAAACCAGCAACTCATTCAACTTAGGCTACTGTTGGCCAAGACATCCAAATGGGTATAGTCTACATTACTACCAGCCTTAACAAGACTTCAACCAATGGTGAAAGGCTCCATATCCCAACTTCTATTTAGTGTCTTTCTTTATGTTAAGTTTAAATGTTTGGGGATGATTGTTATAGACAAATCTTTGTGGATTGCACAAATCTTGCTTAATTATATTATAAAAGTTCTACGTTTTTTTTTTTTTTAAAATTCTAATAGGTAGCATTGTTTACTCTTTCCAACGGATGAGTTGAATCAGTAGTGTACTATGAGTTGTCTTTTTTTTTTTTTTTTTTTTTTTTTCAAGGGGGGTGTAGTTAAGTTCATCTGAGATGTATTTTTTAATTCCGATTAAACTATTTAATGTTAAAATTGATGTTTCACTTTTTTGATAGCGTATAGACTGTCACACAACATCCATTCCAGATCTGGAGTTTTCATCGGATTTCACCCTAACTATTACTGAAAATACTGTGTGTACGGTAAGGCAACTTATTCTTTCTGCATTTGACTAACGTTATCCTTGATTGTCAGGCGAGTGCATTTATTGAAGTGCTGATGATAAATGAATGTAACTATTGCCATTGACAGTTCATCTGTGCATTTACAGAGGTGTGAAACTGGTCCTTTAAATAAATGAATGCAGAGCCCCAATAATAGTCTGGTTCAGTGGGGGAAGTAAAAGTGGGCATGGTCATTGAAAGCTATTTTTTCTTTTGTATCTTTTTTCTGTTGCCTCGAACTGTGACTCTCTCCCATTCCAGCCTAGTCAGAAGAATTTCCTGTTACTACAACTTATATTTCACTAGCATAGAGCTGAGTGGGAAACGTTTTTCCCATCCTGTAATATTTTCAAGTTAACAAAATGTTCCCATTCCACATCAGGACAAATCACTTCCCCTACTCTTCCCCCTCCCCCCCCCCAAAATGAGAGACCCACCCTATCATAACAAATGTCCTGGTTGGTAGGACACTCACTTCAGATGTGGGAGAGCCAGTTTCAAGTACCTGCTCTGAATCAGGTCAGTATAAATATTAAATTAATTTTTAATGGGCACTTGAACCTGATTAATGCAATAGGGACTTGGCGTGGCATTGATGTATTATTTTTATCATTAAACTTTTATGCAAGGAAACTTTGGCAATGGTTTGAGTCCTATATTTTGTTCTGAAGGTTGGTTATTCACTTTTAAGAGTGTTTACAGCCATTAACCAATAAGGCTCTGTTTCCCAACTCTTTCTAGTCCTGGTCCCATTTTTCCTGAAGGGCACGGCCAACAATGTAGATCTTCCTCTGGAGGGAGAAGCGGGCTCTTAAAATCTAACTGTTGTTAGTTCTAAAAATCAAGGTCAAGACCTTAAATTCAATCGAGTCATTAATTGGGAACCTGTGTTGATTAGCAGTGTGTATTACTGCTGCATGTTGAATCAGCTAGATCTTTTTCGTTGTCTGTTTCATTTCTGGATATGATGTATGGGAATAGTCGAGACTGTCTGTCAGTCAAAATATATGGCTAAATTGCTATATCTGAGTCTGTTAGCCAGGGGAACATTCCCCATTCCCATCTGTAGAGGGAAGGGGGCATTTTTTAGCTGTTACTATTTGGGTATCCATTATTAGTGGAGTCCGAAAGGCCTCCAAGATTCCATACATACAGTTTTCACAAGATGGTGGGTGAGAGAGAGGTAAAGTGTTGGCTTCTTCACTGAAAGTTTTATTACTTTTCACCTGCATTGCACCTGTTTTGTCTGCATTTAGCTTTAAACAATTGCTGATTGCACTCAGGCACTGGAATAGCTAGAGAATATAATGCTGTAAAATATCAAACTTTTTCTAAACTCCTATGTATGTATATAGCTGTTTGTACTACTTTTGTCTGTCATCCCGAGTCATGAGAGATACCTAATTCATTTATTGCGCATCTTAAGAGGCACCTTACAAGGCTGTAGAAAACATGTAATCAGACTATTTAATATATACACTCCATGTGCAGAATTAAGGTTGTTAAAATTGAATTTTCAATCTCTTGGAACTTATCACGTCAACCTTAATGTTTTCTTATAGTTTTTTATTTAATCATTTGTTATGGTAGCACCCAAAGGCATTAGTGAGGGCCATTGCTCTTGTGCAGGGTGCTTTCAGTAGAAACATTTCTGTGGGCTTGTGTTCACAGCAAGTTAAGTGAGCTGCAAGCCAGTGTGTGAATCTACAGCAAACTATCTTGCCATGTGGACCCACTATGGCGCACTAACAGTTCCGTAACTGCTGTAGTGCACTTTGCCGCACTGTTGGAACGATGTATGTCAAAGCACGCTATGGAACTTCTACCCTGCCATAGCAGGGGCCACATGACGAGTTAGTGCATGGCAAGCTAATGAGCTGTAGATTCACATGCTGGCTTGCTGCACACTAAACTTGCTGTGTAGACAAGCCCTTTTTAAAACATGTTCAGAAGTACAATGCAAAACTATAGATCAAATATACAGGCATAGCCATCTGTCACAGGCACTGTGCATGTAAGTGGAATAATTTTTAATGCCTGCTTTTCTTATTTAAATGTGTATTTCAAATGCAGCCTTGCAAAATAATCATCAAAAGATTCAAGTTCAAGCACAAAATCTACCAGACCACCTATTACCATGATGGAGACAATAGTGAGGGGAAAAATCTGTGAAATTTTACTTTAAATTACCCTGGGAAAGCAGGTGCATACAATTTTGTAAAGTTTTCTTAATGTGTAATTGCTTGTTAAATGTATACCATAAAAATAAGTAGGAAAGTGTGAATTGCTGCAGTGATGTTACATTTTGAATTTCCTGTCTTCTGTGTATCTGATTTCTCAATTAAAATTGCATTTTTGTGCATTTTTTCCAATTAATGTGTATTATAAGGCATTCTTTTGTATCACTTTATGAATGTCCATATCAAATTTGATTGAGAAGTTTGAAATAAGAAAGGATTTGCCTAACAAAAGGGTGATCTTTATTAATGGGCTGTTGTAATAGGTGCTGAAAGCACAGTCCTGGAGCGTGCTGTGCATCTTAAACTCAAATTGATTTTGGTGGGAGTTGTAGATGCCTGCTATCTGAGCAAGTGCTCAGTACGTCACAGAATTGAGGACAGAGAGGGGCAAAAATGAGTATGTAAACAGTAATATGAAGGGACAGCAGCCTAGTGTACATGTTAAATTCCATTGCTTTTTCTATATTGATTGCATTTCTAAAATGATGTGCATTTCCTCTGACGTGTGCAGTCACAAATTGGGCAAAAGGATATGTATAGCCATATAATAAATGCAGAATTAAAAAACTCACATTAATGTAATGTTAAAATCGAGAAATTAGCTACAGTGGTCCGGAAATCTTAAAATCTAACCACTTCCTAGCTCTTCTACATGTACCTCCCTATAATGCTATTGGCCGTGTGTGTCAAGAGGTGTAAAAATATGCACTGTTGGGTGTTTCTCCATGTTTTTTGTAAATTGAAATGTTGTGGTTAACACTGTTCTCTTGTTCATCGAATGTGTGTCAAGCAAAGTGAAATGTGCAAATTCTCAGTGCAATTCTGTTATATGCATAAACATTTCATAATAAAATGTTAAATATTGCCTAATTAAAAAATTGAAGACATTTTATTTTTTAACTGTGACAAAATGATTTCTTGACCTTGTGACCTAATAAAAATGCTGGTGTAGATGACACTGATTTCTTTGGCTTTCTTTGAATAATTATGGTCAGTTAGAGAACTCCACGTGGTCTTTGTCGTCTTGTATTATTTAATAGAGCAAAACAGGATATTGGTTAAAGTATCATTTTCTTCTAATACTGGACCTTTACAAAATTGCCTTCTATTGTTGTGCAACTCTTTTAAGGTAATGTAGGTTAGATGTTGATTTAAGTTTTGAAGCTTTGTGAGCTCTAGTGGTTTGTTTCTGGAATTTTCTGATTAACGTAAGTCTTAAAAAAACAAGTAGAATTCTCAAGTATTTTGCACTTAATCATGTCAGATTATTGACATTTTATGAGTAGAATTTCCTCTCCTTTTATGATGGAGTGTGGAGGTTTAGTTAGAGGCTGACAGTCCATCTGTCATATCAGGCTGCCTAACCTTGCAGTAAATGAACAATAAAAGTCCATCATTTGTATTGGGAATTTTTGAGGTACAGTTTTGTGCTTTGAAAACAGCATTACAAGACTTCCCTTGAATGCATCAGCGTCTACTTTTTTAATATGCTATTTTATATTTTACACTCTAGGAAGAAAATCTAAAAGCTTTTTTTGTACCTGATCAAAGACAATGATGTACGTACCTGCTCTGACTTTCTTGTTCTTTAACATAAAAATGACACTGTACTTTGTTGTATGCAGTGTTGTTGTAACTGTGTCGGTCCAAGGATATTAGAGAAACAAGGTGGGTGAGGTAATATCTTTTTATTGGATCAACTTCCGTTGGTGAGAGAGACAAGCTTTTGAGCTTACACAGAACTCTTCTTCAGGTCTGGGAAACTTACTCAGTGTCACAGCTAAATACTAGATGGGAGAGATTGTTGAGCATAAGTAAACACATTTCAAAGGACTATGCAAGGTGAGGTGGCCTGTTAACAGGCCTCCAGTCATAGGGAGGAAAGGAGAGGAGGGGGAAGTAGTTGTGGTTGGGGTATTAATGGGTTATAGATAGTTGTAATAAGCCACAAATCCAGTGGCTCTATTCAGTCCATGATTTTTAGTGTCTGGCAAAGTTATGGCTGTGACATGGTACAATCTAGACTAGTGAGTAGTAGTCTGCCCTCTAGCCTGGGGTGCCCTTTCCACTGTTTTGCTACTGTAGCCTCCCATCAGGGCTGTTCACAAACAGCCTGCGGCACGTAAGTTACTCACAGCTATGTCCGGGTGCACTTATAGCCTGCCAGTCACACCTAAGCTCTCACTAGCCTGAATTACATTGCAGGGGAACCCCAAAACACTCCCAGTCCCAGATTTCCCCCCAGAAATGTATGTCTTGTACTGCCTAGCCCTTTCCCGGACAATACAAGCTTATATAAAGTCCATCATTTTTATTAATAGCAATAATATGCGCAAATCTTATCTCAAACAGAGTTTCCCAAACGTTTCTATTAAAAGACACTGGTTTAGATAAACTTGTTTTATTGTTTTATTAACTGCAAAGAGAGATTTTAAGTGAATACAAGTAATGTTCTGAAAGAACTCAAATGTGAAGTTGTGGAACTGTTAACTAAGGTTTGTAACCTGTCCTTTAAATCGGCTTCTGTACCCAATGACTGGAAGTTAGCTAATGTAACACCAATATTTAAAAAGGGCTCTAGAGGTGATCCCAGCAATTACAGACCGGTAAGTCTAACGTCTGTACCGGGCAAATTAGTCAAAACCATAGTTAAGAATAAAATTGTCTGACACATAGAAAAACATAAACTGTTGAGTAATAGTCAACATGGTTTCTGTAAAGGGAAATAGTGTCTTGCTAATCTATTAGAATTCTTTGAAGGGGGTCAACAAACGTGGACAAGGGGATCCAGTGGACATAGTGTACTTAGATTTCCAGAAAGCCTTTGACAAGGTCCCTCACCAAAGGCTCTTATGTAAATTAAGCTGCCATGGGATAAAAGGGAAGGTCCTTTCATGGATTGAGAACTGGTTAAAAGACCGGGAACAAAGGGTAGGAATTAATGGTAAATTCTCAGAATGGAGAGGGGTAACTAGTGGTGTACCCCAAGGGTCAGTCCCCAGACCAATCCTAGTCAACTTATTCATAAATGATCTGGAGAAAGGGGTAAACAGTGAGGTGGCAAAGTTTGCAGATGATACTAAACTGCTCAAGATAGTTAAGACCAAAGCAGACTGTGATGAACTTCAAAAGGATCTCACAAAGCTAAGTGATTGGGCAACAAAATGGCAAATGAAATTTAATGTGGATAAATGTAAAGTAATGCACATTGGAAAAAATAACCCCAACTATACATATAATATGATGGGGGCTAATTTAGCTACAAGAAGTCAGGAAAAAGATCTTGGAGTCAGCATGGATAGTTCTCTGAAAATGTCCACGCAGTGTGCAGAGGCGGTCAAAAAAGCAAACAGGATGTTAGGAATCATTAAAAAGGGGATAGAGAATAAGACTGAGAATATATTATTGCCCTTATATAAATCAGTGGTATGCCCTCATCTCGAATACTGCATACAGATGTGGTCTCCTCATCTCAAAAAAGATATACTGGCACTAGAAAAGGTTCAGAAAAGGGCAACTAAAATGATTAAGGGTTTGGAACGGGTCCCATATGAGGAGAGATTAAAGAGGCTAGGACTCTTCAGCTTGGAAAAGAGGAGACTAAGGGGGGATATGATGGAGGTATATAAAATCATGAGTGATGTGGATAAAGTGGATAAGGAAAAGTTATTTACTTATTCCCATAATACAAGAACTAGGGGTCATCAAATGAAATTAATAGGCAGCAGGTTTAAAACAAATAAAAGGAAGTTCTTCTTCACGCAGCGCACAGTCAACTTGTGGAACTCCTTACCTGAGGAGGTTGTGAAGGCTAGGACTATAACAGAGTTTAAAGGAGAACTGGATAAATTCATGGTGGTTAAGTCCATTAATGGCTATTAGCCAGGACGGTCTGTCAGAGGGTGGAGATGGATGGCAGGAGAGAGATCACTTGATCATTGCCTGTTAGGTTCACTCCCTCTGGGGCACCTGGCATTGGCCACTGTCGGTAGACAGGATACTGGGCTAGATGGACCTTTGGTCTGACCCGGTACGGCCTTTCTTATGTTCTTATGTTCTAATGCTGAATAAAAGTCAGAAATGGTTACAAGACAAATAAAAACAAAAAGCCACTAGTGCCTAACTTGAGTTTTTCTCACCACATGCTCTTAACACTCTTACTGGCCAAACTCCTTAGGCCAGGACCTCTTCTTCTGTGTAAAGGCTGCTTCCTTTGTTCCTTCTGGTTCAGTGAATTGATAGAGAAAGAAGTGGGGAGGGGGTCCATTGGGGTGTCTGCCGCTTCTTAACATAGTCCTGTCCTCTGTTTGAGAACCATTTCCAGCTGGGGCATGGCACCAGGCAGACTTTTCTTCCTGCCATTCAATAGCCACTTAGCAGGAAATGGCCTATTGACCTTGTTTACACCCAGCTTGACGAACTGGTTTGGCCACTCCCCAGACCTGGAACATGTTTTAGTAACATCATACAGTGGAATCTTATAACTTTACTGTGACGGGTTTGGTCACAGAGACTCCCTCAATTGGGATACCACTGAGGACTAACGCCCCTGCCAGAGAAGGCTTCCCTCCACTCCCGTCTTGCTGAGCTGGATACACCAGTTGGCAACAGCACAGACAAAGAGGTTGGGCCAAGCCCCCCTGCAGTTTACAGAAACTAAGATTCACTTACCCCAGGGGCTTCTCCGTTAACAGGGACTTTCCCAGAACCCAGTATTCAGTATTTCTGGGAGCCTAAATCCCCAAGGAATCTGTTTTACTTTGTATAGCTTATACTGGGTAAACTCATCAATTGTCCACCCTCTAGAACACTGATAGAGAGATATGCACAACTGTTTGCTCCCCCAGGTGTTAATTACTTACTCTGGATTAATTAATAAGCAAAAGTGATTTTATTAAGTTTAAAAAGTAGGATTTAAGTGGTTCCAAGTAATAACAGACACCACAAAGTAAGTTACCAAGCAAAATAAAACAAAACATGCAAGTCTAAGCCTAATACAGTAGGAAACTGAATACAGGTGTAAATCTCACCCTCAGAGATGTCCTAATAAGCTTCTTTCACAGACTAAACTCCTTCCTAGTCTGGACCCAGTCCTCTTCAGACCAACGTTGTGGTTTATGGCCTCGGTCCAGCAATCACTCACATCCTTGTAGTTACAGTCCTTTGTTCCAGTTTCTTTCAGGCATCTCTTTAGGATGGAGAGGCCATCTCTTGAGCCAGCTGAAGACAAAATGGAGAGGCTTCCAGGGCCTTTTATATTCTCTCTTGTGGGCGGAAATCCCTTTGTTCTTCTGTGCAAAATCACAGCAACAAGATGGAGTTTGTAGCCACCTGGACAAGTCACATGCCCATGAATGATTCAGCTTTTTGCAGGCCAATGCCATTGTTTACATGTTAATTTGAATGTTCCCAGAAAAGCTCAGATGTGGATTGGTGTCTCCCAAAGTCCATTGTCAGTTAAAAACAACAAGGAGTCTGGTGGCACCTTAAAGACTAACAGATTTGTTTGGGCATAAGCTTTCGTGGGTAACAACCTCACTTCTTCGGATGCATAGAGTGAAAGCTACAGATGCAGGCATTATATACTGACACATGGAGAGCAGGGAGTTACTTCGCAAGTGGCGAACCAGTGTTGACAGAGCCAATTCAATCAGGGTGGATGTAGTCCACTCCCAATAATAGATGAGGAGGTGTCAATTCCAGGAGAGGAAAAGCTGCTTCTGTAATGAGCCAGCCACTCCCAGTCCCTATTCAAGCCCAGATTAATGGTGTTAAATTTGAAAATGAATTTTAGTTCTGCTGTTTCTCTTTGAAGTCTGTTTCTGAAGTTTTTTGTTCAATGATAGTGACTTTTAAATCTGTAATAGAATGACCCGGGAGAGTGAAGTGTTCACTTACTGGCTTATGTATGTTACTATTCCTGATGTCCGATTTGTGTCCATTTATTCTTTTACCCACGAAAGCTTATGCCCAAACAAATCTGTTAGTCTTTAAGGTGCCACCAGACTCCTTGTTGTTTTTTGTAGATACAGACTAACACGGCTACTCCCTGATAATTGTCAGTTAAGTGTTTCTTGATAGGACTATTCTGAGTAAATGTCCATTCTCAAGAAGCTGACCAAATGCTTCATTGATTTTAAGTAGCATCAAACACATTGAGATACAAGTACATAGCCAATATTCATAACTTAAAATACAAAAATGATACACATATACGGACAGCATAATCATAACCAGCAAATTACAACCTTTCCATAGACACCTTACTTGACTTCCTTTGTACAAGATTTGGTGCAACTATAGGACCTTGGTTGCAGCAATGATGTATACGGTCACAGACCATGTCAATAATGTCACACTTAGATACAGTGTTGCTACACATATTTTACCAGAACAATAATGACCAGCAAATTGAGTTCTCAAATGATCCCTCAAAAGGCATACTTTGTACAAAGATTATTACAATAGTGTGCAAAGGGTGAATACAGGGGTACAGTCTTATCATGATGGCTCATTTTTTGGAAGTGTTCTGCAGGTTTCCTTTGAGGATGAGAACTGATAGCTCAGATATAGAGAGATTGCTTTGTGAAGAGTGTTCTCCCACAGATGAGGTGGTGTTCGTCTTTTTTCATTTTCCTGTGTGTGTTCATTCATGAGCATAGTGATTGTCTGGTTTCACACACACAGCTGCTATTGGGGCACTTGTACCTCACTCTGTGCACTACCACATGCTGATATAGGCATGTGTTGGACCCATGGATCTTGAAAAGTGTGTTGGGAGGGTGGGGGGGTGTTGATCATTGTGGTAGTGGAGATGTCTGCTGATTTTGCATCTGTTATCCTGATAGGGTTCTGTGCTACTTTGAGGTACTGTGTCCTAGTTTGTGAGGAGCTTGCTGCTGATCTTGGAGAGATTAGGACATAGTTTGGAGTCCAGAAGTGGCGGTTCTGATAGAAATCTTTCCTGGATGGGGTCCCCATTGCATATGGATTGTAGGTGTTTGATACTGTGTATTGGTTCCAGTGTGTGGTGGTAGGTGACAACTAGGAGTGTGCAGTTGGAGGGGGTTTTATTTCTGTATTGAAGCAGGTTCTCTCTGGGTATTTTGGTGGCCCGTTCCCCAATTTATTTATTAATTAAATAAATATGATAAATTCATGCTGAATCCTCTACCAAAAACTTGGCATCAAAGGCTGAGTTTCTATATAAAGAGAATTACGGGGTGGGGAATCTAACTTTTGAGGTCAGGCGTTATCAATATAGCACAATAGGTCAGCCTAAGTAACTTAAGAGACTATCATGTTCAAGAGATGTGGGGCAGATATACACTGGAAATTTGCATTGGTGCAGCTGTACGCTGTAGCGTGTCTGGTGAAGATGCTCTAAGGTGATGGGAGAAAGCTCCACGAACGGCTGTAGCTATGTTGACAGGAGAAGCTCTCCCACCAATACGCTGGCGCTTAAGTCAGTATTGCTGCATTGCTCAGAGGAGTGGATTATTCACACCCCTGAGCGATGTAGTTATACTGAAGTTATTTTGAAGTTATTTTGAAGACCAGGAATTTAAAATCCAGTCTCATTTAAATTAGGCATATTTGAAAGTTTTTTCCCAGGCTGACCTTAAATATCAGTTTAATTTGCTGCCTACAATTAATCCCTCTGTTTTAATAAATCATTTAGTTATAAATGGGAAACATTTTAAGAGAAGTTTATCTATCCAAAACATTTAAGGTTGTTTTGTTTAATAAAAATAAATGTTTCATGCTGTTTTGTGTTTAATTAAATTCCACTTATCCTAATGCAGCTTGACACAAATCATGAGCAAGAAGTTAATTATCTAGTAAATCAGGGGTCAGCAACGTTCGGCACGTGGCTTGCCAGGGTAAGCACCTTGGCGGGCCGGGCCAGTTTTATTTACCTGCTGACGCAGCAGGTTCGGCCAATCGTGGCACCCACTAGCCGCAGTTCGCGTCCTGGGCTCTATTTAGTTGTAAATCAACATATTTTAGTGATATATCAGCCAATGAGAGTGTGCCTTTCTTGAGAAAATAACTGAAGTACAAATGGAGAAGTTGATTAAAATTGATTATTTAAATCTCAGCTTTCCACTTGGTGCTTTTAAATCAGGCCATGTTGCCTTTAGTTGACTGGTATGTCAATTGAAATATCATCAATCTTGCACTTCCTCCATTGCAAGTGTTACTGAAGTCTGATTTCAGGTATATTCTAGAGGATTGATTCATCCTTCCTTCTAGAAGTTACCATTTTATTCCACAGTCCCTTGCTCCCAAGAGCCCAGCACTTCATCAATTTGTGTCAGCAAAACTGGCACACCAGTGTTTATTTTATGAGTATCTTATAAAAGCAACTAAATATAGTACATGTGGATATTTTGTATTAAATGTAATGGAGCTGACTGGGCCATGAGAGAAACACTGAAGTTGGGCAATGGGGACAGTGATCTGTGAAGACAAAACTGAAATAGATGCCAGAAAAGTAACACATTATTAAATGTAACATTGCTGAAACTGTGATTAACTTCATTTATTTGGGGGATAAGGGGAGGGCACTTAAACTATTACATAGGTGGAGAAGATTTCAATAACATTAAAATTATAAGGTGGAAATAAAACGTTAGTAAGATATTTCAGATAGTTAAGTAATGCAGATTAACGGAGAGATTTAGGGACTATCTCAATTGCAATTAAACACCTGTGGTAGCTGACTTGAGCTCCTGGGACTCAAGCTGCAGAGCTGTAAATCTGCAGTGTAGCTGTCAAGGCTTGGGCTCGAGCCTGGGGTCAGGGATCCTCCCCGCTAAAGCCTAGGGTTAGTAGAACTCAAGTTAGCAGACCCTGGATTTGTTACTCTAGGGCTTGAGCATCTACACTCATTTGTAACCACAGGTTAGGAATTGTTGAACCCAGGGTTCCAAACTGGGGCTACAGCATCAACACTGAGTTATGTAGGTCCGAGTCCAACCATCCATATCCCAGACTTTCTAGCGTCCTCCCAAAATGTGGCGCTTTAGCTTTTTGTTCGTGGTGCGGTGTGGGAAAACTTGACTGTCCAGAGAACAAAGAAAGTCAGCCCACGAGATTGTGGAATACTTTTGACAGACTCCCAGAGCATGGGTTCAGTGGGGCTGCATCTACACTGCAAAGCAATAGAGCTTGAATGCTGGGTTCCAACTTGACTCAGGCTTGGACCGTCCATCCCCATGGGATCCTGGGACTCTAGGTCTGAGCCTTGGGTTAGCATGATTTATGTGGAGATGGAAGCGAAGGTAGGTTTGAGCTTGAGTTTGAACTCTGGGCTTACAATGCAGTGTAGACATACCCTTAATGTCACCCTGTTTAATGTGCCTCTGCAGTGTTTATGAATCAGCACTACTCCAACTGATCCTGTGACTTTTTAAATTTATTTATCCTATATTATCCATGGAAAAAGAACTGACTTGGTTTCTTTAAATGGTCATATTTCTTAATATAATTCTTCAATTGTTCAAACAATTAAACACAATTTTGCCGAGTTTTTGGGAAGTGTTTTTCATTTGACTTGGGAAATATGTGAAGATAAAGTCTAAGTGTTTAAAATTGACTAAAAGCTTATTATTTAATATTAGATATATCTGGATCTTCATCTTCAAAGCTCTTTGAAAGCATAAATTTTCAAGCCTCTACTCTGGCACAGTTTTCTCTTTCAATCATTTCCTCCAATTAAATCTCTTATAGGATTAAGCTTCTCCTTTCTTGGCATCACCTTGATTTTAAATTCTGCTCTAAAACCCTCTGAAAATTCTCTGAGAGCGCGAAACAGTCTCAAGCTGATCATAATGAATCAGTTCTAAGTGCTTTTGTGCAGATCGACCTATTTTCAACCTCACAAAATTAATCTGCTTTAAAAAAAAAAAAAAAAAAAAAAACCCTAATTATCTTAAAAAGCACATCTTTCCAGTTAGAACTAAGTTTGTCATTGCAGATTTTAATGAGACATCTGGCTGAAATCAGTCAATAGATTCTGTTAGGAAAATATGCCATTAATTGTATTTGAAAGTTCAGTATTTGCTATTCATTGTATGCAAGTTTTGAGATTAAAATATAATGGTTTGTTACTCTCAGAGATCAATTGATGAACTTTCTCTTTTGTTTGAATGCTTCCCCCATGATCCTATCAAGGTTGTTTGGTTCTTTCCTGGCTGAATGGCAATATCCCATGGGAGGAAAATGGCAGTGTCTGTTCATTACTCCCAGGAGAAGTTGTCAAAGAGCAGGGTATGCATTTTTGTTGAAAGGGGATGGACAACGGTAAAATGAATAAGATGATATTATTGATATACTAAAATCTCAGTGATTAAAATACAAATTCAGTTAATTTTGATTAAAGTAATTTTAGTTGAAGGATAGTTGTATTTATAAAAAATTTAGAATTTTGAGTGATGTGAGTTTCTGCACTTGAGAACTCATTTGCCAGTTACAATAAGAGGTATTTGAATACATGTGTTAATTTGAACCATAATCATAGTTTTGAATATCTTCAGACTCAGGTTGGAAACCCAAGCCTTCTGTAGTGTGTATCAGAGTCAAACACATTCTAGAATACCCTTCCTTTGTTTTAAATTCGGTAACTTATGCATTGCTATAGCATGCTATTAAAATGACTTATCTTCATAATCAGTTTGTGCCAAGAAGACTATAAAATAGGGCATCTCAAGGTTCTGTATTCTTTTTTACAGAAATAGTTTTTAAAATAGCTGTTGTATTTCTGAGACACGGATGTGTAGTAACTTTCTCTACTGCATGGATTATAAGCATTCCATCTCCATGCTTGGATAAACTCCATCAAAAGCACATTATCCTCCTACTTCTGTGGCCAGCTGCCTAATTGTATCTGCTATAGCCACACGCTGTTGGAACATGATACCAGTGATGAGCAAAAATGATAAATTACTCCCTGCAAGTGATAGTGATGATGATAATTTTTAATTTCCTTGTTCCTTAAGTGAATTGGTAAGGTTGTCTTTACCACTTCTCATGGGGTCTCAAGCAGTCTTATTTGTTTAGATCAGATTAGATTCTGTATGTTTACAAAGCAATTTTCTTTACAAAAAGACTTTTTATAATATATTTGAATCGAAATCCAATTGTTTTCATTTCTGCTCACTAGTCATAAAATAAGACTAAATGTAAATGTAAGAACTATGCATTGGGTATTTAATTGCTGCAACATATGCCATGTGTTTGCTTTTTTGTATCTTACTATTTGTGGTGACTTTACATTTTACATGCATTATTTGAGTGAAAATTACCTCTCTCCCTATGGCAATTCATTAAAATATCTGTAGTTTGTGACAAATATTTGTTCTTGTAATTTTGTGCTGGAAGGGTACAGATTATGATCTCTTTCTGAAACTGCATCTCCAAATTGAGCAGTGTTTAGGATGCTAATACCTGTTTTTATAAATACAGGTTATTTACAGATTTAGAACTATCCTGGCTATGTTGTGTTGCAGTGATCGTATTCTGTGCATAAATTATCTGTTTTGTTTATAGATTAGCTATCACATTTACCATTTGAGGAGGCTTCACTTTTACTTTCATATAGCTGGTTGAAATGATGCTGACTGCGGTGGAATGCTATTTTGGCAGTCTAAGCAATAGAAGTCAGTTATGAATATTACTTTGCTTCTTAATTAACCTAGCTGCTTTAGCTTTGAGATGGCTTTAATCTTTTTTGTTGCATTTGTTTCTTCTGACAAGAT
Source organism: Chrysemys picta bellii (assembly GCF_011386835.1). NCBI lineage: Eukaryota > Metazoa > Chordata > Testudines > Emydidae > Chrysemys > Chrysemys picta. Next base: position 70,773,795 of record NC_088794.1, on the reverse strand, counting down.
ATTTATGGAGAACAAGAAGCAGAATAATCTTGCTGCTGTGTTCTCTAACATATAGAATCCTTCCAAAACTCATGGCAGGCTACAGCTTCAGTTATTTATTACCAATCTAGAAGTCATTGTTTTCAGTTTCCTAGTGTGTGTTCAGAGACTAATACTTGAATGCCTCTTCCAGAGAAATGCTAAGGTTCATGGTGATTAGTCTTCAAGGGAACTATAGATGGGCTGTCAAAGGTGAAGTAACGAGGTAGTGAAATTGCAACAGAAGAAATTAGCTAGAAATACTTGACAAAAGTGTGGAGGACTGTTGCTGTTTGATTATCTCAGCTTTTTCCCAACCTTGTTAGATAGTCAGTTCAGAGACTAACTATAAACAGGTGAACACTGTTTTTAAAATAAAGAGTGAGAAAATGAACAGTAAACAGTGATTTGTGGCTTACTATATTTATCTTCTTTGGCACAAATTCTGCTTCTGCTGCCATAAAGGCTCCCTTCCCCTGGCAGCAGCTCTGTTGAAGACTGACCCTGTGGCAACCTGAATGGGGTGATTGAGTATGAGTGGGAAGGACGGTCAGAAGATCTGCTGCTCCTCCGGTGTCCAGCAGTTGCTGTTTTAGTTATTGGGCTGAGCCTCTGAAGTAGCTCTGCCTGCTTGCCAAGATGATGCGTCCATCACACTTATCCTTTCTGTCATCTGCCCAATGCTCAGCTACTTCATGCTTGGCATTGAGCAGAGAATTGGGGCATTAATAGTTTTCATGTAAAATCTGCTTAGTGACAAGTGCGCCCCCTATCTGCCAGCACTAAAGACTCAACATGGGATCAGAAACCTATTTCTGTCATCCAGGTAGCTTTCCATCAAAGTCAGTAGGAACTGCACACAACTTGGCCCTCTGTCAAGAAAATGGAGCAGGTTTGACTTGGAAATAAACTGTAAGCAGATAGTTGAATTCGAAGATGCCAGTTTTACATGTCCAATCTCCTGTATGTAACCACACTTCGGTACAAATACTGCAGATGAGAATCCTAACCTACATCTCTAATCCTCTTGTTTTTTCCAGATATCTGGCACGTAAGGTTAAATAACATTGCTGCCATGGGTTACAGAATCTGTCAACTCCTACTAGTGACTGATACCTTCTAGATGAAAATTATATACATAAAATTAGGATAATGTTGGTTTGTTTCCCGTAGCTGTTTTGGGGCCAACGCCTAATTCTGATTTGGTGTATGTTAGATGAAGTCATTCTTTTACCTGCTAATAAGATGGGGAAATGCTTTGGGAAACTTAGATAATTACACTGATTTATTTGTGAGTGTAATTCTCAATAGAACACAACAGACCTTCAGTATTTATGTTACAGCACAGAAAGTTGTATGTTTCGAGGGAGAGGGGTCTTTAAAGTTCTTAGAAATATATTGTGGGAGGGAAAACCATTCTGGAAAAACCCATTTTCTCAGGCTATTATATTTTAATTTTTTATAAACAAGAAAACTTGGCATATATGCTGCTAAGGTTGGAACAATGCGTTTGGTTTTAAAACTTAATTTTAATTGTTACATCATAGTTCATAAGGAGGATTTTGATCTTTGCAAATTTGTACTTAATTGTTTTGAAGGGTTGCCTAAAATGTTTGAACATTTAGCAACATATATTCTATCAAGTAAATAGATTTTAAGAGTAGGCTTTGTGTTTTGATCCTTTTATGAATATCTTAGTAAATATCTTTATTTTATGGCCTGTAGACAGGAGGTTAAATGTCAGTCTGAGAACATGTTATAAGTACAGGGAGTTCTTGTTCAGTGTTCATTTAAATCAGTGTTAAAATGTTAAATAGTGTTTTCAGTAACTAACACTTACATTCCAGTTGGGAGTCTACTCCATTGAATGATTTTGTAGTCTTGGCATGATTTCAGTAATGTAGCTTTCAGAATTAAAAGGAATTAGTTATATTAACGGAGTTTAGTGAGTCAGTGATTTTATTGCATAAGTAATAAAAAGAGGAAAACATAGTTCTGAATGCTACTGTGTGTATGGCTCACTGGTGAAGGAAAGCATGAAAACAGGAAATCAAAGTGGGAAAACATAGCTGAGTGTTGGAGTATAAGGAGTATCTAACCACTGTGTTATTGGTCTTCATTTATGGACTCAACTAAGCAACTGTAGTCTCTCCCTAATCCTATTTGGGTAACTTCTGTTTGAGTGTCAAAAATCAATTATACTGCCGGTCATGTTGAGTCTTGCTTCATGGCAGTCAACATATGCTTCCTAAATCAATGATTTTGTAGTCTCAACAGAAGGTTATTATGAAAACTCGCTTCACAATTCATACTGTTTCTCTTGGCATATTTAACATGTGTTAATATGCTAATATATTTTGATTTATTAATCTTTTAAAATGTATTAAATTCTATTCAATGAAGACTTCCTAAAAGGAAAAAGATGTGTCCTACTTTGAGAAAACAAACTTCATAGGTAGGTGATTCTCATAGTCACTGGCTAATCTGGCCAGTTGACAATATTTTTCTAAAAACAAGCTGTTATTAAACCTGGGATTGACAGAAATTAGAGTTGTCAAGCAATTAAAAATATTAATTGCAATTAATTGCATTGTTAAACAATAATAGAATGCCATTTATTTAAATACTTCGGATATTTTTTACATTTTCAAGTATATTGATTTCAATTACAACAAGATATTTTCATGCCAGATGTATTAAAGATTCATATATGCCTTCATGCTTCAGCCATCATTCCAGAGGATATGCATCGATGCTGATGACGGATTCTGCTCGATAACGATCCAAAGCAGTGTGGACCAACACATGTTCATTTTCATCATCTGAGTTAAAGGTCACCAGCAGAAGGTTGATTTTTCTTTTTTGGTGGTTCAGGTTTTGTAGTTTCCTCATCGGAGTGTTGCTCTTTTAAGGCTGCTGAAAGCATGCTCTGCACCCCGTCCCTCTCAGATTTTGGAAGGCACTTCAGATATTTAAATGTTGGATCAAGTGTTGTAGCTATCTTTAGAAATCTCAAACTGGTATCTTCTTTGCGTGTTTTTTCAAATCTGCAGCGAAAATGTTCTTAAAATGAACATCATGCTGGGTCATCATCTGAGACTGCTGTAAAGTGAAATATATGGCAGAATGTTTGCGACTCAACTTGGATTTTTTTCTGGTGTGTTCCCTTTGTCAGTTTGGTTATGTTAATATAAGTTTATGCACACTTAAAGGGAGCAAAAGTCATTTGTTCACAGTATTTAAAGGGACACTGAACAAGATTGATAATAGAAGCCTCTTGTGCTCTATATTGTGAGGCTTCAGGAGAATGAATAACACCTCAGAGAAAATGATAGTGCTATATCCCTGTCCCTTTCTGCAGGCATGTCAACAATACCTCATCATCAGTAGTATCAGTCTAATAACCAGAAAGAATTTGCATGATTCAGTAGACCTTTGTCTATTCTCAAGAGATTGTGGATTAACAAGAGCAGTTTGACACCGGTCAAGATAATCTGAGGACTCCAGGCCTTGACAAAACATTGTGGATCTTCCAAGGAAAAAATAAATTAGAAACCAGTATATAATTTAGCTGGGATTCTCAACATGGAGTGATGGCCCTCGAGGAACTGAACAATCACTGCTTTGAGAGGCTGGCATTTATACCTCCTCAAGAGAATCATTGACAGTGTGTCTCCTTGGTATGGTTTCTCTGCCAAGAGGAATATTGCTTCAAATTGGAGCTTAAAGCTCTCCAAGAATTTTCAAACTGCCATTGGTTAAAAATCAAACAAGATGGCTATACGTAGATGGATCCATCTGAAGAGATGCCATATTCTCCATTTATTACCTGGTCTATTCAAGTTTTAGGCTGGAGAGGGGAAACATGAGATTGCGCAGTGATGAAATATGTCACATCCATGATACCCATTTACCAGTCACATATTTTGTCATCTGGAAGATACTTAAGTGTTTTCTTCCTCACAGCCCATTTCTTTGAGTCCGTACTGAAAGCATAATGCTTAATTTATGACTTACATAATCACTTCCATAGCAAGAGACTGGTATTCTAACTAGACGTTAAGTAAAAGGTAAAATGCTGGGCTGTGAGTAGGAAACTTCTTTCAGACACACATATTTCTAACAAAAGCAAGTCAGTTGCACTAGGGAGGAATGTGATTTGAAACAATGAACTAGGCTTCATGTGGAGTCCTGACTGAATGTACCAGAAGAGACATGAGGGAAATCCCTATTTGATATCCTAGTGGGTGGAGATTCCCCAGCTGCCAGCTCGACAATCTTACATAATAGAGCATGGACTCTTTATAGGTCTCAGCATCTTGTTTCTGAGGCTGACTTTTGGACTGCATATCCATAGCCCGCCTTAAGGACACATTTGTCAAGCATTTTTACATTAATTTCTTAATAGAAGATGATGGGAAACAAGGTTGGGAGGTGGGAGGTGCATTGCATTGTCCATCATTTTTAGCAGCCTCCTCTTTATTGAGATTGTTTTTTTCATTACTTTTCTCTTTGGATCACTGAGGCATCTCAAGAACTCTTTCCTCTGTGAAAGCAGGACACTTAATTTTTTAAAGAAAAAAAAACTGGTATATTAAACTCCTTTCGGTGTAAAGGTTCTTTATTTTTTTCCTGTGAAAAATCCTCCTTTTAAGGTCAAATCTTTATGTAGTTTTTTTTAATTGGGTATTGTATCGCGGTGCACTCGCCTCTCGTGACCTCCCCATTGGCCGAGTGCATATGCTAGCACTCTCTCTCTGATTGTCCCTGCTCTGGGATAGAGCAATGCCCCAGTGCTCCCTTCCTGGAGACAATGTCTTCACCCTCTTGGGCTTCCTAGCTACATCTCTCCAGCTGGGCCATTATAGTTCAGTTCCTCCTCTGGGGTGCCTCAATGTCCAGGCCACTTCCCCCCCTTGTGGGGGGGTGGGAGGGACCCTGGCCTAGGGACCCTGTAGATAGCAGCTGTCTGCTGTATCCCTTTAACTATGTCACGCGACTTCTCTAATTCCCTGGGCCACTTCCCCACAGCCCCATGCCATCTTCACCCTTACCTCGGGACCTTGGCCTAATGGAGTCCCAGCAACCAGCTCAGGCTCCTTCCTGCTCTCCCCAGCTTCTGTCAGTGCTGCCTTGTCCGGGGTTCTGTAGCTCTGTCAGCCAGCCACACGCCATCCACACTTAGCAAGGAGCTGAACTCCTTCTGGCCCAGCAGCTCTTCTTATACTAGGCTGCTGGGCCCTGATTGGCTGTGTCCCACGCAGCCACTCTAGGCAGCTTCAAGGACCCTCTCCACTGCCCTTTTTTGGGGAGGGCCATGAGGCCTCCAGCAGGGGGCATCAGAGGTTCTGGTATATCCTGTCACAGGTATAAATCCAAGGTCTGAGCTATGTACCAGGAAGGCAATGGGCTCTCTGGAGTCTTGAGAGGGAGGAGGGGAGTTTTATGGTATCCTTCCCGCTGGGGTACAGTGAGCAGTTGTGGAGCCACTGCATAGACACTAGCTGCTGAAGTAGTCCATGTGGGACACTTCAGAAACTCCTTTTCCTTACCTCTGTATGTGATAGAGCAGTGGTTCTCCAACTTGGGCCGTCGCTTGTTCAGGAAAAGCTCCTGGTGGTCCAGGCGGTTTGTTTACCTGCCACGTCCGCAGGTTCGGCCGATCGCGGCTCCCGCTGGCCAATGGGGTCTGCAGGAAGGGCAGCCAGCACGTCCCTCAGCCCACGCCGCTTTCTGCAGCCCCTATTGGCCTGGAGCAGCGAACCGCGGCCAGTGGCTGAACCTGCAGATGCGGCAGATAAACAAACCAGCCTGGTCCGGCCTGCCAGGGGCTTTCCCTGAACAAACGGTGGCCCAAGTTTGAGAACCACTGTGATAGAGGACATGAGAGTCCCTGTACTGGCTCTTCCCTGCCCTCCATGCACAGGGAGTTTGTGTAGAATAGGCTCCATGTCATTCAGGGGGAGAGAGGAAGCCCCCATCCACAGCCCCTCTTTATGTGTATAATTGTACCCTAGGTGCATGTTATAGCAGCCACAGAAGAGAGAGCTGGATTTACCCATTTGTGTGTGTACCTAAAGAAATAACTGTTGTAATATTAAATAGCTATGTTTGCGCCAGAGTGTTCATTTTTAAGTGAAAGGTTGTGATTAAAAGCTGCAGTATAATGCAATGTAGAAGTCTAATCTTTTGACTTTCAAATGGAGTCTTGCTTAAGAGAGTTTCTGTCAATAATATATCTGTTTTTTCCTGAAAGTACAGACTTCACTTCAGTTGTAAAACAAAGTTTTGAAGCATTAGAAATATAAGTCTATGAATTAATTCAAGAATTGTCTCTATCTATTCTGTATTATAGGCTTTCCAGTAAAACTCAAATAGTGTGAATATCTGAATTTCCTGAATTACCCCTGAAGAAAAATGGAAATGATCTATGTAATGGAAGAAGTTACCTTTGCTGCTTCAAAAAAGCATATTTTGCTCATAGAATATGTACAGAATAATGGGTGTCTCTATTATTGTACTTAATATTCCCTGTTCATATTTGTTTTTTCCTTTTATTATAGGCGGTTGCTGGCTACTTCGATATATTTTTTGAGAAGAACTGCCACAACAGTGTGAGTACTGGGGATTGTATGTTAAAAATTAATTATGTCAAATGTATTGTACTTTTTCAGTTTGTCGCCTCAAGGTGTTTGAGAGCAAGCCTATTTTGCTGTTATAAGCATTTGAAGTGTGTTTTGTGTAATAGATTAATGTTGCATGATATTAAAAATGTTGTACTTCATCAGATTTTTGAACTCTGTCAATTCAGGTCATGTTCTCGACGGGTCCCCAGTGTACCAAAACACACTGGAAACAAACAGTGTTTCTTCTGGAGAACCCTATTTCTGTAAAAACAGGTATGCTTTTTTATTTTCTTTTATTTTCAATGTAATATAGCTTTTGATGTGACAGTGCTATATGTTACAGGTCACTGTTAAATTATATCTGAAAACGTTTTTAATGGTGATACCAGTTTTTGACGATGATTTGGAAGTTCCATTTTACAATAACCAGGGAACTAGAAAATGCATCTATTCATGTTTTTATTCTGCTTCCATAACTATAGTCTGGCTTTGTTTTTTAAAAAAATTGCCCATATTACAATGGATATAGATTTTTTTTTTCTTTTCTGTAGCCAAGTAATATAAAACTAGTTTATTGCGGTATTTTTTGTTGGGTATTTATCAATCTTACAAATGTTTTTTAAAATGTGACAGTTGTTCCCATTTGCTTAAATTCCCTATTTGTCAAATTATGTATAGTTTTATTGAATGCCAGTGCAAAAGTATGCTTAAATTAATATATCAGATCAATGACTACATGTTTTGCTGTTGCTCTTGCTCTTAAATTAATACTGTAGAGTTGAAATGATGAGTGTCGCAATGCCTAAGTCCTTTTGTGGATCTAGCCCAGCGTCTCTTGCTATCCATTGGGATGAAACAAAACTCTAATGTAAGATTTCATCTGAAAACATTGAAATTAAATAGTGCTAATGAAAATATTATAGTAGTATTTTGGTATATCTTAAAGCATTGTACAGATATTAATGTTGAAAAACATCTCTGGCTAAGTAGTTTAATATTACCCCCCACTTTACGGAGGGGGGAACTGAGGCACAAGTGAATTGCCTAAAGGCACAATATTAATCTGTGGCAGATCTAGAATTAGGATTCAGGAACTCCTGGCTGCTCTTCTTATACCCAGTCCACTAGGACAAACTTCTCCCTCTTGTTTTTGGTAGCATCAGTCTTTATTAGAGCTTTACAGCCAAAGTATACAAAAATAATTTTTACTGAGCTATAAGTTTGTAACTGAAGTTGTCATCACCATCTTGTGAATTAAGAATGCTTATCCCCTCACATTCAGTCATCATGAAGACTATTTGTATACTAGTAGTGCCTAGGGATCAACCAAGAATGGGATCAAGAATGTGCTAGTCACTATATAAAAGCAGAGTAATAGGTGTTCCCTGCTCCACACCAGACAGCTATAGAGTGGGGAAAAAAGGAATATAACACCACAAGAAGAGTGAATATGTGATGGCTGCAACCGTTTTGTTCTATGACTTTGGGAATTATGTTTAGTTAGGTAATAGTCTAAACAGCAAGACAAGGGAAGGGACAGTCCAGAAAGAAGAGCATGGTGAGAAAGCAGCGTAAGGCATGACAGCAGGTGTGAGGTGAGACTGAAGTGAAGAGTTTGAGGGAGGAGGCCAACAAGGGATTGGAGCAAACAGACAATCAATTCCAAGCATTAGTGTCCGTTGCCTAAACTGCTTCTGCATCTGCTCCCGCTTGCTTCAGTCTCTGTTTGGCTCCTCCCTCCAGTTTCTTTCCCAAAGGCCACATAGGTCCTAGTGCCCCAGAGGAAGGTCTACACAGGTGGGAGGATTTCCCTAGCTGGGCACCATTTTTCCCCCTGCATCCTCAGTGCAGTAGTACCTGCTTCAGGTAAACATGTGCTTTGCAGTAATCAGCAATCCTACTTAATACTATTGTTCAAGCACAAGGACTCATTCTACTACTTAGTTACTTTGTGTGTGTGCAGTGTTCTAAAGGCAAAAATCATAATGCAGGTGCTCAGTATGTTTGCAGGACGAGGGTGTGGATAGGGGGTGGGGCAGTCAGAGTGGGGAACAGGGGGGTTGAATGGGAATAGGTGTCCTGGGGGGGCAGTCAGGAAGGAGGGGGTGATTGGATGGGGGCGGCAGGGGAGCGGGCAGGGGTTCTGGGAGTAGTCAGGGAGAAGGGGTGGTTGGATGGGTCAGGGGTCCCAGTGGGGTGGGAGGGACAGTCACGAATGAGAGGAGGGGTTGGATGGGGCAGCAGGGGGCAGTCAGGGGTGGGGTGTCTGGGGGTGGTCAGGGGACAGGGAGGGATGGATGGGGCAGGGGTCCGGGGGGGGGGCCATCAGGGGACAAGGAACAGGGGGGGTTGGATGGGGCAGGATTCCTAGGGGGTGCTGTCAGGGGGCGAGAAGCCCGGGGGGTCGGATCGGTGTCGGAGGCTGGGCCATGCCTGGCTGTTTAGGGAGGCACAGCCTCCCCTAACCGGCCCTCCATACAATTTTAGAAACTCGATGTGGCCCTCAGGCCAAAAAGTTTGCCTGCCCCTGCTCTAGGAAGATGGTTAAAGACTTAATATTAGTGTTGAGTTCTATTTCTTCCTTTTGGTTCAGTGAGAGGTTCAAAAATCTGCAGCCAGTGGGAAGATAGACATACTTATTACCTATTTGTTCTAAATTATAAATTATGTACCCTTGGTGACACTTGCTTTCCATATTTTATTTGGTAAGGGTGCTTGAGAAGATGTTATGACAGTTACAGAAAAAAGTAAATAATGTTGTTATTTATAACAATGGGCCCCAAACTTTTCAGCCCACGCCCACCCCCCGAGGCCCAGAGTGGGGCCGTGGCTTCCAGGGAGAGAAGGAGACGCAGACAGGAGTAAAGGGGCTGAGGCTGGGGCCACAGCTGGGGACAGGGGTGGGGACAGGAGCGGAGTCCTGTGGGGGCTGGCCCAAACTTTACTCCGCGTCCCCCCTAGTGGAGCATGCCCCACAGTTTGGGGACATCTACTTTATAGTGACTCTGAAAGCAGGTTTTATAACCAGTTTGCCAAAACTCAAGTTATTTTTGTCCACTATTTTTAGTCTAAGTAAAACATTGTTAAAATTGGCATCAAAAATTAAATTCTCATTCTCCAATTATCAAATACACAAAAACGCCTTTTTGTTTTAATTGAGTTGCCTGAAATGATTGTAAAGCATTTGTTATATTATTAGATTCGCTGTCTGCAATGCTTTCGGCTGCTTGAGTCTATTGCGTATTACTTTAACAGGCTGCATTATGTCAAAGCATGACTATACAGTTCTGCAGCATGAGCTAGTTCAGTCCTTCCTCTGGTATCATGCCAGTTTGTATTCTCAAATTATACATCTGTGTATTTTTCTTTTAGAGCTAACAAATGTATGTGTATTCTTTTTGACGTTAATGTTAATAATACCAAATACAACTAGACTGCTTTAAAAAAACAACAACCCACACCTGGTTGGGAAAGGCTGGAAAGAATTATGTTTGTGGGGAAATGAGAGAGGGAAAAGATTCAGTATGGGTCAGAAGTTCCTGAGACCAAGTTAATAGATATTAGTCAAAATGATAATCGTGTGAAGAGTTGTCTGTAACCATCAACTTAAGCCAGAACTATGTAGTAAAGAAATGTGATGTTTTAACCCTGTAGAAAGAAGCTCTTGCTACTGATTAAATCTGAAAGGTAACTTTTGTATTTTTTCCCTACTGGGCATGATCTGAGTCTTGAAGGTGATGAACAATGAAGTAAAAGAGTGCTGTCAGCATGCTGGATTTGTTTTTAATAATTAACAATGCAGCAAAACGAAAGAAACTAGAGGGAGAAGCCAACTGACATTTTATTGGCAAGACACACATTTTTTTTCCATTTGAAGGACATTGCAAAGGTGCTATGTGAACTCCCTACAGATGCCAGTCAGGCTTCAGATAGCCACCCTTAGAAAGCTTGAAAAATCCTTTTAAAAAACAAAACAAAACCGATACTTTATATCTATTTGGATTGTTAGGGAGGAAAAACTGCATTTGTTTCTTTTTTTTTTTTCCATCTGCTGCTTTCCACCCTGTTAAACATTTTTGCTAAAGAAGATCATGGGTTCATGAGTTTGATTTAGGGCCAGACATATGGTAAATAAATTTAATGCTTCCAAAAATAACCTTAAGAGTCTCTGTTGAATTTTTTTCCTCCTCCCCTATAACAATGCATTAAGTTGAAACAGAAAATCTGCATGCAAACAAACTCCATTAGCAATAAAACAGCACATCGCCGTTATTTTATGTTCTTGATATTGCCTTGCAGTGGAAATAAAACCTTGATGTTATTGTTTTTCCACAATGCCAAAAAGGTTGAGCACAGCAAAACTGAAATAGGACTCGTGCAACTAAGCCCTGTAAAAATTCTTGATTATCTTTTTACTTCTCCTCAGTTTCCACCATAATTAGGTAGCCATTTGTAAGCTAACAAACTTTAAAATGTTAATTTTCTTTCCTCGAGTTTGTTAAATAGTAGGAATTTGGCTTTGGCACAATTAATATATCTTCATGCTTTGATTTTAAACTGAAATACTTCTACATTCCACATTCAGTTATTGGAGGATTTAAGTTCTTAAATGAGATTCTACTTCCTATTCTGCCTATCTACCATGCAATTAAATTCTGTCGTAACCCTGTCACCATAGCAGTTGTTCTCTGATAAGCGAAGTGGTGATATCTCACCCTTTTTAAATCTAGTTTTCCTTGCAGCCTGAACTTTAAGGTCAAAGGGGACCAGGCCAATGAAACGGCTGATACCCAGCCTTTTTTATATTGGTTTTCATTTCTTTAAGATTAAAATATGAAGTTTGTCAATATCTTGCATATTATGTTACATGTCTTTCAGTACCTGACATTAAAAACTGCTCTGAAGATTTTTCAGGAACCTCTGTAACATACTACTTCAAGCACTAAGGAAGAGGTTTTCTCCTGGCTATTGCCTCTTTTATGCTGCTGCAATGAAAAAGGGATGTTGGAGCCCCAGATCTGGCTAGTGGAGAATTTACCCTGGCACAGGCTTTGTGTTAGACTGTTTATGCTCCCCTGTCAAAAACTCCAACATAGGGGTCATATTGGAGTAGGAGAGGGCGGGGCTGCAGCACATAGCGCTGCAGGGATATTCCAAGCAGCATTGCTGAGCTTAGGCAAGTGGGCCCAAGGTAGGACAAGTAGGAACAGGGTGTTGTAATTTAGGCAGAAGTCCAGGGCCAACTGGGCTGCAGTGACCTCTGCAGCTGCTCAGAAATGGCAAGGCATAAAGTTGTCATAAAACCAGCTTACCCTCTTCCCTGACCTGTCTGTTTACAAAATCTCACTGTAAGTATTTAGTCTACACCGCCATGCTATCTGAGCATAAAAGATCCCAGTAACTGATCATTGTTTTCTATCCCCACAATACAATTGCAAAATGCTTCTGATGCAGAGGTAAAGCAGTACGTGGTCCGACTTGAGGAAATCCGTAATAGCTCCACCTGCAAAAGCGTCATGAGCCTCCGGACATGAAAGCAGAATTCTAGAACACTAACAAGTCCCTTGAAACACATGGTCTCATGAGTTCAGTTTTATGTCAGCAGTAGGGATCACTGAAGTGAGGCTGCTCTTCGGCGTTCATAAGCTGGTGATGACAGCAGCAGAAGTTACAAACCAGGAAGAGATAGTGGGGTGGGTGGCTGTGGCTCCAAGTGTCTAGGGTCTAAGAGAAGATAAATGGGAGGCTTAGCAATATGGAAGGAATAAGTAGAAGTTACTAAGTTTAAGGCAAACAATCCTTTGGAGGATTTCTTATCCTTCCCTGGGTGGCTTTTTGTTTGGTTGGTTGGTTTTTTTTTGGTCATCAGATGAGACAGAGGGTTTAAGACAGGGTTTTTCAACCCGAGTCAGGACCCAAAATTGGGGTTGCCAGAATGTTTCAAAGGGTCATGTGACGGCTCCCGTGGCCCCTGTCCCACGGGGCTGGCTGGGCTTGGCTCTCTGCTCCCAGCACTGTAACCTCTGGGGTCCCAGTGCTACTCAGGTTTAGTCCAGCTGTCATGATGACAGAAGTCCGGGTAGGCCAAATTTGAGTGAGTGGCACTTCAACCCCATGAGCCAGGTCACAATTCCACTCTCATATTTGCTCTGGTCAGGGAGGCAGAGCAAAACCTGAGATGCACTGCAATCCTGGAAGTTATAACGCCCAGAGCAGAGAGTCAAGCCCAGCCAGCCCTGTAGCACAGGAGTTGCAGGAGCTGCCACTGTGCGGTGAGTGGCAGGCAGGACCCAGCCCTCTACCCCCAGGAGACAGGATCCATCAGAAACCACCCCAAGGCCTCTACCCCCAGACTATTTACTGGGTTGCAACAGGCCATAAACATTTACTAATGGGTCCTGAGCCCAAAAAGGTTGAGAACCACTGGTTTAAGGAACCAACTTTTCTAGGCAATAGTGCTCATTTGAGGTTTATAGCCAGTTAATTATGATATAAGACCTTGGATACGAAGCCCAGTTCTACAAAAAATAAATTCTGTTTTGGATCTTGATAAAATCTAAATTATGCTACTATTGTCTGTCTCTGTCCCAGATGATTTTCCTGTTGAAGCAGATTACATTCACTGCCTTTTCATAAGTCATTAATCACTTGCTGTTGGGTCATGAGGATTGGAGAAAGGGGTGCAGTTTGCCTTGAGGTGGGATGCGAGAGTAGCCTGCTCTTTGAATTTCTACCTGCAAGCCTGTAAACCATACAATCAAAAGAAGGGAATAAGAGAAGGCTTTGCTCAGTTTATTTCCTAAAACCAAAAGGGTGTGAAAACACTTTTTCCAGATATTGAAGAGCCAAGTGTGTTTTGTTACTAAAGTGGGGGGAGGAGGGGTCTTTTTTCCATATATAAATTCAGAAACTGGATGCATGTTCTAGTGTTTTTGCATATGAAACTATATCCCAGTTACTGAAAATAAACTAAGATAGATATAGCTCCTCTGACTTGGAATGTGATTTTTATGCTGGCATCAGCTCTATGGTAACCTGTTGTTAAGGCATCTTTGCACACCTGTGAATGCATATATAACCGCTACTTAGAAAACTTTCATACAGCTTTTTAGGATGAGACAGGGAATGAACACTAGTCACCTCCTGTTAGTAGCATTTACATTTCATCATAAGTTACCATACCACTTGGGCAACCATCCACTGTGATTTGTAGGAACCCTACTAGAAATGGTTCCAATGAAATCCCTCCTAATGCCAATGCTCTAAATGTTTAATGAAGGAAATGACAGATGTTCATGGCTTCACATCTATAATGCCCATTCAGAGGGCACACAGCGATTCTTGGTCTTATATTGGTATAAATACATCGCTCAGGGGTGTGAAAAATCCATACCCCTAAGCGATGCAGTTATACTGACCTAACCCCCAGTTCAGATAGCACCATGTCGACAGGAGGGTTTCTCCTGTTGACATAGCTGCCACCTCTCGTGGAGGTGGGTTAACTATGCCGACAGGAGAGCGTCTTGCTGGGGTAGAAGTGTCTTTGCTGAAGCACTACAGCGCGGCTGCAGTTTTAAGTGGAGACCTGACCTTATTCACCCATGAGAACGGCCATACTGGGTCAGACCAAAGGTCCATCTAGCCCAGTATCCTGTCTTCCAATAGTGGCCAATGCCAGGTACCCCAGAGGGAATGAACAGAACAGGTAATCATCAAGTGATTCATCCCCTGTCACCCATTCCCAGTTTCTGGCAAACAGAGGCTAGAGACACCATCCCTGCCCATCCTGGCTAATAGCCATTGATGGACCTATCCTCCATGAATTTATCTAGTTCTTTTTTTGAACCCTGTTATAGTCTTGGCCTTCACAACATCTTCTGGCAAGGAGTTCTACAAGTTGACTGTGTGTTGTGTGAAGAAATACTTCCTTTTGTTTATTTTAAACCTGCTGCCTATTAATTTTATTTTGTGGCCCCTCGTTCTTGTGTTATGAGGGGGAGTAAATAACACTTCCTTATTTACTTTCTCCACACCAGTCATGATTTTATAGACCTCTATCAAATCCCCTCTTACTCGTTTATTTTCCAAGCTGAAAAGTCCCAGTCTTCTTAATCTCTCCTCGTATGGCAGCCGTTCTATACCCCTCATCATTTTTGCTGCCCTTTTCTGAACCTTTTCCAATTCCAATATATCTCTTTTGAGATGGGATGACCACATCTGCACGCAGTATTCAAGATGTGAGCGTACCATGGATTTATATAGAAGCAATATAATATTTTCTCTCTCATTATCTATCCCTTTCTTAATGATACCCAGCATTCTGTTCGTTTTTTTTTGACTGCCACTGCACATTGAGTGGATGTTTTCAGAGAATTATCCACAATGACTCCAAGATCTTTCTTGAGCGATAACTGTTAATTTAGACCCCATCATTTTATATGTATAATTGGGATTATGCTTTCCAATGTGCATTACTTTGCATTTATCAACATTGAATTTCATCTGCCATTTTGCTGCCCAGTCACCCAGTTTTGAGAGATCCTTTTTTAGCTCTTCTCAGTCAAAGGTACAAAGCATGCAGAGCAAAGGGTAAAAACAAAGGTCTACATGCACATGTCCCTTTACGTGACCCTTAATGTTTCCTTGTGAGCTTTTTTACGTTTCAGCTAGCTCAGTTATCGCCACCTCTGGGTTGTGAGAAGCTGACTGCCCCTACTGCAGTTTGTGTCTGTTTCCTTGCCAGCTTGTCAACTCTAATTGACGCTTCCTGGGCAGTCTCTGGCCACTCATTCAATTTCCCCACCCTTTTCTAGGCATATGGTCCTTTAATTATCTGGTGTCTTCCATTTGATCTTGGGTTTAGCTTTTGGAAGAGTAAACCAGTCTTAACCCATGTCTGACTCCAGGGGGGCTATTCCCAAATAAACAGCTTGTCCATTGTTTCCTGAAGGACTTTTATCTGTGTCATTGTTTTAACTTTCCTGTTTGGTTCCTTTAGCAATCCCTTTACATGTAACCGCATAGAAAGTAACCCATCATAAACATAGGTCTGACCCATACAAATTTTCCAGTTTGTATTTTTTAAATGAGTAACAGCTTTTCTAGCAATGATATGCCCTCACCTGGAATACTATGATCTTTTTGGATTACCCCAGTCTCGAAAAGTCCATGTCAGTAATAGAGGGAAGTTCAGATATGGATGACCAGAATGAAGCATGGAAAAACTTTCATATGAAAAAGGAGTAAAAAGATTTAGGCCTTTTCTACACTACAGAATTAGGTAAACTTAAGTTAGGTCGACATATAGCCACCACAGTAATTACTGCAGTGGTTCATGTCCACACTATGCCCCCTCTGTCATTGGTACACATCCTCACCAGGAGCACATCCCCTAACTTAACTGTGTGGGGCATTATAGAGTACTGACAGCTGGAGTCCCCTACCCCCATCCCAGGGCTGACAGCTCGGGCTATGAGCTCCGGGGTGGGGCTCCAGCTGTGAGCCCAGGGAGGGAGGCTGACAGCCAACAGCCAATGTAAGTAATGCAGTGTCTATACAGACCCTAACTACATTGACTTAGCACTAAGCCTCTTGAGTTATTAGGTTGGTGTAGTGTGCGGCTTACATCAGCGGGAGCAATGTTGTAGTGTAGACACTTAGAGTTAGGTTGATGTAAGCTGCCTGAAGGAACATAAATCCACACCGTGTAGAGGTCAAGCATAGGAGTTTATTACACACAGTGCTGGCGGAGTGTCACCTTGCTTATTAGGCTCAGAGACACTGTCAATCAATTGATTACAATGGAATATATGGATTTTCCATGGGCGGGGGAAAGTGACGGGGTAGACAGTTCCACACGCCGGGATAGGTCTAGCAAGACAAGATAGCACATTAGCCAATGGTTGACAGGTTACATAATGTCTCCGCCCAGGGTCTCAAGTTAGCAAGTTAACATTTAATTAATACTTTGATAAAATGTTATTAGTATAAAGTATATATGTTGAATTCTGATTTGGGGTCCATAGGAATAGAGTAGCTCCTCTGATTGTCCAGCAGATACATTCCTAGGGATTAAAACAAAGAAACAATGAAAGTATATGGCAATAAAGATTGTCTCCTTTGTGTTTTAAGGCAGGCATTGGTCCCTGGAAAAGGGAGGTGGAAGGAGACCATATCTTATACTGACATGTGCCAACCTTTCATAAACTCAGGGTTGGATATGTGGGAACATCTCCCTACAAAAGAAAATAACAACCGAAACAGGGCTTCTTTGTTCAATCTGCAACTCCGAATAAGACACAATTATTTAGTTCTCAGCTCCAAAACCTGGCAATTTGCTGACTAGGCTTATTTTAGTAAAACAAGATTATCTGTTTACCCCAGTTTTCTCTTAGCTGATCACTATTTGCTAGGCCTCTGGTCCCTTGACCAAACTCTGGACTTTTGGGTCTGGAAAAGAGCTGGCACAATCCATATACCAGGTTGTTATATAAAACGCACATGGATTTTAACCCTTCACTGCCTTACATTGACCTAACTTTGTAGTGCAGACCAAGCCTTAGTGTTTTGGAGAGGAAATGAAAAAAGAGGAGACATGTTAAAGGTATACAGTAATGAATGCTATACATACTTCTATTCCCCCTTTCTCATAATGCAAGAACAAGGGGAGATTCAATTAAACTGAAAGGCAGAAAATTTAAAACTGATGCAAAGAAATACCTTTTCACACAAGTGTAACTAATTTGTGGAACTCGTTGCCACAAGACATGATTGAGGCTTAGAGCTTTTCTTGTTGTTCTTAACATCCAATCTCTTTTAAATCCTGAGTTATAGTAGCAAAGACTTTTAAAAAATAATCTTTGGAAGGGATCTAAAATCTTATGCTTCAGGGCATAAATTTAAAATTCATGAGGGGTAGAAAGAAATTTAGCCTCTGTGCAGATTATTGCACTATTTCTTTCTCTAAAGTAGCTGGTCCTTACACCTTTCAGAGATGTGATACTGGAGTAGGTGGATCACTGCCCTGACCCAATATGAAACTTCCAGTGTTGGCACTGTACAAAGATATATGGAAGTTATGGTCCCTGTCCTGAGGACCTTTCATACTCATTGATAATACAGAGCAGAGTCACAATAATACATCAGAGGTATTATCAGTGTCATCCATAGCATGCTACCATATGTAAGGCAATTGCAAATATGTAATTTATGTTCTTAGATGATGTTGGTACGGAAATAGAGACACTTTCTAATCTGCTGCGATAGCAAGTTCCTTGCTGCAAGCATTTACTGCAGTATTTTTTTTTTTCTTATTGGGAGACAAAATTTAAGGTTTTTCCAAGGGATGAATAAAAATGCTGGAACAGGATTATAACGAATTCAGTTTTGTCCTAATTGAACTGCAGCACTACAGTGTGGTTTATTTGCATCCTACTGAGCATAATAAGAGCAAGGTGATGCAGCTCAGTTGCAGAGAGAGCTTCCTCTGCAGCTTATAAGACAGTAGAGCTCTTAAAAAGCATCAGTCATTTTATATCTCCATGACATAGATTAATTGTTCTGATCTGCCTCCCTGTTACATGGTTACACAGCCATTGCTCGGTTCAGCTACAGAAAAGGCTATTCAGAAAGGCAGATTTAATGTGGGGAAGACATAGCTGTGCCTCTTGACAATGAATTACACATTGATTCTCTGGGTCGCTTAATGCAATTAACTTTTTATAAATAACTGAGGGCTCTCTTTCTTGAAATCATCAGTAAGTTTTTCGATATTCTTCCTCATAGCTTGCCTTAAGGCTAAATGTCTTCCATTTGCTGGTAATGAAGTAGTTAACCAGTATCAAATCTTATCCTTTTGCTTGACAGGTTTGTTGCATTTAAATAACTAGTCATTCCATTTTAACAGTGTATTTGTGTACAGAATAACAATTACCACAGTGGAGCAGTCTTGTTGAGCAAAGTGGACACTTAATAAAAGCTCAGCTGGAATTTCAGGGAAATAGCTAAATAATTCTAGAATTTGAGAACAAGATTTGTTTTTATTGTCCTTAGGTGGGTACCACTCTGCCATGTTTAAACTCCTTTGTTGAAAATCATTTTTGACTGTGAAAGTATTCTGCATCCTGTGACAAACTCTTGCCGTTCAGTCATTTTAAACGTGGATCTGGTGTTGGATTTGTGTTTAATATGATATCTGACAGCTGCAAGAATAGATTTTTTTTTAAATCCATTTAAATTTGAAACCAGCAGCCCCACTTGGCTTTAAACTGTGCAGATATGCTGCCTTTTGTTGGCTCATAACTTTTATTTATCCAAAGACAGCACTATAAATTTCAGCTTTTTCAGCAACAAAAAGTGTTGCAGACGTTGACAATCTTTTTAGAAATCCTACTAAATAACAAGTATCTCTAGCTGCTCTGAGACTAAGAAGGATGGGAGAGGAGACCGGGATGCCAAAGAGGCAGAGGAGGCATAAGAAGGTAGCAGAGGCTGGGATTGGGGGTTGGAGGGGGCAAAGATCAGTTAAGGAGCAACGCCTGCTATGGAAGCAGCAGAGTAATTCGTGTTTTATATGGATAGTCTTCTATTTTATTAATGCACCATTCTGTACCATACATTTTTAAGCAGAACTCCTGGTTTTTTTCTGCTTAAATTCATAGTACATGGTCTAGTATATGGATTTTTCCAAATAGTAACTATTTACAAATAAAAAGCACAGTTCCATTTTGAAACCCTCTTAAGGCTGAAAGAAAAATACTTCCTTTGTAAAGCTTTTTCAGTTATCTTTTTTCTAAATATTTTGGAAAATGTTAAAGGAGAGAGCTGCTAATTTAATCGATTAACTTTTCATATTTATCTTCCAAAAAACTCCAAAACCCTAGGGATAATTCTGTTGAACATCTGGTCTCAAATTTTTGTCTCAAAATAAAGGTAGCAACAACATTGAGCTCCCTCTGCTAGATAATACTGTTGTAAGTCCAGACGTCAAATTTCCCCACAATGTGGAAGAATATTCATATCAGATGATGATTGCTTCAGGAGAGTTGGCGGGGCATTCATATGTAGTATGATGACTTATTCTTAATTCTTGTGAGCATCAGAATGAAAGGTGTGATTTGTATGTGCCAATAAACCAAAGTTAAACGGTTACAGTGCATCTAAATTTAATGCATTGACAGTACACATTCCATTTGCAGTCTCTTTTATGAGTCTTGACTAAATTTTTGGATGCCATATTAATTTGTATTTAACTTTCAAAGGTGTTGCATAACTACAACTTCTGTTAACTTGGGATATGCAGGTGCTTAGTGCCTCCAAAAATCAGGCTGCTGTTATATGGATGCTTAATTTTAGACATTCACATATGAAAAGTTTGGATCATGTGGATTAAACTTCTATTTTTAGTACAATCTGGCATAAAAATACTGATAGTATTAAAAAGCCTTGAACATGGTAATGGATTTATAGATTTTTTTTTTCTTCTCTAATAGCCGTTAGCCTAGATCTTTATAATGGTTATGTCTACACTGCACTTTCGTTGGCGGGAGAGCTGAAGTTACTGCCCCTAGTTGGGGATGGTTTTATTTTGTCATCAGGAGAGCTTTCCTCTAGCGACAGAGTGGCTACAGGGTGTGCATTACAACGGCGTTGCTGTAGCAGTGCAGTCACGTCGTTGTAAGGTGCGCAGTGTAGACATAACCCTAGTCTGACACCTGCGTAACACCTGCATAACACAGGCCATAGAAATTCACCCACTGATTCCTGTATCAAACCCATAATTTCTGATTAAAATATGTGCCTAATTTCTAGTCTGAATTTATCTAGCATCAGCCTTTATCTATTGGATCATCGGTTCTTCATGAAATTATGAAATGGGTGTTTCTGTATTTGATAAATATGATCCATTTGTTGTACATGGGTTTAAAATGAGCTCACAACGAATGGACCAAGAAACACAATTTGTGCTGCATTCATACATGTATTCAAAAAGTTGTAATGAAAATTAAAGCAAACTTTGAAGTAGGCACTAAATGACAAGTATGAAGAGTCCCAGCCCTGTACTTACTATGACAAATGGCATTTTTGTATAGCAGCACTGCACTTTTAACTGTTAAAGTACATTCAAAGACCTAGTATTGGTTTCTTTTTTTATAATCAAATATGTAGTTAACATAATGCAAGATGAACTGCTAACTAGATGAAATTTGCACGAATGCTTCTGAATTGGTTAACTTAAAAGTATGTCTCGTGCATCTAGATTTTCAAAATATAGGTTCGTGCACACAACTTTGTGTTCAGTTGTGCATGTGTAAAAGTGACATACTTTATACATGCAGTCCTGTTTGTTCACATGTAGTGAACATAAGTGGATTTCGTGCAGGGTGTTCCAGTGCAGAGGACATTGGATGGTGGGTTAGGACACTTGGGTCCTAATTCCACTGTCTGCTCTGGCCTCTCAAATGTGTTCATTGATAACTTATCTGAAATTGTAGGGGGTTTTCAAAGTGTTTTGGTCAGTAGCAAGTGCTGTTTTGAGTCATTTGCAAGTTCTGGTTCTTTGATCAAGGAATGAAGATTTACTGCATTATTTCCTTTTTTAATAACATTTCAATCTGAGTACATGAAGAAATTTGAAAAGTAAGCAACTGTGACTAGTTGCAATTGTTAAAAATACTTCAGCATTTATGTGTACCTCTTTATCCTATGCAAGTATGTACATTTATTTATAGATCTCTATCCTTTCTGTTTGTTCAAATCCATGAAGCATGGATCAGCTGTTGGTAATCTTCATAATTGTAAACTCACTACTGTCCTCTTGGTCTATGAATCTTTCATCAAGAAAAGTAAATTTTTCTGGAACAACTAGCATTGTAGCTCTACAGAAACCGCTATTGTCCACTTCCTACGTCTATAATAAAAACTTGCAGAAATATGTATCCCTTTAGATACACACTTTAAGCCTTACCTGGGACGATATTTTTACATAACTCTGGAAAATTAAGGGCTGGATCTTGTCTACAGGCATATGTCTCCACAAATCTTACACAGTCTGCTACAACACACTAAGCTTAAAAAAAGTATAACCATGCAGAAACAGGTACAAATTAATAGTATTAATTCGCCCTTATAATACCACAAAAGATTAAGATGAACAGAAGGTTAAATTGAAACATTAAGGGGTGGAATTTACCCTTCTGAAAAGGGCTGTGGGGCCTCTGTCAAGATGTCTCCTTGATGTCTTAGCCAAAAAAAAAAAAAAAACTGTTGCTAAATGACAATTTTTGTTTGGGGTTTAACAAAATTTAATACTAATTGTGACTGATCTGACAGTGATTTACCGTATCCTGGACAAACCTTATGGAATTAAACCTCATAGAATTCAGTTTAATACCTTTGGAGTCCATTGTATTAAAAATGCACATATTTGTATATTATTGTGGGATTGTATAGAACGTCTTTAGGAGGAAGGCAGGATTAATGCAGTCTCTGGGAGATATTAGGAACTTCAAAGGACTTTCTGGGTCAATAAGTGTGAAGTGGATTTCCTAGGAAATAGGGGTGAGGGGAATGCAAATGACCCACCTCAAGTCCATACTTTTGAAGCTGCACTTTGAGCAGAGACCCACTGTCTGGCTGATTATCTAGTCATGATCTCTTGAAAGAGTCAGGCTGGATAAATGGGTGACTCCCTTGCTCATAACAGTTGCTCAGAGCAAAGGATGTAATGAATTTGAAACTGCAGGAAAATCCCTGGATGGGGTTTGAAGGCCTCTCCTGACAGAGCTCATGTTGCAGTTGAGGTGATCTCTGGTAAGCTTATTAGCATGTGTGTAGGTTCTGTATTGCTTTTAGTATGTTTTCTCTGTATTGCTTTTACCTTAAAAATAAATTGGTGCTTGCTTAGAAAACTCATTGGTAACTTACAGGTATGTCAATTACACTACGTACCATCGGAGGAGAGAAGCGAAGCAGGCCTGCTTAGATAGACTATCTTTTTCTGGAATGATATAATGAAGGCAGGGAACTGTTGAGCCTGGAAATACCATAGTCAGGAGCGACTGCCAGCTATTGCCTCTCTGGGGTGGAGCCAGAAACCTGAGGGTGGGTGTCCTCAGTGGACAACTGAGGGAAAATATAGGTGTAATTGCCCTGAATTGTGACAATTATGTTTGTGCGGTTTTTTAATTTAATGAAGATTTTTTTTTTATTTAAACATTCCCCTGCAGGACCTGACTAAAAACAAAACCATCTTAAAAACCAAGGCCAACGTTACTGTAATACAAATAGGAAACACTCTTAGCATTCATGGTGAAAAAGTGAACTAGACTTATACTATTCACTCAGTTTTAACTTCTCTGACATGGTTGTAGTAATGTCCCTTGTTTAAACACAAGGAAGGAATAAAGAGATGTCCACTTCGGGGAGTAATACTCTCCCTTTTTTTGTTAGCCATAGCACATTACTAATGTTTACTTCATGAAGAAAATTCCTAATATGTTAAAGAATTTAAAATTTTAACTTTTCTCCAGGAAATGAGAGCTCCTTCTTAAACTCAAGGGCAGAAGTGATACCAAAATGATGACTTTTTATATCTGCTATATTAATGAAGTATTGAGAAATGCTTCCAGAAGCTATTGCAAATGGCCTGCTAAGCTGTTAGTGTGTAAATCCTCTTAACTGGAGACAGTTTTTGAGAGCCTTGGGGAAGGAGAACTCTGTGTATGCAGGACATATTGAGTCCTTTACTATACAATCTGATTATAGCAATTTTGATTGGAATTAATAGCTCACTGGATGGGTCAAGTGAGACATTAACAGGTCTGATGAAACCTAACCGATGTCACGTTAAGTCAGTCAGTTTGACTGGCCAGATTCGTAGTCAATGACGTTACTAATTGATAGAATAGGGAGATGGTTTCAGCACACAGCTGTAGTTGTAATATTTTTGTGCCTTTTATTCATCTCTTGTCCTCTAAAACAGGCTCCTCATGCAAACCAATAAAAGGAGATAAATGTAACACTGCTGTTCTAATCAAGCCATTGTGTATCCAACTCAGTGTAAATGCAATCATTATTTGTGTTTTGCTCTTGTAGGTGAGGCCTTGAGAGGAAAGATAACTGTTGTCAAGAATAGGAAGGATCCACGGTCCCTCATTATAACTCTTTCAGTGAACAATACAAAACAGACATACAGCCTGCAGTGAAAATACTAAAGAGATTTCAAGAAATGCAAATTTTATTTGTATCTGATGTCAATTTTTCTAAACAAAAATGGTGTTTGGCTCAAGAATACAGCAAGAGTTGGAACTGATTGGCTTATCATTTGTGTGGTCTTGCAAAGGTGATAGATGAGATGATGATGAAACCAAATCTGTGAATTTTCTATAATGTGGAGAGAAGAAATGGAAATGGTTTTAATTTAGGTGACTCTGCTAGAAAAGTCAGATATGGCTCTAGACATTTACTGTAACGATAACATGCTGTCTGTAAAATTTTAACTCAGCAGAGCATAGCTTATTCTTACTGTGCTCACTGGCAAACCTGATTATTCTCACCAAAAAAGGCAATCTTGCATAGTTTCTTAGCTAAGATCAAAAGAGGGCCAACTCCTGTGCAGACCTCATTTTTATTTGGAACAATTCAGTAGAAGTCAGTGCTTCAGGATTTGGCCCATCATGCTCTAGTGATGAAGACTACATTTGTTTTTATAAACTTTCTATTACTGTATGATGTAAATTGTGTACATTGCACTTGTCAAAATAAACCATCAAAGTACATTTTGTTATTCAGTTGCCTTAATTTTCATTGTTCATTTATCGGAAGATTAAGAACTTCAATATCTACAGTGGCTCTCCTAGTCATTACTGAGGCTTTTCCTGTCCTGGCTTATTGGACTGGCTTTTGCAAAGCTGCACATGTATCTGGGTAGTACCAATATCCTTCATCCGCTCTTGACTTCAGAGCATAGTGACACAAAAATGCAGGCAGTTGTCGTCATATGTCCATCTTCTACAATTCAATAAAACCAAATCCCATGGAACTAGCAATGAAGCTCCTTTTATCGAAAAGCAGAAGGCAGAAAGTCTGGTTGTCCTGACCGTAGGGAAACTGAAGGGATGCAGGTGCATCTCTGACATTTACCAATTTGCTGGCCACAATATACCATTAATTTTGGGACCAAAACTGCTACCAGTCTATGGGCTGAATTGCAAGTAGACCAGCCTTGCGAGCGTATTGTCCTGTTTCCCGCCTACCCATTTCTTGCCTTTTTGAGTTGGGATTGTGGGGCTTGATTTGTCCACAGTGAAAAAAATTTGGCTTGGACTTTGTGCACCTGACAGGAATTGTACCCTATGTTAAGAGTAAAAATGGACATTGCTTTAATGATTAATACTGGACAATCTCTAAAATACAAAACAAAAAAGAGATTCAAAATCCATGAGCCAAATTTTCAAGAGCTCAGCTCCCATTTAGGCACCTAAAGCTCTTGTAGGTTGATACATGCACACCATCAGTTAGTTCAGTGTAGAGGTATAAAGAACATGGGTGCATCAGGTTGCAAATTAACTTAAACCCTTTTAACTACAAGAATAACAGTTTTTAGCACTAAATATTTTTCACTCTTCAAAAAAAAAACAAAAAAACTTCTCTCCAAAATATTCTGTGGTTCATTTAACTCTACATGTTGAAGCAACATATAGAAAAGGGAGTGGAGATGGTGAAGGGGGATCCAGTTAACTTTTCCAGCCAAAAACTTTGGTCAGTTAAATTTAGAGTGATATCTGCCACAGAGGGAAGGGGGAAGAGGCATTTTCTTCAGTCCATAAAATTAATAACAGTTTTAATACTATTTTGTGAGAACAGCTCAATACTTAAAGAAAGATCCTCAAGAACTTGATCATTAATGTTGGTTAATGATTAGTTTGCTAGTTAATGGCTCAGAGATTGCAGGCTATTAAAGCTAACAGATTGGTCATTAGCTGCAGTAACTGCAGAATTTGAGGAGAAAGCTACTGTATTCAATTATCTCTTCTAGTAACCCATAATTATTTTTGGTTCCCCCCCTCAATGGGAAATAGTTTGAAAAATCATTCATTAGTCGTTAACATTCTCTGCAAATGATGTGTACCATTTGCTGTGTTTTTAAATGCTTGATGCAGATGTTTATAACAGAGCTTTCAGAGTGCAGAGCTTTCAGAGTGGAAGAAAGTTTGGCTTTATTGAGGGATAACTAGTCTAAAAACTGAGCCTGCTTCCAGTAATGAGGAGTTATTTACATCAGCCACCAATTTTCTCACAGGTGTGTGTGTGTGTATCTTAGTCTATACCTTTTATTTATATATTTATATATATAAAAATAAAAGGTATAGACTAAGATCAGTGTGTTGCACTTGTTTAATGGTTAATTAAAACTGTAGCAAATCTCTCTTCAGAGGAGCATAAGGACTTACATTGTACTTTCAAAACATATTCATGTGCCTAAAACCATATTGGCCTGATCTGCAAAGATGCTGGGCACCTGCTACTATCAACTTGTATTTGGATGCTGGACTACAGGAAATTTCTGGTAAGGTAAATTTTTTGATTTCCGGTTTATAAACTTCTCCTGCATGGCTTTGAATACTTGTCTGGCCAAGCTGCAAAAGTGATCTCCTAGTTTACCCATGAGGGAGAGGGGAAGCCAGGCATTAACATGGATGCAGCTCCAGGTCCTTCATTAGCAAGTGTCTCTTGAATGAGTCTCCTGCTGGGGGCCCTAATAGGATTTCATAGTTTGCCCCTGCTCTTTATTCTATTGCATGGTGTTTGCTTTAATGAGACACAGCTCCTGTGATACAGAAAAAGGCTTTTGATCTTCAGATAGACAAAATTTTAAGGGGAATTCGTAAATATAGCCACGACTTTTGTGAACACACATGTAGGCTGCTAGCAAGATTGCAAGCCACTTTTTTCGTTCGTCAGCTGAATTTTAAAGTGTACAGATTGTCTAGCAGTTGTCATGTGCAAACATACCTATTTGATAGTTCCTGAAGTTCCCTACAGTTATTATTCTTAACACACTATATCTCTGGTTAAATTCCCCATGAGAAAAGGTTATCTGTTCACCGGGATTTCTGCTAGTGTGCCACAATAGTTTCACTACCACCTGTTAATGACTTCCTCTCTGTTGGAGGATGTAGAGAGAGCCGAAAGCCCTGACTATTAATGTCATAAGTCAAAGATGGAAAGGAAGAGTGAGAGAGCAGAGGGAGTGATGGATCTGCCTGCAGGAGACATTAAGCCTGGAGTAAGCTTGCTAAAGGAGCTAACCAGAAACACTTTGCTTGCGGGGAGGGAACCGCAAGCAGCTGGTTTCGTATAAGAGAGCCAAAGCAGTTGGGGAGTTTACGCTGGGAGTCTACAGGTGAGTCAGCTCTGAACTGGACAACTGCAGGCTGAACCCCGGCAGGTCACCCCCTAAGAACGCATTCAAAAAAAGAAAAGGACTAGATGAAGGAACCCTTTCAGTCACCCAGTCTCTGAGGTAAGAGTCGTGCCTTGGGACAGGTACTTGGTACTCTGAGCTTTACTTTTGAGTTATTGTCTGAATAAATCCAGACCCCTATAAGGGTGTTGATTGGACAAGAAGTGTGTGCAGTCTCTGTAAAACAACCTGTAAGCAGAAGAATAAAGGGCAGAGCAGAGGCACCGTGGCCAAACGAGGCTGCACAGGGGCAGCCATCTCATCTACAAGGAGTGAAAGCCAAAGCTTTGGGAAAGAAATGGCCAATATAACCATGTGCTGAGGCCATTTTGCTGATTGCCCATTGGAAAACCCTTTCTGTTCTCAATATTTGATTTCTAGAGATAAATTTCAGGAGCCGGTTAGCTTTGATAACATCAGTAACACAATGTAGGTAAGTTCATAGTCATTGATGAAACTCTATCCCAGAATTTCTCTTCAAACAGAACCAGTATGGTATGAGTACAAGAGAAAATTCTCTGTAAAAGTGCTAAGTGTTTTAACCAGTTTTCTAGCAAACTGGATGTAATTATTCCAATGAAAGATTTTGTCCATAAAAAAATTAAAATTCTTTGCAGATTACTGCACACGTGCAATAGGAACAATGAATGGAACTATTTGAAAAGTCACTTCTCCAATTATCAGCCAAGACCTAACTTCTGTGGAAAAGCTTTGACATTACATTCACTTAAAACAGTTCAAGGTCATTAGTTGCCTCAGGGCAAGTGTGACTTTTGTACTGAGGACTTAGCATGTAAGTATAGCTGTATTTTGTTTTCTGATACTCTTTCATATATTTGTGCATGTAGGGTCTAATATTCAGTGACCTCTGTTTGCACACAGGCAAACACGTGTCCCGGGTCAGATTCAAACTCCTGTGCACACAGATGATAGAACGTACATGTGCAAATCCTGTCACACCTTTGTGCACAGATGTTAGTGGTTGACAGTAAATGCAGGAGTGGCAGCATGTACACAAATAAAGGGTGATTTGATACCACTGGGGAATGATGTTCCTTTATTCTGTTACTGGCTTGGGCTCTGAAAGTTTAAATAAATGTTTAAAACCATTTACACTTCAGATAAAAAATATTTGGGCCAGATCCTCATCTGGTGTAAATTGGCATAACTCCATTGACTACAATAGAGCAACATCAATTTACACTATCTGATCTGGCCCTTTTTACCTTCAAAATTAGAGTATATATATATATACCAACTAATAAAACTGGGAGAGATATATAACACCATATTATCCTGTCATGTATCCACTGGTACTTTTGCACTATAAGCTTCGTAAGGTTGTGAGACCGTTGTTGCTATTTATTACTAATGTCATGCCATAAATGTGAATGTAATGTTTCGGTCTGGTTTGCCTGTTGTAGAGGGCCATGTAAATTTACAATGCTATATAAACAACTTTTACCTATATATGAACTTCAGAATCATTGACAGCTAATTGAAAACATCTTATTCTGCTATTCTTGTTATTTAGAATATTTACCGCATGTTCATATATTGGCATATGAACATGCAGTAAATATATATATCGTAATATTATATATATATTTGCGTATTAGAGGCTCAAGCTGTGCAGCATTTGTGCCCTACAGTAATTCCCAGCCACCATACTCATCTATAGTATACAGTATATTGAAAAAAACAAATTTGACCCAGGTTCTGCTTTGAACAAAAAATAGCTTGTATAATTTTAGTAAGGTTACCAATATATTCAGATCCTTTTTAAAATAAAATCCATTTATAGCATGATACACTTCTTAACTATTGAATATGCAACCTAGATAGCGAAGGACTAGATTAATAATCGGTCTTAGGCATCTAAATCCCAGAATCAGGCCCCACTGGGATCCACAAAGCCCCCACTCAGCTGTCCCCAAAGTCTGTAGGCACCTAAACTCGCTTTTTGCAGTACAACTAAACTTTTTGCAGTAAAAGTTCCCTAGGTGCTTACATTTCTGCCTCTGAGAATGCACACTGCAGTCCCAAACTAGCCTCAGTGTGATGCACCAACTGGGAGAAGATAGGCGTTCCTCTACCTAACTTGCCTGTGGGGCCTCATTTAGTAAGCAGGCTCTGAGCCTGCTTACAGAATTGGGCCCCTAGAGGTGAGCTTATCCAAAAGGATCATGGGAGGACCACCCTCCTAACTTCTAGCCTAGTGCATAGGTACTCGCCTGTGATGTGGAGACTCTTTCGGTTCAAGTCGTCCCCTTTTTCCTGAGGAGAAGGGATTTGAACTGGGATCTGCCACTTCTCAGATCAATGTCCTAACCATTGAGCTATGAGATATTCTGATGTGGGGCTCCCTCAGTCTTTCCTGAATGCTCTGGGTGGCAACTGTACACTCCAAGCAGGATGTCGGTATTGCACTCGATAAATCCAATCATAAATGAAATGTCAATAACCTCCAGGAGAGGAAATACCAGAACTTCACCAGGAGTAGTTCACTGCAGTTAAATCACTGGACTGGTATGCAGGACATCAGAGTTCAAGTCCTGGCTTTGCCAGTGACTACCTGTGTGACTGGCTGCAATCCTGGAAACGTGTGTGTGGAAACTGCATCAAAACATTTATGCATGTGCCTAAAGCTGAGCACATGTGCATTTGTCAGATTGAAGCCTACATCAATATTTTTTGCTATGCCTCAGTTTCCAATCTGTACAATGGGAATAATACTTCCCTATCTCCCTGGAGCATTCAGGATAACTGCACTAAAATTTGTCTGGCTGCCATCATATGGTGAGGGTTCGTGGACCATATAAGAATCTTGAAAGATATACTAAAGACTGCTTATATTATATAAATGACAGAGCACTGAACAGGCCTCAGCAAATGACACTGACACTGGCTTAAAACAATGACCTCCAGTTACACCAAACATAATGTATAACGGATGAGATAAAGTATAGAAGACAGCTAAAACAAATGTCATGAGCACAGTAGAGAATTACCCTGAGAGGCTTGAGAGGTTAAACAGGTAGAAAATTAATTTTATCTTTGTTGTGAGGAATGTCTAGTGAGCAACGTGAGGAAGCCTCAGCATAAAGGAGCTAAAGTATGTAAAATACATGATAGAGGTTTTGGATTGCTCAGGAGACTGGAGCCTTTCACCTCACCACCAACTGGTTCAGTACAAGTCCGAGTGACCTAAAATTGTAACCACCTGATGACTGGCCTAATGTGAACTCAGTAGGTATTCTGTCAACTTTACACAATGACAGCATCAGCACTGCAGGGACAAGAAAACTGTTCTGTCATCTTACTGCTTATGGTGGTCCACCTGGATCTGAGACGAGGCATGTTAATAGGATATTTGAAAGCCTGCATATATTGTCCATCTACTAGTCTGCAAATAGAGGGCTGCAGTTTCACAGTTACTAAACTCTGATCTACTCAGCTGTTCCCCCACATTTCAGAGCAGGAATTAGCCCTTTCTGTGAAGTGCGAGTTTTACTTAGTTGCTTTGGATTCTTGCTAACACTTTCAGTGTCCCATACAGCTCTGAAGCCTGCCCTGGCAAATAAAAAGTGAGCTTCAGCCTTACCCAGCCAAACAATAGTACTGTGCAAAAATCAAGTACAGCTTTACAACACTTCATTCTGCTCTTGCAAAGATTAACCAAAGCAAAACAAAAGCCTCGTAATGAGAGCTATAGCAAATTAAAGGCGAATAAAACTTACTCAACAAGTTAATTCTATTTTCCACTTGGGTACTGTTTATAAGTTACTGTGGATAAGTGTGTATGGCCTGGTAGCAAACATGCTCTAATGAAAGAATATATTTTGCCTCCTCACAATGAAACCTATAAACCTCCTCTGCCCCCAACCCCTCCAAAAAAAAAATTGCTTTCCTCAAAGTTGCTATTAAAATGCCCACATTGCACTTAGAGGTCTAGGGACCTTTTGTGATTTTCAAAGCCGTCTAATGGACCAAAATACCTGTGTTTGGATTTTGTGGTTCCCAATGAGTCAGATGCTGGGCAGAATCAAGGGGATTCGATTCGATTCAATTCAACAAGGCTTTATTCAATGTGCACAAAGGGAGAGCCCCTGGTACAAAAATCAGGCAGAATCCCTCCAGCAAGGAGCCCCCCCATTGCTATTTTATAGCACATGGCACTTACATAACAAGTTATATAACACAAACCTCTTACCAATCGTATTTAACCTTTCCATATATGGGTTTGTTCATCACATGCTTATACTTCTCCACTCCACATGTTGAGCTCACCCTCCTCCTCTTGGCCTTTTCTAGAATGTTCCTTGGGTGGTGAGCACAGCATGCTTCTTTATACATAAGTACCTTGTAAATCACATTTTGTTTAAAATGAACACAAGCATACCCTTCAGCTGCCTAGATTCATAAGCTTGTTTCTCTATTGCCTTGTGGTGGTGGTGTTCACCTGTACAAAATGGCTGTCAAGTGTTCACACAATGAAATGTGTTGATATGGAGGGATTACACCTGTGGGTATGTGGGTATGAAAATGACCATACAAGGTAAGGTAATAAGGGATCAAGCCCTTAGGGCTGTTCTATATTAAGGAAATCTGTATTGCTGCAAACTCCTAATGTAAACTTGCTGCCAAGTGACATTACCAGGTAAGCTATACTGGTGCATGCCCCTCTTTATACAGTGCCATACATCTACATTTAGGATTTTATGCTGCAAATTCCCCTGATGTAGATAGGTACTTTATCTAACCATATGTGCAGTACTTGTATGACACAGTAGCAAGTGTTCTATTTTATTATTTCTTTAGAGTTCTAAAATGGAGTGCCTATCCGAGGCTTGAGAAATACTCTCTATTCTCAACATAAATATACACACACTTGGTTAAATAGTATACCATTGTTTGTACAGTTGACAGCGGGGTTCATTACAGTAAATTTTTGCCAACAATTGATGATCACTATTAGAATTTAGCGTCAAACAATGCCCCCAACTTTGGGTGATAGAATTTCCATTGAAAACTGGAATTTCCACTAGACTGAGGAAGGATGGTCTGGTGGTGAGAGTGCTAGCCTGAGACTTGGGAGCCTGGAGCCTGGATCATATAAGTATTCTAGATACAAATAAATGACTACTGGGGGACACTTAGTCTCTAAGGTGCCACAAGTACTCCTGTTCTTTTTACCTGAACCTCAGTTATCCAAAACCGAGTAATCAAGCTTGACCTGTAAATAGAATTGAAGTTTGATTAAGCCATTTAATGAGTTGTGCAAAGAAAGAGTGAGCAAGGATGGAATCTTCTAATACCATTGACCTCTGTCACAACGCTGAACATCCTGCAACCAAAATCCATTCAGCTGGAAAATTGGATGGGGTGTGGGTGTGGAGCAGGACTTCGCTGTAACTCACTTGCTATCACTGGGCTACACTTGCCTGATTGAGTAAATTGACACAAAGCTTTAAGTTGAGAAGAGAAGGTGTCAGAAAAAGGCAATAGATTTTCCTTCCTTCCTTCCTGTGTTGGCATGTGCATCACCCATTCTCTTATAACCTGTGTTTTTCTAGGTCTTTCACAACTCTAGATTTCTCAGCAGGGTTAAAAGGCTGCAAAACAAATCTTGCCTAAGGAAAGGTAAATGTCATGCAGCATCCCTAGAGAGAGAGAAATTAAATAATTTTAATATTATTTTTTTAAAAAGGGGGTTGATGTTTGGGTCACTTTCACAGCACAGACAACACTGCCATTACAGCATACACACCATTGGAGATTAATGGACTTTGCCCACTTGAAATCTGACATCTGCAGTGTCCCACCCCTCTTCTGGACCGCCACAAACACAAAAAACCCAGTAGGAGAACCCTCAAGACCCTGCATGCGTTCCTCTGTGGTGCCTGCCACCACATGCAGGGCTGGGAGAAACACTTCTGTAGAGCGGGGCTTTTTTATTTATTTTTAAAGAATGAACAATGGTAGGTATATGTGAGACATTTGCTTATCCAAATACCAATCCCTTCTGGCACTTTAGTCCCATGGGTTGGAGTAACTAAAGATTATGGATGCTTCAGTTTTTGGGTGCCCAAACTGATACTTTTAAAGCAGAGGTTAATTTTCAGAGAGAGCTGAAAATCAGGCCCCTTTATGAGGTCAAGTGAGAGACCCCAAAACTCAATGATCACTTGAGAATTCAGACCATGAATCTTTTGATTTTTGGCTACTCCCACTGTCTATGACTTCTGCTTATGACCACTCTGTTTGCTGTGGATTATGAAGCTATAAACTGATAGTTAGAGCTTAAGGTAAGAGGAACAGGCAGAAGTGTCTGATGAATTCCTTAGGAGTAAGATGCAATTTTTCTTCAAACATTAAAACAAAATATATATATGCCTTTGTAGCTGGCCTCTATCATTAAAATGGAGCTGGAAAAAAGCCCAGATCCAAACACCTTCAGACACTTTGGAGAAGTTCAGAGTCAGATCTGATCTTTTCATCACTACTGTGCAGCAATAATTATCCATGAGCGGAGGGAGAATAGAAAAAGCACAAGATTTTAAGAATTAAAACAACATTCCTTCCTACAGCAATTTCAGGGGGAAAAAACTACATAAATACTATTTTGTTTTATATGCTATATATATCTATATCATGCTTTTTCTATTCTCCCTCTGGTCATGGATAATTATTGCTGCACAGTAATGATGAAAAGATCAAATCTGACTCTGAACTTCTCCAAAGTGTCTGAAGGTGTTTTGATCTGGGCTTTTTTCCAGCTCCATTTTAATGATAGAGGCCAGCTACAAAGTCTAGATTCTGAGTACAGCATGGAGCAGGATTTTGGTTCAGACACCTCTCTGGATAACTGGGCTGTATGTTCTAATCATAGAATATCAGGGTTGGAAGGGACCTCAGGAGGTCATCTAGTCCAACCCCCTGCTCAAAGCGGGACCAATCCCCAGACAGATTTTTGCTCCAGATTCCTAAATGGCCCCCTCAAGGATTGAACTCACAACCCTGGGTTTAGCAGGCCAATGCGCAAACCACTGAGCTACCCCTCCTCCCTAACAATGTGATTGGTTCATCTATGTCATACGTCATTACCATTTTAAAGCAATTATAGTGCCACTGAAGGAAGTGGATAAATGGGGTTCATGACAGTCAGCAGTGCATATGCTATTGTGGGCATGGAGCGGACAGCTACAGTTTTATCAGTAGAATAATGCTGGACACATTCCTTTGTGTGCTCTTGGATTTACTCCCCAAGAAAATGTGCCTTAATCATCAGCAGTGATGGAAAGGAAATTTAGCAAACATACAGGGCAGCATAATGGAGTTTTTGATAAAATATTATGTTTTCAGATCTCTGCCGGAGCGTGGCGGTTTCCTTTAATTCTACAACTACAGCTCTGGGGATTTTTCTGTGTTTGAATTCTATAGACCGCTCCATCAGCTATTTTGTACATTTTGTTAGAGCACCTTAAGCAAACTGGAAACAGTGCCCATTGGTCAATCTGTCCAACTAATGTATTGCCATTATTGTAGGCCTTGTTTTTCAGCAGGCCATAGGCTAGTCAGTCAGTCTCACAGCAATTGCTGACATGTTTTTAAATCACTCAAGCTTAGAAATCTATCAAAAGAGGATACATACACTTTTTTTAAATTTGCTCTGCTTTAGTATTATGAAAATTTTATTTGGTACAAAACTGTACATGGTTCTTGGTAAGGTTTTTGGTTTGGATTTAAATTGATCCATTTTGAAGTCCTGGCTTCATCTCCATTATGTAGCCTGATCAGTTGATTCATGTATTAATTATATTGATTACTTAAGAATTCCCATTATCACTGTGAGGGTAGATAGGTTCTTGTCCCAAAATCAGACCCAGTATTATTAAAATTACTCTATAGTTGGGAATCCAGATGTGCACAGGTGCAATGCTCATGCTATAGGAACTCTTATATTTGCATATAGTTTATTAGTACAAAGTCACAAACACTCTAACTTGGTAAGGTAATTAGGGACACTACAGAATGTACATCTGAACATCCATATACTCACATCATCCCTTGCAGAACAAACCAAAAAATTAGCTGTTGTCTTTCTCATCACCATCACCTTCCTCATTATCACCAGTGGCCATCATTCTGGCACCTCCCAAGGGCTACATCTCTCTCTCCTCCTGCCCACAGGCTGGGATGCAACTTTTATAATATGTTATACTGATGCTACTCTATCTAATGCATATTCAGTAGGGTTTTTTTCCCTTTTCTTTATTTGTATTTCCTCAATCCACTAACGTTGAGGTGTCCTCCTATAGGTTAGTATATTAATACGTGTAACTACCATTTCAGTTCATGATCATACCTGCCATCCCTTGCTTAAGCTGATTTGCAGCTATTACTTCCATATTCCTTGCGGTAGCATTTACTGGAACATTCTATCTTCTACCATTGAGCAAGTTCTTCTTAGTTCCTAAAATCTAAAGGTAACCGTTGATCTATGCTAAGGATTATGGCCTTCTTAACCACACTTACGCTAATTTATACTTCCTGTAATATCTTACAGGATACTGGCCTGTAGGTTTCTTGCATTACAGCTGAATATAATAAAAGCAAGCTAGTCCTATAGGCTACAATTAGCTTTTTCCAAGTCAGCTCACGTTAGTTTCTTTGAACTCAGAAATCATTGTAACAATTAGTACTTTTCACCTGCAATGTATTTTTACTAACAGTGAATCCTCACAACATCACAGGGAGAGGAAGGAAAGAGGGAGTTATCGGGAAACTAGGTAAAAGAGGTAAAGTGATTTTGTCTAAGGGCACAGCGGGCGTCAGTGCCAGTATTTTAACATGACAGTTTAGTCTGAATACTCTGCTCAGACTAGTACCCCATCCCTTTCAGCTGAATATCCAATACATCTGTTAAACTCTGGGCATAGTATCAATATTTTAAAACACAATAAAAATCCACAATAGAATCCAAAAATAAACTCATTCAGCACATCCCTCAGAAAAATCCTGCAAGAATAGGCTTTTCAATGTGCCCTCCAGCCCAACAAAACTGGACTCCATCAGACCAAGGATGGTGGGAATGAATTTCAGTTAAAGGGCCTTTGTTGTTTGTGTTGTGGTTTTTTATTATATTAACACTAGAGTCCCCAGCTGAGATTAGGGTCTCATTGTGCTAGGTTGTGACGTTGCACTCCATATGCTTTATGAAAATATGCTTATGAATGTGAATATGATGTAACTGAAATATGCTTTATGCAAAAGATCTCTTGTAAGGTATCATTACAAAGCTTATAATCTACTGAGTGTGTTCATCCTATTTGTTTGCATGTAATATTTCTATGTCTGAAGTTAGGAGAATAAGCTATAAACTTGTATTACTCATGTAAACATATTAAGTGGAAGCCATTAAGGGTGCTTCAGAATCAATGAACTGTAAATGGCTCTGTTTACTTGCAAGCCTTCCTGTGTACATGTGGGCCAGCCCAGGAAGAATGGAGGCTGGGGTCTCACAGGACATGTAACCATGTCACAGGATACTGGGGTAGGGACCCAAAGACACAAAAGAGTCCCGCCTTGTGCCAAAGCTATAAAACGGGGTGGAACAGGACAAAGGGTGGCCAGTCATGAGAGAGCCCCTGCTTAACACCTCAGATGTCTGCTGGAACTAACAAGAACTGTACCAGAGGAAAGGATTGGGCCCAAACTAGGAAGGAGTTTAGTCTGTGAAAGAAGCTTATTGGAACATCTCTGAGGGTGAGAGATTTCTTGTAATCAGTTTCTTAATGTATTAGACTTAGACTTGCGTGTTTTTGCTTTATTTTGCTTGGTAACTTATTTTGTTTTGTCAGTTATTACTTGAAACCACTTAAATCCTACTTTTTATACTTTAATAAACAAACATGATTTTATTTATGAGCCCAGAGTAAGTGATTAATTCCTGGGGGAGCAAACAGCTGTGCATATCTCTCTATCAGTGTTATAGAGGGTGGACAATTTATGAGTTTACCCTGTATAAGCTTTATACAGAGTAAAATGGATTTATTTGGGGTTTGGATCCCATCGGGAGCTGGGTGCTGGAGGTAACTTGCTGAGCTGTTTTTGGTTAAAGTCTGCAGCTTTGGGGGCGTGGCCCAGACCCTGAGTCTTGTTGCAGCAGGCTAGCATGTCTGGCTCAACAAGGCAGGGTTCTGGAAGTCCCAAGCTGGTATGGAAAACGGGCTCAGAGGTAATTTCAGCATATCAGGTCCCGAGGGGCTCTCTGTGACCGAACCCATCACATAGGTAATGTAGACACACAAAGTAAGAGACAGTGCCCTGAACATCTTACAATCTAAATCGGGGTTTCAAACTCAATTTACCTTAGGGCTAGTGCCAGTCCTCAAATCCTCCCAGTGGGCCAATGTCACTCATGCCGCCCAGAACCCGCCCCCTAAAAACTCCAACCCCCACCTGCCTAAGGCTCTGGGACAGAGTTTGGGTGGGAGAGGAGGTCTGGGGTAGGGGATTGGGGTGCAGGCTCTGGGAGGGAGTTTGGGGGCTGGGGGAATGTGGGGAAGGGGTGCAGGCTCTGGGAGGGAGTTTGGGGGAGGGAGAGGGTGTGGGGACCGGGTGCAGGCTCTGGGAGGAAGTTTGGGGGAGGGAGAGGGTGTGGGGACCGGGTACAATATCTGGGAGGGAGTTTGGGGGAGGGAGAGGGTGTGGGGACTGGGTGCAGGCTCGGGGAAGGAGTTTGGGGGTGGGAGGGGGTGTGTGGGAAGAGGTGAAGGCTCTGGGAGAGAGTTTGGGGGCAGGAGGAGGTATATGGGGAGGGGGTGCAGGCTCTGGGAGGGAGTTTGGGGGCAGGAGGGGGTATGTGGGGAGGGGATGGCGGTGCAGGCTCTGGGAGGGGGTCAGGGGTGCGGCGCTTACCTGAGGCTACAAGGCAAGGTGGGCCAGGGGGCCTCCACACACTTCTGCTCCCAGGCACCGCCCCTGCACCATCCCATTGGCCACAGGAGCGCTCCTGGCGGGGGCAGCATGCAGAGGCCCAGCCCCACCCTGCCCCTGGGTCGCAGGGAGGGGCCAGCAGCCACTGGAACAAGCAGGCAGACGCTGCTCAGCTCCGCTGTGCTGCCGGGGCCCCTATGGGGGGAGTGCCCAGGGGCGACAGGTGGGGCCAAGGGAGAGACCTGGCCCCAAAACTGCTGGAGCCCCCCCCAGCCACACTGGGGCGGCTCGCGGGCCACAGATGGTCAGTGGGCCGGGAGTTTTAAACCCCTGATCTAAATAGACTAGACAAGACCAGAGGGTGAGGCTCATTCTCTAAAATTTTGCAGATGGGGCCCAAGAGAATAAGTGACTTGCTCAAGATCATCCAAAGCGACTGTGGTGGTGAATAAAAGCTCCTTAGTCCCAGTCCTTAATAACAAGGCCATCCTTCTTGTCTGAAGGCCATCCTTTGCTGAACACTACCAACCCTAAGACTCACAAATCTAGAAACTCTGTCATCTTGACTATCTTGTCATAGGTGCCGACTCCATGGGTGCTGCAGGGCTGGAGCACCCACAGGGAAAAATTAGCGGGGAGGAGTGGGGATGTGGCGTGCTCAAGGGAGGAGGCAGGGCAGGGGTGGGGACTTGGAGAAAGGGGGTGAATTGGGGTGGGGTGAGGGTGGGCAGGGGTGGGGCAGGGGAAGGGGGGGCAAACCCCCCTGGGGGCAGAGGGGAAGCCGGCGCCTATGCATCTCGTAGTCTCCCAACTGCTGTGATGAGTGTAAAAGGACCCAAACTTTGAATTTCAGCCAGAAATGAAGTGTAAACCAGGGCAGTCTCTGTAACACAGGTGTAATAATCTCCCTATGTGAAGCATGCCTGACCCAGATTGTGCAATATCTGAAGCTTGAGTAAATATCTGTACATAGCCCATCACAGAAATCTATCTGGATGCACAAAAGCATGAAGGATTGTGGCAAGGTTCATATAAAGTAATGGTCATAGCCTTCTAATCCAGCACAATCATATAGCTTAGGACTTGAATCTCTTTCATTGAAATGTAGGAATCAAAGGGACCTCGAGAAGTCATCTTGTCTATTCCCCCACTGTGAGGCAGAGCCAAGTAAACCTAGACCATCCATGACAGGTGTTTGTCCAGCTTGTTCTTAAAAACCTCCAATCATGGGGATTCCACGATCTCCCTTGGAAGCCTATTCCAGAGCTTAACGAACCTCATAGTTGGCAAGCTTTTTTTTCTTCTTCTCATATCTAACCTAAATCTCCCTTGCTGAAGATTAAGCCCATTACTTCTTATTCTACCTTCACTAGACATGGAGAACAATCGAGCACCATCCTCTTTATAACAGCTTATAATGTATTTGAAGACTGTATTAGCTCATTCCCTCATTCTTCTTTCCTCAAGACTAAACATGCCCAGTTTTTTAACTTTTCCTGATAGGTCAGGTTTTTCTAAACCTTTTATCATTTTTGTTGCTTTCCTCTGGACTATCTCTAATTTGTCCACATCTTTCCTAAAGTGTGGCACCCAAAATTGGACACAATACTCCAACTGAGGCCTCACCCGTGCCAAGTACTGTGGAACGATTACCTCCCAGGGATTTTTGCCAGGATGTTACACATGGGTCTCTTGAAAGGCCAGCTGCAGAATTTTCAGATGCCACTTTATCTTTCTGTAGTGTGCTCTGGTCCTCTGGGCGGCTGTTTGCATTGTCTTGGCTCACTGCAGTTGTGTGAAATTTCAAACTGATACAAAAACTTGCTATAGATGCTAATAACAATTTGGCTGTAGATAGAAATCTGTCAGGCTCTGTCTACAACTATATTTGTGCAAAACGAGAGTACTGGACATTCACATGTCCACCTCTCTCCCTCTTTTCTGAAACCATCTGGGTGGAAGCTATTTGTTAAGTCATCTTGCCTATTGTCCTAGTCTGATAATGGAGAAGCATGATGATCTACTTGGAGTGAGCAGGATATCAAATTAGAGTTACAAGGAGGTGCACTGATTCAGGAATAGATCTTTGGAGTTTGCCAGTTGCTTTGGCCAGTGTTATTTTTCAAACATGAGTTGTTGGGCTCAAGATCCCCTCCATGGAAAATTTTGAGGATTATGTCTGGACTCAGGAATTCCTTTCCCTTTTTGGACATTTTCATTTTCTGGCTCTAGACTTTTCCATCAATCTGAAATAAATGCATCAAAGTTGTATATCTGCATAACAATGCAATGTACGCAGTATGCTTTTTTTCCCAGATATCCCAGGTGGTCTTGTGGTTAAAATGCTCAAAACTGGGCGTCATGAGAGGTAAGTTCTGTGCCTGGCTCTGCTACAGACATCCTGCATCAATCCTTGGTACCTCAGTCTTCCCATCAGTAAATACATATTTCCCTCTCAAGAGTATGGGGAAGATAAATGCAAAATAGAAGTGAAAAAGTACCATTTTTCTAAGTTTCATTGTTGAAATTTAGTAACAATTTGGAATTTTAATTTCATATTTTAAGGATGCAAAAGTTGGGCTTTGAGAGGCAAGAACTGTCCTTTTGATGAGTCATCAAGGAATAATCACCATTTATTGTCTTCTAACACCTCCTATAAACTACCTGGATATAGATTACTGCTCATGGAAATTGGCACCCTCTGACTGAAGAAAAAAAATACCTGCACTCTCACTTTATAAGCCTCTACCAAGTAAGTATGGCAGAGGTGGCTATATAAAGCCTCATTACCTGTAGTTTGGATCAACATGGGTCTGTCTGCTATCTACAGTTGAAACAAATTATTCTTATTCTATGTTTTACTATGAAATTGTTGATACAGGAGACAGACTCTGATGTGAGATGATGGGTTTTTTTTCCTGATCAGCTTAAAAAACAGAGGAGATGGATGTTTCAGAGACAAGTATCAAAGTGATAGCAAAATGAAGTGTTTTAAGTGAAAAAATTCAGTGTCAAAGATCACCAGCAATAGGGAAAAACACTATATATAATATGTTACCTTTTTGACCACCATGATGTTTAAAAGGTATAACTCAGTCAGCTACAGTCTTGTGTTCAGATACCTTTACTACATGGTCAAATAAGATTCAGTTGATATTAGGATGCTTAGCCCACAATAAAACAGAATTTAACAATAATATTCTTGCTTTCTTAGGAGCTTCAAAGGAGCCTTGACAATAATGGTAACAAACGCAGCACAGCTGCAGCCCTGATCACCAGATGCAGATGCTATTGCAATGGGCTCTTTAGTTAACATTTTCAAAGCAGTCTAAGGGATTTAAGCATATCTCCCATTAAAATTAAATGGAAATATGAATCTAAATCCTTAGTCTGCCTTGAAAAGCTGCAAGTATGTAAAAATGTCTGTTCAAAAGCATGGATTACAATCACACATAGGTAACGTGTTTTGTTATTCCCTTTTACCAGCTTTTTGGAAAAAAGAGTCATATGGTCATGTACGTAATCAGTCACTGTACCATATATCAGCACGATGACACCAGTCTTGCTTAAATTTTTTCTGCCTACAAAATCGATATGCTTAGGTAAAGCTACCTTGGAGTCTGTGGCTATACTAGAAATGAAAAGCAGAATAACTGAGGTAGACTTTCAAAGCATCATGTATAAGTTGGTATTGTTATGAAAACAGAATTATGCAAAGGCTCCCAATGCATTGGATGAGCTTCCTTTTTGTATTTTATAAATAAAAATGAGAACTGGCAGCAATGCCTAAAGTTAAGGATTGACTAGAACCTTTCATTATGAGACCCTGTTTTCAATTGCTTATAACTTTCCCAAACTGTTCAGGCTGAAATTTTCCATATTGGGTGTCTGACTAGGGTTGATTTTTTGTGTGTGTAAGTTTCAGCAAAAAGGGTTTAGCTATTTTTGAGAATGAGGAGAAGAAAATTTTATTTTGCCCTTATTAGATTCTTACAACTATTTAATTGAGAAGCTCTATTGCCTCCATGTTTTGGAGCAGGGACTTGAAATTTAGCATATGTATATAATGTAAAGTGGGATTTTCTAAATTGCTAAGGAGGTTAGCCACCTTACACACTTGAAAACCCTTGTGTACTCTTGGAAATCCTATCCACAGTGTTTTAAATATTATATATTTAATTTTACATATGCAGATGTACATGTGAGTGTGTTGGTTTTAATGCTGGCATTGTAGTTTCTTGCATTGTGTAGTCACCTGCAATGTAGTGTAACAAAGGTGTTATGCTGATCTGACCCTCTGTTTATCTTCATTGAAGCACTACTCAGTCAACTACTGTTTCTGTTCTTGTTGTAAAGTGTTTTGAGATACCTTACCTATAAACTTTGCCATAACATTTAATTCTGTTCTGTTTTCCATTGCAGAGTTCCAGAGCTTACTCCTCTGCATCACACACAGAAGCAAGAGGGAGCAGAGGCATTGGTCTGGGCTGGAAGATTAGTTGTAAGCTCATAGTCAAAGTAACAGATAATATTGCCATAATGTGTA
This sequence comes from Chrysemys picta bellii, assembly GCF_011386835.1. Taxonomy (NCBI): domain Eukaryota; kingdom Metazoa; phylum Chordata; order Testudines; family Emydidae; genus Chrysemys; species Chrysemys picta. The sequence continues at coordinate 70,731,200 of NC_088794.1, read as the reverse complement.
GGCAATAAAATGGCCTTGCTAATACTGTTCTTCAATTTCTATGTTCTTGGAAGCTGTTGTAAACTTAGTGCTTTGTGAAGGGTGACTAACAGCTTTGCTGGTGGAAGTTCTCAATTTATCCAAAGAACAGATATAATGCAATCTTTTGGCTTACTGCCTGGCTAATGTGCCATATTCCTGACCTGATGGAACAATTTTTGGGGCCTGAGTTCTTCAGTCTCCTCTTTCCATTCAATCCCTGACCTCTCAATTGAGAGAGACAAGGAAATCAGTTTTGACCGGAGATTTTTAAATATATTTTTTCAATAGGGAATTAGATTTAGATCATCAAATAATTTCATATAAGTCATGGGCAGTAAAGTTGTTAGACTATTTTAAATGAAAATATTTTTCATTAAGAGATGGTCTTTTATATGGAAATGTTTAAAACATTGCATTTTTTCATTCCCCCCCCCAAAAAAACCTAGAAAAACGTGTTTTGTTCTTTTTTTGGCTTAGTTTTCATTCTCCACCTCCCATTTAGTGGCAAAATGGAAAAAGGTAAATAGGGGGCAGACAGAGGAGGAACCAGAATCTCAACATTTCAACCCCAAATTTTTCAATAAAAATGTTTGACAAAATTTCAAAGAGATGAAAAATCATTCTTTTTCAAAAACCCATGTAACAAAAATAATTCTTATTCTTTCACAAAACTCTTGGTCATTTTTCAACCAGCTCTACTAAACAATCAAATAGCATGTAACTTTTGTCTCTACCAATCTTGGGCATTATTTGAACTAGTGATTTAGAAGTGAAAGGTTCATTGGTCTTTCACTATTGTTTACCATCTCCTGAGCCATCCTGTCCTATAGGAAACTGTCTGTGTGTTTGAGCTACTTTTCAGACACAGGAAGAGTGACTATCTGGAAAAAATGTGTGGTTTCGCCTCCTCCCAACCCCCAAAATGGTGTATGCTGCTAAATTTTGCCAGGCTGACATGGAGAATAACTTGCTACAGAAAAGACACCAGCTTCAAAGTAAATCAGGATGACTTGTAATCCTCTGATTGATTTAGCACTGGTGCTATATGACAGTCTTTCATGTTCTGTAGATAGAGGAAGAAAAGATACTGCAGACAGGCTTGAGAAGAGCACTGTTACAGCCCTCTTTTTCCTTACTAACATTGTTCACGAAGTCTGATCAGTGGTTAGTCAAAAGTAATTTGGACTGAATTGGACCAGTTGCTGACACACACCCTTAATCTTTATGGTAGGTACATGTGGAATAGTTTGGGGGTGGAGATGGGGTACAGAGAGAAGGTGAAATATATCAGATTTCTTTGAACTGCCACCTGTAGAAGCTTGATCATGCATAATTAGCTGTGAGCTTTTGCACCCTGGAGGGCCATGGGTCTTTGAAGCATTAAGGACCCTGTATAATATATGAAGCAATGAAACAATACATAGCATGTGATGAAATTGGAACCACAACATGAAAGACTGTGATACATTACTAAGGGCGATCCTGTAAACAGTGCCCAAGCGCTGGGAGCTGTGCTTTCAGCACAGGGAGCTACACCCCTCGTTAAGGTGGGTTTTTTTCGAGCTGTGGGAGAGCTCTCTCCCAGTGCTGTGCCGTGACCGCCCAAGGCACGTTAAAGCACTGCCGCAGCAGCGCTTTAGCGTTGTCAGTGTAGACTAGCAGAAGACAAGAGATGGATACAAACAGATGGGGGAGTACAATGAAACAGACAACATTGGTCAGTATAAAAGGCAGTGGTCTCAGCACACCAGCAGTCAATGTCACATTTTTATTGTAGGCAGTGAAAAGGGATTTGAAGGAGAAGGATGAAGTGGCTTTGGGAATGTTTATGGAAAGCTCCTCCCAAGCACGAGGGGAGAGTTACGGAAGGCACAAAGGTGCTTGTTTGAAAATTTAACAGGTGGGTAACAGAGACTAACATTGTGGGCTGATCGGAGGCCAGGGTCACGTTTTCAATACTGAAAAGATGATAGGTGGGGTGGGGATAGGCTGTGAAGGGTCTTGACATTGAAGACAAGTTTGGTATACTAGAAAAGTGCAAGCCAGGGATTCAAAGAGAAGGGTGATGTGATCAAAGCAAGGGGCTAGGAAAATGATCTTTGAAGCACCATTCTAAACAGATATCGATGGGAAAAGATTGCATTTGTTGAGATCAGAGAAAAGGACATTGCAGTAATTGAAACATGAGATGATGAGAGTCTGGATGAGACTTTTAGTTGGGAGTGCTTTGAGAGGAAGAAAGATTAAGAGCTCTGTTTTAGCCCTGTTGAGTTATGTTATGAATTTAGTCATGCCATTGGGGTTATGCTGATAACCTATATCAGTTTAAATTCACACCTTAGCTTATACCTGTATAACTTTCCTGTGTAGACAAGTCCCTAGAGTTTATTACCTTCTCCTTGGACAGTAAATCTCTCTCTTTCATCACATACCTTGGGCTAGTAGTGCAGTGCCTCAAGGTCACAACAGAGATTAGGATTCCATTGTACTAGGGACTGTGAAAATGCACAGTAAGGCCTGGTCCACATACAGTTTTTGTACTGATTTAACTACTTCAGATAGCAGTGTGATTTTTATTTTTTGAATAGAGGAAATTAAATTGGTGCAGGTCTTAATATGGATGCCAGTATGAGGATGCCTTACACCTGTATAGCTTATTCCCCTAAATTTACAATTAAAAACACAGAGATTAAAATTAGTCCCATTTTACATATGGGGAACTAAAACACAGAGATTAAATGACTTGCCCAAGGTCACGCAGGAAATCTGGGATTAAAGGTGCTCTGTAAATTCTAAGAGATATTATTGATGTTTTATTAGTCCAGGGTTAAAGATTAAATTCAAATTTATTTGGGAGAGTCTGTTAAAGTATGATCTTTGGTGATCTCCATCCACACTCTTCCCCTCTCAGTATTACTGCCATTCAAGCTTTAAACAGATCAAGAAATCACTGGCGCACACAGAAAGAAACCCAGTCTGAGAATGTTCCTGATACAAGTAGTCTGGCTTCAGTTTTTCAGCTTTTGCATATATTGATCAAAGTGAACTTTTGCTGGTATATTTTGCCCGTTTGGTACTACAGCTCTGCATGTGTGGAAGTTATGAGCCAGAGTGATCCAGAGTGATCTCTGCTGTGATCCACCCCCTTTGAAATATTGTGAGAGTGCAATGGATCCCTAAAGCATCTAGGATTCCCCCACCATGGGATAGTCTGCAGCTGGTGTAGCTGGACTCTACCACCTATGCCCATTGCCCACAGTAAAGGACGTGAGGCTGGAATGCTTCTACACTTTAGCTATTCTCTGCTCATTTATTCATAAACTAGTATTAGATTGTTAGTCACCATCACTATATGCTATAGTGCTGGTCCAGTACGCTAATATACCTTGGAAATGACAAATTGGTAAAGCCTAAAAGTCGAGAGTGAAACCCTCTTTGATTTAAAATAAACTTATACTTTTGTCAGAGGAGATGACAGAAGGAAGAAAAAGGAGCTTTTGTTGTGTACAGCTGAATTTTAAAGACCCAAAATACTTTCAGGGAGGTGCATTAAGAAATACATAAGTAGTTATGGTTATATGGCCTGATTCTGGTCTTGTTGGAATTAAAAATAGGGAACGATTGCCATTATCTTCAGCAGAAGCTGGATAAGCCCCATAGTGCCCTGATGGATCTGTATGCCACCATTTTACATTGCTACAGATGAAAGTCTACACTATCAAAAATGACTGACACCCTGTAAAGGTATTAAAATATGCTGGTTATTCATTGAAACCTGCCTGAATGATGATGCAGTGTTTCCAGAATGTACGCATGATACCCCCACAGCCCATCTGTCCTGGAAAACTCACTTCCTTGCAGCTTCAGAAGCAGATACTTCTATTGCCTTCTCTCTGAACTCCTGACCACTAGACTCTTCATGGTTGTGGACTGGAGGGAAAGGTTTTATTATGATGATTGGAATAGTGCTAAGGCTGGATCCGGTGCCCACTGAAATTAATGGAAAAACTTTAATTGACTTCAGTGGATGTGGACTGGGCTCCTAATAACAATGGAATGGACTTGAAGCACTGGATATGCTCTATTTATAATTAAATGGTATCTCTCATTAAATATGTCCTGTCTGTCTGATTTCTTACTTTGTAACATTTTCCCATAGTAAGCCAGAGACTCCGATCCAATTTTATGTTGTACCAGTTATGGAAATTCCTCTGTGGTCAGGGGAAATGTCTGGTCAAATGAAAAAACATGTAACTATGGGTTAAATAGCTGTTAAGAGCATGAGTGCCTGACCAATGGTGCAGAAATCTCTTCCAGATGCTTCCACCTGATCCCCCATCACTCGAATTTCATTATTTCTTGTGGCTTCCCCTGAAGGAGTTAAATTTCACTGGCACTGGGTCTTTTTACAGTGAGGACTCCTGAATTTGCCAGTTCTCTGAATGTGCAAGTACCTGCCACTGAGTTACTCAGGTTAAAGTAAATGAAGACAGGTAATCCAAAAAGTGTCCAGTCTGATTAGTAAAAAGCATGATAAGCATGAGGCATTTCACAGAAGAAAAAGCACACGTAATTAATGCTTTAACGATTTACCAGACTCTTCATTATCAGAGTGTAATTATCTGTACTGAGAGTAGTAAAATATCACAGAGCCTGTTAAGGAGAGGCTTCCACTTTAAAGGGGCCCAGACTTTTTGTGGACAATCACGCTGTTCAGATAACTTAGGATTCATGTAGGTCTGGATCTTGAGAGGAGAGGAGCAGTGGGACTGGACTATGAAGGACAGGATGTGCTGAGCAACTTGCTGGATCTAACCCATAAACAGGTTTTTAAACCTTGCTGAATCCAGAAATGTATAAATCTATAGTCTTGCTATTAGAATTGTCAGTGGGAGATGAAAGATAATTAACACATTGCTGCATGTTTTCTATTTTTGGGTTTAAATACAAGTTCTCGCCTGTATTCATTCTCTTTTATATAAAAATTAGCCTGTATGTTCACTTGCGTTTTCTCCAAATGTGGAATTTCTCCTAATGTGGAATAACAAAATGTTGTTGGCCCAAGGCCCAGAATGGGCAGAATTTTTTTTCAGACCAATGACACGTTTAAGGTCTGACATCTTGCAACCTTGCAGAGCTAGATGTAGGAACTTTTTAAAATTGGAGAGAGGAATGTCCCAGGTTTGCTGCTGATACTCATTTAAGTTGACCCACATAACTCACTCAAGTAATGTGAATAATATAGCCACCAGTAAGACCTCACACTACTACCTATCCCCATGTATCTATGCCTGTGTATGTGTATACATGTTTACTCTAATGAAGCAAATGTACATATGCACATGTAATCTTGTGCCTTGCACTATGTGGAAGTGAACATTCTTAAAAATCTAAAAATTAAATTTAAAAAATACTTCTGTAAGTCATCCCTACAAAACTCCCCTTAAATGCAATATGAAGATTGAGCAATCAAGCACCTACAAGATAACAAATTCTAAAGTGCAGTGTTAACCTAGTCAGGTTGTACATCTTTTATATATCATTACATACGTTTAATAACAAATTATATTTGCTCTAATTTTAACGAAGGAAATGGTAAAATATGCACATGATTCTAACTTAAAAACCTTTCACTGTCAGAATTTACTGTGGTGTTTGAAATGATTTCTCATCCCAAACATTGCATTGAAGACAACTTTTGCCCTTTAGTTGAAAAGTAGAAAAAAGAGAAAACAACGTAAATGGATGTAGATTCATTAACTCAGGCTGCTTTCTCTGAACCTGCTGAATAGCTCTGTTCTGCAGAGGTGCCAAAAAAGAGTAGAGGAGAAAAAAAAAACATTTGATTTTCTTCAGACTTCAACTGGTTTTCTTTTTCACTGAGAACTATAAAACAAAGCCAAGTTTTAAGTTTCTAACATTAGTCAATCTTGTGGTTTACGTGGGTTGCAAAAATGTCAGCTGCCAGTTGTATGAAAAGTGGGTAAATGGTGATAGGGAATTGTGTATCTGGTGTGGTGTGTTTTCCTGCTCACGTACCACACAAGCCCAATCAATTTTGCTCAAGCTTTCCAGGCACCCATCCACCCCCCCAAACAACAACACAACCTTTAAGCTAAGATCAATAATGGAAAAGTTCAGCCAGAATCAGGAAGTTAGGGGAAGTGAGACAGGGATGTTTGGCTTGGAAACCGGAACTCACTTTATTTTAAATATCTGTATGTTTTTAGATGTGTTTGAGTAGTGGTGGATATATTTTTAAATGAAATATCAGCTTTCTTCTTGTACAGATGGGGCCTGCCAATATCCATATAAACCCACACTTATATCTGTTCTCAAGGAGGAGGGGGAGGTTATCTAGTGGTGTTTTTAATTAATATATATGTATATAATTGTCATATACACATTTACACATATTCAAAATCTTTCCTCTTTGCTTTTCTCCCTCCTCCTAGCCAAACTATCCCAAGGAAGTGGAGAGAGAGAGAGAGAGAGAGAGAGAGAGAGAGAGAGAGAGAGAGTGTGTGTGAGAGAGAGAGAGAGAGAGAGAGAACCTCCTCATGCGGTTTCATTATCTGGAAGCTTAAGCTTACATTTCCAAAGGATCCCTGTTTTTTGTATTTATTTGCTTATCTGTGAGGAGGGAGCAGAGGGAAGCGAAGCGATCGAGGACAAGATCAATTACTATTTTTCATCGTTGACAAAGTAATTAAGACTGTAGTGACTTGTTAATTCAATCGGAATGTCTGCTGCAGTGATGGATGCGGATTTACAGGCAGTTCTGCTTCAGTGTAGGGAAGCGATTATCACTCCAAACAGGCGGCCGGAACGGGGAATAGCTCCAGGAGGACGTGTTTTCTTTTTTTAAAAGACTGCGGGTACTGACTGACACAGCGAGCGAGTGAGGGGCAAGTACACACAGGTCTATGCACACGGCGAGCTATGCACCACATGCCGATCTGTGCACCAGCCGCATACACACACGCCCCCAGAGAGCAGAGGGAGTTTTAAGCACCCAGACGACCACAGGGAAACGGATCCATTCACCCCTTATATGGCCAGGGAGTTCATAACTCAGCGCGTAGGGCAGAAATTGGTTGACATGCAGGGTTTCCTAGCCCTGCTCTCCAGTCTCTAGGCCCACGGTGTTCAGCAGGATGGCGCAGGGGCGGGGCTACCTTACTCCTTTGGCGTGTGTTTGTTTGATGGATTCGGTGCAATGCTTAAGAGGGGGAGGAAATACACTCTGCGCTTAAAACTTTAAACTGCCCAACTTGAACCGCATTATTCTGAGTCATGGGTGCGCCAGTCCCTAAATCTCCCCGCTCAGCCTCCGTGTCAGGCTGCGGTCCTTCTGGGGGGGACTCTGTACAGTAAGGAAGAATCGCTGCATGTCCGATCTGGTGTTATAACGGCTCTCACCAGCCTGTACAGAGGAAACCTGGAGGGGTACCCCAAGGAAACGGTCCATACAGTTACCCTTCCTGCTCCCCGTCCCCCATCTCCGAAAAAAGCCGAGGATATTGTTAAAGCGTAACTGATGAAGAGGGGAATTGCGCATGGACGTGGGTGAGGGGAGCTTTAGTACTCACGAGTTCTAGCTATTTTGAACCCAAACGAGAATAGTACGTAAATGCTGATGCTTGATGCCCACTCTTGTGAAGATGACCCGGTAGTCACGCACTCGCCCAGCTCAGCAACATTTGTAAAATTCTGCACTAGAGACTTTCTACCCAACCTTAACTCTTCCTATCCCAGAAACTAGTAGGAAATTCACGTTCATGGTGGGTTGTGGAAGTTGGCATAGAAGAAAAAAACAGGCACATGACACAAACTCAACTAAACGGCATAGACTTATGCCTAGGCTCTACTAGCTGGTCTTTATTATAGGTAGCGTTTTGCATTCCTTGGGTTTACTGAAAGCCACAGCATAGAAATTAGAGTGCGCCTTTTAGCTTAAACTAAAGACAACTTCGAGTCAGCCTTTTGGATCTGTGTGCAGGGAAAGAAAAATTCCAATTAATTAGGATTCTGAGCGCGTTTTATTTTTACGGGCTCTAATTGGGTTTGCTAGGAAAGTCAGTAATTGATATTTTGAGGAAAAGGAAAAGTTGTATGAAGAACTCAAAGCTGTATTTCTTTTCGGGTGTTCCCCCCTCATTTTTCGTTTTGTAACTATCACCCAGTAAACTATTAATTACTTAATTCTATTAGAACCTTCCTGACTGAGGAAATTCTTTGTTCTATAATGTCTCCAACATACCTTTTTCCCCCTAACAACTTTCTAAATCGAACTAGTTTTCTTCCCGCGTCTTGTTTTCGTATAACTGAGAAACAAAGGGACAGTTTCCCGTCCGAGAAGTCAAACGTTTAGTTAGCACCTCACAGCTGATGAAATAGAAAAGATTAAGAATATTTCAGAAATTGGAATTGACCATTCAAATCCTGTCCTTTTAAAAAGCAAAACAAATCAACCCTGTTTCTGGAAATCCGTGGGTATGTGGAAAAGGCACTCAATTCTTTCTAACCAAAAATACTCCTTGGATCGCTGGCTTGTCGCTTTTAATTTAGTCTTTGAATGTAAAGGTATTACTATAATCGGAGGGGGAAAGGTAACTGAACTAACGACCATCATCAGTTCCCTGCCTCTGAACAGGCTGTTCTGCAGTTAAATATATATACTGATAAAGAAATACTGAAAGCTGCTGATGTACTGCTAAAAGAAAATAAAAGTAGATTCTACCCACACTTCCCACTATTTTCGAATAAACATAACTGGGAGGATGTTACATACAAATATTTAAAAATTAAGTATGTCGTTTGAGTTTCAATATGTTTTAAACAACAGCAGAAGGAAGATTAAGCTCTGCTTTAAAATTCTGAGTGTTTAATTTGAAAGTTTGGGACTGTGATAAAAATTTCCAAGAAAAATGATATTTGCTGTTCTTAGTTGCTAGCCCCAACCTCCCTCACCTTGTGGTGCTTTTTATATATTAGTCCTGCAGATGAATTTCTGCCTATGGCTGCAGTGAGAAGGTGTAATTCAAAGACCCGTGTTGAGTTATGATTGTGATGGGCAGTCCTTGCAGCTACATGTATAGTGCTGGGCTGCTGCCTGAGTCTCCTGGGCAGAGCTGGCTGCAGGGGAGCAGAGCTCTTAAATCACCTGACTAGGACCTACGACTAATTATGGCACAAGGCAGTAGGTAGTTTGGAAATAATGTGTGTTAAGGATTAGTTTTTCTATTGAAATCCGGGCTAGTCTTCTATAAGAGAAGGGATGTAGCAGTAGATTTTTTTAAAATTATTTTAATTTAATGTTATATTTGTTCCCGATTAATAACAGGCATACACTACGGATTGACTACACTTGGATATAACATAATGTGTGGAGGGGTTGGGAAGAAACAGAGGGCATATACTTTTAAATGGAAAGACAGAGAGAGTGTTGTATAAGGCACATCGAGATTTGTCAAAAGTAGATGTTATGATTACTTACTTTCAAAGCAATGACACGTTGTGCTCAAATGCAGTAAGCAGCCTCCCATAGCACCGACTTACAAGTGATTATTAAATGCATCGATGGATTCCTTCACTGGAAAATCAATTCTATCGCCAACTTAATATCTTGATTTCTAAAGAGTTTTCGTCTTGCTTGTAAAGGACAACATCTAAAACTGCACTGAACGTTGCATTCCCTCCCCCGCCCAACTGCAGTGAAGGGGGTATTGATGGAAAGAAATATTTCTTTACTGAGATGATTAACTTTGTGGGGTGATTCCGCTTCGATTTGTTTAGGTAGGGCTTTCCCCCCGGGAGCTGCAGGAGTAATAAACGCGTTAAAATGTTATTGTCTAATGGTGTAAAGTTAGGTGGAGGAATTATATGATGAACAAGGTTTTATCGTTGGAATCATTGTCAGATGCAGAGATCCAGGGACAAGGAATATCGAATGTTGAATCAAAAACAATAACGAGAGAGAGAGAGAGAGAGAAATGAAAGGCTTCTCCTGTTGACTCTTCTGCTATGGGTGCAATACGACGTGTTTCTCACATGTTCCTCCTAATTACCAGCAAGAAAGTTCTGCTCTTGCCAGTGCTCTTGCTGGGTTTGGTTTAGTAGTCAGTCCCATATGAATCACACTGAACACGCAATCCCACTCCTATCTGAGTGACAGCTAGCCGGCGCTCTGGCTTCTTCTTGTCCCTTTAAAATCTGAATCCAAGGGTAATGATTTATCAAACTCTTATTATCAAGAAAATGTCAAACGAAGGGCACCTTGCTCTGCACTGACGCAAACCCAATCTTTCCCAAGGAGCTATAGAAAGCTTTGCTCTTGGCTGAGCAAAATTCAGTCTATCAATCGCCTGTACTGCTGTTTTTACCTCCACCCGTTCAATCTGTTACTATTTAAGACATGGTAAGTGCTTGTTTTTCCGTCTTTGAGATGTGGTTAAGTTGAGGGGAGAGTTTTTCTTTAGAATTTACTTTGGCTATACTCTATGTAGTTTCTATTTGTTAATTTCACGTATTACTTCATGCAGAGAGTAACCGTCATGCAAAAGTATCAGAGGGGGAGCCGTGTTAGTCTGGATCTGTACGAAGTGACAAAAGAGTCCTGTGGCACCTTATAGACTAACAGACGTATTCTAGGTTGTGGGTGAAGGGGCTGGTTTCAAATGGGAACTGTCCAGGGTGCTGAAAGGCTACTTTCCACTATGGAAAAAACCTTTCTCAACCTGTAATATAGCCAACATACGAGAAGAAAGAGAACGTATTCAGAAACGTATGTACTTTAGACCTCAGTAAAATCGCTATCGAGTTCTATGCAGTGTCTCTGCTGACACTGTGTGGGTTTGGAGATTGTTAAAGATAAGAAGCATATATGCAAAGAAAACTGTATCGGGCAATTTTCTTTTTTGAAATGTGACAGTGTAAAACAAAGAGGGGCACACATTTTTAACATGAAATTGTTAAATGGTGAGATTTAGCAGCTTCTTTGTTTGTAACTAGCAATATTTAACCAATCAGGCTATCTGCTATTTTCGAAAATTTTAGATCTTTAAGACGAGCATGATTTCGAAAGCTTATTTTAAAATAATAATCCAGCATTTGTTATGGTATAGAATATCCCTTCATCGTGTTGTCTTTTTTCAATATTTAGAATGAATCTAGTATCTTCATTGGGAATATCGGGAATGCTAACCAATATTATACCAACTATTCCGTTTGGTTCCAGCATCTCTAGCTGCCTACAGGGCAGCTTGTTTATTGCCTATAAAAAAAGCCAGTGTGCATTGTTGAATGACAGAAAGGAAATGGGGCGTAAAATTAAAGAAGCTTTCTGCAACGGTGATAGGGGAAGGGAGCATTCTACAGTCGTGATGTGAAATCCAACAAGGTTTGGAGTCGCAGAGCTGTAGAAACATTGTATAGAATTATAGGTTTGCAGTCTCTATTATTTTTGTCTCCCAGTTATCTTCTCAGAATATTAGCGTTTAATGTGATAAGGCTACCGAAGAGATCCGTGTAGACTGAAATTACTGCAAAACCTCCCTAACCACGGTTAGCAGCAAAATTGCATCGCAGTTTTATGCACAGTGCTTATTTGTGAAATATCAAAAAAACAAAATCTTAACGCTTTTCTTTTTTTGGTGTAAAGTATGTTATGTTGTCATTTTAGGATTACACCAGTCAAAAGGATATGAACAAGCAGGTTGTCAACAGCCCCGAAACAGTTGCCCTTGGACAAATTGAAGGTGCGGGAGTTATACGAACCAGCCCTGAAAATGAACAGCAGAACCTACCTTCAAAAGCTCCGTCCCAGTTGGCCAAGGTCTCCAGATCTCTCTCCAGCGACAACAAAATGTCTCTATCTGAAGAAGCCAAACCGAACGATTTTGAGAGGACCAAAATTGGGATCTGCAAACTCAGCAGCACCCTAGTCCAAGCCAACTCCACCACCCGAAAGGATTCTGTAGAAACCTTTCCGCTAAAAAACATCCCCAGTGCAGGAAACCAAGGGCAAGCCAATCTTCTTCACTGCAAAATCCCCCCTTTGCAAAGCACAGACGGTGAAGCTAATCAAAGTCTTGGTAAGAGCACACTGGAGCAAAACAATGCCAACAGCGGTTGGGTGACCATGAGCCAGAGCACCGTGGTTTTGGGCACAGATGGGAACACTTCTGTTCTGCCTGGCAGTGTTAACGGGGTAAGTTATTTCTCTGTCGCTTTCCCCTCCTCTAAGTGAACCGGGTGGATCACACGTGTTTTGACACCATTGAGCAAAGCTCGTTAAAGTACATATGTATTTGGATTCTAGGTTCTAAATGCCTAACACAAAAAAGGTGATTTGGGCACAGTCCAAGGGGGTAATTACTGATAATCTCTCCCTCTCAAAAGGACCCCCTTATAGAAAGAAAACGGTGTGACTGAAAGTATGCAACGGGAGTTTCTTTGCTGCTGATTAATAATAATTTGTTAGCAATAGGAAAATGGATGATTAATAGTTCAAAGGCGCGTATTGAGCGGTGCCTGCCCCTAAAGCTCATCTGCAATGGGGTGGTTCTCTTAAAATGGGCGACGAAAACGATCCGAATTTGCCCGGAACGAAATAACGAAGCTCAGAATACTTGTGGTTGAATTCAGTTGCACATGGTCTTCTTCACGCTAGGAAGAAAAGTTTGTTTACCTAGTTTTTTTCAGGTCAACTCTCCCTTTCTGGGATCAAATACCAAGAGATTGCCCTGCCGTTCACTGGCCCCGTTTATAAAAGCTTTGCATTGCGCTAATACCTCTGCGGATGTTATTACCTGTAACGCATTGGAGGCTGTAACTAAAAACAAGAACAAAATCAGCCAGCCATTCCGCAAACCCTACCAAACCCTGTCCCTGACCAGCCACCGGGCTGGGATTGGTGATCAATCACTCCCTCTCAGACAGCTCAATCGTTATTTAGGGTCAGTGAGCGGCTCCTGGGCATTGCTGAACGATGTGAAAATGAAGCTAACGCACACCTCACACTCTCCCCTAGCAGGGGCTTCTCCCAGTGGAATATAATCCGGGAGACAGCCTTACTCCGGGGTTCAGAGCTCTTTAGTATTACCAATGCGATGGGAACGGCGCTGCGCTTTCTCTTCCACATGGACTGGGGACATTCGTATTTAAGGGAAAGAGGCGACCCGGGATCATTCAACAAAGATCTTTGCTGGGGTGGGGTGGAGCGGGAAAAAGCGAGCCGGCCTAGCTTTATACCAGATGTTTCCATGCTGCCAAACTGTGGTGGAGTTCTACTGACTCTACTGGTGCGCAGGATCTGACTCGTGAGGACCAATCAGTTCTGGCTCACTGGGGGACCGTTCTCCTCAGAGCTGCACGACCCGCAGAAGGGCAAAGCAGCTCAGGTACACGCCAAATATAGGTAACCTGGGTTAGATTTTTTTCCAGAAAGAATCGCAACAGAAATCAGTTCTCTGCCCATCGGTCAGGAGCTGGAATAAAAATTCAGGGTCCTAGAATTTAAGTATCAGATACACCAGGAGAAAATTCACGGCTGTTCATGGAACTCACATGGAAGGAGTAAGAAGCACTGGGCCGAATAGTTCTCGCTGTCACTAACCCCTCCCCAGTTTGAAACAATGCCCAAATTGAGGTCCTCTGTTGCTTCCACTGAAGTCAATGACAAAAATTCTCAACAGGAGCCAGATCCAGAGCGAGGTGATTGTATCCAATGGAACCGAGAGCGCCCAGAATTATTGGTGTAGATTGCATGGGGAGGTGGGAGGGTGAAGACGAGGAGTCTGCTTGTTATATATAGTAATATCTCGTTGTATTGGATATTTTCTCTCTCTCCTCTCCCCGCAGCAGCTGGTCTGTAATAATGTCTTCTTGCTGGGCCAGGTAATTGCAGAACTGAGATTTTTGTTTGATCTGAAAACAGTCACGTTGACAATGTGTTTTTCCCCTCCACCCTTCAGGATGACGATAAAGGGGATGAAAATAAAGCCCGAGGGAACTGGTCTAGCAAGATGGACTTCATCCTCTCCATGGTGGGTTATGCAGTGGGGCTGGGCAATGTCTGGAGGTTCCCGTACCTGGCCTTTAAGAATGGGGGAGGTATGGCTTTTCCTGTCTTTATACACCCTGCTGCTCTTCAAGCGATACTGAGCCAGCAAATAACTTGTCGGGGCGGGGAAGGGGAAGGGGAGTGGGGCGAGAGGAAAGTGCCTGGGAAAAGACCTCCCCCGACACCTGCTCTTCAAAACATAGCAACGAATATCCTGTGTCAATCAAAGATTTAGGGCTAGACCAAGCCATCGTTTTTTAAAAGCTAAAATTCACATTGACATCAATGGTCCTTAGAAAATAGCATGTTCTTAGCTTTTTTAAAAGGAGACGCTTTCCTACTTAATACTGGCCAGAGAGAGAGAGAGAAAATGAACAAACACATTGATAAAATTTGAGCACCGGATTTCACTTGACTAAGAACATTCCAGCCAAAGTATAAATTTAAAATAAATGTGTGAATTTAAATTCAATCGCATAGAAGCGGTTCTAATCCAAATACTTGGCTTTGGAAAGCGAAGGTAAAATAGGAGAACCCAAAGTAAGTATGAAATAAGAGGAAATCTCTGCAAAATCTGAATCAAAATCAACCCTCAATAATATTTTAGGTTGAACTGCGCATTTATTTTAAATCCCACTTCACTACCTGAGAAATAGTAATTTTTAAAAAGTTTGAATAATGTTCAGCAAAGTAAAATACAAATAAAATAAATGTGATGAAAAAGCAGTGTGCAATTGTGTTGCTTAACCCGTTTTATTATAGAAAACGCAATTTGACTTGAAAACATGTAATTAGATTTAAATAGTCTTTTCTGTTGAGTCCAACAAACTCTTACAGACAATTAGAGTGTTTGTTTTTCTTAAAAAAAAAAAAGTTGCGGTAATCAAGCAACTCTTACCACTGTCATATGGTAAAATATAGTGGACACGCCTGTAATTGTTTAAAATACCAGATAGACTAAAAATCCTTCAGTTTGTGAGAAGTGGATCATTCACATATTTCTGCCAAAGAATGACTTACTGAACTCCGATATACAAGAGGTTTTACAGAGAAAATCCTTTACTAAGTTTATAAAAGGAAATGTATAGGACTTTCACTGTAAATCCTTTATATATCAGAGTTCAGTAAGTGATTCTTTGGCAGAAATAAGTGTATATAAAATTTAAGATGGGTTTTATTCCGCACCCCCCCCTTTTAAAAATATCACATTTTCCGCACATATTGTAGCTTCCTGTAAATATGAGAAATCAATGATTGTACTGAATTTGGTATCTTCTCACTGGATGAAAACATGTTTATTTATGACACTCAGAATCTAGGTCCTCATTTTTTTCCTGTTGCTCTCAAGCCGATACACATTCCTTGCAAAATGCTGTACGTATATCCTCTGCATATATCGAAGTGTGTATTAGGTAATTACACACAACCATGAATCTTCCCCTTTAAGAGCAATTTTCCTGCAGTAATAAGACTAAACTTTTTGAAAAAGATCCCTAATAGTTTAAATCCTTGATTTGGAAATAAACTCTAGAAATGCAACGAATATATATTTAAACAAACTTTTATCCTCATCAACGTGGTAGCCAAGATTAATTAAGTGATTTTTCCAAAGAAGCATATTTATTGCCTCGAAATCTGACTCACTGCCCTGGCAGTAGTTAATAACTGTCTATAGAGGTTCTGTTGGGGACTCTTCCCAAGCTTTTCTAGGGGTTTACTGGCGTTAACCAATTTCCTGTTGAATACAATTGTGTTATAGAAGGATTAAAAGAAAAAAAATACAGCCAACATTGGAGAGGGACAGTGATTGGCACTCTCATTGTTAACCCTTCTGGGCGAGCACCCCAGCTCAGCTGTTACAGAAGAGCATGCTTGCTCATCTCAGCCTCGATTTAGACCCCTTATGTTGTTCTAATACACCAGAATCTCGGTATAATGGGTGTAAAGTTGCCTTATTCCCCACATTGATCACTCCAGCTGGTTACACCAATGACTCTTGCCCTCACGCTCACCGGAGACGGGTTCCCTTCAAACACAGACAAGGAAGCAAGACACAGTTGCAGTTGATGATGAGGGGAATTGACGCTAATTAATTAAATGGGGGTTACCACCTGCAGCGAGACTGGTATTCATTTTCAGACAAAATAAGAAAGCATGGAATGTGGCAAAGTACAGAAATAAATTCATAATACTCCCGGAGAATGAATAAGGAGCGATTCATATAATTAGAACAGGACTTTTCTCAAGACACAGTACTAGCCCTTCTTAATGAGTTAGTCAAACGCATGGCGGTAAACAGTATGTTTAAGATGAATTTACTGAAACAAAATGCCCTACAGTGTCCCTTCTAAACAGATTAGAGTACGCGGTGTTCTCACTGCAGCAGCCCGTTTTCATCCGCTAATACTCTAGTGGAGTAGGTTCTTTTAAGGCTTCCTAAATACCACGAATCTTTGTTAACTTGAATGCTGCTTGATGCTGAGAATTACGCAGCTTGAGCATTTCCCCACTGCAGTTCAGATCTTTCTTCTCTTTTCCCCAAGGTGCATTTCTTATCCCCTACTTGATGATGCTGGCTCTAGCTGGAATACCCATTTTCTTCCTGGAAGTTTCACTGGGGCAGTTTGCTAGTCAGGGACCTGTGTCTGTCTGGAAAGCTATCCCGGCCTTACAAGGTGAGCCTCAGTCCTCCCTTTCACGTGTAAGAGAACGTCTGTAGAGAAGTGTGAGTTGCCTGAAGCTTTAACAGACATTTGTAAAACATTTTATTTGGCATGGCATTGTCATTTGAACCACGCATTGCAGTCTTCATTTGACCTTGGAATGTTATTACAAAAGGGAATGTTAATTTAACTTGTCCTCTTTTCTTAGGAAATCCAAGTAATATTTTGTGTTAGATTTCACAATTATATAATTATTTTTTATAACAGATTTAAAAAATATACATATACTGATCTGTATTCAATAAGTGACTTGCATAGCCAATGCTGGGGTGTTGTTGCTGGGCCTTCTGGGAAACGGTTTTTGTATGTGCAACAGCTGAAAAATGTCTTTCTGCTTATGATATGGTCAGGTTTGGATATTTTACAATCCATTGATAGTATATGTTTGTAATCAGGAATATGTGTGATCATACTAGCCTTTTGTCTCCTTTCTTTTTCAGGCTGTGGCATTGCTATGCTGATCATCTCTGTTCTAATAGCCATATACTATAATATTATTATGTGCTACACACTTTTCTACCTTTTTGCATCCTTTGTACGTGTATTACCCTGGGCTTCCTGCACCAATCCTTGGAATACACCAGACTGCAAAGATAAAAACAAACTTTTATTAGGTAAGTTGTGATACGCTTTTTAAAAATTTTATTTTAAAGGACGTTCCTTACAAGTTGGGTTGGAGGAGATATTGTACCTATGACGCTTTATTAGGAACTAACACTGTAGTCCTTATTTCGACAACAATCCCACTGATGTCAGATCCTGAATGTCATTGGCAGTATCATTTGATGCAGTTGGTTTAAAGTGATATGTATAATCATGCACTCTTCTCTCAGATCCGTTGGTTGAATTTTGTTTGTTTGTTTTATTTTGGAAAAAAATCAATAATAAAGAAGGCCCAAAATGACCTTTTAGCCAAAATGGATTTTTGTCAATTTTTTTCAGTTCTCCCATGAAAAATTGGAAGCTGAAAACTGAAATATTATTGGTGAGGTTTGGTTTTCAGTAAAAGTTTTTGGCTTTTTATGAAAACTTACAATTTTTACCAAAAGCCAAAGAATTTTACTGAAAACAGGTTTAGAAAACAGAAACAAACAAAATCTAAAACCTGAAAATTAGTGGGGGGAAAACGTTTTTATACTTCCCACAAAAATAAATGGCGTTTTTTTATCAGCTCTCTTTAACAGTAATATGGTACTTGCAAGTTCCCTTTAGGTTCCTTCCATCTGTGCTTCCAATATCAGATGAATTTTAGTGCATTAGGACTGGAAGTGCTATGCCAGTCACCTGCTTGTGCCGTGGAGCATTTCAATGAATCATTTATGATTGGGTATTCTTTATTAAGTGCTGTTTATAAAATCTCTTTAACAACCAATAATTTTTAAAACATGTTTTGGGAGGGTGGGGTGTAGAAGACAAATGTAGTTTGTGAACTGTGATTCAGTACTGACCAGCTCAGTTGAGCTAATTTCACCCACAAAGTAATCCCACTGCTTTAATTTCTAACTCACCAGGAATAAATATTTCCCCAAATATCCGATCATTGCACAAGTTTCCCTCCTAATCTGTTGGAGCAAAGCAGGCCAGAGTCACATGTTTCATTTTATGACTATGGCCACTGTACAATCCACCAAAACTCTGCTGTAGCAGATTTAAGGCCCTGTCCAAATTGCATGTAAGTAAATGGAAAGACTCCCATTGACTTCAATGGGCTTCAGTTCTGGCTTTTATAAAGTTGATACATTCAATATTCATTGAAGTATTTATATTGATTCATCTTTTTAATCAAACTTACTTTTTTAAACTATATTTGCATCTCTATTGTGTTTGAGTCCCGAAAATATTCCAGCAAAGGAGTGTGCTAGCAAGAATGATCACTTGCTCATTACTCAATAGTGGATTTTAAGTGGCTGTTTAAGGAAAGCCCGTTTCCAATTTGTAACTGTACTGTTCAGCCTGAGCACCTGATTCCAAGAGTTTCATTTGGTCAGAGAAAGGAAACCTACTAAGTGGCATGTGTATCCAATCTAAACTGCTTGCATTGCAAATCTTGAGAACTCACAATGCACTGTGCTCACATAAGCTACGGATTCAGAATTATTTACAGAAATTATTTCATACCTACTTTCAAATAACTAATAAATTCAAGAAATCTGTGACCTATTAGTGAATGATGCACAAACTGGACTGGGAGAAAAATTAATGGAATACATTACACCTTATGATTTATTTGCTCAGCTTTACAGGACACACATGGCAACATAATAAGAAACAAGGGCATTGCTTCTGAGGTTTAAACCCCCATGTTGTATGGATATAGGGCTCCTAGGCACTATGGTAATACAAATAATTTATAATAACTAAAACAACAAGGTAGGGAAATTTTAATAATTACTGATCATGCACTGGAGGCCTGAACTCTTAGGATTTGATCCTATACTGTTGATGTCAATAGAAAAGGGCCCTTAGGGACCAATTTCAAATGGGAGCATAGGGACAAATTCAGCCCTGATACAATCCCAATTTTTTCGATGGAGTTGAGTGATTACGCTAGGGTTGCATTTGATCCATAGTACAATCTGACTCATACTTCTAATATTCTGAAGTCTGTCTTTCACGTCTGCCTGGGACCTCCAGATAAGCAGCCCCCCCTTGTCTTTTCAGGCATCTAGCGAAGACAGCTGTTGAACTGTGTGCTAATTCTGTAAAGCCAATGCATGATTTTCATATATTTGCTTGAAAATTTGTAAACATTGGCCTCTTTTAAAGGTGAAAATGTAAAGCATTAAACTCCCTTAAAATATTTAATCTCTTCGATGTCAAAGAAGCCTGAGAGAGTACAATCTGAATGCAGTGCTAGGGCTCCCATTCAGCAAAGTACTTGAGCAATGTGCTCATCCTTAAGTATGAACTGCCCCATGGAAGACAGTGTGACTCCTCAGGTGCTTAAAGTTAAGCATGGTTCTAGACAGGCTGTTGAATATAAGGGCTTTGTCTTATAAAGATGTAGCACAGGGATGATCAGATCTCATTTTAAGGATCCTTTATTTCTATCTGTAAAGTTGGGGAGTGACAACTGCAGGTTTTCCTATTGGTTTAATGTGATCAGTTTCTCTGACATGTTTATCCTTCAGCTTGCTCAGCAACTGAAAGGTTTTGCCTATCTTCAAAAATTAGCGTCAAGTCTTGAAAGGCAGAGATTGGTTTCAGCTTTCTTCTACAGGAAAAACAAGCACAGTTACCACTGGACTTACTTAAATTGCTCTCGTCTTTCCTGATTTCAAAAAAGTATGGTTTTAATTACTAATGTTTGTCCATGTAGATATAATTTCATGTTAACATCTTCCAAGGTAGTGTAATCCTTATTTCTGTTATATGTGCAGCTTTGATCAATAGCACTGCATGAGAAGACTTATTTGTACATGGTGGCAGGGGCTTATACTTGAAAGTACAATTGTGCCCTCTGCTGATTTTAAGAGGATAGTGCAAGGAAACTGAAAGCTTTACAGAACTAAGCTATCAAACGTTAATGCTGTGCAGAGTTGCTGCAGTGCAGCAAAAGTGACCTTAGGTGTCACCCTATGAAACCTCCTATGAGCTGGTTGCAGTTAGACGTGTAGATTAATAGTTTCTGTTTGTAGCACAGATTTCAAAGCCTCTTACTGTTTGTGATCATTGTGCTATGGCTCTCTAAGGCTTAGTCGCATTGGAAATGGGGAGAGATGATTCTAATACGTCTGTATAATATATTCTGTGTGCGTGCCAGCAAGGTGTATGTGTACAGGCACACATGGTTTTAGATTGGATTGGAAGGTTTTCTTTAAATAGATACATTAATTATGTATATGATTGCTCTCTTTAAATATATTAGAGGAATAAATACTAGCGAGGGAGAGGAATTATTTCAGCTCAGTACTAATGTGGACACGAGAACGAATGGATATAAACTGGCCGTGGGGAAGTTTAGGCTTGAAATTAGACGAAGGTTTCTGACTGTCAGAGGGGTGAAATATTGGAACAGCCTTCCGAGGGAAACGGTGGGGGCGAAGGACCTGTCTGGTTTTAAGATTAAGCTAGATAAGTTTATGGAGGGAATGGTTTAATGGGATAACGTGATTTTAGTCAAACGAACAGTGTGCCATCGCTGGTAAATAGTATCAATGGCCAATGAGGGTCTGGCTGGAGAATCTTGCCTACATGCTCGGGGTTCTACTGATCGCCATATTTGGGGTCGGGAAGGAATTTTCCTCCAGGGAAGATTGGCAGAGGCCCTGGAGGTTTTTCGCCTTCCTCCGCAGCATGGGGCAGGGGTCGCTAGCTGGAGGATTCTCTGCTACTTGAAGTCTCTAAACCAGGATTTGGGGACTTCAACAACAGAGTCAAGGGAAAGGGTTGGGACAGCTTTGTGGCCTGCATCATGCGGGGGGTCAGACTAGATGATCATAATGGTCCCTTCTGACCTTAAAGTCTATGAGTCTATAGTGTGTCCTGTATATTTGTGCACTTTGCATGCACAGATAGAATTATTAATTATTATAGTATCTATTTAAGGAAAACCTTCCAATCCAATCTAAAACCGTGTGTACTAGTACATATACCCCTTGCTCTTGCTCGTTCACGCGGGCGCGCACACTCACAGGGAATATATTTTACAGAAGTATTAGAATTGTCTCTTCTCATTTCCAATGAGAATAAGCCTTAGAGGGCCATAGAACTATGATCACAAACAAGTAAGGAGCTTTGAAATAACTGTGCTAGAAACAGAAAATATCAAATTATGCATCTAACTGCAATGAGCTCATAGTAGGTTTCATAGGGTGACATCTAAGGTCACTTTTGCTGGTCTTCATATCCGCCTGCAGGTAGAGCTCAGGGGAATCATGGACGTGGTGATATCATTAGAGTCAGGGGGGAAAGGAGATGACAGCTCAACACATCCTTCTTTGCTGGTTGCTTTGCAGTGTGACAATATCCATTTCAGAGAAGTCTGGGCTTTCCTCTTATCAGAGAGCTGAGCTTGGCTGTGTCAGGCAATACAAATGGGAAATGATGCCCTGCTGGCAGTGCTTAAACACCTATGAAATATTTTTGTATTTCATGTTTCTTTTGTATGGTCTCAAATAATTATTAAAATTGCCAATAATGATATCTTCAGGAAGGAGTTACACTAAACAGAATCATTCTAACTGAACATAGAGGTTTAGAATTATGTAAATTCTGAGTTAGGAAGTTTTTGAGCTTTAGAAGATATGGATAAATATTGAGAGAGAGAGAGAGACTATGCTAGCTGTCTGTTGGCAATTCAGCTTAGAAAATTTATACTTCCTACTCAAATGAAATACTCTTGAATTAACAAACTTGTTTGTTTTAAATTTGTTGGTGATCTTTGGGAACTTTGGCAAAGACCATCATTTCTGTAATCACAGAGGGTTTCTGTTCAGACTAAAGTAGCCCCAGATCACATATGGATCCAGATCCGATTTGAAGACCCTTAAAGTCTGGGGATTTTCAGATCTGGAATTTATTTGCATGTTGTAAGGATAAGTATTGACATAACAC
Organism: Chrysemys picta bellii; assembly: GCF_011386835.1. NCBI lineage: Eukaryota > Metazoa > Chordata > Testudines > Emydidae > Chrysemys > Chrysemys picta. Next base: position 70,708,835 of record NC_088794.1, on the reverse strand, counting down.
TTATATCTGAATCCAAACTCTCCCAGAATAGATCTTAGGGTTTGGTTTGAACCCATATGTGGCTAAGACTCAACCATATTATCTTATTTAACATTTATAGTGGTATGTTTTGGAGTACAATTGTTTTTCATAGGTATAATTTTTGTTGGATCTCTGTCTCTGTATTTACATCTGTTTAGTTGATGGGACTCCTGGGTTCTGTTCTCAGTATTGCCACAGATTAACATTGTCCTTGGGTGAGTGAACTGGGGGTCAATTCTGCATTATTTGCTCACCCATATCTTCCATTGACTCAAGTCCCTAAACTTCTCTGTGCCTTAGATTACCCATTGGTGGAAAAAAAGGATAACAATGCCAACTATCTCAGATGGGTATTGAGACTTAATAAAAATTATATTTATAAAATGAATTGAGATCTTTGGTTGCAAGGTGCTATAGAAACGTAACATATCACCATTAAATAGATCTACAGTATAAGTGTATTTCAGAGTTGTCCCCATCAGTCCCTAAAATGTTTAGTCGAGTATTTTATTTGTACCTTTTTCTTAACAGATTCATGCATCATTGATGACCACCCAAATATACAGATCAAGAACTCTACTTTCTGTATGAGTGCCTATCCAAACTTGACTATGGTTAACTTCACCAGCCAAGGAAACAAGACTTTTGTCAGTGGAAGTGAAGAGTACTTCAAGTAAGACCCCTATTTGATTAGGAAATGTCAGGTTACTTTTCTGCTATTGAAATGTGGGGATTAAATTGCGTGGGTCACTTATGACTGGTTCCAGAAAACTGGAACTAGAGCACGTGAGAACTGACCTTCAGGCATGAAAGATAAAGGAGCTAAGTTTCAAGAGAAAAAGGACCATCTTTTTTTGTTTTGTTTGTACAGTACCTAGCACAATTCAGTCCAGGTCCATGACTGTCTCTCTTAGGCACTGCAACAATGCACATAAATAATAAATAACAATTATTAATAAAAGGTATAATAATACATGGTGAAATTCACTGAAGCCTTTGGGTAGCGCAGAGAAACTTCTCAGCACTATAAGCGACGTCTAATGTAGATCCTTACACTGGGATAATGCAGCTTGCAATCATTGTCACTAACTTTTTGACTCTCAGGTACTTTGTATTGAAGATTTCTGCAGGGATTGAATATCCTGGTGAAATCAGGTGGCCCTTGGCACTTGCTCTCTTTCTGGCTTGGGCGATTGTGTACGCATCCTTGGCTAAAGGAATCAAGACATCGGGAAAAGTGAGAATATTTCTTTACCACAGTAAACCAGTAACAGTACACTATGTTGCTTTAAATCCATAGCACTTATAGTTTAAGACAGTGAATCAGTTGGAAGTTGCTAAAAGCAAAAGTTTTTATGGGACCTGACTGGAAGTTGAACTTACTAGGTACCATCAGCAGGGCCAGTGGAAAATGGCAGGAAGAGAGGCTGGTTGCTACTTTATGGAACATTTTGAGAGGGGATGATCCCATGTTATGGGAAGTTCATGGAGTGATCTCATTTTGAATCCAGGCCTATTTTCCTTGTACACTCAAGGTTGGAGCTGGGCAAAATATTTTGACGAAAACCTTCTTTGCGCAAAAATGCAGATTTGGTGACAGCGAAACATTTTGAAAATTTGTTTTGATTTCACTGAATTGTTTTGTTCAAAAATTATGAAAAAATTGAAATATTTCATTTTGCTATTTAAAAAATAAAACATTTTGATTTTTGATTCAAAAGGATTTTTCATTTCAAAATCTCCTTTAACTTTAAGAAAATTTAAAAATTATTAATTCTTAAAAACAAAATAAAACATTTTGTTTGAGCAGAAACTATTTTCTTTCTTTTTGATTTGCCAACAATTTTGAAAAGTGCCATTTTTGGTTCAACCCAAAATGTTTTTTTTGGAATTGCCAATGAACCAAAACATCTGTTATTTGCCCAGCTCTACACAAGACTTCTGTTCACTTCAGGGGGAATTCTAGGTGCAGGATTGCATCCCAGATGGTTAACTTAACTCAGTGGTTCTCAAACTGTGTTTCAGGACTCCAGAGTGGGTTACAAACCTGTTTTAATGGGGTTGCCAGGGCTGGTGTTAGACTTGCTGGGGTCCAGACCGAAACCCAAGCCCAAGCACGACTGTCCGAGGCAGAAGCCAAAGTGCAAGCCCCAACACCTGGGGACAAAGCTCAAGGGGTTCAGCCCTGGGTGGTGGGGCTCAGGTTATAGGCCCCCACACCTGGGGCTGAAGCCCTTGGGTTTGGCCTGCCCTCCCCCGCCCGGGGCAGCTGGGATCAGGCGGGCTCACGCTTCGGTCCTCCATCCTGGGGTTGTGTAGTAATTGTTGTCAGAAGGGGGGGTGCAATGAATTTTGAGAACCCCTGATAACTAAATTTCAGTGAAATGTTCTATTAGCATTTGCTCCTACATTCCCGATTGACTAGAAAGCCAGTGGAAATCGGCAGATATTTTTGGTGGGATGTTCACTCCCAGATCTGCAGAGGCTTTAACAGTGATCCACTTCTTTTTAATGTATTTGGCAATTATGTTTCCAGGAGACTTGGACAACCTTTCATATTTCTGTTCAGTGTTCATAATGAAAGCTCCATTAACAGTTACAGTGACACTTATGCAATTATGGGAAATGTCTATGCAGTGACAATCATTTCTGCAGTCTTGAAAATTAAGCAACTTCACTTCATAAACTGGGGGAGTCAAGTTCAAATCTGAGTCCAGATACCCCTTGTTTCTCAGGAAACAGTCATTACAATGTAGCTGTGGAATTTCAGACACGACAACTCTTGCAAATTGAGTACAAGAGGTACAATTTCTAACTAAAATTAAGCCCCATTCATGTCTACCAGGAGAACTTTCTGTCAGGATTTTTTTTTTCAGCCACTGCACAAATGTGTTTCCAATCAAACAGGAGTTACCCCATCCTAAACAAAGAAATGTAGTTTCTCTACTGGGCAGTTAATTCCAAAGTACTTTGAAAGAAAATGATAATTCATTTACATATCAGATATACAAAGCTATCAAGCTAACAAGAGACAGCTGGCTACACCCCAGCAGGGAAGAGAAACTTCATCTGAGAAAGATAGAAGCAGAGTAGGGCCAACCCTCAAATAAGCATCAACTGGAATAAAAGCTTGACATGTAGAGTTCTAAAAGTGAGGCTTAATTTTACTTAGAAATTCTATCAGCCGCCCCAGGTGCAGCCAGGGCTCCAGCTGATAGCCCCGGGCAGCTGCTCCCCCGCCAGCCTGGGAAGTGGGAGAGGGATCCCCACTTCAGCACCCTCAGGCCTGGGGAGAGGGAAGAACTCTAAGGAGCAGAGGTGAGGCTGGAGGCTGCAGGGGAGGGGCTGAAATGAAGAGGATGAGGGATGATGGGGTGGAGGGGAATGTACTGATGATGGGTTCTGAGCAAATGTGGTGAGTGCTGGAAGGATGAGCTGAGGGTGGTAGGGGTTGATGCAGTAGGGGAGATGAACTGAGTGGTGGTGATAGGGGCTATTGGGCTGAACTGAGAGGGGTTGGGTGGGAAGAAAACTGATAGGGGATTGGGAGACAGGATTAATTGCTGGATAGGAAATGGGCAGATGTGGGGGTGAGAGCTCCTGCAGCAGAGGCCTACAATCACCAGTACCTGTGGGGGAGTGGGCAACGTTAACTGTCACATGCACACACCATGGGGGAAGTTCAAAAATCAAGAGACTGACCTAAAAAATACAATATAATCTTTTTTTAAGATGTCCTGATTTTAAGGCCAATCTCATGATTTTGGGGAGTCTGACTCATGATTTTTGATCTCTTGAAGTTGGCAATGCTGGAATTTCCAGGGGTGGGAGCAGGTCTTCTCACTCCAGGCGTGATGGGAAAAGTTGCTTTGTGAAGGGTGTGGGAAAGAAGATCCAGAAATGAATAAACTGAGACTTGCATATAGTAGTGAAACTGGTTTTTTTAATGAACCTAGAGTTCATGAAAAACTCTGGCTTGTCAGCATTGGAGATTGAAATTCTCCATGTAGCCACAGAACAGGTTCAGTCTGGCCAGAAGTAATAAAGCTCCAGGGCCCTACCAATCTGCCACAAGCCTGTCCTGTAGGGTTCACCTCCTGTAGGAAAAGAGGGTCATTCAGTTTCCAACCCACTTGAGTTCTTGACAACCCATCACAGTAAGGAAGCCCACTCCACACAAGACCAGAAGGGGTTAAGGCAGCTAGATAGACCAATTAACTGCCTAGGTTGCACCTGGAGGAGGTGGACAATTGGACACGGCTCAGCTGAACAGGAACAGGTGGGGCTGGATAAAGCCCAGGAGCTGACAGCAGAAAGGAGCTGCAAGGGAAGTAGTTTGCAGTCACTCCCTGGGAGAAGGGAGATGTGTTTGAGGCTATAGAGGCAAGTAGCCTACAGTTGTGCAGCTGGCAAACCCAGAGAGGGGGGAGAGCCAGAAAGGTGGGAAAAGCACCAAGGTATAGGATAGTGCAGACCCTGGCTGCTGATCAAAGGGCCCCAGAGCTGGTACCCAGAATTGAGGGTGAGTCTGTGTTCTCCTGCCAGCCACTGAGGAAGTGGCACAGACCAGGCAGTGGAGAGTGGACTGCCTGGGACAGTTCACCCTGAAAGACTTGTGATACCTTGGAAGGGGAGGTCTATAGTGACCTGGCTCGAAGCTGCAGCTAAACTGAAATGAGTGCCCATGCAGACTTCTGTACCAATTTACCTAAATAGGTTTAAAATGAAACCTTTAAAGCAGTGCCACTTTCTCATGTAGATAAGCCCTTAGAGATGAAAGGCTGAGCCATCCAGTTTTTCTAGTTACTTGGCCATATTCATGTTTAGTGTTACTCCTCTGACATTAGAGGAGTTATATTAGGGATGAATGGTGCCTAGAGTTTTCATTATAGTCCTTTGTGTGCAGTTGGGGTTGGGCATTCATTTGGTAGAATGCACTCTTTAATCATGCTACCTTTCAAATAGAACAAGCCAAATTCAGATCTTAAAAGCAATTTGGATGAAATAAAAGAAAGGGATGTAGAATTATCCCCTTTTCTATTTTATTTTTTAATTGGAGATATTTGTCTGCAAAGGCTGTCTAACATAATACGGGAAGCAGTGCACTGAATTAGGAAGCCATACAGTGGCAATCTTATTTTTTACCTGAATTAATTAGAAAAATGGCATATTTCAGGTATCTGAAAACTGCAGCATCTTATTTTTCTTTTAACTGAAATTTTCCACTGGCCACCATTATAAGCTTTGCAACTGCATGTTCCTTTTTGATGAGTAATTACTCAGTGAAAACAATATTACTGTTTGGACTTTCCAGTCAGGTGTGTATCTATTTTGGGAATAACTCAGTGCTGCGATGTCTACTGCCAACTCAAAATCTAGGCGTCTTCAAATTAATTTTTTGGAAGAGATCAATATCAAGATTCCTAACCAGAAACACCTCAAAACACGCAGTTAGTGATGGCTTATTCATTTGTTATACATTTATATCAATATTAATTATGACATATTAATGTACATTATCTATAACTGTGTTAATAATGTGCTGAGTGTTTATTGACTGAAGTTCCATGAAAAATGCTTCCAGTGTCATTAAAGTCAATACAGATTTTGAGATTGCGTTTTCGTTAAGATGTTTCTTCTACACATCCCATGATCACAAATATTCTATGATTATACATATTTTCATAACTAAGTGATTAAGGAGCTTAAATTCCCTTTAAAAATAACTTAAGGATACGTCTCATTAAAAGTCATGTGACATAACGATTATAGCACAAATTTTAAATATTTACAACCAAAAGACCAGGGACCAGAATTATTTTCTAATGAAATTCATGTAGAATTTGGAATGAGTAAATACAGAAAATTGTGATCTGTTTGTAGGCTGAAAAAAAAAAGAGATGAAATTTGTTGAGTAAAGTATTTCATTAATTTATTTGCCCAGCACTAGAGTTTATCTGCTAATTAAACTATTTTATCGTATTGTCCTTTTGGCATGGTTATGAACTGTATAAATGATTATGCTTTGGCACAATCATAATTTTATATTAACACTGCAATGAGACAAAAAATTCCAAAGATATGGCCCATGGATGCTCCATGTATTCCAATGAAACTCTCCAGCAGGGGTTCCTTGTACAAAAGCTTAGGAGACAGAGAGGAGTAGGCTACCAATGGAGTAAGAGTGAGGGCAATTGCTGATCTCAGAGTGGGTTCAAGTGAGATGGAAGCTGGGAAGGTATGTTCAAAAGTCATCTCAATTAAGGGGGTTGAGGTGAAGGATCTCAGTCCCAATAAGAGATTCAGGAGCTGCATGATATAAAAGATTTCAGTTTTTAGACCCTACACCATAGCCTCTAGCAGATCTTGACTCACTCAGCATTTTTTATATGACCAACTGGAACAACTCTACATATCAGTGTACTGAATAATTCATAATTAAATGAGAGATCAAATGTGTTCAGGCCATTAGATACTTAGGGCCTGATCCAAAGTTAATGGGATTATTTCCACTGACTTCAATGAGCTTTGGATCAGGCCCATAATTAATGTTTTAATTCTATATTAAGTTTTAAGAAGTGCAAACCAAAACACTGCCGATTTAGCCAATATTGGAAAATGAGATAGATTAGATTCTTCACCAGTGTAAATTGGCATAGCTCACTTAATTCTCATAGAGCTATGTTGATTTACACCAGCTCAGGATATTTGAATTTGGTTGTAAACTCCAACTTTTATCTCTCCTCCTTTCCCCCTTAACTATCTAGCACCCCAGCTTTCTGCACCTAATCTTTAGTGCCTTTGCTATTGCCACTAGCAAGAAGTGGTGTAACAGTGACCGCATTGTCAGGATCCCTGGGAAATAAACCTGTTGTCTTCCCACTCTGCTCCTCCTCTGGGCTAATGTGTCCGTGTATGTGGCTGGGAAAATGCTATTTCTAGGCAGTGGTGGACTACTCTTATTTTTGTCTCCTCATATAGATCCAAATCTATAACATTTTGTGGTCTTTCTAGGTCGTGTATTTTACTGCTACATTCCCTTATGTAGTGCTCATCATCCTGCTTATCAGAGGAGTAACCTTGCCAGGAGCTGGAGCTGGAATCTGGTACTTCATCACGCCTAAGTGGGAGAAACTAATTGATGCTATGGTGGGCTCATTATTCCACTTATAACACTTTATATGAGTTTGTTTTCCCTATCAGACTTATTACAAACATATTTGAGATGTGGAGTATTGGTGTTTGAAAAAGTCATCTGTGGAATCTTGTTCTCATCTCACTAATTTATTGCATGTTTCATTGTGTTACATTGACTGGAGTGTGTGTGTGTATATATATATATATATATATATATATATATATATATATATATATATATATATATATATATATATATATATATATATATATATATATATATATATATATTTCATGTTCTATTGGAATATGTTATGTATATCTTAGGTGACTTCCCCAAGCAGGGTGTTTCAGAATAGAAGTGTGATGGATGACACAAATTGGGGGAGTGCTAAATAATGAAGAGGGCAGGTCACTGATATAGAGTGATCTGGATCACTTGGTAAACTGGAGGCAAGCAAATCATATGTGTTTTAATGCGACTGAATGTAAATGTATACTTTTGGGAACAAAGATGATAAGCCATACTGACGGGATGGGGGAATCTATCTGGGAAGCAGTGACTCTGAAAAAGATGTGGGGGGTAATGGTGGCTAGTCAGCAGAACGTGTGCTCCCAATGTGATGCTGTGACCAAAAGAGCTAATGCGATCCTGGGATACATAAAAGGGAATCTGGAGTAGGAGTAGGGAGGTTATTTTACCTCTGTATTTGCCAGTGGTGCCATCACTGCTGGAACACCATGTCCAGTTCTGATGCCCACAATTCAGGAAAGATGTTGATAAATTGACGAGGGTTCAGAGAAGAGTCACGAGAAGGATTAAAGGATTAGAAAACATGCCTTATAGTGACTAAAAGAGCTCAATCTATTCAGCTTAAAGAGAAGGTTAAGGTGTGACTGATTACTGTCTATAAGTATCTATATGGGGAACACCTATTTAGTAATAGGCTCTTCAATCTAGCAGAGAAAGGTATAACATGATCCAATGGCTGTAAATTGAAACTAGACAAATTCAGACTGGAAATAAATTGTAGGTATTTGACAGTGAGGATAATTAATCCTTGGAACAATTTACCAAGTGTTGTGGTGGATTCTCCATCACTGACCATTTTAAAATCAAGATTTAAGATGTTTTTCTAAAAGATCTGCTCTAGGAATTAGGAAAGTTCTATGGCCTGTGCTATGAGGAGGTCAGATTAGGTGATCACAATGGTCCTTCTGTCCTTGGAATCTATGAATACATATTTAGAAAGTACAGATTTGCTGAGTTGATGTTGAAATTGTTCTTGGTTAATTTTAACCTATTAATAATACAACACACTTGCATGATTTATAGGTTTGTTGTTTTTTGTGGTTTACTTTAGGGTTCATGATTTAATACACACTGGAAAAAATTAAGATTATTCTGAAAAGTGAATCCTACTTTGATCACTATCAGATCAGGTTATGTAACTCTGCTCCATCAGTAATTTTGCTTTATATAAAGTGCAAATGTGCAGGTATAGAACATCTGTTATAACCAATATCATAGGTAACTAGAACCCCTAACTATATATAAGGGTTAAGCTTGAAGAATTTTTGATAATTATTTGTACTGCTAAAATACACTACAACATGAACTGGAAAGGATTGGAAGAAAGGTTATTTCTCAGCTTTCAACATGGCTCCCTCCCATACAGTTTGAACTGATGTTTGAAAACAAGTAGTTTTATTAGAGCAGCTAATAAATTAAAACATCAAAGATGTACATGTAGTATGTGTTTACTTTGATACTGATTTGCAGATGGGCCATGGAGGAACAATATTAAGTTTAGGTTAGATTTTAATGATCAAATTCAAGTCTGAGCTAGGGTTGGCGTTCAGGTTCGGATAATTAACATTGAAATCAGTTCAGGTGTAGCAAGATTTTGGTTTCAAATTGCTGAGATCTCAGAAAATCTGCCAATTTTCCAGGACGTAAATCATCTTCCCTGACATGATGTTGGGACACTGGTTGTATCTGAAACACAGCTGGAAAATTGTCCCCTTCTGGTTAGGTTTTATGGGTGGCTTTTTCTTCATAGCTACTTTGCTTATATTGGATTGTTTTTAACCCATTGGATTGTGTTGTTGTGAGTAGTAAATCCTTTCCACACAACTCCAGTTTATACACTGAAAGAAGTGGACAGATTTCCAAAAACTTCTGAAAATCTGGCCACAAGTGTCACAGTGAGAGCTGCTGGGATTGAAGCATATTTTGAAAATATGATGAAGTTTTTCAGTTATGATAAAAATGACAATCATTTTTATTGCTGGACACAAAACCCAACATTTGGACAAGTTTTGGTTCCATTATTTGTGTTGAAAATCAGATATTAAAATTTGGATGTAATAAAATTATCGAACATTTGAAAAATGTTCACCTGCTGTACTAAATGAGGTGCTGATCTCTCTTGAAAATTTGGCCCTAACTACAGGTGCTAAGCACTTGAATATCAGGCCCATAAATGCATCTGAGGCCTGTGCCCATGTTCTGTAGAAAATGATCTGTAATGACCTATAGCATGGATAGTGTCTGATATTTTTATTTTTAAAAGCCTTGATCCCAGGTGTATTTTCCTCTGATACGATGAAATTCAGACCTTGCGGGTGAGTGCCATAACTCCCATTGAAACTGGAGCTGAACTTGGCTCATGGTGTGTAATTTAGTTAACACAAAGTGGAGTTACTTCCTTGCATCAAGAGGAGAAAATGCCATTTTGACTGGATTTGGGAATATGATAGATAATCTATTGGTATTGACTGAACATTTTTTTTCTCTAGATCTGCATTTTCTTTGTTGAACACAGGTAAATCCATTCTGTTTTATACAGAATGTAATTCACTGATTATCTGTTTTCTATATTTGCCAAAGGTTATATTCTGTCCTCAGGTAGGTGCATCGTTCTTGTTCAAGCTAATGTGCAATTATCAAATAGGCACCATCCAGTTGAGGGCAGAATTTGGCCATAAATTGCTGTCTTATTAACATCAATTGTGTTTGAGTTTATTTAAACCATTTGTGTTAACACCTTAACTGTAATGTTTAATGGCACCATTGATTTCATTAGCCATCCAAAATCCTTCACTGAAGCTGACACTATTTTTTCTCCTGTGCTTTCTTAGGTGTGGAAAGACGCTGCCACTCAGATTTTCTTCTCATTATCTGCTGCGTGGGGAGGTCTAATTACTCTCTCTTCATATAACAAATTCCATAATAATTGCTACAGGTATGGAGAGGTTAAATTAATCAATATTATTCAAGACACACAATCTAGTAGCTTAAATCCAAAATGTGACTTACCTCTGATTTGTTGAAATCTGGCTGGAAAGGGTCTCGTTTTGTTGTATTTTTTAATTTCAAAATCCACCACTCCCAAAATGTGCATTGAGCTCACCATAGTCCCTGTGGGACATTTGTTCTCATTACAAGCAGTCAGTCCCAGGATGAAAAGCAATCCAGAAAGCTGTCAAGGACTCTGGGCAGTGTCATGAAATCCAGCACAATTGGTAATCTCTGCTGAAGAGCAACTCATGCTTACAATTAGGTGAGGGTCAAGCTGTATTGAGAGATGTGTGAGTGGGTAACACTCAGTTTCTACTTACGTGATTCCTGTTTCTAACAAGGCTGCTTATTACTCTTGCAGTTTCATTTACACCAATGTTACGATAAAAAAAAATTCTCCAAGGTCACAAACTTAGGAGACTTTTTTTTGGAAGAAAAAGTTCTATTTCGTTGGTTGAAAAAGTTGTCTTCACTCAGATTAGTTTTTTACTCAGAAAACCTATAAAATAAATGGTCATTTAAAAAAGCGTCATTATTAAAATTCATGCAATGCCTATGAGAACGATTAACTCACTTGCTGTTACGTTGGTCTGCCCCCCTTTGCTTCACTGATACTGCCTTTTTAAGAAGCAGTCCTTCTTCCATTGAAGCAAAACTCCCATTGATTTCCAGAGGAGTGATTAGGTGCTGATTCAGGAAAGCATTCCTATTCAGAACAGCATTTAAGCACATGGACTTAAGCGTATCTTCGAGTACTTTTCTGAATCAAGACATTAGATTGTAAGCTTGTTAGGACAAGGACCTTATCCTTAACGTCTGTGAAGCATCTAGCACGTTTTTGGCACTACTTACCAACCCAGTAAGTATGTCTCTGCATATCTTTTTAAGTCCCTGGACCAAGATTTATAAAAAAATAAAGCTGAAAATTAGTCTCCTAAATTCCTAATTAGGCACCTAAATATGTGGCCTGATTTTTCAAAAGAGCTGAGGGCTCAACAGCATCCTCTGAGTTCTAATTTTAGGTTTTGTTTTTTAAAAATCTTGGGCCCATGTCTTGGCTTTATTAGTACTGTCTGGACTCCTCTAACCTTGGAAAAACAGTGCTCCAAAACATAAGGAAAACATGCAGGTGCGAAAACAAAATATGTCATCTTCCTGTTCTGGTGGCTTAGTGTATTAATTAGCTAATGGCTTAATGTATTTGGAAAATGTTTGCTGAACTTCAGAATTAAAGGTACACTACTAAGTTTAAAAAAAAAACCTGGAAAAAATTCTTACGTTATTAATAAATCTCATAGTATTAAAGCTGAAAGAAATGTAAGAAGCTTAGTGCTTTTTCACCTATTGGTTTAATTTTACATTTCACACAGCTTGGATGGTAAAATAAGGCATGTCAGTTTTTCTCTTTATATAATCAGTTTTGTTTTCCAATTGGTTCATTCTAGTATGGCAAGGGCAAATTATTTTAAAAAAATTATTTTACCTACATTTCTTTTTTAAAATTCATGAAACCATTTATAACTGTCTTGCTTAAATCCACTTAGGCCCAAAATTTAGGGTATGTGTTACAAAAACTCTTTGATCATGTCCATTTAACTGAAACAATGGATAATGCTTCCTACTTTCTCTCTCACACTCCTTTTGAGGCTTGTCCCAGCCAAAACCCTTCCTTTGGAATGAGATTAGCACACAGTGATCTCCTTCCAAACAGAACGTTATCTACCTTCAGCAGAACTGAAGAATGATCATATATTGTATTATCTTGTTTAACGGATGCTCCATTAGGGACTCCAGGATGCTGTCAGCTCAGTGTGGATCTTGACATCGCTTTTCTTCTTGGGTCTAATGAGTAAATGGCAGTGAGACTGTGAGCAATTCAATGCCAACTTGGAAAAACTTTTTTCCAGAGTTTGAATTTTTGACCAGGGGCTTCTTTATTCATAGAGTTCGAAGTGGGAGTCTGACACTGTATTAATGACAGAATAGACATCTTAGCCAGGATGTGAGAACTCTGAAGGGGGATCATTATGGATTCCTTTATAAAGTCACACATGCTTAAAGAATAAAGCCCACTACTTGGGCACACACATCTCCTGAGGCTGCTCCTCACAACTCTGAAAAGATAATGAACACTGTATCAGAAAGTACTTGAAAGAGGGACTAGATGTAGGAGGTTGGGGGAATGATACAGGATATGGAAAGCTTCACATTGAGATGTCTGGTTTAAATTCAGCAAAGACAAACAGTGACTGAAAGTCATGGCTGTTTGGCGACCTACGCAAAATCTGTTGGACAGGTATCCACATCACAAACAATAAAAGCCCCACCATCACAATTCATCATAGCTTTATCAGGCAGTTTCAACAGAGGAGGCAAAGACTGAAAGGGCAAGAGAACTGAACGTCCTGCTTAGCCCTTGAGAAGCTCTCTCCAGAACATTGTTGAGTTACATTGGTGAGTCAGTGCAGGGAATCTTGTACTGCTGCTTCTTGCGGCTACTGCTCATCCAAAGACTTCTGTCTCCAGGTCAGCCTGACATCTTTCACCAGCACTACATTCCCTTGAAAAAGGGGTTGATGTGTGGTTGGGTGGGAAGTATCTTTTTCAATATTCTTATTGCTTGTGCACGTTTGTTACTTGAAGCACATCTACTGTCTACAAAGCTCTCTTTTACATATTAAAGCAAGCTGGAACATGTCTTTTTCTCCTCAGGGACACATTGATAGTCACATGCACCAACAGCGCCACAAGTATATTTGCAGGCTTTGTCATCTTTTCAGTTATTGGCTTCATGGCAAATGAACTCAAAGTAGATATTGAAGATGTGGCAGACCAAGGTACAGTATTCCCCCCTGCTTAGATTGGCTTCCAAAATGTGTATGAATGTATTCAATGATCTGTCTTTAACTGTATTGTTATTGCACTGCAAACATGCATCAGTTGGAATAGGGGAGCATGGCTGCAGTGTGCGCTGGAGGAGCCCAGTTGCCATACCAGGACCTCTTGCAGTATAGGCAGCAGAACAAAGCAAGACTGTGGGTTTCAGGCCCCCGGCAGGACTAATTCAGATTAGCATACAGAAATTTATATATACTCTAAGCAGACACAGTCTGTCCCCCACTGCTGCTGCTTCTGCTCCCCCAGACCCAGTGCTTAAAGTAGATTGAAGAAAGTGTGTGTGTGTGTGGGGGGAGGTGGGCAGGGTGTCTAGCATCACTTGCACATTTGCCTCCTCCCTCCGTCAATTCTGCACCCTTCCCCTGCGGTTTCACCTCTTCTTCTCAGGTAGCTGCTGGGGTTCCTCACCCTTGATGCTTGGGAGGGCTGCAACAGGGTCCCCTCTCCTCCTTCCCAGGATGGATGTTGCAGGGAGGGAGGCCCAAGTAGCCATCCCATTGATCACAGGAAGGGAGGAGCAAGGAAGGAGCAGAGCTGCTGGACTCTTTCCGCTCCCTACTCCTCTCCTGTGAGATTGGGGTGTGTGTGTGTTGGGGGGGGCAGGGGAGTCCTAAGGGGATGGAGGAGAGCTCTGTTGGCTTCCTGCAGCAGCTCAAATTGGCTGCTTACAACCCAGGAGGCAGGAAAGTAGGGAAAGTTGCCTAGCAGAGGGGGTTTTCTCCAGGTGATATTACAAATATGCATCTTTCAATCACCTGGCTTGCTTTTTAGAGATTTTATTTCCAGGGTCTGGGACTTGTGTTGATGTGGTGCATGTTAAGCACTTCCCAGATCCAGTAACAGTTAAAAGGGGTTGCTGATATGGTGGTGAGATGTGAGGGAGGGGGGCTTTAATCTAGGGGGGTCAGTTCAGAAGCTGGGAACGTGAGGTTCTGAAATGTGGAACCAGGGAGAGATTTGTGAGCAGGGCTGGCTAATGGAGTGGGGTGGTCATAAATTGGAAGTGGTATGGATTGGATTGACAGAGGGGTGTGTGTGTCTGTGTGTGTGAATATGGAGTGAGTACAAGTGACAGGTGAACTGGTGCTTTGTCTGTGATTGTAGATGGGATGGGATGGGAGGTAGGAGGGTAAGAGCTTTATTGGCCAGGACAGAGAAAAAAAGTTGAGAGGAGCTTATAATAGCCTCACAGAGGGATAAATGCTATTCTCCTTCAACTTACTGTGTCTGTGGGTGTTCCACATCAGGATGTGCATGTGCCTGTACATTTCTGATCAGAGATTTTTGTCAGCAGTTTCTGTGGGTCTTCACCTGCACCTTATGGATCATCTTGCTGCAGAACAAGGATATATAGGGAGGGAGGGATGTGTCGCTGCTCCAGTTTCTTCTCAATTGCCTGTGGCTTGAGAGGGAGTGTTGCAGTGTCCGCTTGGTAGCTATACAGCTTTCTCGTTTCCTTTTTCTTATTTAGCACAACTTTTGTGCTTTTGGTGGGACTTCTTCCCCCCATTCTTTTTTTGCCTGGGTGGGGCCTCAGTTTCAGCTTGGCCCTTGGTAGCTGTGGCCTGCATGGTTCAAGGGCCACCCCTTTATCCCCAAAACTTTTGCCTGAGCTGTTAAGAATGCTTCGGTGACTGCCCCAGCTCTAGCTATGTTAAGCACAAACCTTGGGAGCCCTTCAGAGTTTTCCAGACTATCCAAAAGGAAGAGATCCCGTTCTCGAAGAGGGAAGTCATCCTCTCAACCTGGGGAAAAAGGAAACCTTGCATCCTGGTATGGGTACGCTGAGGCTTCTACCTCCTCTGGTACCGAGACCTTGGGTCCACCTAAGAAGAGCATGCTTCATATCAAGAAACCTTCCAGTAAGCAATCTCAAGTGGCATTGGTATCAGTACCAGAATCCAAGACTTGTAAGCTTAAGGAGTCCTCCAAGACCAAGGTCTCGAAGCCATTGACAATGGTGTCGTCTTCAGGCCACAGTAGAATGTGCATGGAACCATCCATTATACTGCCTAATGTGTTGATTCCTGAGAAATAGCATCCAGATTCACCAGTACTGTCCAGGATCTTTTCTCATAAAGACCTCTGCATCCTGGAAAAGCCAGAATCCCCTCTGTTGAGGGCTACCAAGAAGGACTGTCCGCCGGTACTGACTTACCCTTTTTGAAGCTGACAGGCTCCAGTCCTTCCACATACTTCTATGAAGGGTTGACCACTGGTATGATGTGGTCACTGCCCTCTCCCCCCATGGGCCTACTGAACCCTATTTGTCAAGGGACACCATGAGGGATTTCCAAGTACTGACTTATCCACTTGTTTTAGCACATCCTTCTCCGAAGGCTCGACCTCTGGTACTGATGTGTTTACTGGTCCCTCACTGGCCTCCAGTATTGACAAAACCCCCTGTACTGACACCTCTTGCTCCACCACTGACCTCTGGATTCCAACACAGGATTCCAACACCTTGCCCTTCCAGCCTCCCTCCCTGAGGTACATCCTGAGGAAGAACCCCCACCTCCCACCCCCAGCAAACAAATGACGCAGCAACCCTGCCAAGAGCAAACACGGGGTCTTGTCCCTTTTTCCTTGTGTCCCATAACATTGGACTCATTGGAACTTTTGGGCCCCATATGGTGACCAGTTCTACAGCATGCTGTCATGCAGGGGGCCAGTAAGAACAACGCCATCAGTAACAGGTCACCTTCCACTGGAAGGACCCCCAGAAGAGCAACAGCTAGGTGCAGAGGAGGAGACTCCACCTTCTCACAAATCGTCCTCTTCACTAGACAAGGCTGTTATCCTCTCCCTCCCGCCATCCTACATGGATGATTTCAAGACCTTTCAGGATCTCCTGAAAAGGATTGCAAAGGTCCTAGAGTTTCCACTGGGAGAGATACCAAAATCTCAACATTCTTTACTGGATATTCTACATGACAGGAATGTGTCCCTCTACTTTCCCTAGAATCTTTGAGCAACCTTGCAATCTATTGGCATCTACCTACCTGTGACAAGAAGAACACACAGCAAGTCATAGGCAGCTCAGTGGTCTCACCCAGTTCACTATCAATCCAGAGACTGACTGAACTTCTGAGAAAGAAACCTAGATTCCCTAAGAACGGGCCATCTTCCACAGTTATATCATAGTTGGTCACTTCTTCTAAATGGCTGATTTGACCCGCTGGTCGAGAGTCACAAACCATTCCCCTTTCTGATTCATATACTGCACCTATCCTCCCACCCCTCTGGGGATCATCTCTACCATTTCCTACCTTGCCCTAAATATAAGGTTGAACAGATAGAATACATGCTAACTATTTATGATAAACTAAGGGACTATTCAAAGTGATCCTCTTGTATTTAGCTGTGCCACTCTGAGTACCTTTCCCAGAACCGAGGAAGAGCTCTGTGTAACTCTCAACAATGGAAGTTGGTCCAATAGAAGATATTATCTCACCCAGTTTGTCTCTCTAATATCCTGGGGCTGACACAGCTACAACACTGTATATAAGTCAATGGTTGCAACATTCAGTAAAACTATTCATTAGGCTCATTCAATATCCTTACCTAAAGCAACCCAATTCACTAATCTATTTTGTAACCACATACAGCATGATGAGACACATTTTGCAATGTACTATGTCTAGACAGCAAAGAGTGCTTTTCCCTAGGAGCTCCGGTGCATATTGCAGAAGTTACAAAAAGAGAGAACTGAAGCATTTTTTCGATAAGATGTTGCATGTCCCACAATCTGAGGGATATTTAGCTTTGGAATTCAAGGATTACAGCTTTATTCAAATACTAACATATATATCAACAGAGTAGAAGTTTGTTGGTTTTCTACCTGGTCCATCTTTCCATTATATGTTTGCCTAGGACAATGGGACCCTGATGCTGATTAGAGCCTGTAATCACTACCACAATACAAATAATAATGGACAATAGCATCTGGGGAACGGTGCGCTGCCTTTATATTTAATGAAGGCAGCTGAAACCAGGGGGATTGTAACTAGTGACCATCCTTGGTTATAATCTCATGAGCCTTGAATGCTGTTCTCTTTCACATCAAGGGCCCACGATTTTGGTATGTCCTTCTCCTGGATATATGCTGGAGTATGTGTGACATCCTTCTCATGCGGTGAAGCTTAATGGTCCTTTTTGTTTCTTTCCAGTTTCATTTGAATGGAAGGTACTGTTGTATATTCTGTGACTGGTGTACTAATGATCTGTTTTCCCCCTCTGCATCCACTTCCAGTTAGGGAATGTTACTTTTCCATTTGTGACATTCATTTATTTCCATATTAATTTCCATATTCCCAACAGAGGCGCTGGTCTTTGGGTTACTTTTGAAACAGATATTTGTATTATTTGCTTGCTACATTTGACTGGATATGGCTGCTGTGGTTTGAGTATGACATTGCACTGAAGCATTTTGACTTATTTGCTGTACTACTTAATGAGTACTGGCAACAAGTAATGGTCTGATGAAAATGACAAAGGGAAGGGATGCTGTCCAGAGCGGAAGAGAGCTCTTAAATAACATTGGGCACAGCACTGTGACTCCTAAGCCAAAACTACTAGTCCTTTGGAGCATTTCAAATGGAAAGACAAGATGAGATTGCCACAATTGGTGTGTATGAGCACACAAGCTGCAAATTAAAAATAAATATGCAACCATCACTGATCTTTTTGTGTACATGTGATACGCTTTTAGCATTCCCACATTAAGTCAGATTAATCTTTAGCACACATACAATCCTTTCCAGGAACAGGAGGAAAATGAAGCACAGCCTCAGTGAGTCATAAGAGAAGGAGGGAGAACAGCACAGAATACAAAGAGGCTCCTAACATAAGGAGGACTGAAGAGTTCAAAAAGTGAATGTCACATACTCATGGCTCCTGGGCATGAAGATGTTTCTCTGGCTGCATTAATGTGTATACATTAAGCTATTTTTCTGACAGCTTTATGGTGTGGATAAATCCAGCAGTTCAAAGCTCAGAACAGGGTCTAAGGTAACGGATGAGCATCTTGATTCAAAGGCTGCATTAGTGAGTTGATAATGAAACACAGAGATCAAGAAGTCTGGTAATGTTTGCAGTTACTGAGCGCTCTTTCCGGAGTACGTGTTAATGAGCATGAATTTCCATTCAGTGCCCTGGGTCATTTGGTAGAGCTGCAGGATTCAAATGGAGCATAGGTAGCATAAGCTGTAACATTCAACAATCCTATCATACTGACGGGGAATATTGCCAGTGACGTGGATAGAAGCATTTCCTGTTCCATTCACCAGTCTTTCACTGAAGCATATGTTTCCCCAGAGCAGTGATATTTTTATATTATCAATGCTGCTACAACTAAAAAAAAATTGTAATGGAAGGAACAAGGTGATGAAAGAAAGAGACACTCTCATTGGTTCATTCTGTACATTGCTGTTCCATAGACTAGAAGTGGTAGTATGTAGTATTGGAAGCATAATCAGCTGGACTCTAAAGTTTCTCCTGAGACATTAAAGGTGCAGTTAGGATATAGTAAACCAATAGGTAATTCTTTATTTTTAGGATGCTGGGCTTGCATACACATGGTAGCTCCTGGGTTTGTTAGCTTGCATCTTGAAAAACTAGCTTGTGTGAGACAGAGTTCTACCATGTAGAATCTGTTTATGTTCTAGCCTGGAATAACCAATCATGGAATGGATTGCTTACTACACTACAGAAGCAACAACTCAAGTGAGTGAGGGGAGAATTTTACAGCACATTAGCAGGTCAACTCTACCTCTTCTCCCTAGCAAGAAATAGGTGACGTGCTATTTGGGAAGTCAACTTAAATTAATTCAGCCTTCAATGTCTCCTCTGTTATGTTTGTCAGACAACCTTTAGTGCAGTCCCATCTCATGGCTGGACTTGCTGTATGTTCATCCTGCATTAGTACCAAATCTGGGATCCAAACTTGGACCCTTGTATTTCATAGACAGATGCTCTACTGGATGAGCCAATGATGGTCTTCTCCTGGCCAACCAAGTGGAAACTGTGTAAAATTTGTTTAAACTATAAGTCATTTTGCCTGTCTTCCTGTGACAGGACGGTAATAGCAGTTTTATCATATGCAATCTTACATGCTTGCTGTACTGTGCATCTACTTCAGACAATCCTTGTATAATGATAGCTTGAAAGCAACTTCCCTCCCCCACCCCGGTAAAGAAACATTGGAAACAGGATTTGTCATGGGTTATGCGCATATGAGTGATAATCTCAGGGGGTGCTCCTCTGAGTTTGAAAAAGCAGTGAACTCCAAATCAACCAAGCAACAGAGCATGTTAAAATAACCCGTTTTGTACTTGCTGGGTTTGAAGGTTACGGATGACAAGTATCTCTAAGAGAAGCTGTTGCAAACACATGCATGGGAATGTAGCTCCATCCCAAGTATCCAAAAACAGGCAACATCATTTCCATCAGCTTTACTAGGAAACATAGATGCATGCTTTATTCTGTATGGCCCTTGAAGGTGAAAAAAGAAAACACTTTGGTGAAGAATGATCCCTTCAAACATACTAGGACAGATTCTTTTCTTGTAACCCATGAAATGTATAAAATTAAATTTCCAATTGTGTACCTCTCAGCTACAGAGTTGAGCATCTAAACAATTGCTGATACTGTTTTTGAGCAGCTTAGATGGTTCATTATACTACAGAGCAAATAAAACCAGCATCCACAGCATAGCGACAGCGAAACTTATCTGATGTGAACTCAAATAGAGCTCCTTAGTGGCACTGAAGTATCTCAAAAATGCAAGATGGCCCAATATAAACCAAAGGCATGAGATTTTGGCTCACTAAGGAAAATATATTGGTTTTTGTCTTCCATACATTTGTCCGGGAAAGAAAAGACCTGATCCACAAAGTGTCTTGAAAAAATGAAATACTGTATGCTGCTCAAAATGTTTCCTACAGCTGTCATTTTTGAGCTGAAATAATTTGCACATTATCCACTGGCACCTTTTCTCTTAACCATTTATCTATGTAAAGACAGAGCATTTGTGTAACAGCTGAATCCCTTAAGGGGTAAAGGTTCTGACTTATGCTGAAATGGATTGCACAAAGACGACTGGTTAACTGAAGCATGAACACTTAACAAGATGGCTTTTCTCAGATTGGTAACCAAAGAATTTGTGTGTGTGTCTGTTGTTGTATATTTCCATCTTGTATCTCTCATGTATTCATTCTCTTGTGTTCAGTCTTCTGAGCACTCACATTCTCTTTTACATGCTATCTCACCCATTCTCATGTGATGATTCCATGCTCCCTCTCTTTCTTATTCTTTTACTTAGTCTTCCCCATATATAATGGGAAATACCAGTGTTTTTAGGATTAATGCTTCCATTAATCAATCTTTTTATTTTAAGCGCTATCCTGATTCAAACAAATGATACTGCAGCCTCCAGAAATAATTTCAAGGTGTGCTGCTAAAATTATACTGGAACAGATGAAACATTTGCCAAACTGAAGTATGGAATATGGCTGCAAGCTTGGAGAAAGAACTGACAGCATAAGGGACATGTAATCATAGGTGTTAGAGATGGAAAAGACCAGGTAGTCCATCTCCCTGCCAACAGCATGGCTTCTAGTGCAGCAGTTTCCGAACTGTTATCAGCAGAGTGTTCATATGGTCCTCAAAGAAGTGGCTAGTCACATGGTGTTGGTTTTCCTCCCTGTTTCCACTCCTTGTTTCCAGCTGCATCTGCAGAAGCCCAGGCAAATGTGAGAAGTAGTATAGACCATAAGACAATCTCTCTTAGAATCTGGCCCATGGTATATGCACTCTCCCCCTGTCTGGAGATTGTTGATGATGGGAAATTAATTCCAGATTATGAAAGAAAGTTACAACTGAACTTCCCTGGTCTGATTTTGTCTGATTTGAAACTAAATTTGTCTGAAATGCTGTAATATCCAGGTTAAACATCCTGCAACTTGAAAATTATGTACTGTATATTATATATAACGTATGCTGAAATCCGTTATTCAAGAATAGGACACGAAAGCAATAGAATAGTAGCCACCCAGGGCCAAATTCTGCTACACTTACATTGCAATAGGTAAGACTTCACACCGTGGACTAAGGGAAGCAGTCTGGGCCTTAATTGTAAACTAGAACAAAATAGCATTGTATTGTTTCCTGAAACTTAGCTCTTTCTAGCTCCCTGATATTTTCCTTCCTAAAAATAATCGTTGTCGCTCAAGATACCACAATCATTTCCTTTTTTGTCATTTCTAGGTCCTGGCATTGCCTTTGTGGTTTATCCTGAAGCCTTAACCAGGCTTCCTCTCTCTCCGTTCTGGGCTATAATATTCTTTTTGATGCTTCTAACTCTTGGATTGGACACTATGGTAAACTGCTTTTTTCAACTTTCTTCTTGCTCCACCACTTCTGTCTTTAGGATCATGTTACATACTACTTGCTATGTGGTCTGTTACTAAACCTCTTTGAGAAGAGAGAAATGAACTGAGGACAATAATACTTAATTCATAGGGAAGCTTTGAATTTTCATAGTTAATGTTTAAAATGATAGGTGCTGAGCACAATCCTGTACACAGTGAATTTATTGTGTAGTCTATTTCTCCATCATAGCATATTTTGTATAAAGGCTAGATTATTATTAATGTTTTGTTTTTCTGTGATCCCAGTTTGCCACTATTGAGACGATTGTGACCTCCGTTTCAGATGAGTTTCCCAAGTACTTGCGTACCCACAAACCACTGTTCACTCTTGTTTGCTGCATTTCCTTTTTCATCATGGGATTTCCTATGATCACTCAGGTAAAATATTGTCTTTGAGCACCACTGTGACTTGTCCTTCAATTCCTCTCTCACATGAGATAATGGTTATGTCCCAGTTTCCCAATGGAGCCCATGCCTCCTGACTCTGGAATAGCCAGAGATACTGGATTTTAAGAACTGTTAATTTTGTTTTAAGATTCTTTTCAGAGATTGTCTCCTTCTATGCCCTATAAACTGGGACTCATGGGTACTAAGGCCATGTCTACACTGGGAGCACTTTACCAGTATAGGAATACTAGTATACTATGCCAGCAAAGTGCTCCTAATGTGGACACAGCTACATCTACAAAGCACAGTTTTGTACTGGTATAGTAAAACCCACCCCCACAAATGAACCAAGCTTTATTGGTAAAAGCATGGTTTTGCTGGTATAGCTGAGTCTACTCTAGGGACTTGTGCTGGCACAGCTATGTTAGACAGGCCTAACACACCTTTATACCCCTGAATGACATAGCTATACTGGCAGTGTAGACATAGCTTAAAGCACCTTTCCTTACAGGTGGAGGGATACAAAAATAGTTCCAATCAAATTTTGGAAAGAAATCTAAATTGTCCTGTAGTGTATTCAGCATACAACCAGTACATGCTGGGCTGCTGCAGTACCTCAGGCCATAGCTATATTGTGTGTGTGTGTGTAAATATATTTAAATAAAAATTTTACCTTAAAAATAATCTTGCTGCTGATGAAAGGTGCTGTAAGGCAGCAATAGACATAGGACAGATGCAGAATGGACACCAGTTGTGGAAGCTTCCTCACCCTGCCACCCCAGTATGCCTCAGCCCTGGCTGGGCTTCGTGTGTGTGTGTGTGTGTGTGTTACATTCCTTGCCCTGTCTGTTGAGATTGCCAAGAAAGAGGGTGCCAGTTGTGGTGATATTTTGCAATATGGATCCTTATCAACTGGGAGGTGAACTGAGAACACACCCACCCACGCATTTCACATAAGCCACTGAAAAGCTGCTAACTACTTCTGGCATTACTGACCTTGGGATGGATTCAAACCAGCAAATTAGAGGTGAAAAGCTCTTTATTCCATTGGTCCACACTTTATGCTATGCAGAGGGTGGGAATAGTACATAGTAGACAGATACAATATATAGCATATGTGTGCCATAGGTAATTGCCTTTTTTTAACTTTAGGGTGGACTGTACATGTTACAGCTTGTGGACACTTACGCAGCTTCTTACTCTCTTGTCATCATTGCCATCTTTGAGCTTGTTGGGATTTCATATATATATGGTAAGACATCAGTATTGTTGTTGGATAGCATTTAGAGATGGATATGGCGAAAGGGATGTTTACGGTACATGACGAAATAAGAAATAAAGGAAGTGGCAGCGCATGGAAGTTTAGCTTTGAATCTCCTCAGCAGTGCAATGCAATATTAGAAAACAAGAGAAAAGAGGTTCAGAAACATTATTTTAAATGAATGATTCAGTGATGCTTCCTTACCAGAGCAATTCTCTAAACTTATATATTCAGGTGATTACTATTTCCATAGCACAAACAGTGTGCTGGTCATTTCAGCAAGTGGTTAATTATGATTATTATTATTATACATTTATCCAATCGTATTGGATGAATACTAAGAAGTTGTTTAAAATATGCAATAAATTAAGCAATGGGTAAGATCCTCAGCTGGTGTAAGTCAGTGTAGCTTCATTAACATCAAGAGAACTACATCAGTTTATACCAGCTGAGGTTTCTGGCCCTAAAAACTGTTTAGGAGTGATGCTTTCAAGAGACCCATTCTTGGAAAGAGGCACTGTCCAACAATGGTACAAGGAAATGTGAAGCTCTCCCTTTGCAAAAGACAATCCCTGCCTTCAATCTTAATATTCTCCTGGAGACACTTGGTGACGTGTCTTCATTAGAAAATGCAGTTGTGTTAGAACATGATATTGAGGGGTCATGATGAGAAGCACAGTTCTGCAGTCAGTGCAGACAGGGATGAATTGTATCTAATGTTATATCAGTTGGTAGTAAGTAATCCTCTAATTTTCTAGTGAAGAGAAACCCTTGGGCACACACAATGTTTCATTTTTAGGCCCTGCTCCTGAAATGTGATGTGCATAGACACTTGGGTCCATCTGTAAATGAATGGCTCAAAGCTGATCTCATTTCAAAGCACATTGACCTTGTGGTTACTGTAGAATGTCCACTTGTTGCTGAGGGGTGAAAGTTATGTGAAGGATGTGAAAAGAAGGAGAGATTGGGGCAAAAGTGGTATAACTGGGGCTATTGAGCCAGTTTTACCTATTATCTTCTACAACAGCATGCTAGTTTAAATGGTGGTAGTGTCGTTGAGGGATGGGCATGGCAGGGATTAAAGTTAGCCTTTGCTATCAGTCTGTGCCTCTGACTCTGAGTATATAAATCTCGTTACCTCATTAAAATGAGTAGAGCTGAATTCTCTGAGTTCACAGACTCGGGTGGAGTGGGTTTGCGTAGGGATAAGTTAGGGCAGAAGTTAGCCCAATGAACAGGAAATGTTACCCAGCTACACAATGTGAAATGTTGAAGGAGAGCTTCAGGCTGTTGGATTTTGTTTGATCAAAATGATCTTTGCTTCCATGTCCACAACAGTTATGTATTTTAATTAGAGATGATTCAGAATTTATAATAATCAACACACTTGGGTAGAACAAAAATACCAGATAATATTGGTAATGGTTACCAGCTTGGCATCCAAATAACTATCCAAAAGGGACTCAGATCTGAAGCTTGGCAAGATTTCCTGAAGTGAAATCTAAAGGACAGATCATGGGGGAGGAGAGAGGGGTGACAGCAGTGGTGGCGGGATGCCTGGTTTCTGCTCCTGGCTCCTAGACTAGCTTGCCTCAGTTTACATGTGGAAAGGCAACGATAATACGTCTCTGCCCCTTTGGGATGCGGTGAGACTCAACTAACATTTGTAAAGCACATGCAGATCCTCAGATAAAATAGCAATGCATTACATGTGCAAACTATTATACATTTCCACATTTCATATTGATAGAGAGCACCCTGCACTCTTTTTCCAGACATGTTACAACACATCAGTTCCTCTCTCTTCACCACTGTTAATTATCTCCTAATTTTGAAAGGGGTCAAATATTTTTCAGAGTTAAGTTTTAGTCCTTGGCTGCTCATGAGCAGTTCCCATTGAAGTCAGCTCCTGTTGAAGTCAATGGAAACCACTGATGCATCCATCTAAGTCCAAGGGAAGAGTTGAGTGCTAAATAACCCAGAGTCAAACAGGGTGAGCATTATAAAGAGATGTTTATAATTTGAGGCAGAAGAGATGAGCAGCTTTTACCTTTGCCCTTCTCCAACAGCATGGTAGTTAAAATAGTGGAATGTGGGGGAATAGCTGAACACTTTTTTTTTTTTGGCTGAGCTGTTGGCAATAGGTGCTAAAACAGCGCAAAACACAGTGCCAGATGTTGTTTACGAAGTGGAGTGATTGCATATTGCTCTGTGCCAAAAGAAAGCATTAAAATGACAGGACTCTTTCATTGCATTCCCCTGTTTGACTTATTTGAAGATGAATTGAGTTCCCACGTGATTTCTCTTGAGAAGCTCAACAGTGAGGCCTGTTTATAAGATTTGTATTGCCACTTTGTGGTGGATTTTATTTTTATGGAAACACATAAAAGGAATCTAACAGAAAAAAGCACAAATTCTAGTAAAGCAGCAGCCTCATGGGCTATCGGAGGGTTGTGTGGGAAAAGCACAGAACTGAGGGTCAGTACCAGGGTTTTATTGCTGGCTCTACTACAGACTTCCTGGCTGTGTCTGGCTGTTTTTTCTGAACAGTTTTTCACCATTACTAATGTTAGTATAGCTACAGCAGTGGTCACAGGTAGTGCTAGCCATTGGGGGCCTTAAGCAGGAATATTTTGGGGGGGCCCCCTGCACACCAAACATACTAAAAACAATCAAATAAGGGGCTCCCTGAAGCTGCTCGGGGCCCTAAGCAATTGCTTAGTCTGCTTATGCCTTGCGCTGGCTCTGAGAGTTGTGGCAACAGAGGGAGCGCTAGTGCAGCCTGGGCTGCAGGTGGCTGTTGGTGTTCTTAGCACCATATTGTGTACACTTGATCATAGCAGGCACTGTGGTAAAAGCATCCTTGGGATGCTGACACTGTGTCGACACTAGTGCTCTCATGGTTGTTGTGCCAGTGTTAGCAATAGTGTGTGGGAGGAAAAGGCTTGTGTATTTCTAAGGCTCCACTGTGACCATGGGCAAGTCACTTAGGCCCACATTTTCAATAGAGGCCTTTAATTTTGGGGTGTTACAATTTTGGGATGCCCAACTTTAAGCTCCTAAAGTTTTAAACATCTCAATACTTTGCTGAGAGCAGTATCCACAGCACTCATTAGGCTAATTAAAAAAACGATGGGCTTGCATCAGGTGCTCCGCATTTTCTTCACTTTCTGTCATCTGGCTCCACAATGGGGCCTCTGTGTGCTCTTATGGACCTCTAAGTGGCCTCTACACAAGCAAATCTGCCCACGTGGAGTTGGTTGCAGGATCAAGGCCATGTGGATGTCTGCAGAAAGTGATGGGCCAACAGATGTGGGGTACTGTGACAGAGTGCAAGGAATGAACAGGTGAGATGGCGCGCTGAACACCTTAGATGCTAATTAATTCCTCCAAAGGAAGCGGATTGGGGTGATTAAATAATCAGGCTGATGGGTTGGGTGGATTAAAGATTCAATTAGCCCATCAGTCCAAGTCTGAGATAGAGTCAAAGGAAGGAAGTGGGAAGAAAAAGTGGAACAGAGCTAACTGAGTTCAGTCACACAGAAACCTCAGGTCCTGAGAGGGCCAAATCACTGTAGATGTTGTAGATAGACTGTTGCATTGGGACTGTAGTAGTACTAGAGGAGGGAAGTTGAAATAAAAGGTCACTGAGTACACACCTAATGGAGTTGGTGCAGTTTTTGCAGGGAAGAAGACAGGAGGAGATGCACTTCGTGTTACACATGGGGGGCTTGTCTGGGTTCATGATGTCCCCATTGGTGGTGACAGAGGACCAGATGGGGAAAGCTGGTACCAAGAGTTAGCATTCTGGTAATGGAGCAGACCTTACAGTGGTTGGTGGAGCAACAAAAACAGATGCAGAAAGCTATGCATTTGTTCCAGAAACCCTACAGGTGGAATGACAGTCCCTTCTTGCATGGCAGGTTGAGCAGCAGAATAGCCTTCAAGAGTTCATAAAGTAACAGGCGCAGGGGCAGCAGAACTGATATAGGGTCTGGTGAGTCCAGTGGCAGGGAACAGCAGTTGGCCGTGGGGTAAGCCTGTGTAAGATGGGCCCAACAGAATACCTTGATGTGTTTTTACTAACTTTTGAGAGGGTAGCAATTGGAGCTCGACGGGATAAGGGATCGTGGGCCCTCTGTGTGGTACCCTATTTGTCCAGGGAAGGCAGCCTGTATGGCCCTGAGCAAGGAACAGGCCTTAGTCTATGATAGGATAAAAGCAGCCAACCTGGACAGGTTTGACCTTTTGGTTGAAAAATACCTCTGAAATTTTGAGCCACTAGATGGACTGGTAGTGTGTAACCCAAGACAATCATGCAAAAATTATCAGACTGGGCAACATATCAGCTAAGGGCTGAAGTTCAGGAGAAATAAGGCATGATGATATTGGAACAATTTCTCCAGAGCCTCTCTGACACGCATGCATTCGGGTCCGGAGGTACCAGCTGACGACCCTGGAGGAAGCGGTTAAGCTTTCAGAAGAGCTTGTGGATGCAGACATTCCCAGGAAAGAATTCCAGACATTTCAGGAATTTCTGAACTCAGAAAGAAGGGGGGCAATTTGGCCATACCCAGGACGATTGAAACGGAAAAGGAGGAGATGAGGGTAGCTGGGGAGTGGTTTGCTACCAGTGTGGGTGGCTGGGACATATGAAATGGGGCTGCCCGGTTATGGAATGTGGGCGCTCAAGATTTTGTGGGTGGTCTAAAACTATTGGAGACGGGCAGAAAAAGAAAACACCTGCAATCCCTGTAAAAGTGGGGAGGAGGTATTGGGGGTGCTGGTGGACACTGTCTCAGGATTCACACTCATCTGGAGGGATTTGGTGGGATTGGATGCTGCCAAGTGGGATCCTGAAACTAGAATATATCCACAGCCCAATGGCAGAAATCCCCCTAGAGGCTAAGGGGAAGTTGAAGAGGGTTGGGTGGTAGAGGGGCTGCCTCATCCAGTCACTATAGGGACAAACTGGAGCCCCGTCCCTTATAAGAGGAAAATGAGTGTCCAGAGGCCCTCACAGCAGGAAACAAAACTAACAAGGAATGGAGCAAAGGGACTGGACATAGAAAAATCAAAGAACCCTGGACAGAAGACAGGAGGAAAACAGGACTTCCCTGGAGAAATGAAGGGAGGAAAAAGACAGCCTCGAACAAGGGATAGTGGAAAATAGTACCTTTAGCTTGCAGATGAAATAGTTCCAGGGAACCTCATTGCCAGAACAGAGGGAGGAGGAATCCCAGGAACAGTTCCTGGGGCTGGTGGAATCAGAGTTCCTAGTGGAGGAGAAAAAGAAGGCACAGCAACAGGCCCTGCCCCAAACCAAAAAAAAGAGGGAAAAGAGAGTGAGGAAACAGGCTGCCAGTGGTGCAGAAACAGTTATGGGGGGGGCGATCCCCAACAGCAAGTGTGACTTCTGTGGGTGGAAGATGGACAGCGACCCTGGGGGCAAGCATGAGCAGAAGGACTCCAGCACCTCCCTTAAAGAAAGGAGGGTGCAGGGGAAGCAAAATCTGTCTGGGAGGCAAGAGGGGGAAGGTGTGTGACAGAGTTCAGGAAGTGAACAGATGAGCCTGCGCTGTGATGACTTAGATGCTAATTAGTTCCCTAGAGGAAGCTGATTGGTGTGATTATTTAATCGGGCTGGTGGGCTGAGTGGGATAAATATTCAGCCCAAGTCTGATAAAGAGGCACAGGAAGGAAGTGCCGGGGGTGCGGGGACAGAGATAGTTGAGCCTAGTCACACATAGGCCGCATGGAAGGGAAACCTCTATTCCCCTCAGGTCCTGAGGAGAGGGCCAAAAGCACTGTAGCTACTGTAAACAGACTGTTCCACAAGGACTGTAGTAGTACTGATGAAGGAAAGTTGAAATAAAAGGTCACTGAGTACACACCTGCTGGAGTTGGTGCAGTTTCTGCAGGGAACAAGACAGGTAAAGAGGCATACCCTGCTACAGGTACCAATGAGCACTGGCTAACTCTGGCACCTGGACTCCAAACTGCTAAGCCAAAAGCATTTAGAATGGTCATTTTGCTCATGATTTTGAAGCGTTTCTACTAACATACTTATAGCATAGATAAGCACTTATGCAAAGGAGAACTAGGTTTTATATAGGATCTTAGTTTAGAATAATTAGAAATGAAAAAGATCTATTAGGTCAAATCTACTTCTCCTGACCCTCCTCTTAGTACAGTATTGATACTGTAGTAATTATTATTGTTAATAATAATAAATGACACTGACGTACAATATGGCAATATATATCCAATATAGCTTCTGAAATTAGTCAAGTGTCAAAGCTAAGAGACACCCTGGCTTTCGTTAGCACTAAAAATAAAGGGCCTTTTATATCTTAGATTTTCTTGGTGTTCTTATTTATGCAGGGTATTACCACAACACTAATTTAACCATACATTCCTTTATTAAATCCAAAGGCAGAATAATATTTATACTATTGCTCTAAACATGTCTTAAAAAGCCTAAATATTAAGCAATTTACTACTACCAAATAGTAACAAAACATTTATAAGCATTTGATCAAAATACTTACAAATGGGCTACCCCAGATGTGTTTAGCCCCATATTGGTCAGTTCCAACATGGTCAGGCAGGTATTCGCAAGGAGCCCTTCAAAAAAGTTTACTTTTTTATACCTTTTTAACCAAACTATGTCATTGCCAGTTATTGGACCTTAGCTAAGGCCAGATTGAAGGAGTTTTTTATATAGCCAATTGTTTACTGCAACTGGTACCCAATTAACCGTGTTCTATTTCTATTACTTTAGCTCAAAGCTTAAATGAGGTCACATTGGTATTTTGAAGGGTCTCTACAAGTTTAACACAACAGTTCTTCTTTCTCGTGATCTTACTTTTTTTTGGTCATATGTTTTGGGCTTATTGCTCATGCTAATATCCCAACTCAATTTAAAATCATAGTTCACTCATATCTATATTTCTACACATTTACTCCCTCAACTAGTCTCCTTGACTTCAGTGATACTGGTTTTATAAGGACTCCTCACAGGAGTAGGATGCAGTGTCTACAATTTGCACTGGCAGAGGTGGGAACTACATCTTCATTTGTGTATTTATTCTAACAGCACTTTAAATTGGCATGATGCATTTTTGAACTCAGACAATTGCTTGTTTTACACTCCAGTGACACCTTTCTCCACGTACTTGTACTCTTCATACCAAGCAAGCTGGCATTGCACCAGGCAGGAGCTTTTGATGATGAAATAAGTCTGTCTTCAGCTCTTGTTACACATTCTGCTTGCTGAACTCATCAAGTTTTTTAAATTAAAAAAAAGAAAGCCATGCTTGGTTATTTCCTTGCAATCACTTGTTTTTCATTAGTACTTGTGCTACATAATCCAATCAAAGCCTTGCATTCCACATGCCCTGCACAGACATTTATTCTCCACTTGTTTAGATTATGGATGCATGATTGGTAAGGAGCAGTTTAGGGCTTCACTCGTTAATTGAATCATCTGCATAATCCCCATCAGTGTATTTTGGAACACACAAAGCTGCCAGAGCTGGGTGAAATACTGCAGAAAACTATGTGCTTGAAGTTTTAAATGAATTCTTTTGATGCTCTTTGTCTTTGTTTCTTGGCAAGAGCATGGCAAAGATGTTTAATCTCGGAAATGTTCATCAACACAACTCCCTCGGGATATTTGTAGGAAGTAAATTTTGATTTGTAATTGTGGACATTTCTATCTGCATCTAGATATTTACATGGCCCTCCTCATCCTAGTATCTGAGCATCTCATACTCATTAATGGATTTTTTCCTTACAACACTCCTGGGTGTAGGGAAATCGCCACATTTTAGGGATGGGGAACTGAGACATGGAGTAGGTTGTGACTTGCCCAACATCACACAAGAAGTGTGTGGTTGAGCTGGGAACTGAACCCTTGTCTCCTGAGTCCCAGTCCACTGCCCAGTTCCTTAGAATATCCTTCCTTTTCTCATGGGACACTTGATACTAATATATATGATCATCTGATCAAGGAAGAGAAACATACTATGTGGCTTGTGTGTCCACTGTACTGTGCTTGACTTCTGAATTGCTGGTATCGAATGCTTGAAGCAATATTTGCAGCAGTGGGTTTCTGAGCGATCAAGAGGCTGAAGTAAGTTTTATCGAAGGGCTTCAAACACATGTGTTGAGGTCACAGGCAGTTTTGACAAGAGAAAGGGGCTAAAATGAATATCTGAATTGCTTGCTGCAAATTGTTCATTCAGCTCTACTAGACTTGCAACTAGATATTAATATAAAACAATGAGGGCCAAATACACTGTTACATGAGTACAACTCCCACTTAAGGCCAGGGCCAGCTCCAGCATTTCTGCCACCCCAAGCAAAAAAAAAAAGCCGCGATCGGCGGCGGCAGTTCAGCGGCAGGTCCTTTGCTCCTAGAGGGAGTGAGGGACCTGCCGCCCCCGAATTGCCGCAGGTGCTGCCCCTCTCTCTTGGCCGCCCCAAGCACCTGCTTGTTAAGCTGATGTCTGGAGCCAGCCCTGTTTAAGGCGCCTGTTCAGCAAGATATATGAGCAAGTGAATAGTCCCTGTGGCTACTATGAAAGTAAGATTATTTACCTACTTTGTGGTTTTGCAGTTCTGTAAGAGAAGCACTGGAAAAGTCACACTGAAATGGTGAACTAAAATTGCTCTTAATAACCGTAGAAATGAAATAAAGAACAGAAGTGGTCATGTGAGAGGGGGGCATTAACCATCAGGAACTATGGAAAGGAGAAAGCTCATTTTTTTTCTTGCTTTCATAGTCCAAGGGAAATCAGACAAACTTTCTATACTTTCATCCTTTGTAAATTTGTGTTCATCTCTAAATATAACTTTTCTTCAATACCATTTTTTCTCTTCTACTTCATTCCTCCCCCTTATATGTTACCATGAATGGGGTTTTATCTCTTTTCATATCTAATGCTCATGTCCCATAAGAAGAAGTGCCAAAGGCACCTACATTACGATCATTCATAAGAGAGAATACCAGGGGTACCAGATGTTCTGGCTCTCCTCCTCCCTCCCCCCTAAAAAAAAAGGATTGGAAAGGCATTCTGGAGCATAATGGCATGACACAAGCCCTGGTCTCATCTGGTATTACTTCCCCAAGCCACCTTACTCTGCTCATATTTCTGCTCCTTCTGTCTGATCCAAGCAGTAATTATGATCACCTGCATTGCTTTGTGAGGAACTTCTTAGCACTATCTGGACTGGTACCTTTTTTGCAGCGGGAATCAGAAGTTACTGTACACCAAACTACTACATCTCATGTGCTGTGGAAATGTTAAGGCCTGGATTATCCCTTTGCACAAGTTTCTAAGAGCAGGACACCTTGAGTCAACTCCAGTTGATGTCAATAGAAACATCTTCCATTGACTTCAAAGGAAATTGGATCAGGTCATTAAAGCATGGGCATCATCTACCCATGCATTCAACACATCCACATGGCTGGTTATATAAGGTCAACAGGAGTGAACAGCCAGCGATGTTGCTTTTTCTTGTAATCTTACTCCTTTTTTTTCCCTCTACCATTTTAGACTCCATCCCCCTCTCCACATCATGCAAATTGTATTAACTGCTGTAGAAGTACAAGTAAGGAGGAATGTTAAGCTTATATAATTTAAATGGGAGAGGCACATAATACACATCATACACAAATACACATCATAGCAGAAAATTCAGCCTTGGGCTCAAAATTTCTCACTTCCTGTCACTCTCAAAGAAGGACAAAAAATGGCACATTTAATTCTGTTTTGCGGTGGGGTGGTTTTTTTTGTTCCTTTTGGATGAATAATTAACAGATGTGGCAATGTTCTAATGAGATGTGGGTTTCCATTAGAAAACATCTGTTACTGAGCACCGGCAATCTACTTAGTGGTAAACAGGTGTGCCGAATGGTAGTGACAAGTCAATGAGTGCCAGATCCTCAGCTGGTGTAAATTGGGTTAGCACCCCTGAGCAGAAGACGGGAAATGGGAATTATGCCAATTTACCACAGTAGAGGATCTTGCTCAATACAAATTAGACAGAAAGCACTTTACTGCATATAGAGAACTGGTGTAACAAATGAGGAGAACTGGCTGCCTTACGATGCAGATCGTCATTTACTTCAGATCAATGGAGTGATGACAGTTTACACTAGCTGAGGATATGCCTTATGGTTTTAATGTAGTCAGTCTGATTCTGATCTCGCTTTCCACAGTGTAAATCAATACTAATTACATCAAAGACAATATATTAACACCAGTGTGTGAGTATAGATTTATGAAGATTTGGTCAACCTTTACCTTGACTGGCTGGTATCCATCTCTGGCCCTCAAAGGTTCTGGAACCCACGTTGCTTATTGAAATAAATGATCAATATATAGTCAGTTTGCCTCCAAAAATTAATAGAATCTTTGTTTGAGTGCCAGTTATGGGAGGACTATATGGCCAGTTCTGTGGACTGCTAGGGGCATCACAGAATTATCTCTATTATCTATCCTGGCACTTCTTAGTTCTGAACTCTGACTTCTGCAGAAGAAACACCTGAACCACGAAGATTTCCAGTCTAAACAAATCAAATTAAAATGTAGTGGGTTAATACTAAATCATATTCATCAGACAATTAATGGGTCTGTGATGATACTTCAAGACATTTGAGGTAAAGGGGCAATCCACTGACATCACCTCAACCATCTTACAAAAGTCCCAACTCAAATATAATTAAAAAATGCAAAACTAGCAAAAAGTTGAAATTGAAATCAAAGGAAAGCATCAATCATCTATTCACTCAGTCATGCACATAGAGGAACAGTTCCTGTTTTCAGACAGATGCTTATAAATTTCTCTCTTATATTTTGTCAAGTATCGGGGGTAGCCATGTTAGTCTGTATCCACAAAAACAACAAGGAGTCCGGTGGCACCTTAAAGACTAACAGATTTAATCTGGACTCCTTGTTGTTCTTATATTTTGGTATTCAGTGGCTCAACTTTGAATAGCCTTTTTAACACACAATATTTGGATGAAAGGTCACACTTGAACTTGGTCAGGGCAAAAATCTTTGCCTCCAAAAAAAGTCACAGTTTTGGCTTTCACTTCTTATATACAGGCCGGTCTGCCTCACAAGCACAACATGAGATCTGAATCAGCCCCCCCGTATGCAG
Organism: Chrysemys picta bellii; assembly: GCF_011386835.1. NCBI lineage: Eukaryota > Metazoa > Chordata > Testudines > Emydidae > Chrysemys > Chrysemys picta. The sequence continues at coordinate 70,674,226 of NC_088794.1, read as the reverse complement.
AGTGTTTGAGATCATGAAGTAAATTAAGTTTATTATTTTTTACAGTTGTCAGGTGGTGGATGAGTCAATTAACAAAGGTTATCCTCAAGTGTGTGTGTGTGGGGGGGGGGGGGGGGGGCGGCGGGGAAGGACAAATAAATATAGACATTTCAGACAACATCATAGAGTTGCAGCTGGCCAACAAAAGGGATTTTGTGAGTCATTACATTAAAAATGATTTTTGAAACATACGGTATACTTAATCTGTATGTACAATTTCAATTTGCTGTAATTTTTAGGGAGTAAATAACTTATTAGAATTGTGTTCTACACAATATTCTCCCATCATACTGTATGGTTAGAACATCTATTGAAATTTTGAATTGACAGGTCAGAGAGTTTGTTACCATAATTAGACACAAGGGAGATCACAATAGTTTTGCAGACTGCAGCCAGTCTCTCACCCCTAACTGTATTTGAATTTGTTATTTACAGGCTTGCAAAGATTTTGTGAAGATATAGAGATGATGATTGGATTCCAGCCAAGTAAATTCTGGAGAGTCTGTTGGGCGTTTGTGACCCCGACTATTTTAACTGTAAGGCAAAGAATTTTCTGAATGTCTCCTGTTCAATCAGATTTTGTTTGTTTGTTTATAAAACCTGCTCTTTCCCAAAGACAATAATTATAGCTCAAAAATATATACCTATCAATCATGTGTGCACATGTACACATGTATACATATGTGTGTGTATATGTGTATACATATGTATACGTGTGTGTATGTATGTGTGTATGTATATATATATATATATATATATATGTGTGTGTGTGTGCACGCATACCTATATTTAGCTATATTCATGTATATTTATATATATGATTCTACAGTGTTCTCACCCATTGACTTCTAGAGGAATTTTAGGTGTGTTAGAACTCGAGCTGATCCTGTAAGTCCAGATTCAGCAAAGCACTTAAGCACATGCATAATACCCATGGAAATAAACTGTAGTAAGGCTTTTGACACTGTCTTGCATGACCTTCTCGTAAACAAACGAGGGAAATACAACCTAGATGGAGCTACTATAAGTGCATAACTGGTTGGAAAATCGTTCCCAGAGAGTAGTTATCAGGGGTTCACAGTCATGCTGGAAGGATATAACGAGTGGGGTCCCGCAGGGATCGATTCTGGGTCCGGTTCTGTTCAATATCTTCATCAATGATTTAGATAATGGCATAGAGAGTACACTTATATAGTTTGCGGATGATACCAAGCTGGGAGGGGTTGCAAGTGCTTTGGGGGATAGGATTAAAATTTAAAATGATCTGGACAAACTGGAGAAATGGTCTGAAGTAAATAGGATGAAATTCAATAAGGACAAATGCAAAGTACTCCATTTAGGAAGGAACAGTTAGTTGCACACATACAAAATGGGAAATGACTGCCTAGGAAGAAGTACTGCGGAAAAGGATCTGGGGGTCATAGTGGATCACAAGCTAAATATGAGTCAACAGTGTAACACTGTTGCAAAAAACGCAAACATCATTCTGGGATGTATGAGCGGGAGTATTGTAAGCAAGACACGAGAAGTAATTCTTCCGCTCTACTCCATGCTGATTAGGCCTCAACTGGAGTATTGTGTCCAGTTCTGGGAGCCACATTTCAGGAAAGATATGGACAAATTGGAGAAAGTCCAGAGAAGAGCAACAAAAATTATTAAAGTTCTAGAAAACATGATCTATGAGTGAAGATTGAAAAAATTGGGTTTGTTTAGTCTGGAGAAGAGAAGACTGAGGGGGGACATGATAACAGTTTACAAGTACATAAAAGGTTGTTATAAGGAGGAGGGAGAAAAATTGTTGTTCTTAACCTCTGAGGATAGGACAAGAAGCAATGGGCTTAAATTGCAGCAAGGGCGGTTTAGGTTGGACATGAGGAAAAACTTCCTAACTGTCAGAGTGGTTAAGCATTAGAATAAATTGCCTAGGGATGTTGTGGAATCTCTATCATTGGGGATTTTTAAGAGTGGGTTGGACAAACACCTGTCAGGGATGGTCTAGATCAGGGGTTGGCAACGTTCGGCACGTGGCTCACCAGGGTAAGCACCCTGGCGGGCCGGGCCAGTTTTATTTACCTGCTGACGCTGCAGGTTCGACCGATCGCGGTCCCCACTGGCCGCGGTTCGCCGTCCTGGGCCAATGGGGGCGGCGAGAAGCCGTGGCCAGCACATCGCTCGCCTGCGCCGCTTCTTGCCGCCCCCATTGGCCCGGGACGGCGAACCGCGGCCAGTGGGGGGCCGCGATTGGCCGAACCTGCCACATCAGCAGGTAAATAAAACTGGCCTGGCCCGCCAGGGTGCTTACCCTGGCAAGCTGCGTGCCCAACAGTGCCGACCCCTGGTCTAGATAATACTTAGTCCTGCCTTGAGTGCAGGGGGCTAGACTAGATGACCTCTCGAGGTCCCTTCCAGTTCTATGGTTATATATAAATAGATATTAAATGTGTAAAAGCTAAGCACATACTTAAGTGCTTTATTTATTTCAATTTTTAAAATACCTCCATAATCACCCACCCAATGCAATGCTGAATAGGGATGGACTTAAGCATGTGCTTAAAGTTAAGCACTTAGTTAAGTGAATTACTCAATTGGGGCCTCAGTGTGTGATCCAATTCTACTGTGGTGGTAGTGGGAGTACACACATCATTCTCCAGGAGTGATAGTGGGGGCATAACTATTTCTTACCTAGTCTCTTGGCACTTAGCAGGACCAATAACAAATGCTCTGTTCTACTTGAAACTATGTCATTGTGCCAAACAAATTCAGTTCTAGTGAACAGTTTCTGAATTGCACAAACACCATACAGAGCACCATAAACTGAGAGTAGACTTTGTTTCTTTTTCTTTCTAACACTGGAGCAAAACGTTATCTACTTAGTTATTAAAAGCAATGCTTCACAGTGCCAGTAAGTGGCACTATATGCTAGTAGTTTGGTTCTGATATCTCCAATGAAACCTAAGTTGATATTTTTGGGAGCAAAAGCCATATAATTTTTCTGCTGCTGTCAAGATTATCTTGTATGGTGTTCATTTTTTAATAGGAATATATAAGAAAATTATATTTTTTAGTTTTATAACTCCATATCAAAAATGTGGATGGTATTATTACTAATTCCCTTTTATTCTTTACTATAATTTTAGATCTGCATTTGATGAAAAAATTACACAAAGACTCTGAATTTTAAAATCAGTAAAGCAATGTTTTCAATTTGCTAGAGTCAAAATAGGGGATCCATGTGCTTGTGTAGCCTGGGATCTGAATTTTGAATTTGGCCATAGTGTTGTATTTTCTTTACATCTGGTAAGCATTGGCACTGGAATGAGAGAACCTGTGACTATACCATTTCTGGTTTACTGTTGAGCTAAACCAAGACTTAAGAACTGACAGCAGTCAAGGACTAGGACCAAAAACTGAATCTTGGTCTCTCCATGGTCTCTTACCACACACTGGAAGCAAACCATGAGGCCAGCTCAAGCCCATATGTTTCGACTGAACTACAAGAATGGGAAAATATAACGTCTAGAGATAAATTTATAGTAGTAAATGATTTTATAGTGATCAGACATGATACAATCATTATGCAATAGGAAAAGAGCACAGAAAACAAAACAGTATCTCTTCATACTGTGGTCTTCTGTAATACTAATATTTGATGTATTTGAATGTCTTAAGATTAGAGTTTAAATTACTTCATGTCTCCAAAAATAAAACTGACCATTTTTATGTGTCTTCACATAGCTATATTGCTATAAATCTTCTGTGTGCAATTATTGTGCACATAGGCAGTTCGCAAAAGTTACTGAATTATGCACAAATGTAAGCAGATGCATTGCTATTTATACAGTAAGTGAAATGGAGTAACTTAACATAATTATATTAGGAAACACTGCCAATAGACTGTGTAATAAAGCTTATTACCCTAGGGACAAGATTCTAATCTTAATTCCGACGGTGTAAACCTAAAGTAAATCCATTGATTTCAATGGAATTATGCTGGCTTTACACTGGTGAAACTGAGATCAGAATGTGGCCCTAAACTTCCAGAAGCATTATTGATTATCACATAGTTTCTCTCTCTCTCTCTAGATATATATAGTGTGTGCGAGCATCTCTGATTATACTCATGTTTACTGAAAGTGTGCATGTAAATCAGACTGTGTGTGTATGTGTTGCTTATTAAAATGTATGTTCTTTGTTTTCAGTTTATTCTTTGCTTCAGTTTTTACCAATGGGAACCAATGACCTATGGAGCTTACCATTATCCAGGCTGGTCGATGGTCCTTGGGTGGCTGATGCTGGCCTGCTCTGTTATTTGGATCCCTATTATGTTTGTGATAAAAATGCACCTAGCCCCTGGCAAATTTATTGAGGTAATTCTTGAACATCCCATCCTATTAAAAATATAGTCACGGAAGATTATTTTCTGTAATTTACACTGATTCAGGTGTTGGGAATTGTTGACTGTTTATTAGAAAACTTTTTTTATTGCAGTACAAAGTGCAGGTGCTCAGTTGGTTGAAATGCTCAGCTACTGCTCCCCTATTCCTCAATAAAATGCAACTAAATCACTATAGGCTTGATCCTGTGAGATTAAAGGAGCTCAGACCCTCACAGGATTAGGCCCTAAAACAGTGCCAGTTGCAGATGACTTACTTGCTGGTCTTTCTGCTTTTTGACTCAGATCTGCCTCTTGTGGAAGCAGAATGGAACTAGAAAGCAGCAGGTACTATGGAGCCATAAGGAGTTTCAGGCCCTAGAAAGTTTCAGACACTAGAAGGCATCAGGTTAGACCGCTCTATAGAGAATCATGCAACTGGAAGCATCAGTCCTTAGAAGACATCAGACACTAGGTATCATCTGGACATATCCCCCTGAATGTCCTGCTCGCAGCTCAAGCTACAAATGGTGAAAATGAACTCTTTATCTTTCCACTCAAACCTCTTTGCTTCTTCATTGCATTGAAAACACCCTAACCCTCCCTGTCACACAGACTTATGACTGCTGTGTTTTGGGTTTTTTTTTTATTCCTCCCTCCTACAATTCAGGGTGCTGCTGATTCTCTTTCTCTTAAAAATTCCCTATAGCAACTCTGGTTAATATGTTTGGCCATTCCCTGGCTGCCTCCCATCTTGGCTTTCACAACCTCCCCTTCACTTGAATTCCAATTTCCCATCTTACTCCCTTCTGATCCTTTCACAATGATGTGGCTAAAACCATCTCCCATGCTAACTACTTGGACCGTATCACCCCTTCACTGGCTTTCTCCCACCATTTGAATCAGTTCAGTGCTCTCATCCTCACCCTTGATGCTCACTCTGCCCTGGCCTATGTACCTGCATTCATTTCATGCTACTCCCTTCTTTGCATGTCACCTCTCCCTCTCCTCTTCATGCTTTCTTCCATACTACCCCCATTGCACTATTCTCCCTCCTTATTCTAATGCAACAGGCACCCACACTCTCCTCCTTCCAAAGCCCTCTTTGCAACTCACCTCTGCAAAACCCACAGAGAGAGAGAGGCTGTGGAAAGGAGAAAAAAATAGAAATGTCCTCTGGGTCCCTCCATGTGTCAGACTGTCCACACCACAGGGCAAGGACCGCATCTTCCCCTGTTTTGTACAGAACCAAGGTGCTTGATGTTCAGTGCTGGAAAACCCATTGGGCTATAGAATGCATCTATGGCTTGTCAGACTGCAGAGGGCACTGGAGTGCATCAGGCTATAAAAAGAACATAGCACACAACAAGTGAAGCAAGGAGAAGTTAAATTTACTCTTGCTTGCCTTTGTCCAACTCTGATCTAGTATCAGAGCTGTGGGCCTAAGTTGGAAAATAGCAATACACAAACTGTTCCCTTTTTAAAAGGCCATGACCCAGTTTCCATCACTGAGAAATAGTACTCTGCTTCTGGCTTCCTAATTTATCCATTTGGCACTGGGATTATTTATTGCCTCAGAGAGCAGGGCATGCTCCCTAGTGTCCTTTAACCAGTGCACCCAAGGAAATGCAAAAAGTCATATCCTGCATGAAAGGAGGAAAGGGTTTAGCTGCAGTTATTTCAGCTTTAGCGCAGTATTTCCTGAACCATTGAGTCTGCTGCATAAATTTATTATGGTTGATTTGGGAGGTAAAGGTTGCAAACTGGTAATTAAGCAGAGATTAAAGTAACTGATATAGAGACTTGATTCATTTTAATAGGTAATAAACATATAATTGTTCCCTCTTAAACCATCAGAAATATGTTTTCTTTCCTTTTTATATATAAATGCTCCAACCAAATTATATCTTCAATAAAGAGATCAGTGGAAAGATTAACAAGATATTCATTGTTGGTAATTTTGCCAGGTTAATCTGCTACCTTTTTTTTTTTTTTTTTGCCACAGATAGAAATGATATATTTTGTCACCAGCTAATTAAAATCTTTGCTCACTCATAGCAATGTATTATTTTTTGGTCATTTGTATACTTTTGGGAAATATGCTAAACAAAAATCCAATTATATTGATGCAGCTACCCACTGCTTAGCCAATTGGGCTAAGTAATTGAACACATGTCCTTTAGTGAGTGAGTTTAGCAATCTGTGGCAGTGGTTATGAGTTCCCTTCATATGGTATGGGGGGAGAATATATAATTAAAATCTGAGCATTTTATCATCTATTAATCTTGCAAACTTGAACAAAACAAACACTGAGCAGCAGAGCATTTTAATATCCCCTTGCAGGAGATTGTCAATAATTTCAGATCAACCTAACCTAGTTTCCTCCACTAAATTGTAATTCTGCTGTATAATTTTAAGAGATTTTTTTTTCTCTCCGACACTGTGCAGAGGCTCAAGCTGGTCTGCTCTCCACAGCCTGACTGGGGCCCATTTTTGGCTAAACACCGTGGTGAACATTACAAGAATATGATTGATCCACTGGGAACTTCCTCCCTTGGACTTAAACTGCCAGTGAAAGATTTAGAATTGGGAACCCAATGCTAGTAATTCCTATATTGGTGGTAATAATGTGTACAGCCTTTTTAATTTTTCTTTTATTAGTTTCCCATGGTCTCCTTTGTTCTTTTTCACAGTTGCTAAAAGTGGTCGCTTAGAAAGTAGGACTTCTTGTTGCATGCTGTAGTGAAGAACTAGACGGCCACTTTAAGTACTGGGTCTTTTGTGTGTGTGTTGTTTTTAAGTGGTGCCCATTACCTATTATTTCCACTGTGAAATAGTAACATGACATCGTGCAACTGGTCAAACCTCCTTTTTTTTTTTTTTTTTTATGGCCATGCACAGCCCAACAGGAATGATTGTTGAGTTTAACCATTTAGACAGGGAAATGGTTTCTGCCCATTTAGGACCAATTCTGCTCTGTTGCAATCCTTTTGACATGGGATTGAAAATTCCTTACCAGTGTAACTGAAAGGAGAGTTTGACCATTGGGATGGCGTGGGAGGGACTGAGTGGATAATGTGGCCCATTTGGCCAGAGTCTGACCTCTGTAATATTGATGTAAATCCAGAGTGACACCACTGGCCCTGATGGAGTCACTCTACATTGACACTGATAGCAGAATGTGGCCTGCAGAGTCTGCAAACAATCCCTCTATTAAATAAGTACTGATTATACCGAAGCTTATTTCAAGGCTTTCTCACTCAATCAAGGAGTTAACCTATATATACCCCATGCACTGGTATCTGATGCATGACATCAAAACAGGAAGAGCTTAATGAGCCATTCAACACTTTTGAGGAGAAAAATAAAAGCACATGTCAAATATATTTGAGATCAAGACTAAAACTGTATTTGAGTCTGAAAGCTGGTTTGGAATAGCACCATAATGAGGCAGATGGGCACCACTATTTTAATTAATTTCATGCATTTCCATTAATAATTTGATATGTCTTTTTCATTAAAAATGCCTCAGTTACACTGAGTATCTAAAGTTCATTGGCAAACTGCACACATAAGTACAAACCCAGTTTTATTCACTTCATCCAAGTATTCTGAACGTGTTTTCTTTGCTATCTTCACTTTTGTTTAAAATCTCCCGTAAAGAAGCCATCATATAATTTGTGCCTAATTTTATATTCTTACAGTAGTAGATGTATTCTAGTTTCCACATGACAACAGTTATTAGAATGTAGCTGTGTTGTTCAACTTTGTGATTCCCCTATTTGTTCCCTTATAAACTTCTTTAGATAACCTGTAGCTATATTCTTCTCTTTCAGCCAAAGGGGAAATAACTGAACCCCTATTTCTGTCTCTCTCTATAGTGTGTGTGTGTATATATATAAATGAGAGAGAGAGAGAATATAAATTCATCAAGACAATATTCTCTTATAACAATCTGAGCTGTGCATAGTTTGCTTTCCTTAATTTTTTTTATTGTCAACCTTTTCATTAAAAACAATGAAATACAATAAAGTGATAAGACTGGATAGACAAAATTATGAGGAAGAGAATGCATAGTTTAATTGTTGTTTTAACACTGCATTGTAGTAGTACATCCTCTATCACTGCATTTTAGAAATCCAATATATGTATGGCAATATGAGTATTAGACTTAAATATTTCTGCTACCTAATGGGCAGAGTAAAAATAGAGATTTTAAGAGTACCTTTAATTAACTGAATATAAATTACCCCAAATTATTGTAAAGTGCACTATAAAGAGGGAGAAAAATATGTCTTCAGTAAATTGGCAAAACTGCAACCTTTATTATGCTGTTGTATTCTATACATACATATGAGATTTTTTAAGAGTGATCAGTGTTCATGTAGTGTGTACTAGTGATGTTTTATGTCCCTATAAATATCTTATCAACCAGTGTAGAGATATGGTGAGTTTAGAGTAGTGTAGCCTGGGTTTTTTCCCCACTATTGTAGTAGCCAATCTAAATGTAATTTCCTTTCGGGGGACTGTTTATATCATGTTCTTTTTTTGTGTTCACATTACAGGGTCTCAGGTAAATCTTCAGTTAAAATGTGTCTGTAGATGTGATGTTTTCATCCTGTTGAAGAAAACAAAAATAAACAAAAACAACTAGACCTTAATGTAACATTTGCAAAATAAATAATTTATTTTGTAAATAGATATTAAAAAAATCATTTTGCTGAACTTTCTCTTTTATGGGGCAAATAGTGTTGCCAGTTATTGACACTGCCGGGGATATTCAATCCTCAGGCAGCGTACATGAAGCACAATCAAATATTTGTCATTAAATGAAGTGGGAATAGATTTTGAAGCATTGGCCCCTAAATCTGTTTTATGCTTTTTTCCGTTTGGTGTCTTTACTTGTCTCCATATTGCACAGAGCATTAAGCTTGTGACCCTTCCACAAGCATCTCTGCCTTAAAGCTGCACCAACTTGATTTGGCTTTGCCAGCTGATTCAATAGAGAGTTGCTATTCTAACTTGTTCTTGGTTTTATTTCCCTGTGTGAACAATGTTTGAAGAGCTACCCCTTTCTTGGCATAATGAAATTTCATAAATACAAGATGAAAATTAGCCCCTTCAAGCCTCTCTGGCTGGAGGAAAAAAGAAAACTGTCTCACATTAAATGAATTACCAGCTGTCTTCCCAGCAAGTCGGGTGAAGAAGGGAGCCTAAATCAATCCGCGCCATCTATTGGGAATGGTGTGTTTTCACCAGGATGAATAATACTTGGCCTCTTTTTTTACCCTTACTGGCTAAAACCTGAGCTTGATATTTTTTGGAGCCCAACCCAATTTATACTAATTACTGCTGTTGTGATTTTTTTAAAAAAATACTATCAATGTTGCCGTGTTTGTTAGGAAACGGCGAGTTAGCCTAATAGTTGTGAGTCCTTTTCACTTGCTGGCTTGTTTTTCAGAAGACACATTTGTTTGAACTGGGATTAACTAACTCTGTAAACTGCAACTGGTAACTTCCACAGTGTAAGGATATCACTTGCTTACTTCCTGTTTTAAAAGTGTAAAGATAAATCATTTGAAGGGACACTGTTAGGTTAACAGTAAAATAAATAAATACAAATAAAACATTGCTAACTGTGTCATTAGTTAAGCTACTAAAAGGGGAAGAATATGAAAAATATAATAATTTTTCATGATTTATGTAGTTGTACTCCCCCCCCCCCCCACTTCACTCAGGCTTTGGTCCTGCTCCCACTGAAGTAAGTGGCACAGAATCAGGCTTTCAGTTGAAACACTGAAAATAGACTAGTCAGTTTCATTTTGTTTCTAGTCAGTTTTACTTTCTGGTTTTCATGTGCCAGTGTTTGGCTTGCAAACACTGCAGGGGAAAGTTTAACTAAAAAAGTGGAAATACTTCTGTTATGTTTTTAAAAAGCTTTACATTTATTTACCAAAACTAAAAGTTGAGATTAAATTACCCAAAAGTGTCCCTTTAAATGAAAAGTAATGTTACAGTTGGGGAAAGCACTTTATCATTGTCTAGTAAAGTTTGCACATATGGCATTTTATAACATGAAAGTATTTCAGCAACTGATTAAATATCAGAAAATATTTTAAAGAGAGGGGAAAAAGCCATATTTTCATAAAGGTGACCTATTTACATGCAGGTCTATCAGTCTTGTAAGGAAAAAAAAATCAAAACTGATGAGGTTTGCCTCTATTGCAATTTTTTAAAAATGAGATTGAATTTCTGGACAAGCTGAGATGCACTATTATATGCATTAAAATTATACTTAATGCAAATCTTTGCCATTTTCAAATTCTTTGGGGTCTTCCTAGTGTTTTTAAAATGCAAGCAATGTACAAAATCTGTGTTTCAGTTAGACACAGCAGCACATTGATTCCAAAAGAAGGGTTTAACAAAATGACCTTTAATTGAAAAAGACTTGGAATGTCTTTATATTAATGTTTCATTTGGGTCAAGTTATCCTTTTGTTAGGTTCTGCTCCATTGATTGTATAGATGTGCCTCAGCGCCGAAGATCATCACCTCCCGTTTATTGTGATTTCCTCTTGCCATTTCCAATTCATTTGTTTTATCACTGACCCTTTATTTGAATACACACAGTTATTTGGCTTGTAATGATCTCTTGCTAGCTGTGTTTTAATGGTTGCTTTTTCATACAGACATTGATTTTTCTTTTATTTTGCATCTTTCTCTATTTTGCAATCTCAATTTAAGAAAGACTGTTGTGGACCGTTGATGTTTTCAGTTGCAGGCTGCATGGCTTTGGCATGCAATGCTCATGGTTAGGAAGTGTTTTAGCTAGGTTTCCTAAAAGCTGCCACTAGGTCTAGTGGGTTTATGAGATGCTTGTTTCTGAGCTTGTACTTAAACTTCCTGTAAATAATGTACTGTATTTGTGAAATGGCTGGAGCTTAATATTCCAGGGGACTCATGCCATAGACTCAGAGGGAGAAAACCATTTATGGTATTTATGGTTTCTGCCTTTGTCACCTTCAGGCAGCCTATAACTAAAGAGAGATCGCTTTCTTGATGGGTTTAATTTAAAATGTGAGAGCTGGGCTGGACCTTATGGCTTGCATCATTATGATTTGCCCGTCATGTTTTAAATACATCTTCAGGTAACCATTTGCCTTATAGGTGTATTTCATTGTTAGAAATATAATTAATGTTGACTAGAATATGTTATAGTCTGTAACCAATAGTGTGTAGTGTACTTTGTGGGGCAGATCCTTAGCTGGTACAAGTTGTCACAGCTCCATTGCAGTCAATAGAGTTGTGACAGTTTACACCAGCTGAGGATCTGTGCCTGTGTCTTTTTGGCACTTTATTGTGGACCTATCACTGCATAGGTTAATTCTTAATTACTTGCGTAATGTCATATACTTACAGGCATTCTATGGGGGTACTGCTGCCTATGGATAAAGATATGTACCCTAATCAGGTTATTGTATTTTTTCATTAGCTATACATGGAGAAAATATATTATGTTACAAAGGATGCATCATATATATCTTATAGCGCATATTATATGCTGTACATTATTCATTTAAGAAGTCATTATTCTTGAGGCCCTACCTCAGATTTTGTATTTATGTGTACAAATGCAATTTATTGTATTATATATTTGCCTATTATATTCTGATGTTATAAATTAGAATTTATCCTATAATGTATGGGTTCTAAAAAACACTAAATAAATGTCCAGTGTTTAAAAGAAAAATTGTTAGTGTTATGTCTACTGAAAATAACCCCGTCCACCACAGACATCATTCTTACTTAACACACTGCCTTAAGGTATCTGGAGAATTGATCCGTTTGATTGTTAGAAACCTTGAGCAGCAACTGAAAACAGCTCTCCTGGGAAAGAGAGATATTGCACAGCTGCAGAAACAAATATCAATTAAATGGTTAGATTCTTAACTATTAAAAGACTCTGTAGCTTGTTGAATAATTAATTACTCGTCTAAGGACGAACTGGATTTGTTTATATCCTTTTATTGTATCAAATTAATCATGCCAAAGATTTTTGAACCACAAAAACCGGAGGGTGAAAAGAGATTGATACTGAGAGATGGAGAGGAAAAGAGAGAGTAGAGTTTAGTTATAGAAGTAGAAACTCCATGCTGGCTTTTTACACCATTTGTGTCTTTCCTTTTAAAATGTAAACCTGAGCTTTTCCAGTCCGGTAATTGCAATGTAAAGGTAGAAACATATAGTAATAAACATACTGTAATGGACTCCCATTTACCGGCACTGTGCTATTAAAATGATACCCATCCAACCATTTTCACTAACCGTGGGGAAAAAAATGCTTTTGACAAGCCATCCCCAAATACAAAGTTGCAATTAGACATCTAATCACTATACTGTTGCATGAGACTGAGACACAAACGCTAATGAAATAAAACCAAAACATACATTTGCATTATGTTAAGGTTGTGAATGCGATACATGTCAAGGGCCCAATCCTGAGAATTCCTGAGTGCTTGGGAGTTTTTCAGCAATTCCCAGGACCAGCTCCCAAAAGATAGAACAAAGCATATAGTTTCTGTCTGTAAACTACACTGTTGTGGGAAAGACAAAATTGGAACGGATGATGAAATAGTATAATGATACTCTATTTATAACATGCATTTCATCTCCGAGCTCTGCATTATCATGAAGCATTGCAACCCTCCTGAGAGGCAGGCAAGTATCATCTCCATTTACAGATGGGGAAACTGAGGCACAGAGTTTGTGATTTTCCCCAAAGTCACATGTTATGAGTCAATGTTAGTCCCAATAATAGAACCAGTGTTTTGGAAGTAGATGACTGCTAGTTTTCTGCCCTCACCATTCCCTTCCAGCATTAACTTTTCTGAGTTTAGCGGACATAATGTTCCCTACTTTAGATTTGTTTACATGGATTTTTAGGTGAATTTATTTGTGATCTTTGAAGCTATGTATATTACAGAAATTTTCATAAAATGTCCTCATCCTGTATTGAAATTGCAGTGGACGCATACATTTAAATGGGAACCAGTACAATCTGGTAAGCAGGGGTCCTGTTAAAGTTCCCATGGCCAGAATTTAGACCAAAACCAGCCCTTCTGATCCTAGGAGTCTATCTGCTCTTGAAAACAAGGTTAAAATATAACATTACTGCAAGGTGAATCACCAACGATAAACTCGGAGTGCTGAGTACAGGTGTCTCTCACATCTGTGAAATTCCTCCGCTTGCTGGCTCCTGAGAATGAAGATGACTGGCTAGGCCAATGCCACATGCACAGGGACACATATGTGCCACCTACATGTATATGCCCATGGACAAAAACAAAGCTGTAAGGTCTAATTTTAGGCCTTACAAGTATCTTGAACATAATCTATGTATTTAGACTTTTTGAAAACATTTTGGTATAGGACAGTATTTTAGTAAACTGTTTGTTTACTTGGTAATCTAGATTGTAAGGGCTTTTACTGATCTATTATGGTCTATTATGTAAATCTTAGTGTGGAGTCTCTTAACCTGTTGAAGTGATAATGAAGCTGTTGTGGTCCATCATGTCTGTTAGACCGCAGGACCTATATGCTAAGAGCTATATTTGCCCTCCAATGAATTATAGCGAAGTGTTTGGTTTACCAGTGCCCTCTACTGGATGCCATGTCATATTTGCTTATATGATTGTGGTGGTGATTCACTTTTGTCGCTGCAGCTTGCAAAGCATATATATCCTCCTACTGCTGCAACTAACAGATTTTCCATGATCTCAAGTGAAAGAGGGCTTGTGTTCTATCTTGGATGCTACATGCATGTAGTTTAGCTGGCAACACTGCCAGCACATTTTTCAGATAACAGTGATTATAATGAACTATTTTAATAATTTTTTTACACGGATAATTCTTTGCACGTTTAAGCACCTTTCATCCAAAGAACCCAAATTGCCTTAAGCCCTCTGAGGTAGTATAAAGGAAACACAAATCTTCTGAAATGCCACAAACATCTTACTCTTGCAAAAAGTGCCGTCAGATTGTTCATTGCTACAAATGTTCAGGATTTAAATGTCTAAATTTCATCTGAACCCATACCCTTCAGCAACTTACATTGCTCCTTGTAACCATTCTGGGGTGTTAGTTTAGAACTGACTTAGGGAAAAGTAGAGCTGACTGGAGGATGGCAGTCCCATTTTGCAGTAACTTTGGAGGTTTTGAAATTTGTTTTTATTCTTTATTGGGGGGGGGGGGGAATTACTTTCAAATGTTTTTGCAAAAATGGAATTCAGTCAGTCTCTTCTGGGATTGAAACCTGGGCTTTATATATATGTGTGTGTGTGTGTGTGTGTGTGTGTCTGTCTGTCTGGGTAGTAGTCTGGGATGAGGAAGACGTAGGTTCAATTCCCTGCTCTGCCTGATTCAGACCTGAGTTTTTCCACCCAGATTACTATGAAGTTCTGACCTACTCAAGAGAGAAGACTTGGTGCCAATCATATAATGTTAGAGGAAGTGTGAGAATGATCTCTAGGACGTGCCATTTTCTCTAATCCCTATCTCTACCTCTTCTATCTCATTCCTACACAAATGAACAAATTATGCTTCCATGCTACTATTTCATGCCCCAGTGTGTTATCTACCAAAGAGCTTCCATATGTGTAACTGCACAGTTACCCATGTCCCTAGAACTCATCCTGGTTAGAATCCCACCTACAGAATCACCTGCATCATTTCTTGTAGTACCTAGGTATTCCTTGGAGGTTTCCCATCCCAATAATGACCTAGCCCAACATTGCTTAGAACTTTTCTACAAACAACCTGGTGCAATTATAACTAAAGTATGCTTTTAAACTGATTTAGATAAGCCACTGGAAACTCTTGTGTGCATCCTCTTACATCTATGTTTAAGCCTTAACTTAAACTGGCAAGGAATCAATTTAAGATAAATTGATATGCAGGGATTTGGCGCAATCAAATTTTTGAATTGCTCCGCTCCAGCTCCGGGCAAAAACCTACTGGTCCACGCTCCAGCTCCGGGCTCTGCTCCAAAGCCCTGTTGATATGTCAAGTTTAAACTGATTAAAGAAACTCAGGGATTTACACTGGTTTAACTATGGGATAATATAAAGACTAAAGCATCTTAAATACACACATTCAGTTAAACCCAGTGCAATTGTGTGTGTAGATAAACCAGACCTTAGTTTCTGAGATCTACCAAGATTCATAGATTCTAGGACTGGAAGGGATCTCGAGAGGTCATCGAGTCCAGTCCCCTGCCCTCACGGCAGAACCAAATACTGTCTAGACCATCCCTGATAGACATTTATCTAACCTACTCTTAAATATCTCCAGAGATGGAGATTCCACAACCTCCCTAGGCAGTTTATTCCAGTGTTTAACCACCCTGACAGTTAGGAACTTTTTCCTAATGTCCAACCTAAATCTCCCTTGCTGCAGTTTAAGCCCATTGCTTCTTGTTCTATCCTTAGAGTCTAAGGTGAACAAGTTTTCTCCCTCCTCCTTATGACATCCTTTTAGATACCTGAAAACTGCTATCATGTCCCCTCTCAGTCTTCTCTTTTCCAAACTAAACAAACCCAATTCTTTCAGCCTTCCTTCATAGGCCATGTTCTCAAGACCTTTAATAATTCTTGTTGCTCTTCTCTGGACCTTTCCAATTTCTCCACATCTTTCTTGAAATGCGGTGTCCAGAACTGGACACAATATTCCAGTTGAGGCCTAACAAGCACAGAGTAGAGCGGAAGAATGACTTCTCGTGTCTTGCTCACAACACGCCTGTTAATGCATCCCAGAATCACGTTTGCTTTTTTTGCAACAGCATCACACTGTTGACTCATATTTAGCTTATGGTCAACTATAACCCCTAGATCTCTTTCTGCCGTACTCCTTCCTAGACAGTCTCTTCCAATTCTGTATGTGTGAAACTGATTGTTCCTTCCTAAGTGGAGCACTTTGCATTTGTCTTTGTTAAACTTCATCCTGTTTACCTCAGACCATTTCTCCAATTTGTCTTGATCATTTTGAATTATGACCTTGTCCTCCAAAGCAGTTGCAATCCCTCCCAGTTTGGTATCATCTGCAAACTTAATAAGCGTACTTTCTATGCCAATATCTAAGTCGTTAATGAAGATATTGAACAGAGCCGGTCCCAAAACAGACCCCTGCGGAACCCCACTTGTTATGCCTTTCCAGCAGGATTGGGAACCATTAATAACAACTCTCTGAGTATGGTTATCCAGCCATTTATGCACCCACCTTATAGTAGCCCCATCTAAATTGTATTTGCCTAGTTTATCGATAAGAATATCATGCAAGACCGTATCAAATGTCTTACTAAAGTCTAGGTATACCACATCCACAGCTTCTCACTTATCCACAAGGCTTGTTATCCTATCAAAGAAAGCTATCAGATTGGTTTGACACGATTTGTTCTTTACAAATACATGCTGGCTATTCCTGATCACCTTACCACCTTCCAAGTGTTTGCAGATGATTTCCTTAATTACTTGCTCCATTATCTTCCCTGGCACAGAAGTTAAACTAACAGGTCTGTCGTTTCCTGGGTTGTTTTTATTTTCCTTTTTATAGATGGGCACTATATTTGCCCTTTTCCAGTCTTCTGGAATCTCTCCCGTCTCCCATGATTTTCCAAAGATGATAACTAGAGGCTCAGATACCTCCTCTATTAGCTCCTTGAGTATTCTAGGATGCATTTCATCAGGCCCTGGTGACTTGCAGGCATCTAACTTTTCTAAGTTATTTTTAACTTGTTCTTTTTTTATTTTATCTGCTAAACCTACCCCCTTCCCATTAGCATTCACTAGGTTAGGCATTCCTTCAGACTTCTCGGTGAAGACCGAAACAAAGAAGTCATTAAGCATCTCTGCCATTTCCAAGTTTCCTGTTACTGTTTCTCCCTCTTCACTGAGCAGTGGGCTTACCCTGTCTTTGGTCTTCCTCTTGCTTCTAAAGTATTGATAAAAAGTCTTCTTATTTCCCTTTATTCACATAGCTAGTTTGAGCTCATTTTGTGCCTTTGCCTTTCTAATCTTGCCCCTCCATTCCTGTGTTGTTTGCCTATATTCATCCTTTGTAATCTGTCCTTGTTTCCATTTTTTATATGACTCCTTTTTATTTTTTAGATCATGCAAGATCTCGTGGTTAAGCCAAGGTGGTCTTTTGCCACATTTTCTATCTTTCCTAACCAGCGGAAGAGCTTGCTTTCGGGCCCTTAATAGTGCCCCTTTGAAAAACTGCCAACTCTCCTCAGTCGTTTTTCCCCTCAGTCTTGATTACCATGGGACCTTACCTATCAGCTCTCTGAGCTTACCAAAATCCGCCTTCCTGAAATCCATTGTCTCTATTTTGCTTTACTCCCTTCTACCCTTCCTTAGAATTTCAAACTATGATTTCACGATCACTTTCACCCAAGCTGCCTTCTACTTTCAAATTCTCGATGAGTTCCTCCCTATTTGTTAAAAGATCAAAGCACAAGTTATAATATGGCTCAGGTAATGCACTAGAGAATGAAACTGCCCCATAATACAAAGGCTAAAACAAATCAACCTTGTTAGACTTTTGACTTACCCCATTGATCACCAAAATAAAGGTACATGAATGCAGCATATATATTTTTCTTGGTGTCTTTGTGGCTTAAACAGCTGAATGGAATTTAAAAATTAAAATTCTGGACAAAACTGTTTTCTATGTGAACATGACTTATACCGAGCTTCCAGCTGAAAAGACACTGCCCATTACATGGAAAAAAATCCTCTGGTTTTACAAAGGAAATAGTGACTTAAATTGAATGCTAACAAAACTAGAATAAAATATTCTGGGAGGTGGAAGGAGAATTAGTATGGCTTTGTATTCTCCAGGAATAGAAATCACCTTATTTCTTAGTGTCTGATCCTGTTCCCCTTGACTTCAATAGGAGCAAGATCTGATTCTTAAGTTTTCTGTCAGAATGTTAAGCCATGTTTTATCAGTGAAACTCTATTAGGTAACCTTCATTCATATGGTGTTATATATTTTTTGACAGGATATGGGGGAGATGCAGACAAAAAATTGTTTGCAGTTGTACTGTATAGTGTCTTATTGAACATGCTGTCAAAAGCTTTTCAAAGGGAGGTTGTATCCCCATTTTACAGATTGGAAGACTGAGATAGAACAATTAAGTGACTTGACTAAGGAGATGCAGGAAGCCAGCAGAAGATTTCCAAGTCCCCTTTCTTTCATCACTAAGACATAAATGAACAGATCCTACATTTAGCAGAAATAACATTTCTGATGTAAATTATTTGTATCAACTAATGGTAAATTTTCTGTGAATGAGGGATAGTTAGGTGTACCTTAGGCTCTGACCCTGTGTAAATGTATTGTTCAAAACCTACCAATGTTTAAATGCAAGTCAGACTTGAAAGGAGGGACACAATAAAAACAGCAGTGTAGAAAGCTTTCACCTATGTGGAATTTAATTTTTTAGGCTGAACAACATATTCTGTCACCTCTCTTTTATGATTCTACATTTCCCATATAAATAATTTACAATAGCAAGACAAACAGCAGGTTGGTGAATGTCAGAGACAAATGTGGATCTAAACACTCTGGGATTCCTGTCATCAGGAGGGGCAGTTAGAGAGGCGAACGTCAGTGCATGTGATGGCTCTTAATTTTGCATGAAATATTTTTGTTTTAATCAGTGTACAAAGCCCAGAATCAGGGTCAACGCTAAAAGACATTTTAAAGAAAATGATTAACAGGCATGCAGCAGATAGAGGTTATAACAACCCCTCCTCCCCACACACTAGTGCTGCTTCCCACACCAAGACTTTTCTCAGCAGAAGGCAAAAGGGCACCTTTTCTGTCAATCTTGGGATGTTAGCCATAAGGAAATGTGTGTGAGGGACAGAGGAGGAGAGTAAACCCACACCCAATGCTGGATGCTCCGGGGAGCTGCCTGATGGGTCCTGAGGTTGCAAGGAATGCCATGGTGTAAATGGGTTCTGACATTCTATTTTATACCATTTCCTTCTGGATACAGTGAGTGAGATTACATGGATGGTTCAAGTTTGAAGATGATTTGCTTTCCAAGATCACCTACAGAGACTTCTTTGTATCGTGCTCTTTACAAACTTAGACCTGATGCTGAAAACAGGTGCTGAGCTTTCACTATAGCGAATAATCCACTTCATTTCAGCTAGACTACTCATCATTATAAAGTTAAACATCTGTGCGCTTGTAGGATGGGGCCACAGACTAAGAGACAGTCCCAGCGTTCACCATCTATGCGTGACAAAACACTCATGCCCATTATCTATTGATTACACTCCCAAGATTATCCCTCTTCGTTACGTCCCCCTAACATAGGGGCAATTGGAATGGGGGGGGGGAAGGGAGGAGATATGTCTTTAACAATGCGGGGAATGGACAATTGCAGTTGATTATATATAGAATATGATCACATCGCCTCTGATTTCTCTAGCATCAAAGTGCTTGGCAGGCACCTCTATTGTAGTTTTGGCTTATTGTAGCCCCGTGAGCGCACAGTGCGCGGTGTACGAGTGAGGGTCATTCCACGGAACAGGGATCAAGGCAGATCTCGGCAAAAAAAACCCTTTTTGGATACTCGCCCCTGCTCACTTGTACCGTTCTTCCAGCAATGCCTCTGCCTTTCTCGATCTCAGCTTCTCCTTTGGGGGCGGGGGGGGGCTGATCCAATAGGCTCTGAGAGGGGGATCCGACGAGCACAGGAGTCTCCAGGCTGTCTCTGCTAACTGCAGGCAAACGAACCTGAGTGGAGCGGGGGCATCAGGCAGAATGACGCTGACCCGAGATGCCATGGGAGGTGGGGCTTGTGCCGCCCAGCCCCCAAGGAAGGGGCTGGGTGACTTGGGCAGCATCCCTGAGCGAGGCACATGGGCTGTTCCTGGGTAGCAATACTGGCCGCTGGTGGAGCTGCTGCTCTCTCTCCCAAGCCTGCCAAAACAAGCTCTTCAAGTTTGGGGTTCTGCTGAAAAGAAACTGAAAGCGGGATTCCCTTGCCTGCCTCTCCGGGCTCTGCGCGGGGCACGCAGCGGGGCCAGCACAGATGGATTTAATTCTAGTCCTTTGGGCTTGCGTAGCCTCTGCGAGAGCAGGTAAGAGTGGGTGACCCACTCGCCGGAGGAGGCTAGGGGCAGAGCTGCCAAGTGTATCTTTGCAAAGGAGCAGCTCGCGTCTGGGCGGATGATTGTTAGTAAAGGGCTGGGTTGTCTCCCCGTGCAAAGGCGATCGGCACCTGCAGCTTGGCCAGTGGGTGCGGTGGGGAGATGAACAGCGCAGCGAAGGCATAGGAGAGCGGGTCGTATTATTGAATAGCATCGCAAATAATCAGTATTATCACGGTCATCCTCCAGCTGTGAGCTAGCTAATGCTCTGGGCTGTATGTGTGTGACTAGCGATGTTCAGGAGTGGATGGGTTTTCATGCAATCGTATCGGGAAAATCAGCCACATGGATGCAATTATCTGGGAAGGGAAAGTGGCACACTCTTCGGTGCTACGTACCTTGCTGTACCAGGGCCACCAGCAACACCCGAGCCCTCGGCGCAGCTCCTCAGTGCCCTGGGAAGGGTTGGGTTGCATGCTACAGCGACTGCTTAGAGAACTCGGAAACTTTCCTTTGCTTTGGAAAGAGCTCGTTTCGGGTCATGCCAGTCCAGCTCCTACTCCACCCAGTTCGGTTGGAAAGCAGGCTTATTTCCACACCGGCTGCATGTTTAAGGTGGCAGCAGGCTGGACTATTATCATTAGTTGCTGCTGCTGGAAACGTGCCTCCGAGGCCGTGCCTGAAATAAACATGTGGACGCAGCGATATCTGTGTTCAGATTTCCCTCACTTAAAACCGTTCCCATGTGTTTGAGATTAGTGAGATCCGCTCGGACAGGGCATGCACCTGCTGAGGATTTCCCCCTGCTATAGGCTGCTGAAAGCAGCCGACTCCTTTCTCCCAAGGAAAAATAATTTTGCTTAGATTTCACTTTGGGGTTAGGCTGAGGTGGTTTTTTTTTTGTGGGGTCCGCCACTGGGGATTTCAGACTCGCTTATTATTGGCTTTACACATGGGTGGTTCCCCTGGCTTTACAGTGGAAATAGTACTTCAGCGAATATTAAGGTTGGGATAGGAACGGCTGGCAGTCTTGAAATCAGAGGTGAAATTGGCATATTAAAACTGCCCTTGTAAAACCCACGGTCAATCGCATAAAAATATCAAGCTACCAGGTCTTTGTGCAGCTGCAACTGGCGAGTAGATCAACCCCCCCTTATTTGTGTGGGCTTCTCACCCAGGAAAAAATCCTCACTTATTGACTTTTTAATATTCTCTATGGGGATCGTTCTTATTTCGCCAATCTCCTCCAGGGTAGCCCTTGCTTCCTGTGTTCGCTGTAGCAGTATTTAAGAACCGTTCTCTCAGGAAAGGCTTATGTGAGGCAAGATTTAATAATGAAAAGTTTCAGGAGTCTGCCTCTCTCGCTCCCTGCTGTTTGTTCACGGAGGGGAAGGATTTGAAGTAGGGGCAGGTGAAGGCTTAGGAAAGCACACTTTTGAAAAGGAAAAATATCAGGTCTCTCAGGGGTTCTCTTTGACTCAGGCAGACCACAACTGCAGGCAGAGTTTTGTGGTGTAGTCTCTCCTCTAATAATGTTGGGAGCATCCTTTACAATGTTGGCATTAAACAGTAATTTGCCAGAGTAGACGCAGACCCATACAACAGACTGACTAAAAAGCATATATATATAAAAATACATTTTTATTCCGACAAATGCAGGCTGTTTTTGAGAAGGACTTTACAGAAAGTCTCCTGATCATTTTGAAAGCAGGCATAACAGATCACACATGAGCTTATATGTTGATATCTTTCATCTGCAAGTGTTGCTATATTGACTGCAATGGGGGCCATTTTAATTAAAATGTGTGTTTTAGTAGGAACAATGCTTCTTTGTAATATAGCTTCCATGGGCATTTAGGAATGGTTAAAGACCTGGCAAATCCATAGGAACAGTTAGGCTGAGAGTTCCAAATCCCTAATTTAAAGAATGAATAGAAATAATATAACAGAAGCATGACTTTCTTGTGGAGTCTTTGTTCCCTTTACTCTTGTGTAATTTACTATTCTAAGTAGGTACTGATTTAGAGTATGTTAGGGGGATGTTTTCTTGAAGATGTGCAAATGATATTTTCAAGGAAACTACTTTGAAAATATATAGTAATTTTACTAAGGAAATCAATGTGTAAAATGGCAACTAACATCAGAAAGTATTACAGTATCACCCCATTATCTAAGATCACTAGAATTTGAAAGGTGTGACATAACAATGTCTAGGGAGAAAATATCTCTTGTTTTCACAGCTAATATAACACCAGTATTGTATGTTGACACTCCAAAAGGTAGTCAAGACTAATCTGAGATTAATTTATTTGGCATTGTGAAGCCATTTGGAAAGTTCTATGTGCAACAATTGCTATCCTGCTGTTAACAGTCAAAGGTAAAATACATGTTATAGAGTTCACTTCCTGCTACCACTCAACTAGCAAATATTTGTATGAGACCGACTAGATTGTATCAAGTCCGTTTCTACTTAAAGTTCCCTCCCCAGTGCAACCTAGATGTGTACATATGTAAACTATAAAGGAACGTATAATCTCTTTGTTTTGTGTTTGTACAGTGCCTAGCATAATGAGGTCCTGGTCCATGATTAAGGCTCCTAGGGGGTTCTAAAAGTAATAATTTATATCACATAATTTATGCTTTCTGTGTACCAATCCATTTAATTACAGAGAGTTTCCCATGCTTCCTGAACTCAAGTTTCCAAAGTGGTGATAAAGGAGCAAGTAGACAATGCAATTTGTCAGAGATCTTAGATTGATTTAATTTCTTTCAGGGATTTCTTGGTGACATCATTCATATTATTGAGTTATAGGCTCAATCCTGTAACATACTGTATATACTACATTCAACTCTTCATTAATAAGGGCTGAGTTTTTTTCTGTCCTAACTCAGACAAAACTCTCACCAAGTGACTTAAGGAATTGGCCTACTGACTTCAGTAGGAGTTGAGGGCAGTGAGTACCATGTGGGATCCTATCCATAGTTTGCACAACTTTAAAAGAAACAATATAAAGGCTAATAGTTCTCGTTTAAAGGAGAAAATGGGATTTTCCAATTTTTTTGTTCTACTTAAAGGACAAAACATAAAATGCTGGATGCTAATAGAGATACGTGTGATTTTCTTTGTATGAGTCTTTTACTTAAGATCTCTGAAAAAGAGAGTAGGAGACTCCAGGGGGACCAGAGACCTGCTTATAAAATAGAAGCTATTTGTTGTTTAATTATTAAATAACCAGGGTTTTGAGTGTCTGTGTGCAGTCTCAAGAGCCAGCTTAAGAAAATGACTAGGTATTTAAAACAATGTATGGGCTTGCTAAAGAACTGCTATGCTATTGTAATAGTTTCCTCTTTGGAAAGCTTGTGATAGTTGTTGGAGGGAGGCACAGTATAGCTGGTGGGCCAGACTCTCAGCTTGTGTGAATTGAAGTTAATGGAGCCACATTGATTTATACCAGCTCAAGCCTGCTGCTGTTTGAAATCAGTAGTTTAAAAAAAAATAGTGAGGCTATTGTGCTTAATCTGGTCATCTATTTTTGCTGTGTTAGGGCCCAGTTCTGCTCCCATTGAAGTAGGTGGCAAAACTTCCATTGACTTTAATGGGTTCAAAATTGGAGCTTATTTGGCATGGTTTAGTGGTCCATTGTTACAGTTTAAGACATTTTTGGACTGATCCAGCATCCAACGATAGCGCTATAACATCTCTCATTGACTTGAATCGGCACTGGATCGGGCCCTTAGTATTTGGAACCACATATTCCGATCTCCGCTGGGTCAGCTCAGCCCTTCATTCTTCCTAAGTAGATCATTTTAGTATCATAGAGTTTATATGGGGTTTTCTTTTGGATGAGACCTTAAAGAAACAAAGTCCGATCTGTTTTGTGTGGACAGTAAAGCTCCCCAGATGCTTTTTTGCTTTGACGTCCTTAGTCAAAATTTGTCCTCCCCTGACTGTTTTTTTTTTTTTTTTTTTTTTCTGCTGACCTCTACCTAGAGATGGATGCATTTCAGCTGTATGCTGTGAGGCAGTGTAGGATGCTTTGAGATGAAATGCCCTATGTAATATAAGCTTTAGCATTACCATTTATTATCCTTATCTCTCTCCATTTTGGCCAAAGAGAGGTAGTTTAAAAACAAAACAAACAAAACCCCCCAACAGTTTCTAGTAATGGGTTTAGCCAGACAGAAGTAAACTTGTTCAGGATGATTTGCAGTTAGAAGAGTTGGTTCAGTGTTAGGAGTGTTAGCTATCACAGGATGTGGTAGTGCCAGTCTGAAAGAGATGTCAAAGTCTCTCTGAAATTCAAATATTGTAGTTTCTGAGCATCTGGCCTGGATTAAGCCAAAGAGAACCTTAAAGTCCAGTGTTATTACAGAATTTCTAGGAAGTTTGTATCTCCCGGTTTATATTGTAAGATCAGTTTATTCCAGTTGTCTTAATTTTCTACAGAACTGTTTAGTCTTCTATTAATATGAAAGCATTAGGGAAGCACATACTAAATAAACTTAATTTGGCAAGCCAGAAGTGTTTTTATGAAGTCATATCTTCCTGTCAATGGGCTCAATCCTGCAAGGTGCACAGTACTCTTAATTGCCACTGTTGGAGTGAGGTTAAAAGAGACCACTTTCAAGTTTCCTTTTCAAGAGCTTTTATTACTCTCCATGCATTTTATGAAATGCTGTCTTCTACATTTAGCACAAGATATCATCCCAAGGTATTTAATATTTGAGTAAAGGAAAAGGAGAAAAAAGTGTTTTGTGGCATAATTGATTTATAAGTAGAATTTCTGATTTATTCTTGTTCATTATATACCCTGATAGTTTTTCAGAGAGTCTTTTAAAATCTCAAACCAGGATACTTGCTGCCTAACCGCTCAAAGTCCTGAAAGAGAAAAAGAATGAATTGAAACATAAAACTGGAGATCACTTAGTGGAAAGCCACCTGACTATACACTACAGGTGAATTCTTGGCCCCCTTGAAGTCAATGACATTGACTTCAGTGGAGTTAGGATTTTATTCTAGGAGCCTACTCCTTCTCCTAGAATGAAGTTAATAGCAATGCTTGTTAGGAGCAGGATTGGATTCTACAATAGGTTCTTCCTGTATATGCCAGGCACAGATCTCATATTACCTCAGTTACCATGCTGATGAATGGACCCTTGTCAGAACAAACCATGCTGGTTTCTTGCTATATCTCTTGTTCCTTACTGGATAAAGGTTGCATATTTAACCACCTAAAGTGTTCTGTGAACAAGCAGCTGTCCTGAGCATCTGAGCCTAAATTAGTGCAGCAGTTTTGTTACCACTTGGGCATGAATACCCAATGTCACATGATTTCCATGCCATCACTACAGATATCACCCATTTCCATCAGGATGCTAAAGAATACCCTATTATCAGCAATTCATGGGGGGCATGTTGTCCAGTTTGGAATATATACTACATATAACTTATAGTGAATGGTGGAAGTAAGTAACCTAATCTATTAATATTAAAGAGTAGCTGCAGCTCGACATGGAATGCTAACATGCTTCAGTTGATCATGAAAGGAGTATTCAGACTTCAGTAAGTTCTTGGTAATAGTATAGCTCAGTGAATCTGAGCATTGCTGGTCTGAGTGATTACTCATTTCCTCTGCCTGCTGTTTTCTTTCTGTCTTCATTTTGTTGCTTTTTATTATAATTGGATAAGTTGTGTTTAATTGTGATAGTTCTTCTGCCATGCCATACTTATGTGTTAAATGTAGTGTTTCTATTGTGTTCTAAAATCTGAGAAGATAAAAGGTACTAGCTTAATGGTGGTCAATGGAGAAGAACATCTTTTCTTTACATCTGGGGAGGTTACTGTCTCTTAAGTGATTACTGTCCATAGTATCTGCACATCCCTATACTGTACTAAAGTTCTTTGTTGTTGTAATGCTTTGATTTAAAATGAAAATTGATTGAACTTTCATTTTTTTAAAACAGTTGTCGGATTTGGAATGGATCCCAATTTACAAATTGATATTATCACAGAACTGGATCTTGTGAATACAACTATTGGAGTTACGCAAGTGTCAGGACTACATGCTAGCAAAGCATTTTTATTCCAAGGTAAATCAAACATCTTCATTTACTTAAGACAGCCTCTGTCTCCATGATTACTAAGAGACTGGATGTAAAACATATTCCCTGTACACAATGCTTGCAGTTTACTATGGGTTCTGTTGTTCCTAAGATACTGTTATTCTACTGAAATATGTTAATGGTGTTTTTACAGGGATGAAATCAGGTCATTTAGGCCCAAAATTTCAATGAAAACATTTTTTGTGTGTGTTTAAACATTCCTCTGTTTAATTTCCAGTTGAATACTCCCACTGAGTTCCCTTGTATGGGCCCAGTTGCATGCATAGATAAGGGGACAGTATTGGAGCCCTTTGTAGTGTATTGATGCACACTGATAGTAATACACCAGTCTCTGTCAACGTCAATGGAATTGCATGCATAAGAAAGGCAAGCAATATTTATCTTCACTCTCAGCAGAGTGACCAGCACAAAGTAAATGAATTCATGGTAAAAATAAGACTCTGATTTCTAAAGTAATTTAAGTTTCAGTATTGTAAGGTGGAACTGGTAAGTGATTTAAAAGTGGGATTTTTAACTGACCAGTGGATGAAGTCCTGGCCTCCATGAAGTCAATGTTGCGTTTTGCCATTGATGTTAGTGGGGCTAGGATTTCAGCCATTGTCACTTAAAGCCCTAAACAGCAGAAGAAATGAGTTGCTACAATATGATTACATGAGCAAGTAATATGAACAGAGATATTTTAGTATAACTTTTCTGTAACTTGCTTAATACTTACATGAAACACTGTCTTCAATGGCTCTGGTTTTTTTGCTTTGGTAACAATGTAGAGGGACAAAGGGCCTGATTCTGATCTCACTTACACTGGTTTTATTCCATGAACTTCAGTAGTTATGCATGATTTACGTTCATGTACATGATACAAGAATCAGACCTATAACTTAGCCTATTCTTTACCCAGCTGGTAAATATGTACAATATGAAGAGAGAGAACAGGTGTTCTAGCAGAGAGATTATTGAAGATCATATTTAAGAAATTATGCAAGGTTCACCTTCCTTTCAGGACTCAGAGTCAAATGGTTTCTGCTAATTCCTAGATGCTGGAATTATTATTAGCAACATCTAGAATATAGACATCAAATTAAACATCTGAAATGTTTTGCTTTGGATACTCTTCCTAAAAAGTCAATTTTTTCATTTTGTGCTGGAGCACTCCGTAAGTAGTTGAGGCGAACAGTGTTAAAAGCGCAGTCATTCCTCAGCAGATTGCAATGTCCTAATTGGCTAAAACTATTTTAAAATTTCTCATGGTGTTTTTTTGGAGTTAATTGAGAACACATTGACAAACTGTCACCATAGATTTTCACAGTCTAATAGTGCCTAACGACAAAACTAAAAAGATCTGCGTGTGCAACCCAGGGCTTGTTGCAACAGTTGATATTAAAAGTAAATTTTAAGGGATAATGATTGTGATCTTATATTTCTTTAGCTCCATTTGTCCTGGAAGAGCCCCAAAACACTTTATGAACTTTGCAAACTAACATAAAAACTAAACATGCTGTGAAGTTCATCCACCACTGAAATGCAGCCACCTCTGGAGTAAAATGTTCCTAGAAACTCTGAACAAAAGTTCAGAACAGTAAGTGAAGAATAAAATTCAGGGTCTTAAATTTATTATATAAAGTTCTTTATAACTGAGATTCTCCCCAAGAACAAAATTCTGCCCTTAGGTGCTTGTAGATAACCCTCAGTGCTTGAGCAATTGCCTCTTGCATACCACCCCTCCCTGCCCCTGCTCAGCAGGGTGGCTAGGGTAGAATTGCTCTAGGTATATAGTTTCAGTTCGGATTGTGTCTGGGACAAGACTCTTGACCCAAGGGTCCTTGGTTGTGTTACTTGTTCCTGGAGAAGGTCAGCTGGAAAGGGTCTCCTTCAGCCTTTAGGCTAGGATGCAAATTCTAGATTATTCCTACCTAGTTTTTTGGGGCTTTCCCCTCATTATTTATTATTTTGTTGAAAGCCAACAGTGTGGTTGGGGCTTTATAAGATGCAGAAGTCAAATAAATGTTTCCTTTCATTGAGTAAAGTAGCTGACCGTAGGTCAGTGGTTTTCAAC
This sequence comes from Chrysemys picta bellii, assembly GCF_011386835.1. NCBI lineage: Eukaryota > Metazoa > Chordata > Testudines > Emydidae > Chrysemys > Chrysemys picta. Next base: position 70,645,474 of record NC_088794.1, on the reverse strand, counting down.
CTTTTTTAATTTGTGGACCCCTAAACATTTTTGAATGGAGGTGTGGACCCCTTTGGAAATCTTAGACATACTCTGTGGATCCAAAGGGGTCCACAGACCACAGGTTGAAAATCATCACCTTAGCACTATGATTTGACCTTGTGCCACACTGTTTGGTTCAGGATAACTCTGCTTGCGTCTGGTTGTTTTGTTTAATGTACATGTTTTTGTATTGGTTTTACTATATGGCACTTGTATATTTATTATTAGCTGGGTTTCCACTGTATTAAATAAATAATAATACTTTTCCCAGTTGAAACTTCAGGGAGAATTTGGGAAGGCAGAACATAAATTACCAGAGTTGGAAATTGGCGACACTAGACTGGAGCACTGAAAGATTGAAGTCTTGATCTTTGTGCTTATTTTATTTAACTTTTTCAATAGTTTTTCAGCATTATGGATTTACATTACAGTGCTTCTAAAATGAATGCCTTATAATAATGACTGGAAAATAGCATCCAGATTTTTTTAAAATTGCAATATTCTGTTGGAGCATGTCACTAATTTACTGCAATTTGTCTCTCCTCATCTGTATCCTCCAAAAGGTGATCCTGTCTTTCAGCTGAGCTTTGCTTTGATCATTTATTGGTGCACTTCACTCTTTAATGCCTGCTTTTCTTTGTTTCGCCTGCTTGCTGCACATTGCTCCAATACCTGGCATCTTTCTCTAAGCCTTCAAAGTGGGGGAGCACCTGCTCTCTACCTGGCACTAATGCTTCTGTCTGCATAACTGGAAAAGGGTCTGACACAGATTCACTGGATGATTGGATCATTGTATCAAGACAACAACTGAGGACTCGCCACTATTTGTATATATTTTATCTGTGTGTCCAGGGAGGAATTCTGAGAGTCAGATCTCTGGACTGCAGTTTAAATGATGACTTTATTTTTTTTTTCTGGATTTCAAAGTCCCTTTATACAGTCGCTTCTGAAATTCAGCCGCATTTAAATCCCAAAATGGAAAATGTAGGGGAAGGATTGAGAAATTGTTACTTTAAATATAGGTTTGGCCTGTGTCATGTGATGAGACTACAACATGGTGTTGTTATGCATAGTACTAATAGGTGGCAGCAGAGCACCAGTTCTAAACTTTCTTGGGCCAAATTCTGCCTTTATTTACACCAGCATAAATTCAGAATAAGTCCACTGACTTCACTGGCATATTAGTTACATTGATGTCAAACCAGAGTAATTTTAAGAAGTCAGTGGAGTATTCTGACTTTACACCCGTGCACCTGAGAGTAGGATATAGCGCTGGAATTTGGATTTCAATTTAATACAGACAGAGAGACATATTCAGTCCTGGAGTGTGAGCAGCTGATAGGCAGCATCCTCTACAGTGAGGCACTGAAGTGGGAGTCAGAAGACATGGGTTCTACCATCTATTCCCATAACCTCATTTTATGTCAGTTGGCAAGTTAATTAGGCTGTGGTCGAACTAAGCATGTGAGTAGTCCCATGGAATGCTGGCTGCAGTGCAACAATAAGGCTTTTTTCTGTGTGTGGGAGTGCTAGGTCTCCCTCATTCCTTCCCCCCACAACACTCACAGTGAGGGAACCATAACTTGGCCCTTTTGTATTATATCCAGTGTTAGCACCACTTTTATTTAAGGTTGCTTCCCATTATAAGATCCTGTTTTCAGTGGCTTATAACTTTGCTAAACTTGAGCTGTTCAGGCTGAAATGTACTGTGTTGGGTGTCTGCCTCAGGCTGAAGTTCTGCAAAAGTGACAGCCAAAACAGTTAAGCTGTTTCTGAGAAGGCGGCTAGGGAAAAATACATTGTTTGAAATGTTTAAAAAAGAAAACCTGTTTAAAAAATGTCTCTGGAAAACGCTAGTGCTCCCATGTTTTGGAGCAGGACTTTGACATTTGCCAGGGAAGTGGCCTATATGTCAGGGATGTGCTGTTTGCCATCCTTGTAAAAATGCACCCAGATTTGTCCAAGTTTCAAGCCTTTGAAAAATCAGTTTCCATGGGCTCAGTAGACTTAGATGTAGCAGCTAAAATCTCTGAAGATTCCATCCTCACTGAGCATGTTTGGGGCTCTTGTGCTGACCAGACTGTGTATGTGCAAGCCCCACAAATTAATGAGCATCCTCCATCCCCTAAGTGTGACCTGACTGCTCATTTGCTATCCTCACAGAGGGACTGAGTAGGCACCAGTCCAAGGCTACAGGAGTGAAGGTGGATTTTCCCTATAACACCTGTTCTGGGATGAGGCCAGGCACTAGGACTGAGAGCCGGGATGCTGTCTCTCCTGTGTTCTGAATGACTCCTTGCTGGTGCCCTGGCAGGGTGGAGGAGGAGATGACTGCCTGACTCAAATACAGAGGAGACAAGAGCTGGACCTGGGGGCTGGCAGTGGAAGGCTGAGGAGTAGATGGGTACAAAAAGCCTGGGTGGGGGACTGTGACTGGAGGCTAGCAGGGGCAGAGTGGAAAATGGGGGCTGGAAGCTGGGTGTAGAAACTGGGACTGACTGGTCAAGAAGACTGAGGACAAGAAACTGGGATGGGGGAGGTCTGGGAATGACTGGGCAAGGATACTGTAACTGGGATCAGAATCCTGAGGCTTGGAGACTGAATGAGTCAGTGAGGAACATGAGACTGTAATGAGGAAGAGACTGAAATGGGACAGGGAGAGGTTGGAGGGGATGGGGCAGAAGGAGTCAAGTTCGGGGTAATGGGCAGAAGAGTCTGTGCCCACTACAGTATGTTTCCCTCCAGAGCCAGGAATGGAACGAAAGATCCTTGAATCTCAGGCAATACCTTTGATGTCAGCAGATATCTGTGAAACTCATTGGCAAAGTGTCCCATCCTCCTCCTCTGCTGGTCCCCATAGAGAATGACATACTGCTACTAGTTACTCCATTAGCTCAAGTGTCAGAGGTCTGTATTGTAGCTCTGAAGCAGGGCCGGCTCTGGCTTTTTGGCCGCCCCAAGCAAAAAAACCAAAAAAACGGGGCAGCCAGAACGGCGAAGCAAAAAAAAAAAAAAGCGCGGGTGCAGGGGGACTGGCTTGGGGGGGAGGGGGGGAGAGGGAGCGGGCAGAAGAGAGAGAAGGGGGCGGCCAGGGCTACAGCAGGGGCGCTGCCACGCGGCCCCTCCCGCTGTGCCGCCTCCTGCCGTGAGGGCTCCGCTCCGGTTGGCGGGGAGGGAAGGAAGAGGACTGCCTTGCAGGGCACTCTGGTTCTCCATGCCGCCGCCCCCTACAGGGTGGCCGGAGCGGAACAATAACAACAAAAAAGCGGCCGTGCCACCCTAGGATTGGGCGGAATGCCGCCTCGAACAATCTGCCGCCCCAAGCCCCAGCTTGCTTAGCTGGTGCCTGGAGCTGGCCCTGCTCTGAAGGGTCCAGCTGTGCCAATGATCCATGTGGGTGTCATTACGAGGCCACATCATGGAATTTCTATTTTTTCAGTTTGCTTTTTTAAAAACCTAGGATATTCAGTTTAAAAAACAATATTGAAAGAACATGATTAAGTTTGCAAAATCAAGCACTTAAAAGTTAGGAAATGTCAGAATTCAAGTTGCTTGTGTAATATTTGTTCAGCCCCTTTGTGCATATGCATTATGTTGCAGTCTTTAATTACATTATCCCATAATTGTTGTTTGCCCTATTCCATGGATGAATCAGGGTAGTGAAGAAGGCCGTTTGTGGGACTCCTGCCCCATTTGCTGCAGAAATTGAAAGGTGTGTGCATGGATGAGGCAGGAAAAGAAAGGATATTTTCATGTTTAAGACAGTTGGATGTCATCCTGGAATCTATCCTTGACTCTGCGACAGATTTCCTCTGTGATGCTGGGCAAGTCCCTCAAGCCAAACTTTTCACATGTGGTCACTAATTGTGTGTTCCTCATTGTCTGGGTGCCCAACATGATACTCTAAAATCTGGTTTACAGAAGTGCTGAATAGTCACAGCTGCAACTGAAGTCAATGAGAGCTGTGCTTTGAACATAGCATTATATAGCATATATTGATAAGTATTCTGAAAAATCAGGTCCTGGACATCTCACGTTGGGCACCCAAAATTAGTAGATACGCCTAACCTTAATCTTTCTCTGCCTCAGTTCCCCATCTAGAAAATGGGGATAATACCACCCCTCACCTCACAGGGGTGTTATGAAAATCAATTCATTAATATTTATGAAGCACTGTAGTGATGAGCATCATAGCAAAGTCCATGGGAAAAGTAATAATTCTGTCTTCAGAGCAGGGTTTGAATAGTGTGCTGTATATAAGACATGGGTGAGAAAACAAAATATTGAATACTTGCTCATTAAGTTAGTACCATCCATTTTGTGCTCTGAATGAGGCAGGGGTCCTGTGAAGAAATTTGATCATGTAATTAAAGTCTGTATCATAATGCATATGTAGAAGCGGGCTGAATTAAGGTTGCATGGACAATGTTAATTCTTCTTCTCATCCCAAAGCATCATTATAGACAGGAGGAGCCAAACAGCGACATCATTTATTCCTGTTCATGGTTCATTTCTCCATTAAGCTCAGCCTGGTCATGCCCCTGCATATGATGTCCCACAATATAGTTGATGGTCAGTCTCTAGGTCTGAATGACCTTGGTTGCATTGCATTCTTTTCTTTGGCATCTTATCATTTATCTTCTGCAGTGTCTCCATCACTGTAATCTCTTTGGTTGCAGCCAATCCGGTACTCTTTCACATCCTACTCTCCGTCTCTCATAGAATCATAGAATATCAGAGTTGGAAGGGACCTCAAGAGGTCATCTAGTCCAACCCCCTGCTCAAAGCAGGACCAATTCCCAGCTAAATCATCCCAGCCAGGGCTTTGTCAAGCTGGGCCTTAAAAACCTCCAAGGAAGGAGACTCCACCACTTCCCTAGGTAACGCATTCCAGTGTTTCACCACCCTCCTAGTGAAATAGTTTTTCCTGATATCCAACCTGGACCTCCCCCACTGCAATTTGAGACCATTGCTCCTTGTTCTGTCATCTGCCACCACTGAGAACAGCCAAGCTCCATCCTCTTTGGAACCCCCCTTCAGGTAGTTGAAGGCTGCTATCAAATCCCCCCCTCATTCTTCTCTTCTGGAGGCTAAACAATCCCAGTTCCCTCAGCCTCTCCTCATAAGTCATGTGCTCCAGACCCCTAATCATTGTTGTTGCCCTCCGCTGGACTCTTTCCAATTTTTCCACATCCTTCTTGTAGTGTGGGGCCCAAAACTGGACACAGTATTCCAGATGAGGCCTCACCAATGTCGAATAAAGGGGAACGATCACGTTCCTCGATCTGCTGGCAGTGCCCCTACTTATACAGCCCAAAATGCCGTTAGCCTTCTTGGCAACAAGAGCACACTGTTGACTCATATCCAGCTTCTCGTCCACTGTGACCCCTAGGTCCTTTTCTGCAGAACTGCTACCTAGCCATTCGGTCCCTAGTCTGTAGCAGTGCATGGGATTCTTCCGTCCTAAGTGCAGGACTCTGCACTTGTCCTTGTTGAACCTCATCAGGTTTTTTTTGGCCCAATCCTCTAATTTGTCTAGGTCCCTCTGTATCCGATCCCTACCCTCTAGTGTATCTACCACGCCTCCTAGTTTAGTGTCATCTGCAAACTTGCTGAGAGTGCAGTCCACACCATCCTCCAGATCATTAATAAAGATATTAAACAAAACCGGCCCCAGGACCGACCCTTGGGGCACTCCGCTTGAAACCGCCTGCCAACTAGACATGGAGCCATTGATCACTACCCGTTGAGCCCGACGATCTAGCCAGCTTTCTATCCACCTTACAGTCCATTCATCCAGCCCATACTTCTTTAACTTGGCGGCAAGAATACTGTGGGAGACCGTATCAAAAGATTTGCTAAAGTCAAGGAATAACACATCCACTGCTTTCCCCTCATCCACAGAGCCAGTTATCTCATCATAGAAGGCAATTAGGTTAGTCAGGCACGACTTCCCCTTCGTGAATCCATGCTGACTGTTCCTGATCACTTTCCTCTCCTCTAAATGTTTCATAATTGATTCCTTGAGGACCTGCTCCATGATTTTTCCAGGGACTGAGGTGAGGCTGACTGGCCTGTAGTTCCCCGGATCCTCCTTCTTCCCTTTTTTAAAGATGGGCACTACGTTAGCCTTTTTCCAGTCATCTGGGACCTCCCCCGATCGCCAGGAGTTTTCAAAAATAATGGCTAATGGCTCTGCAATTTCACCCGCCAACTCCTTTAGCACCCTCAGATGCAGCGCATCCGGCCCCATGGACTTGTGCACGTCCAGTTTTTCTAAATAGTCCCGAACCACTTCTTTCTCCACAGAGGGTTGGTCACCTTCTCCCCATGCTGTACTGCCCAGTGCAGCAATCTGGGAGCTGACCTTGTGCGTGAAGACAGAGGCAAAAAAATCATTGAGTACATTAGCTTTTTCCACATCCTTGGTCATTAGGTTGCCTCCCTCATTCAGTAAGGGGCCCACACTTTCCTTGATTTTCTTCTTGTTGCTAACATACCTGAAGAAACCCTTCTTGTTACTCTTAACATCTCTTGCTAACCGCAACTCCAAGTGTGATTTGGCCTTCCTGATTTCACTCCTGCACGCCTGAGCAATATTTTTATACTCCTCCCTGGTCATTTGTCCAATCTTCCACTTCTTGTAAGCTTCTTTTTTGCATTTAAGATCAGCAAGGATTTCACTGTTTAGCCAAGCTGGTCGCCTGCCATATTTACTATTCTTTCTACACATCGGGATGGTTTGTTCCTGCAACCTCAATAAGGATTCTTTAAAATACAGCCAGCTCTCCTGGACCCCTTTGCCCTTCATGTTATTCTCCCAGGGGATCCTGCCCATCTGTTCCCTGAGGGAGTCAAAGTCTGCTTTTCTGAAGTCCAGGGTCCATATTCTGCTGCTCTCCTTTCTTCCTTTTGTCAGGATCCTGAACTCGACCATCTCATGGTCACTGCCTCCCAGGTTCCCATCCACTTTTGCTTCCCCTACTAGTTCTTCCCTGTTTGTGAGTAGTAGGTCAAGAAAAGCTTTGCCCCTAGTTGGTTCCTCCAGCACTTGCACCAGGAAATTGTCCCCTACACTTTCAAAAAATTTCCTGGATTGCCTGTGCACCGCTGTATTGCTCTCCCAGCAGATATCAGGGTGATTAAAGTCTCCCATGAGAACCAGGGCCTGCGATCTAGCAACTTCTGCTAGTTGCCAGAAGAAAGCCTCGTCCACCTCATCCCCCTGGTCTGGTGGTATATAGCAAACTCCAACCACGACATCACCCTTGTTGCTCACACTTCTCAACTTTATCCAGAGACTCTCAGGTTTTTCTGCAGTTTCATACTGGAGCTCTGAGCAGTCTATTTCATTTGTCTTAAAATCATTCCACTTTACCCATGCCATCTACTAAAGAACTCTCCTCTCTACTGCCTCTAGCCTTCTGATGTCAGTTTCATTTAATGGAGCTGCTTCCAGACCATAATTCTGTTAGTAAACTGGTTTGATACATTTTCATTTTTATGGATAACAGCTAAACTCTGTGAGTTGGAGTGTTAAAACTTTAATGCTGGTATTTCTTAACTTCTGAGTGCTTGACTTAGCAATCTTAATTTTTCTCTGCAAAACTCTAGCTATCTTCAGGAGAGAGAACTGATCTGGATTCAGCTTACAAAGAGCTAGGAGGGGATAAGTGAGATGAATCATCTTCATATGGAACAATTAAAGATTGCTTGAGACCTAATTACTGAATAGCATCCCAAGGCTCTGGAGATAGATAAACTGCTGTTAACCTTTTCAGGACCAAAAATGATGCCATGCTGAATAACCACACAGACTTTACATATCCCCCCATGGCCTGACAGCCAATGAATGCTCCTGGGAATGGTCAATGTTTGAATTGTGCCAAGTTCTGTGAGAGACGAGCCCAGCCACGCTTATAAGGGTAGCTTATAAGAAGCTCTGTAGTTCAAGAAAGAGCCCCTTTATCTCTCTTGATGATAGATCAATGAGAATACTAACCACACCTCTCTGTCTCCTCAGTTCTGGTAGCTAAATTGTAGCACCAGGGGATCAACATGTCCCATTCTTACTGACCAGTGCAGCTCCACTGGCTGGGGTGGGAAGTATCTGGGGAGCCTATTGAGGTGATGTGTGCACTGTGTAGAGCTGGGCTCCAGGGCAGAGTTCCCCTCCCACTCTGTATTTGGAGGCAGGCTGCAGGATTGGTGGGACAATGGGGATTAAGGTTGTGTAAGGCTCAAGCAGAATGGAGACCACTAAAACCATGGAAGATGTTCCCAGCTCATACTTTGGCTACTTAGGCTGTGTGCTGGGCTAAGGTTTTGTCTCATTGGAATGGATGGCTTTGGGTTCCTGTTGAATTTTATGTGACATTTTGAAAGTGAGGTAATTTACAGTTTTGCCAGGTCTTTAAATAATGCAATTTCTGGCTTTTAGTGACATTTTGTGGTAGTAACCAAGCCAATTTTAGTGGTGTTTGTTTGTTTTTATTTTTAAAGAAATATTTTTATGGCAGCCAAATACTCCTTTTTCTTACTGGTAAAGCTGACTAGGCTAAGGTCTAGGCCTCTTGTAGACTTTCATGTGGAGAATGGGTGGGGAGGGAGCTTGTCAATGATTATGAAATTTCAGTTTCCAAATTAAAAACTCAGCCCAGTAATTTTAGCAACACTAAATTAAAATGATCAGTTTTTACCCTGGAGAAATGTGCAGGAGAGGTGAAAATATTGCTGTGCTGCCTCCTCCTGTTATCTAAATTATTTTGGGTTTCCCAACATGTCTGTATTGAATAGGAGAGAACTCTGATCATATATTGCCACTGCCCTTGCCAGTTATTTTTCCATTCCTGTGGGACAATAATTGTGTTGCTTGTCTGTCTGCATTGATACCGACGTACACATGGGGAAGAGAAGACTTTCTACAGCTAGCGCTTCTCTGATATGCTAAAAGCCATGAACTTTTGTGGGAATCTGTTGACAAAGACCTTTATTAAAGATAAGCAGAGTGAAAACAAAGGATGTTTGTTCTCCACTTGATACAGAGTAGGAATAAGAGGTTAACTACTAATATTGCTAATGGGAGTTACAAGGTTCCAAACCCTAATATATTAATAGTAGCATGAACACCCATATCTTTAAGGAAAAAGTGTTCAATTTAGATAAAAGTAATAACAATGATTTTCAGGGTTCCTTGGAGCTCCATCAAAATGAAAACAGAATGTGTTGTGCCTTTGTCTTAAAGGGATGCTGTCAAGCTAAATCACATGGCCAAATTCCATTTTTCTTACTCAGGTTGAATAATACTTCATGAATAATCCCATTGGAGTTAATGGGGTTACTCACTGAATAATGTACTACTTAACTGGAGTAAAGGTATCAAGATGTGGCCCATAATAATCATGATAACAGTATCAGCTAATCATATATTCTTTTAATCAAATTCAAAATATTAAAAACCTAAATTACAGTAACTCCTTATTTAACATCCTAGTTATGTTCTTGAAAAATGCAACTTTCAGCGAACCCAATTTCCCCATAAGAATTATTGTAAATAGGTGGGGTTAGGTTCCAGGAAAATTTTTTTTTGCCAGACAAAAGACATTATCTACATATACAGTATAAGTTTTAAATAATTTTAAACAATTTAATACTGTACTCACTGATGTTGATGATGAAGCTTGGTTGAGGCAGGGGCATAGAGGGGTCGGGGCACGAGGGCTTGCCCCGCTCCGCCCACCCGGCGCTCCTACTGGGGAGCGGGATCAGGGGGTGGGGGCTTGCTTGCTCCCCATCAGGAGCATTGGGCGGGCAGAATGGGGCAAGCCCCCACATCTCCACCCTGCTCCCCGTCAGGAGCGCCAAGCGGGGGGAGCCAAACAACGTTATAAGGGAACATTGCAGGACTTTAAAGGAGTATGTTCTGTAACAGGGCAGCGACCTAATAGTGAAACAACATTAACTGGGAGGACGTTAAGTGAGGAGTTACTTGTACTTCTCTTTGTTTATACTGTTTGCTCTTCACTTGCTGAAGTTCATCCCCATACAGAGGAGTAGGCATATATGCTACTGAAGTTCTATGTATGCTTAGACGGGTTGTAACTGGGACTTTAGAGACTCATCAACCTTGGGCTTGCCCTCTGCATAGGGGTGAATATTGCCCAATGAATAACACTTCTAATGGGCCTGTTTCTTAGTTTTACACCTATGTATCTCCATTGACGTAACTTGATTGACACCAATGTAAGTCAAAACAGAATTGGACCCATTACTGCTGAGTAAGTAAGGGGTTGTCTACATGGGGAATTATTCCAGAATAGCTATTCATGATTAACTCCATATTTGGAGGATCTTATTTCAGAATAAGAGAACTTTGAGTGTCTACACGTGCAGTTCATCTAGAGTAGTTAATCTGCTTTAAATTCCCACTCTGTTTTATTCCAGGTTAATTTTCATGTGTAGGTGAGCCTACACTGAGTACTATGAAGCATGAGAGAGGCTTGAAGAGTCAGGCTCTCAGCCTGGGCAATGAGGTGGTTGATTTCACTTTTGTTCTTGTGTACTAGCACCCACAACAAACACCGTTGTATTTGGGCTCAAAACACTGAAAGGGAGTGTTAACAGTCGAAAATTCATTTTAATGGAAATTTATTTAAATCAAGTTGATGGAAACAGTTCTACTCACCTCCCGTTTTGTTTAATCACTTCCAAAAGAAGAGCGATATCGTAGACAAAAGCTAAGTTGACAGTGTTTCTTTAAAACAATTATGTCGATAAAAATAGTTAAAAACCATTATGCATCTTTAACAGATTATGCTATAATCCAAGCATAATACGGTAACTAGACATGGGTACTTTCTTGCGGGGAGAGGGGAGCCTGCTGTCTTGAAGTACCCGCAGGGAATAAAAATTAGATGATACTTTTGATATTGATACTCAACATATTGCTTAGTTGCTAAAAATGCAGATTAGTCTTGCCACCAGATGCAATAGATTGTTCACTATGTGAGGGAGGGAAAAGAACTTTATTTTTCATTTCTGACACACCTAATGTTAGGTGATCGTGTCATGTGTTGGCTTATGGCATGATGCAACATTGTGTAACAGGACACAAAGGCAAAGCAATGTGACAAAATGTAGTGTCTCAGAAATTACAAAAAACAGAATTATTAGGCACCTGCTAGTTAGTTCTGTAATTCCCAGAAGTATATGAGAGAGTTCCACATCACTATGTACTGAAGCAACCAAAACTGTAGTTGAACATCTGCTTTTTGGCTTTCCAAAAGGTGATGTTACTTTTTTCCTGCATTTCTTTTATAGTTACAGTTGAATATCCCATTGATCCTTTGAGCTAGAAAAAGATAACCTAGGATCATAGTACTTACAGCCATACTAGTCTATTAAGTCCCTCCCTCCCTGCATTTACAGGAAACTGCTCTTTGAAGCTAGGAATTTTCCTGTTGACTTCAATGGGAGCAGGCCCTTGGTCCTAATATAGACACGTTTTGATGTTCCTACTGTTACATTTATTAAGCTTAGTTCTTGTGCTTTTCAGATCTTAAATTTCTTGAATACCCACACTCTGAGTGAAATCAAAGGGAGCTCTGGATGTGCAAAGAATGCAGGATTGGATCTCAAATGTCAAATAATCATTGTCCAGTCACGAACAATTGAAACACAGAAATGCCTCTCTCCCGTTTGTTTTATCGTACAAATGTAATAATGTGTACTCCGATATCAAAGCTCTTGGGAGGGCGGGAATAAACAAGCAAGCCAAGATCTGTGGGAAGAGAATTTTTTGTGTGTCATGATTTTTCTTGTTCTGTGGAGATCTACACAGGTGCTCATTATGCTGCTTGGAAAATGAAGAAGCAGAACCTTAAAATGTGACACTTCTAGAATTATTTGATAAATGCCCATGATTTGCAAACCTGATATGCTGTACTTTATCTGGAGTGTTGCTTTCCAAGAGAGTACAGGGCTAGTCCTGGAGGCAGGACTTTGGGAAGGCATTAGTTACAGTTGTCTTCGTGAGAAGTAGTGGGGAGGGGAGGAGGAAGGAAATAGTTAAAGATTACCTTTGTGTAATTAATTATGAAGCCAGTATGAAATTAACATTTGTTTTGTACTGCCTCATATTTAGAAGTCGTGCTCCTCTGTGTTACCCTTTTGTTCTTTTAGTGGCAGTGCATTTAATGTTTTTGATGTGTTGTGAGCACTTGCTTTCAGATGGGATATTCTGTCTTTCTAGTTTTATACCGTCCTAATTGTTTTGAGATGTCCTTTTTTTTTTTTTTTTTAAGAGTAAACATCAGTGCTGGTGTTATTGCTAAAGGCGAGAAATGCAAAAAGGGGGACACATGTGGCAGTTCTATTTAAATAAGCCTATTTTCAGAAACAAAGGCTTACAGAGCAAAAGGGAGCTCTTAGTAACCTGAGCACGTTTGCTGTTACGGATGAACCCACAGCTATGGATGCTATCAAACTTGTCATATTTTATTCATGAGTTGTGGTGTGCTTGGATGAAATAAGAAAAGCAATGCTCCAAATCATAATTATGGTGTAAAAAGATAAAACCATTATTATTGTGACATTTTAAAAAATTCTTAAATCTCTCAAATAATTCATATAATAACTTACAGAGAATGACTAAGTGTGTTGGCTGTGTTTGATTCTTTTTGTTTCTTTGCAGAATGTAGTACAAAGATACATCCTGAAAGAATCTATAAATGTGTGTGAGAGTATACCCACTCATCTAATACACACGCTTTTAAATTCTTTCAGGATGTCTCTTTTAACAGTGTTCCACAAAGATACACAGATGATATTGAATACAAAAATAATTGTAAAGAGGCTGACAGCAGAAATTACATCAATAGAAAAGGGCTTTGACAAATATTATGTTCCAAGCTATTATAATACAGTTACTAAATAAAACAAAGCAATCCAGGATTTCATTTGCTTAAGTAGTAATGTGTTGTGAATTTTCTTATATAAAGAAATCATAGGAGGAGAATTGTTATGAAACATGTTCTATAGATAATTTGCTACACATTCTTTGCATATTTCTTAGAGTTTTGGATTTTCCTTAAGATGAACTAAAATGCTTTTAAAAAAGTAATTTAAAACTCAAATCATTAAGGCCCTGATCCACCAAAGCACATATTGAACTTCAAACATATGAATCATCCTGTTTGATTTCAGTGGGACTACTTATGTGGTTAAGAGCTTTGTTGGATCAGGGCCTAAGAAAACACCTGTGTAGACTTAACATTTTAAAATAAATACATTTATAAAAAAAAGTAAGGTTTTTGTTTGCCTGGGCCTGAGTTCAGGGATCTTCTTCTGCTGGAAGAGTTGATGAGTTCACTGAGGTTCAGATTTGTGCAAATGCAAGGGTCTGACTGAGCGGATCCAATTACAGGATTGAGCCTTACTACTTGGGGATCACACTGTGTGTTGATGGACACCACCTGTAATCCTCTTGACTTCAGTGGAATTGCATGGGGGCATAAATTAGTAATGAATGCGAACCATACAGTGCAATGGCATGGATTCCTTAAGGAGGTTGGGCCAAATTCAGCCCTGTTGTAATTCCATGGACTGAATTCCTTGATGCAAGGGCTGTCTTTGTGCTAGTCACTGTACAAACATAAAACAGAATGTGGCCTTGGTCCATGACTAGGGTAACTAAGCTCTACAGCAATATAAATGATTTAACTCTTAAGGGTCTGAGCCAAAGCCAATTGATTTTGATGGCTTTCACTCAAGCCTCAGTCATCAACTGCATCAGGAGAAGAGAGAGCTCTGAACACAGGGAGGTAAGTAATGAACTACTACTTTTCAAAAATACCTTTATTTGTAATTAACAATAATATAGTGCCTTCTATCTGAGCAGTTCAAAGTGCTGCAATCATGAATGAATTTGCCTCTCAGACCATGTCTGTTATGCATGTTAAGCAGTATTAAATATTGTAATCTCCCTTTTACAGATGGGGAAACTGAATCATAGAAAGATTACAATTTACCCAAGATTCTAAGTAGGTGTGTGGCAGAGGCAGGAGTAGAATGCTGGTATCTTGACTCAAAGATTCAGGAGTTGGCTGTCCTGTCAATATACCAAATTCTGCATTCCATGTGGTCCCACTGACAATTTACAAAGGAGCTTAAGTGAATTAGTCCCCTCAATTGCTATTCAATTTCAGTGGGAACTGGTTGCCCTGGATTCATTTGAAAAGCCCAGGCAGTGTGACTACTTACCTGAGGAAGGCAAGCAGGATTTCTTCTGTGGTGTTCATGTTGAATTTTAGAACCATAAAGCACTACAGAAGCCCTAAATATTACCATTAATTTAGGAGATGTCATCCTGTTGGTAACATCCATTGTATAGGGCAGGGGTAGGCAAAAGTGTAAAAAGCAAGAGGGTCCTGTGGCACCTTTAAGACTAACAGAAGTATGGGGAGCATAAGCTTTCATGGGTAAGAACCTCACTTCTTGCATCTGAAGAAGTGAGGTTCTTACCCACGATAGCTTATGCTCCCAATACTTCTGTTAGTCTAAGGGCAGGTCTTCACTACAGGGGGGGTTGATTTAAGATACGCAAATTCAGCTACGCGAATAGTGTAGCTGAATTCGACATATTGCAGCTGACTTACCCCACTGTAGGGATGGTGGCAAAATCGACATCTGCGGCTTCCCGTCGACGGCGCTTACTCCCACCTCCGCTGGTGGAGTAAGAGCGTCGATTCGGGGATCGATTGTTGCGTCCCGATGGGACGCGATAAATCGATCCCCGAGAGGTCGATTTCTACCCGCCGATTCAGGTGGGTAGTGTAGACCTAGCTTTAAAGGTGCCACAGGACCCTCTGTTGCTTTTTACAGATTCAGACTAACACGGCTACCCCTCTGATACTTTCAAAAGTGGTGTGCCGAGTCTTCATTTATTCACTTTAATTTAAGGTTTCGCGTGCCGGTAATACATTTTAACTTTTTTTTAGAAGGGGTCTCTGTCTAAGTGTATATTATATAACTAAACTATTGTTGTATGTAAAGTAAACATTTTGAAAACCTTGTTTAAGAAGCTTCATTTAAAATTAAATTAAAATGCCGCCAGCCTGCTCAGCCCGCTGGGTGGGGAGTTCAGGGCAGAGGGCTGGGTACTGGGGGGGACTCGAGGTCAGGGCGGAAGGCTGGGTGGGGGGGGTTTCAGGGCAGAGGGCTGGGTGTTGGGGGGGACTCGAGGTCAGGGCAGAGGGCTGGGGTGTGTGTGGAAGTGCAGGGCACAAGGGTGGGTGCGTGGGGGGGGTTTCAGGGCAGAGGGTTGGGTGTTGGGGGGGACTCAAGGTCAGGGCAGAGGGCTGGGGTGTGTGGAGGTGCAGGGCACAAGGCTGGGTGGGGGGGTGCAGGGCAGAGGGGTGGGTGTTGGGGGGGGACTCGAGGTCAGGGCAGAGGGCTGGGGTGCGTGGACGTGCAGGGCACAAGACTGGGTGTGTGTGGGGGTGCAGGGCAGAAGGCTGGGTGTTAGGGGCAACTCGAGGTCAGGGCAGAGGAATGGGGGGTGCAGGGCAGAGGGATGGGTGTGTGTTGGAGTGGGGGGCTTCAGGGCAGAAGGCTGGGGTGCTCGGTTCGTGGGGGTGCTCCGAGCCCCCTGCCCTGAGCGGCTCATGGCAGGGCGCAGGGAGGGATATGACCTGTTCCACCCTCTTTCCCCCAGGCCCGTCCCTACCTCTCTCTGCCTGCTCTACGGAGCAGCGAGCACGCTGCGCTCGGCTCTGCTCCTCTGAGAGGAGGAGGGGCCGGAATGCACCACGTTGTGCGAAGAAGCAGGGGAGGGGGGAAGCTTGGCTGCCGCAGGACCAAGCTTCTGTCTCCTGCCCCCGCAGGGGAGAGTGGTGGGCGGGGGGGGGGCTGAGTGAGGCGGGGGGCCAGGACCCCCCCTACAGCTTTCCCCTGAGGGAGCAGCAGGGCTGGCTCTGGCTTTTTTGCTGCCCCAGGCAAAAAAGCCTCCCCCCCCCCCCCGGAGTGCGGCAGGGGAGGGCGCCGAGTCTGGCTGGGGTCCCGCTCTCCCCGACCGGCCGGAGTGCCGGGAGGAGGGCGGAGAGCCCGGCCGGGGCTCCGTTCTCCCCGGCGGCCAGAGAGCCCGGCTGGGGCTCCGTTCTCCCCGGTGGCCAGAGCGCCAGGGGGAGGGCGGCGAGCCCGGTCGCGGCCCCACTCCAGGTGTCGCCCCAAGCACATGCTTGGTGGGCTGGTGCCTGGAGCTGGCCCTGGGGGGCAGGAGGCAGAAGCTTGATCCTGCGGCAGCCAAGCTTCCCCCTCCCCTGTTTCTTCCCACAGGGTGGTGCATTCCGGCACCTCCGCCCCTACTCCTCCTCCTCTCAGTGGGCAGCAGCGTGCCACTCAGAATCGGCTCGCGTGCCGTAGGTTGCCAACCCCTGGTATAGGGCAATATTTATAGTCTTTCCCCTGTAATATCGACCTGTTCGGCCTAATGGGAATACTTTTTGGTTGCTTAAAATATTCTGTTTTTTTGCCTATACCTGCCAGCACATGCTCTTAAAATAAGCTGATATTTTAAAACACAATTCCTTTGTTTCTTACCCATGCGTGGTCAGCCAGCAAATTATGAAGTCATAACGTCAACCCTATCTGAAAATGTTCTTTAAAGGGATGAGGGGAAGTGCCAGGTTGGCCTTGGCAAAAAGTCAGAATAGAAACAGAATTTTCAGTGGCTCATTGTTTAGTGGGGGAGGGCTCAGTGGTTTGAGCATTGGCCTGCTAAACCCAGGGTTGTGAGTTCAATCCTTGAGGGGGGCCATTTAGGGATCTGGGGCAAAAATCTGGGGATTGGTCCTGCTTTGAGCAGGGGGTTGGACTAGATGACCTCCTGAAGTCCCTTCCAACCCTGATAGTCTATGATTCTAGTGTGACATTAATGTTTATCATATTCTAAATTAGATCCCAAACGGACAGGCATTTCAGTGAAAAGTATAAGAAGTCTGTAATAAACCTTAGAAATCACTGCCTCTTCCCAGTGTTGCATACATTGCCTCAGGTGACAATTTTTCTTGTGATTGTGTTGCCAGGGCACTGTCTAGTTTCCATAATGCTCTTTAAATACTCATGTGCAAAGTTGGAAAACAATAATTGCAACATTTAGCTTTTGCAGCGATAATGCTACTGTACCTTGTGGGCAATACAGATAAACAGTGGGAAAGACCTTATAATCAGTGAGTCCTGAACTAATTAGCTAACAAGGCATGTAATTTGATTAACTCATGATTTAAGAGCAGACGATGTGCTTTTAGTGGTACTGTGACTTCTCAAGCATTTTCACTAGCTAAGGAGTAGGTGGTTAGTTTAAGAGATCAAACAATTGCACGTGTCCTAAATAGTTTTGATTTCAGTGCTAGTATCTTTGGGGAAAAGAAACAAAAACAAACCTTGCCTCAAAAGACAAGCCCAATAGCCACCTAAAATCTCTGAAACACAGAAGTGTCGGATGCATAAGTAGCGGGTGGTAAATAAAGCCGACCTAAGTGAGGAAAATACCAGTGAGCCACACATTAGTTAATTGCTTGTGGTTGATCTGGAACACTATTATTCCTTCTTGATTCCTCTACCTCTGCTGATTTTCTGGCCAAATAAATGATTTGAAAACCATATCATTTTGCAATATAACATACTATCCAGGTCCTCTAGTTGATGGAATGTATGTATTCTTTTGTTGCTGAAGTGCCTTGTTGTTGTTGCTGTTATGTTAGTTCATGTGAGGAAAAAGAAATTGAGGGCTCTAGAGATTTGAAGCCCTCTGTGTACCTAAACAAGTGCCAGCACCTGCAATGCAGACTTCTCCATAGCATTCTGCTAGTGTGTCTCAACTGTTCCCCACAGGGACCTTTCATTGGTGGGGGCTGAAAGAGGTGGGCATTTTTTTTTCTCCGTACTTCGTATTCATTTCCAAGTCTCATATGAGTAAATACTGCTCTGTTTGTCCCAGTGTGCCAAATTTATGTAGTTTAGTTTTGAAATATTGCTGTGGCAACCAAAGGCATTTCTCTTAGACTCTCTGACAGCTACTTAATTAATATGATTTTGGTCATTCTTGCTGGTGCTCAAGTTAGACCAATTTCCCAGAGGTGAAAAGTCAGACATTAATCCACTAAACTAACTAAATTATTGGTTGGGGGAGAGACTGTGGTTTCATAAGTGGTCTCTTTCGGATATTTTAGTGGCTAAAAAACTTGATTTCTCAGAGTTTGGAATTTGAAATAGCTTCCCTTAAAATAAGATGGCTTTTTATTTCAAATACTAAGTTCATATTGTTAAGAGATACCTAGTCATAAACTAGTTTACAAATGTATGCACATCAGAATGACAGGAACACCTGAATGTTTAAATCTGGTAAGATAAATTGTCAGGGTAATTTTGCATCATGCAGAAAGAAAGTTTATTTAGAAATAGACTGTTTTCCACCTTCTCTTCTCGAACTGCCTTTGTTGGATAGCCATGGGAACTTACCTTTGAAACATTAGCTGCTCACCCTGGTAATTGCTCCATCCTCTAATTTAATGAAAACCCATTAAACCGAAACAATAATTAAAATGAGACATCATCTCTGTAGGAGGTTTGCATATTAAAATCAGTGAGCATTTCAATGCAGGCAGATCGTATTCTTGAGAAACAGTGTTTGAAGCAACATGTAAAAAGTGATTTATAATGAATAATAATAAATTAGAAAGCTGTGCTGTTGAACATGATGCCCTACTGTTTATTGAATCTGAGCAGAGTTGGCAACACAGATGCCAATAAAGCATTTAAAAAGACTTTTTTCTCACTAGTGAGACCTCCCCCTTAGCTTAGAAGAAGGGCATGCACGTGGCAAGACATATTACATCCCGGTCAGGCCTCTTTACTAATGTGGTTTTATAAGAGTTTTTGCTCTCTCCTGTGAGTAGGCTGGGAATCTGCTTTAAGTGGTTGTTTACAGACTGTGATGTGTGTGCCTGCTGTACTGGTGTAGATGATGTTGGCAAGCAGAGATGGGTACCCCAGGTGATGAGTGCCCTAATGAAGACTAATGTGTTGCTTACTGCTCATGTTCCATGCTGCATAGCATGAGCTGCGTTGGGCTGACTCAGAGCTGTATGGGGATAGTAACCTGAGTTCCCTAGGGAATCAGGATGGTCATATATACTTGTTCACCTCAGCTCTGGCTGGCGCACATTGCAGATTCACTCCTGCTCATATTTAAGATAGAAACTTCCACCCATTGTTTCACTAACACTACAAAAATACACACACCGGCCTGGAGACAGAATCGACCTTTCTGTGGGATGGGGCTCCCCCCCGTTGACTACTCCAAGCCAACTTGGTTTTGCCCACGTTTGGTAGGAAAGAATATCTCCGAGGCTTTTCTCCTTTTGGCAGCAAAATGAACCATCACTGGTGACAAGTATCAGAGGGATAGCCATGTTAGTCTGGATCTATAAAAAGCAACAGAGTCCTGTGGCACCTTTAAGTCCAACAGATGTATTGGAGCATAAGTTTTCTTGGGTGTTGCATCTGATGAAGTGGGCATTCACCCACAAGCTTATGCTCCAATACATCTGTTAGTCTTAAAGGTGCAACAGGACTCTCTGTTGCTCATCACTGGTGACAATCCCTGTGGTTGGTGTTTTTGTGCTTGCATAGCCTTTTGCAGCTCTTTGAGAGTATTGCCTTTTCTAAGGAGCTTTTTTGTAATGGAAAGGAGGGACGATGTTCCTCTGAAACATCTCTATTTCCACCTTTGCTACTTCCATTAAAAGTCTTGTGTTTGGGGTGAGTTGGATTTTGCTTTTGGATCCCTTAGAAAGGGTTGTGATGAGTCACATCATCATCTCCCAAGAGGTACAAGGGCTCCTAAGATGTGGCTGTCCAGGGAACAAGGATCTGAGCTTAATATTCACATGTCCAACACGACTCCTGCCAAATGACTGCCTGACCAGTCTCTTGTCCCAATACTAAGTAACTAATTTTATCTGAAAAGCTGAATACAAACAGGGTGATTTCACCATTTTAAGTAATTATAAAAATGAATGTTGACTTAAAAATTAAAGTTTATTGCTGATGCACAAAATAATGGTATCTTCTTACAAGGTGGGCAGGGGTGAACAAGTTAAAATAGGCAACAAAGGAACACTGCGCTTAAAATCCAGTACTCTCTGAGCCCTGGGCTACACTACGAGTTTAGGTCGAATTTAGCAGCGTTAGATCGATTTAATCCTGCACCCATCCACACGACGAAGCCGTTTTTGTCGACTTAAAGGGCTCTTAAAATTGATTTCTGTACTCCTCCACGACAAGGGGATTAGTGCTGAAATCGACATCTCCAGGTCGAATTTGGTGTAGTGTGGACGCAATTCGATGTTATTGGCCTCCAGGAGCTATCCCAGAGTGCTGCATTGTGTCTGCCCTGGACAGCACTTTGAACTCAGATGCACTAGCCAGGTACACAGGAAAAGCCCCGGGAACTTTTGAATTTCATTTTCTGTTTTGCCAGTGTGGTGAACTCAGCAGCACAGGTGACCATGCAGTCCCCCTAGAATTTTTCTACGCTCCCCCATCATCTCCGTCCCTGAGGTTATCACAGATTAGAAGGTGAAAAAAATGCACTCATGATGACATGTTTACCGAGCTCATGCAGTCCTCCTTCACTGATAGGGCACAGCGTAATGCATGGAGGCATTCAGTGGCAGAGGCCAGGAAAGAATTGCTGTTTGCTTAATGGAAAAAGTATCATGCCTCGCTAGCGATCCTGCCCGAGCCAGGTCGCTGTGTCACATGCACTCTGTGCTGTGTCAGCCTAGGCAGGGGCATGACTGCTTTGTGAGCAGGAAGGCTGTAGATATAGACATTGCATTAGGTAGCTTCTCAAGCTAGAGAAAACATTCCTGTGCATTTGGCAAAGTCGGTGGCAAAAAAAGAGAAGCCACCTAAGTGTAGTGGTTATCACGTTCACCTAACATGAGAAACATCCCTGATTCAAACCGGGCGGAAACAGGTCACTGTTCCTTTTTCTGACTCCCCTCCTGCATTTTTAGTCTTAGAACAGACCGTGCTGTGAAACTTTACTTTGAATTATATCAATTATGAGTTAAATAATATGGAAGCTCTCTCTAAGTTATAGTCCCAAGTTCCTTTCAGCTGCTCTGATAAATTAACATTTTTGTTAGGGGTGGGGGAAAATTTTCATGAAGCCTTTTATAGGGACTAAATGTTATCTAGGACTCTGAAATAATCTTAACGTGGCCCATAGAGTGCAATCCTTCATTCTGGATTTGTCATTCCACAAGTTGAACTGCTCCTTACTACTGTCCAGGCTTCATGAGCCATTGGAGCAAGGGGCAGGCTGGGATAGGTGTGACCGCAGGGTGCTGCCAGCTGGGAGAGCAGCCTGAGGCAGAAGCCTCCAGCTCGTATGATATTCCAGGCAGGACTGAATCTCCACGAGACAAATGAGCTGGAGTCACTCCCATTTGGTGCTGTAAGAGAAGGATAGCCATGTCTGTCCAGGCACCCCTGATTGACCTCACCGAGATCTGCCAGCTGAGTGGGGCTGAGCAGACCCTGGCTGGCAGGAGCCGGCAGGGCTGAGCCACTCAGACCCGGCGGCGGGACCCCGGGAAAAAAGGCGCGAAATGATTGTCTGCTGTTGTTTTCATGGAAGGCGGGAGGGAGGGGGGGATCTGAGGATGTTCCCCAAACTACCTGTGACAAAGTTTTGGGAGTTTAACCCACAATTCCAATGGGCAGCAGAGACTGTGGGATAGCTAGCCACAGTGCACCGCTCTGTAAGTCGATGCTAGCTGCGGTAGTGAGGATGCACTCCGCCGACTTAATGCGCTTCGTGTGGACATACGCAATAAACTGTATAAAATCTAATTCTAAAAAATCGACTTCTACAAAATTGACCTAATTTCGTAGTGTAGACATACCCTGAGATTTGAGGTTTTAGTTTCACTGTCCAGTTTGGCAGTCATTGAAACCCAAGCTCTGATTTTGCAAACTTCTGCTTGCTTATCCAGATCTTTTATGAACGTGATGGAATGGAGCACCAAGTAGTCTGAGTATAAACGGTCCATACAGGTGATACTGAAAATATATTGAACCAAGCAGCTTGCAAATGGATTGGGGTTAGCGGTATAGCAATAAACTCTTCATGCGCTGAAAAAAGAAATGAATCAGAAAGAGGTGCTTTAGAGCTTTCCCAGACAGGATATTTCAGCTCTCCGAGATCTGGTCAAGTGTAGGTAGTCTCTTGGTCTATCCAAGGCCGTGATCAAGCGTCTTGATGTTTTTGGTCTTTTGGCCTCGAGATGAAAACCTTGTCTTTGTTTCTGGGACCTTGAAGTGAAAAAGTTCTCTAAGTTATAACTATTGAAAGTCATTTAAGACCAGATCATGTCATCTTTACTCACAGGAGCAATTCCTGTAGTCTCATTAACTCCAGTGGGAGTGTTTGTTTGAGGAAAGATTACTCACCAGAATAAGGATTGTTCAGGTGAATAAAAGTTGCAGGGTTGGGACCACAATTGTTACACATTTCTTCCATTGCTTGTAGTACTGGGGACCACGGATTTGAATGGAGTACAGGCATTGATGTTGTGAAACGACACCTTCAGAGAATTTGTTCCATTGTGTCAGCCGCTTTTGTCCTTTCCCTACTAATTTTGTCCACTTCTATTTGGGGATCATTTTGCAGAAGCCAACCTGGCTCTTTTGATTTACTTCCTTGTTGGGGGTTTGAACATCCTCTGGTATGTAAGTGGAAAAGCTCTAAGGATATTTTAGTTGCTGTGAACTGGGGAGAGTTGAGACCATGATGGGTCCATCAGAAATATATGGGCTGAGGGCCAAATTTGGATCCTAAGTGCTTTTAAGGCCTGAGCCTGTGAGATGCTGAGCTCCCCTAATTCCACCTAATTTAAAAGAGCACGGGCTCTCATCACCTCACAGGATCAAGCACTTATTGCAGATACTGTCTGTCTTGCTGTCTTTATCCTCCTCAAATTCTCCAATCACTGTATCTGAACACCCCCTACTCATTAAGAGTCTGATTCTTTGCCCATTGAAGTCAGTGGCACAGCTTCCAGGGCTCGTCTGCTAGTAGGAGTACCCTACTGAAACACTATAGGAACATTGTTTATGTGGACCTCAGTGCCAGCAGCATGATCAATTCCAGTGTGGAAACGGTGTTTAGGGTATTAAGGATATGTGCTTATGCATATGGGCCACTATCCACTGTGTCTCTCTGGCCATGAAAGAGTGTGAGCACCGCAGGTTGAAAGAAGAACAACATAAGTTGCATGTTGTGGTCTCTTGTGCATTGCTTTTCCGATGAGGTCCTATGTGGAGATTGAATTTGGCTCCATATTTTGGGCTTTGTGTTCGTCTCAGTGCGTAGTTTCCTTTATTAGATTTATAGCAGTTTTCAGGTAGGCCACATTTTTGGGTTTAAATGACTTGACACTCACTTAATAGGCAAGTGATGGCAGCCCAAATATGTCTGATTAGCATCCATAATAATTATGAAGGATTTCATGAAATATACAGATGAGTATTTCAGATTTATTTGACACTAACAGAACAGTAGAGGCATTAAGCTAGTTATACTGTGTATATGTCAAGACAGAGCTTAACAAAGTGTTAAATGTCTGCAGAATCTAACCATTCCGCATTATGT
This sequence comes from Chrysemys picta bellii, assembly GCF_011386835.1. Classification (NCBI taxonomy): domain Eukaryota; kingdom Metazoa; phylum Chordata; order Testudines; family Emydidae; genus Chrysemys; species Chrysemys picta. Next base: position 70,621,731 of record NC_088794.1, on the reverse strand, counting down.
ATTGGTACATTTCCTAATTAGTATGTTCTCTGTGTCTTTAAACCCCCTGACAACAACTCCATCAACTCAGAGGATTTCACCAGAATTTGGCAAAATAGGAACGAACCCGTACTAAATCCCACAATTTGAAATTTATTTGGAGGTGCTTAAAGATGCTAAACACCATAGATAATTGCAGTTAATGCATACTGCTAGTTCAGACAGTAAGTGGTGATCTCTTATGCTAAAAAGTAACGTTGCTCAGCATATTGACATTTCCTTTTAGAATTTTAGAATCCCATAGTCTTTTTAAACAAAAGAATCTTCTGTTTCTTTGCTTTGTTCAAGGTAGAAATCTCCCTCAGTAGATCCTTAGAGAATGCTTATGATACCAATTTATGCTTTCAAATAAATATACAGAGCTGCTTATTCACCTAGGTTTGATTTGAGAAACACGGTGACATGTTTAAAGAAATCCCCAAACACCCAACATTTCAAATTAAAAAAACACATAGCAGGGCATGAGAAAGTCATATCTTCATCTCTTTGTTTTTTGCTGAGGTTGCATTATCATTCAAGTGTGAAGTAATATTTCATTGAAGATGACTAGATAAAACAATACTCTATATTACACAGAAAAGAATAGCACTTTATTACAAGGAGTCAGTCATTTTTTATAGATAATGTAAAAATTATTTCCTCCCTATGGGCAGCTTTGTCCCCCGTCTCTCCCCCCCCCCCCCCGAGTTAAAATTGACGGAAAATAGAACTCTGAGCGTACAATACTTAGAATTCATTTGAATGATATTTTGTCTAGAGATCAGGTAAAACACAGAATACTGCTCAAAAGCAGATGATGTACATGACAACCATGTGAACTGAATATATACACGTTCTTTTTTTAGCAATATAGGATCAGATCCTGCAATCCGATCCATGTAATTGGATCCCTGCACATGTGTGAAGTCCACTTGAACTAGAGAGAACTGTACACAAGCACACTCACTTGTCCACCTGTATGAGTCAGATGGCAGGATTGGGAGTCATATTTACCAGTCAGCCCTTAAAATTAAGCTCTCTGTTTCCAATATAGTGTATGTCAATTATGTTAAAAAGTGTGTCCATAATCTTTTCCATGTCAGAAAGTATGTTCCATTGCTAATGTAAGGCTTTCTCCTGCAAACACTCAACTACAAAGGCTAGTGGTCAGTAGGATTATTCATGGTAATAACAATATACGTGATAGCTAAGTGTTTGCAAGATTTGGCCCTTACAAATTATTTTCCCTTTTCAAGAATATACTGTAACAGTGGTCTAAAACTCTATATTAATAATGTTCCAGTGGTTTGAGCCACTATTCTAGAAAACTAGTATTTTACATCCATGTTGTATATTCATTTTAAAAGTAGCTGAATGCATAAGAGAGAAAGTAAAATATAAGATTGACATATTCATGCACTATTAGAAGACACGGGAATATAATATTACATTTCAAAGTGTTTTTCTAAAATGAAGGCTCAGTGTATTGAAACTCAAACCATATGGATTAACAAAAAACATTCTTGAGGTAAATATCCTCATTTTGTTCTGGGTCATTTAATGACCTGAAGATTTAGGATTCCGCAAAGATTCTCTGAAATTTGCCAATGGAAATGTCCCTTACAAAACTACCATTGTTTTTAGTGTGAATTCATTATTATCTGAAAGAACTTCAAAAATGGTTTGAATGTCATATTCTCTCTGTTTGTTTGCTTTGTTTGTTTGGCAGGATTTTCATGATATTGAAATATTTTGGAAACTTCAAATCAAAGAGCAAAAATCTTTTATTTTCAAGGGTTTTGGGATTTTGTACTGAATGTTTCACACCTTAGTGGCCCAGACTAATTCCTAGTGTAATTGTGCTAGCTTTAATTTTATGTCCATTTTGCTCCACAGTTTGATGACTGGTGGTTTAAAAAAAAAATTGAACTGTCCTTTCCATACCTTTTTTTTTTATATATAATGGATTAAATATGAATTGAGTTAATTTATTGGGTATGGGAGCATGGAAGACCTTCATGGAGGATATCCTCATGTTCTCAAGGAGGCAGCTGAACACTAATTGACATTTGGATGTACACATTTATATCCCCTGCAGCTAGGTTTTAAAAAGAACTAGGTAATTTTATGACCATTCATAACATTTGTACCTATGCAAGCTAAACTAAGATAATGATATGGATAATCAAATCTCCAGTTTAAGGTCATAAGCTGGTCACCTACAGTGGACAGGAAGGATTTCCCCCTCCGCCCCATGGTAGTATATGGCTGGCTATATTAGAGATTTTTTTCTGAAGCTTCATGATTTTGACAGGATACAAGACTAGACAGACTAATAGTCTGTATGGTGAATCTTAGGGGTGAGTTTGAGCCAATGGACCAGATTTTTAAAACTGACTAGTGATTTTGGATGCTCCACTTGAAATACCTTAAGTATGCTGGATTTTTAGTGGGGGAGTGGACAGCATGTTCTGAAACTAAGTCTGCTTTAAGACTTTTCAGGTTGGGCACCCCAAAACTGAGGTACCCCAAATCACTAGTCAGGTTTAAAAATCTTGAGCACAGAATTTGGATTCTCTCCATGGAGTGGAGTTCCCTCAAAGTTAAGGGGTATATTTGGGTGTCAAAAATTTTTTCTGGGCCCATCTTCTGTTGTTCTCTTGGGTCCAATAAGCATAATTTTATGACGGTACATTAGGTTCTTTATAGTGAGGCTCTATGCTGTAAATTTTGTCATTTTTTGTCCATTACCCTACAGCACTTACACTGGACCAGATCCTTCAATAGTGCTACTCTGATTTATACTAGTTGAGGAACTGAGCCAGAATGTTTGGCTTCAAAGAAAGCCTTTCCAAAGAAGCAGTACTTGGCTTTTGAATTGGTAATGGCATTTGGGAAAAGAAAGTGACACAGGCCTTGAAAATGTGTGACAAAGTGCCAGCATGAAAGACATGACAAAACAAAATAGCAGAGGAGGGTGAAATGATGCGTGATTCATTCCTTTAACAGATTTTCAGTGTTCCCTTTCATTATTCACCATCGGTGTGCAATAAGAAATGGTGAGATAGCAGTGGGTGCGTTGGAACAGAGGTGACTTTGGGTCTAAGAAGAGCGGTGAGTGGGAAGGCATGCCACTGATGGACAGCAGCAGAATTAGCAAGACTGAAACATCTCTGGCCCTACCTGATCAGAGTGTAGATTAATAAATATTGTATGAGCTGTCACACATTGCTTGTTTAAACTGAGAAGTCCCAGAAATGATAGTGTATTGCAAGCATGTCTTGAATTTATTTTTTGGGGCAAAGGCATAGCTATATAGCATTATTAGCAATAATACATCTCTGCCCTACACAGTGCAAGGACAGGGTCCCTCACATATATTGTGGAGAGATGGTAACTGAGTCAATGGTAAAATTGAAATCGGAGCTTGGTAAGTGGCATTGGGAGCAGGCAGTTCCTGAGATTCCTTGGAATTTAGGAGATTATTTATCTGACTGCAGCACACATTATTTACAGCAACTTAATCTGCTCGCAGCAGACCCAAATTGCTTAGCATCCTGTCAAAATTTCTGTCAGAAAATCAGTGGCTGGCCAATTGTGAACTTGTCCAAGTGACAAGTGGGCACAGTGACAGAGATGGCATTTTGGGTTTTCACATTGAATGAATGCAGCTGTAGCGTGCGGTAGGCGACTCTTGAAAATGAAAAATATTGATGGGGAGAGGAAAGTTAAAAAGTGTAATCTGTATCCTTCAGACTTAGCATTTTTACTGTGCCATTGTGTTTTTTCCCTCCCCTTCTCTTCTTGTCAATGAAACTCTTAGATGTAGAAAGAGAAATCCATGCAGCGCCCCACGTGAGCGAGAAGTTAATTCAACTCTTTCGGAATAAAAGTGAGTTCACGTTTCTGGCCACCCTGCAACAGCGGGCATCAACTTCTGGAGTTGTACTGTCCATCCGAGAGTTGGAGCACAGGTAAGAGGAAATCTCTTCTTTGCTGAAGGCTTCACTTTTCTTCTATAGCAGAAGTATCTCTGCACTTAATGGTCTAGCATGACATTGAGCTAAAGTAGTTGATGAAACATCTGAAGTGACAGTCAAAGTCTCTGTTTGTTTCATAGATTTTAGTCAGCTAATTTTTTGTTAAAACAAAAGGAGGCAGGATACTTTATTCGGTAAAATACTTCATATTACTTTTGATCTTTTAGTTACTTTTAAGCCAACGAGGTATGCATTTAACACACCATAGAAGTTCTAGCCCCTGTAAGGTCATCTCTATTAGTTCATCATGTGTTTCACTTCTTCGTGGATGTTAAATCTACATACATTGCACAGTCCCATGCTTCCTACTTCACTTCATTTTGTATAATTTTAAATAGTTTCTGCTCTTTCGAGGTCTAGCAATTAGACCATTATTGAAACCTATGCTTTGGATGCCTTCCAGATGGTGATGCATTTTATGTTCCCTTCCTGAGATATAAATGTAGTGTGAATTTAAAAAGATTTGTCTTCCTTTACTGTCAATGGGAAAAATGGATCTATTTGGATAGCTGTTGTGACGTTGCACTTCATATGCTTTATGAAAATATGCTTGGAATGTGAATATAATGTAACTGGAATATGCTTTATGCAAAAGGTCTCTTGTAAGGTATCATTACAAAGGTTATAATCTTCTGAGTGTGTTCATCCTATTTGTATGTATGTATCATTCTTGTATCTAAAACTAGAAATATGAAGTTAACTCTAAGGTCCTATTGTAATTATGCAAAGTTTGGGCCATTAATGGTGGTTTAGAATCTTGATGGCACCCATTGACTAGGACAATTGGCTGTAGATGATTTATTTACCTGCAAGCCTTCTTGTGGACCTGGAGGCCAGCCTGTGGGTAATGAAGAATGAGATCTTACAGTGACATGTGACCATGTCACCTGATACTTGAATTCATCTTAAACCTGGTGCTTTTCCATTTAGAAGGAGGGGTGGGAACCCAGAGAGACAAAGGATTCCTGCCTTGGGCCAAATCTATAAAAGGGGGTGGAACAGAACAAAGGGGGCTGCAATCATGAGAAATCCCCTAGTTACCACCTGAGCTGGAACTAACAAGAACTGTACCAGGAGAAAGGATTGGGCCCAGACTAAGAAGGAGTCTAGTTTGTGAAAGAAGCTTATTGGAACATCTCTGAGGGTGAGATTTACCTGTATTCAGTTTCTTAATGTATTAACATGCTTAGACTTGCATGTTTTTGCTTTATTTTACTTGGTGACTTACTTTGTTCTGTCTGTTATTACTTGGAACCTCTTAAATCCTACTTTTTAGTCTTAATAAAATCACTTTTGTTTATTATTGAACCCAGAGTAAATAATTAATACCCGGGGGAGCAAACAGCTGTGCATATCTCTCTATCAGTGTTATAGAGAGTGGACAATTTGAGTTTACCCTGTATAAGCTTTATGCAGAGTAAAACGGATTTATTTGGTGTTTGAATACCATTGGGAGCTGGGTGTCTGGGTGCTGGAGACAGGAGTACCTGCTGAGTGGTTTTCAGTTAAAGCCCCAGGGCTGGCTCCAGGTTTTCTGCCACCCCAAGTGGCAGGGGAAAAAAAAACCCAAAACGATCAGCAGCACTTTGGTGGCAGCTCAATCGCGCCGTGCTCCATTCTTCGGTGGCAGTTCGGCGGTGGGTCCTTCACTCCCTCTCTTCCTCTTTGGTGGCAGCTCAAAGAGGAAGAGAGGGACTGAGGGACCTGCCGCCGAATTCCTGCCGAAGACCCGGACGTGCCGCCCCAATAGCGGCGGAGTGCCACCCCTTTGTATTGGCCGCCCAAAGCACCTGCTTCCTTAGCTGGTGCCTGGAGCCGGCCCAAGTTAGAGCCTGCAGTTTTGGGGACGTGGTTCAGACCCTGAATCTGTGTTGCAGCAGGCTTGCGTGTCTGGCTCAACAAGACAGTGTTCTGGAGTCCCAAGCTGACAGGGAAAACTGGCTCAGAGGTAGTTTCAGGTGACCGTCCCAAGGGGGTATCCGTGACCGAACTCGTCACAGCAATCCTATCCAGAATGGCAGATATTCAAGTTTCTCCAAAAAAGGAGATAGAACTAATAAATAACAGGTCCAATGACAAAGTTATTCCATTGGGTGTGTGTGTGTGTGTGTGTGTGTGTGTGTGTGTGTGTGTGTATGAGAGAGAGAGAAGGCATTGTGTCAAGTGGTCAGATGAAGGGAGTGGGAATCAGCACTTCTGGGTTCTGTTGCCACCTCTGCTACAGACTCTTTGTAGCCTGGAGAATATTATATTTTTTCCTAGATTTTTAAGGCTGAAAGGGACTGGTGTGATCATTTAGTCTCTCCTCGAATAACACAGGCCATAGGACCTCCTGAATTCATTCTTGTTTGAACCAGAGTATAGCTGTTAGAAAAACATCCAATCTTGAGTTTAAAATTGTCATTGATGGAGAGTCCACCACAACTTTTGGTAAATTGTTCCAATAGATAACTAGCCTCACTGTTCAAGGTTTGAATGTATCTATCTTCAACTGCCAGCCGTTGAATCTTGTTATACCTACTTACTTAAGTGGGGATGATAATATATGCATACCTTATTGGGGTCATGTGAAGCTTCTTTATTTAATGTTTGCAAAGGTCTTCACGTTATAGACACTGTGTACGGTATTGTTACTCTAATGCATTGTCATATCCTGACAGATGTTGCATTCCCGGACTCTTTATATTAAATGCTAATGTAACTCTGCCTTTTTGGTGGAAGTTGGACAGAGCTAGGCTTTAGCTTCCTATAGCCACTGGCTGCTAACCCTATGAATAATTTTATTAACTAGAAATTTTTCTTTAGATTTTAAGCATCAAATACAGAATTACATGTAAGGTGATGTAAGTTAGACACCCCCCAGTTTACATTCACTTAGACACCCTAACTGTTAGTTCTCATCAGACCCACAAACCGACATGTAAGGGAGTCTTAGTGGGTGGAATTTCCCAGAGAGGAACTGGAAGAAAGTGTATATTAAAGTAGGGTGAGGAGGATATTTTTTTACAGCTTGTTACTCCCCTGTAGTTCCAGGCCTGATGGAGCAGTGGATTCTTGTGACAGAGGATGATGAAATTAGCATTTTTACCTGTAATTTTGTCTTGATTGAATCAGGACTGGGGCTCCATTGTGCAAAGACTATGAATGTCAGCCGAATCACTACAGATATTTCTCTTGCTCTTTTTGCATTACTGCTAGGCTATTTGTCCATCACTTAGGACAGAGCTGGCACTGCTTCCCTACATGTCTAAAGTTCCTAGCTAAGACGTTAATAGGAACAGTGTTTTCAAATCTGTAGCTCTATGGTGACTGTAGCAATTCTTCAACAGATGGAAAAAGGAAAAAAATACTTTTTAAGGCTGGTGAAGGAAAAATAAAGCAAAGATTTGGGGCATAATACTCCAGTCCTTAGCTTTGATTAGTCATAAGGTTATTTAAGTGGACACAGGCTCTTGACAGATCAGAAGACTGTGGGTTTCAATTGCTGCTTTTGTCAACCTTTGGATCCAGGGCCGGCTCCAGATTTTCTGCTGCCCCAAGTGGCGGGGAAACAAACAAACAAACGATTGGCGGCGCTTCGGCGGCAGCTCAATTGCGCCGCGCTCCATTCTTTGGCAGCAGTTCGGCGGCGGGTCTTTCACTCCCTCTCTTCCTCTTTGGCGGCACTTCAGCGGCAGCTCAAAGAGGAAGAGAGGGACCGAGGGACTCGCCGCCGAATTCCCGCTGAAGACCCGGACGTGCCGCCCCAATAGCGGATGGAGCGCCACCCCTTTGTATGGCCCAAGCACATGCTTCCTTAGCCGGTACCTGGAGCCGGCCCTGTTTGGATCATTACCGTTGTGGTTTTATTTTGATTACCAATAGCGTTCTTAGCTGCTCCTCATTTTTAAGACAATAGTCATTGCAAGGAGAGCATTGCCTTGGGGATGGCTGAAGAAGCAGCTGGGCTGGGGCTATTCCTAGCACTATGCCCCGTGATGTTACTTTTGTAATCTAGAGTCAAAATTACACATAGGACAGGTCGGGGAACTGAGCTGATTCTTTCTTAGATACCTCGCTGCACTTTTAAACCTTGTTCATTACTTAGAGACCACAGAGATAGGTGCTGTATTAAAGAGAGTTTCAGAAAGCAAGGGTATGGAGAGCTTATAAAGACAGTATTGCCTTCATGCAGCTGAAATACTACATAAAATGAGTTGGCTAATCTTTGCCTAGGCTTCAGTGTACAGTAGACTAGAATGCAAAACTACCACTTTGAATTTCAGCATGATATGGCTGTCTGTAACAGCTGTGGCAACATGCATACACAGCACAGTTATTAGCTAACTGCATACAGCGATTGGCTATGAAAAAGCCAAAATATAGCCAACAGTTGCCACTCAGTTGTATCTGAGATTTCCCCTACACATAAAATAGGGAATAACTGTCATAACTGCATGGTATCTTTTAACTTTTTAGTGAAACCACTTCTGGCCTACAGAAGTCTGAATGTTCAGGTCCCTAACACTTGAGTTAATGGGGTTAAAAGGTGCGTAACTATTGCACACTAATAAACAATTGACTAGGTCAGATTCCACCCAGTAGAGGACAGTGGTATGCATACGTCCAAACAGTTGATTACATTAGTGACCAGTTTAAAGGCTGGTATTTCTCAGGACACAGCTGAGATGATTGGCATGGGCAATATATGGAAATTGACCAGGTGTTGCTTTGCTTACAACACATTTTCCCAGTATGTAGTTCATGTTAGTATCATGGGACTCCGATTCCAAGGTATGTTTACTTTAGAAATAACTAGATAGATAACAGACAGCTCTTAAGTCATTGTGAATAATAGCAAAATTAAATTAAGCAAAAATGAAATGACTAGTATAAAGGCTATTGAAGGAAGATGAATACAACTTACCTAGATGCATCAATTGAAATAAGCTGTTTAAGTGTTATTAAGGTATCCATTTAAAACAATTTGTTAATAGTATTAAGCTATGTTGTTGTTTGACGGGTCTTATAATATATAGAAGACACCAATAAAATAGTATCAGATGAATTTATCTTCTTGAATTGTCTTAATGGTAATGCAGATTTAATGTTTGTTTTTCATGATCCAGATGTGTTAATCTGGAACTCAGAAAATGGAAAACCTAATTAACACAGATTAAATCAAATTGAACAGTCTGCTAGTATATGCATAACTATCTGGACATAATGGTAAATCTGCTGGTTTTCAATCTGATTTCTAAATTATGGATGAAATAAAATTTGAATATGAGATGGAAAACAGTCTCCGCTGACCTCTAGCCCCAAATGGCCTTTCTTCTTCACTGAAAAACTCTGTTAGGCCCAGTAGTTCAGGTACGTCTTGTGGGCTTTGCTAGTCACAATCTTCTTCTCTCCAAACCTCCAAAATGTAGCCTTCAGGGCCAGTGAGGCCTCTTGTGACTCTGAAGTGCTATCTATCACAAACCCCTGGATTTCACAGGGATCTAGTAGAAACTTTCATATTAAGCCTACTCAAGCCAAACCAGTAGTGGCCTTGAATGGCCTGGAACCCATGCTACTTACCCGGCTTTGCAGCTGCCCTTCTGGCAACAAACTTTCCTCAACAATTAAAGGACTTTGTTAACAAACTTTTTTTGATTTTTCCCAGCAATAGTAAGTTGTGATGTTAGAAATTATAGTATAGATCATAAAGGAGAGATATTTATAGTTAAGGGTAGTTGATTGTGACTTCTATTTAATTCACCTGAATATACTGTGTAATATGTAAAATGACTTCCCAAATGTGCTGTTTTTCTGCTTTCCCCAAAGGTATCCTGGTAAGGTGATAGGCTAGCAAGCTTGAAAATGCCGAGAACTTTTGAATGCTGAGAATTATTGGGCTGTGGAATTGTCTTCTAATGGAAATGATGGAAGCTCCATCGCTTTAGACATTTAAAGCTAGGAAGGACAAAGCCCTAGAGAATTGTTGGGGATAGTCCTGCACTAATGGGGGGGAAGGACTAGATGTGACTAGGTCTTTTCCATCTCTAGTGAAGCGCATCCCAGAGGTCCATGAAATGGGAGGAAAGCTTACAAAACAAACTGGGCAGCACAGTATGGGGAGGAGGTGAGCAGCCCTTAGTGGTGAAAGGATACACAAGTCAATGGGGGCTGGATGCAGTGCATCTGAGGGTGCTGAGGGAGTTGGCTGATGTGATTGCAGAGCCATTAGCCTTTATCTTTGAAAACTCATGGCGATCGGGGGAGGTCCTGGATGATTGGAAAAAGGCAAATATAGTGCCCATCTTTAAAAAGGGGAAGAAGGAGAATCTGGGGAACTACGGACTGGTCAGCCTCACCTCAGTCCCTGGAAAAATTATGGAGCAGGTTCTCAAGGAATCCATTTTGAAGCACTTGGAGGAGAGGAAGGTGATCAGGAACAGTCAACATGGATTCACCAAGGGCAAGTCATGCCTGACCAACCTGATTGCCTTCTACAATGAGTTAACTGGCTTTCTGGTTATGGGGAAAGTGGTGGACATGATATACCTGGACTTTAGCAAAGCTTTTGATATGGTCTCCCACAGTATTCTTGCCAGCAAGTTAAAGAAGTATGGATTGGATGAATGGACTATAAGGTGGATGGAAAGTTGGCTAGATCATCGGGCTGAATGGGTAGTGATCAACAGCTCGATGTCTAGTTGGCAGCTAGTATCAAGTGGAATGCCCATGGGGTCGGTCCTGGGGCCAGTTTTGTTCAACATCTTCATTAATGATCTGGATGTTGGGATGGATTGCACCCTCAGAAAGATCACAGATGACACTGAGCTGGTAGGGGAGAGGTAGATACACTGGAGGGTAGGGATAGGGTCCAGAGTGACCTAGACAAATTGGAGGATTGGGCCAAAAGAAATCTGATGAGGTTCAACAAGGACAAGTGCAGAGTCCTGCACTTAGGACGGAAGAATCCTACGCACTGCTACAGGCTGGGGACTGACTGGCTAAATGGCAGTTCTGCAGAAAAGGACCTGGGGATTACAGTGGACGAGAAGGTGGATATGAGTCAGCAGTGTGCCCTTGTTGCCAAGAAAGCCAATGGCATATTGGGCTGTATTAGTAGGAGCATTGCCAGCAGATCGAGGGAAGTGATTATTCCCCTTCATTCAACACTGGTGAGGCCACACCTGGAATATTGCCTCCAGTTTTGGTCCTCCCCCCACAGAAGGGATGTGGACAAATTAGAAGGAGTCCAGCGGAGGGCAACGAAAATGATTAGGGGGTTGGGACACATGATTTAAGAGGAGAGGCTGAGGGAACTGGGCTTATTTAGTCTGCAGAAGAGAAGAGTGAGGGGGGATTTGATAGCAGCTTTCAACTATCTGAAGGGAGGTTCCAAAGAGAATGGAGCTAGGCTGTTCTCAGTGGTTGTAGATGACAGAGCAAGGAGCAATGGTCTCAAGTTGCAGTGGGGGAGGTTTAGGTTGGATATTAGGAAACACTATTTCACTAGGAGGGTGGTGAAGCACTGGAATGGGTTACATAAGGACAGATCCATCCCTAGGGGGCAGAAGTGCTGTCTGCTTTTCTGCCGCCCTAGGTGGCGGAAGGTCCTGCCCCGAAATGCCACCCCCCACAGAGGCGGCGGAAGGTCCCGCCGCCGAAATACCACCGTGGTCACCGCCCCCCCCAATTGTAGCGCCCTAGGCAATCGCCTAGGTCACCTAATGGGTTGCACCGGCCCTGCAAGGGGGTGTGGGGCCTGGGATATAGGTGCTGAGTTTCTATCTGATGGGGGGTGCTCCCCCTGGCTCCGCCCATGCCCTGCCCCCACTCCACCCTTTCCCCAAGGCCTCAGCCCTGCCCCACCTCTTCCTGCTCCTACTCCATCTAGTTCCACTCTCCTCCCCCGATTGTGCTGCGCCCTCACTCTTCTCCCCTTCGCCCCCCAGTGTCTCCAGATGCCATGAATCAGCTGATTTGCGGTAGGCGCTAGGAGGGAGAGGAAGGTGCTGATTGGCAGGGCCTGCTGGCGGGCAGGAAACACTGGGGGAGGGAGAGATCGGTAGGGGGGCTCCTCCTTGCTCCCGCCTCCCTGCCCCTCCTCACGAAGCACGGGGACCAGGATGGTTGCCCACATTCACCGAACCTAGGGACGGCTCTGCCTAGGGAGATGGTGAAATCTCCAACCTTACAGGTTTTTAAGGCCCAGCTTGAAAAAGCCTTGGCTGGGATGTGGGCCTGGTCCTGCTGTGAGCAGGGGGTTGGACTAGATGACCTCCTGAGGTCTCTTCCTACCCTAATCTTCTATGAGTCTTCTATGAGACTTCTTTACAAGAAAGAGAATAGCAATGGAAGGGAGAAAATGGGTATATGAACAGTCAGGTGGTAAATAAGTTAGATTACATGCAGAGAATGCAAAAGGGGGTCAGGGAATGAAATTCAGTGTTTGGAGGCAGGGAGGAGGTACAGGAAGGGGACAATAAGGCTTAAGGATAAGAGGCAAAATCACTCTATAACAGTGATTCTCAATTTCTTGTCTATTATTCATCTCTTTTTGATAGAGGAGTTCTCTTGGAGATCTTTCTCAATCCTGATTCCACACCTTTCTATTAGAGTTATAGTACTTGATAACCTACAAGAGTGATATTAAGTCAATATTAAGGAGGAAAGATGAAAAATTCACTTTAACGTGATGAGTGATGCTGCTTGCTTACGTCCCACCCACTATCTCCTATTTATTTCCCCTTGCTATATGTAGCACTTTCCATTTGTTAGTATCAACTCTTCCTTCATGTCCTGCCATTCTCTTGCCCGATCATGTTGAAATTTGGCATCCCGCCATTGTCAAACAATTTGATTATGGCTGAATTTATACCTGACGACAAAGAAGGGGGCTTCATGCCAGGCTTCACAACTAATTCTGAGGCTTCACAGCTGGTTCTGAATCAGGAGCAAATTCATTGAAATCAATGGAGTTAAACCAATTGCCAACCAAGTGTTCTAAAGTTACAAGATGAGCAAAGAAGACATGAGTTTTTTAAGAATATAGTATATTTTAGGTTATTTTTATTTGCCTCAGGGATTTGGTCCTGTAGGATTCATGTTTCCAAGCTTTTCTTCCCAATGATGAGGGATACCAACTTGTGCCTTTTTTTTTAAGAATGAAAGATGAGATTCTTACATTAGCACATGACTCTAGGAATTGGGGCTTTAGAAAAACAAGTACCAAGTATTGCAAGACTTGCAATAAAATTGCAGGAGTTAGCTCCACTACTAGTGTAAAACTTATTTAATAAGATCTGAATTTGGCCCTTTACTTGCAAGTGTGGCAATCCAGATTGGCATAGGCATGCAAGGGGGTCTGCTAGAAAACTTTTGTATACACAACTGAAATGTATTAAGGAATCAACTGAATGTTACTGCTGTATGTATTGCACATTCTCCACCATTACAAGCAGAGCAGCTTTGAAGTCCACCTGGAAATGCTTTCTGCACCACTAGTCCACAGACCACAGTTTTGGACCACTGTACAGTACACTCCCCCTCCCCTCCCCTCCCCTCCCCCCAGGATAAATATGAAAGAAGCTGCAAGAGAGCTAGTATAAAGGATTGTACCAGATTTTACAAGTAACAAACTAATTAAATAAAAATTGAAACCTAATTAGGAAAAAGGAATCTGCGCAAGGGACTTTTGACCCTAATTGCAAAACTGAAAGATCAGTTACTTAGTGTAGCATTTTTAGTGACTCACTCCAACTTGTATATATGCATATTAGATTCTGGGTTATACAGTATTCAGGAAATGGAAAAATGGCAAATATAGCCATTAACCTTTACGTTTTAGGGCAAAAGTCACAGCTTCATTATTTATATATTGAATCACTTAAGCTGTATGCAGTACACCCAGAATATTCAAAGAGTCTGGCTCCATTTCACTTGCCTCTGAATTAGCAGGCATGCAGCATCTGCAAGGTGTACGCACACATTTTGTTTGTGTGGAGTAAAAAGAACCAGTGAACCTGGCTGATGATTGGAATTTGGTTTTCTGTACAGAGGGCCTGATCCAAAGGTCATTGAAATCAATGGAAAGGACTCTTATAGGCTACAATGGGCATTGGGTCTGGCCCTGACTTTGTCCTTTGGATTCCAGTATGAAGAAGGAAAAAGAAAAACAAGGAAGTTAAATCAGTGGGAGCTGTGTGGAGTTTTAAACACTGTGAAAGAAGAGGAGCTACCTGCCATCTTGAGGCTTCCTGCTGAGAGCAGGTGTTTTATGTACAATGGATTGACAATTGTTGTCTGTCAGAAGCATTAATGCACTGGCAATAACCAGCTGTTGAAACACAATGGCTGGACCTTGTCAGCAATTGCAATAGAAGGGATGACAGTCTGAAACTCTTTAAGGCTGAAATTGGACAGGGCTGAAATGTCAGGGTTGGCTAGAAGCAGGCTGTGTAGATTCCCCCTGGAGCCCTCCCCAGCATTTTGAGTTATTCAATTTGCTTGTTTTATGGCACTCTGTTGGAGTTCCCTGTAATTTAGACTGCAGGCAACTTTCTCAACTAATTGATGAAAGTTTTATAGCCATTCTGCTGGAATTTTGGAATGGATCTCTGCTAAGCAGTGTGTTGGTGTTGCAAATTAGTGCCTGCCAGAGGGGCCACCCTAGCCGTCAAACTGACCTCTGTCCCACTAAATGGCCAGATTGGTTTTCTCCCTCTGTTTGGCTGGGCTGCAGGCAGAGCTGTCATTTCTGACAGATGCTATTGGGGAGTGGCTAACATCTTCTACTCTCAGGCTTCCTGCAGCCAACTGGGTTCAGGGGATGGTTATCACAAAAATGAGGGGAGAGGCAGCTTCCCAGGAGACATTTGGCCCACTTCAGGGGGAGGATATCTTTCCCTGGCACTAATTAATTTGACTCTTCCTCCACAGCAGTTTCAGCAACCTGCTGTATTGTAGACACCATCACTGTGGCCTAGTCTTCACTTACCGGCTGGTCCGGCGGCACGCCATCGATGTTCTGGGATCGATTTATCGCGTCTGGTTAAGACGCGATAAATCGATCCCGGATCGATCCCGGAAGTGCTCACAGTCGGCGCCGGTACTCCAGCTCGCCGAGAGGAGTACGCGGCGTCGACGGGGGGAGACTTCCGGCCGCGTCTGGACCGCGGTAAGTCCAGACTAAGGTACTTTGAATTCAGCTACGTTATTAACGTAGCTGAATTTGCGTACCTTAGTCCGAAGTCCGGACTAAGTGGGGACCAGGCCTGTATGGTGTCATGGGACAACTGCTCTTTTTGGGGAATTAGGTCCTAATCTGCCCGATTGCTTTATAAAGGTTGCACGTGAGGGTGATTGACTGCCCCAGGTGGGTTATTAGTAAACAAGCACCTAGACCCGATAAGCGACCCAAGATCAGTTGGAGGGAACTCCAAAGGGAGATAGGAGGCTCCTATGGAAGGGAGATACATAGAGAAGCCTGAGCCAGAGGGTTGAGCAGGGACCCTAGAACAGGGGTAGGCAACCTATAGCACGCGAGCTGATTTTCAGTGGCACTCACACTGCCTGGGTCCTGGCCAGCAGTCTCGGGGGCTCTGCATTTTAATGTAATTTTAAATGAAGCTTCGTAAACATTTTAAAAAACCTTATTTACTTTACATACAACAATAGTTTAGTTATATATTATAGACCTGTAGAAAGACACCTTCTAAAAACGTTAAAATGTATTACTGGCAAGCGAAACCTTAAATTAGAGTGAATAAATGAAGACTTGGCACACCACGTCTGAAAGGTTGCTGACCCCTGCCCTAGAAGGTGAGCTCTTTAGGGAACCTACTGAGATGGAGAGTATGTAAGAGTGGCTTCTGGGTAGGGGAGAACTGCAACCAGCAGGCATCCAGGAGGGCCTGGTCTCAGCCAGGGATCTCCCAATGCTGGCCTGAAGCCTGGCCTGGGAAGGATCACCCATTGTCCTGGAGAAGAGTTGTAATGGACCAATGTCCCCAGACTCCAGAGTAGGATGTTACTTTGGTAGGGGAAAGAGACCTAACACCATAGGAAGAGATTGGAACCAAGAGAACCCTGGAGAAAGAGCCTGGGTAGAAGTGAACATTGGATTCAGGTGGGGGACCTGGACTAAGAATGGGATATTGGTGTGAACGTTTTGTTTATGTTCTGTGTTGACTTTTCCATTAATAAATGGGATTTCCACAGGAGGTGCTCTTTAGCACTTAACTGGCTGTGTGGACTTGTTGATAACTGATTTTCCTCTCACCCAGGGTAAGGGCTCATCTGCAACACTATATGCTTCCTTGCAAGGGGGCACGCTGGGTGAGACTGGAATGGTGAATATGGCTGCTAGAGTGATCAGGGCGAGAGGAGCAGAGGGATGGATCCTGCAGTAATTTATCTGTAATTTTTTGCCTACTATCTTCCTATCCAAGAACAAGCATCTTTTTCTGAGCGAAATAAGAGGGTTGAAACCCCCTTCTCTCACAAGAGGCCTGAGGTAGGGGTGCAGTCCTGAGCGTTTGTGCAGAACAATCTGCTTCTGAAACTCAGCTACATGGTTCCAGGGTTCCCCCCCACCCTGAAAATATTTTCCGCATTTTGATCAGTTCTACTCAGCATATCCCAGATCCTATTTGTGCCCTGGTGGTATGTTCCACACTAGCACAGTGTGTGTCAAGTCCTCTATTAGTAGCTGGTCCATCCGAGGATAACAGCCTACCACTGCGACCAGCTAAAGCAGTCATTACTTTACCTCAGGAGGTCTGAACTGTGCTGAAAGTCCTAGGGTTGCATGATTGTGATCTATGCTGGTGGTGTTTGTTACAGTGGCCTGAGCATTTTTCTTTTTAGCCAGAGGTATTTAGGTGGGCATTCTGCACACTGAGAAAACAGTCTAGAGTGCCATCTCCACTATAACCATAGGGCCCCATCCAAGGCAGAGCTATGCAAGTTCACCAACAGTAGTGTTTTCCAGATAAGTTTGCTAGTTGCAGATTCATGTTCCACCCAGATGGACTGAGGGTGAGTGGGTCCTTTTGAATAAAGATGTGATGTTGTCATTTTTTCTCTCTGCCATGTACCATCACCTTATTGGTTTAATATGACCTGTCGAGAGCTTGTGTCACCTTGACAGACAGTGGGCAGTTGCTTCAACAGTGGAGGAAATGGATGTTCATACATCTGTGATAGGAGCCTAGAATATGTTGAAGTTAATCTTTCTACCACATACTCTGAAAACAAGCAGTTATTTTGCACTGTACTCTGAAAGAGCTGCCTTTTTGTGCCAGTCAGACTTTAGGTATCAGGGGGTAGCCGTGTTCGTCTGTATCTACAAAAACAAAGGGTTATCATTTTCTTTGATGATCACACAAGAAAAGAAAATTGTATTGAGATAAATAGTTGCCTAGTTGCAGGTACACAGACACATTTGAGTGTCATAAAGGCTAAGTGCCATACAGTTTGATATACCCCTCCTGGCATATAGAACTATAGGAGAAAAAGACACACATACCTTTAATGAACAAAATGTCACAGTGGAGGATTTTTTCATTAAACTTTTCAGACTAGGTTAATGTAAAGTACTTCAATAGAGAAAAAAAGGGCTGATTATAGTTATTTAATTGACTGTTCCTTTTATTTTAGGGATAGAGGATTTCATTCTCTCAGATTCAGGTATTTGGATTTGGAGCACGGTAAAACTCAACTCAAGGAAGTCACATTTTTGTGCCTTCAGATTTCTAAAATGAGAGTGTTGGGATGCAGTAGAGTTACGATCTTAAATCTGCCTCACTTTTTCATTTTCCTGAGAATGATGGGGACTTTCAGAGTTCTATATAAGAGGTTAAACAAGTAATCCACACAGAGATCCTTTGAACACTGACCAAGCATTATGTTTACAAAGATCAGTAGTGGATACTATTGGTAGTCAGGATTATAGCTTTAATCCAAATGACATTCGTGTCCAGTGTTAGATGGCTGCACCGTAGAAGGCAGAATTGAAGTCATTTGTTGTTTCTGCAAAGGCTGTTTAGAAGAAGAATCCATACCCTTTAGACCAGCTTTAGTCAGCTGTTTTTCAGAACTGTAGAGCTTTCCTTCTGCCATTTTATTGAAAAAAGAACAGGAGTACTTGTGGCACCTTAGTGGTGTTCTTTTTGCGGATACAGACTAACACGGCTGCTACTCTGAAACCATTTTATTGAATGCATCCTGAGATCAGTAGCATTTTTGAATGAAATTTGTGATCATCTGGCAATTAGAGGTTAGGGTCTGTGCATCAGTAAAGATGTAGATTACATGAAGCTGATTCTCCTAAGTAGCTGATGGATGAACCCAATCAATCCTGCTTATAATCTTCCCCTCATCCATTTCAGGTGTTTATACATTTTTGTCACAGGTTTTCTTTCTTTGGTATTGTCTATTCCATTTCCTTTGGTCACTGCATCCATAGCAGCTGTTTCCAGGTTACAGTATACTGCTGAGCATCTTATTCCCATGATCTTGAACTGAAATGAGTTGTGTCAAGTGCCTGGTTAAAGCTTAAGCGTGATTATGACGAGAAAAGGATAATGATCAAGCAATAAACTTCAATAAGGCAGGCATTATCCCCTCTTAACAAGCCCCTTGTGTGAGGTACATAAGAGTTCCACATGCTAACAGAGGGATTGTAAAACACATTGAGATGATTGTAGGATAATAATGCCCATCTCCAAAGGACTTGTAATTATTTTAAAATGTCCAACTTTTTATGTGCCTAAAACCCATTCTGCACTTAGCAACATAATTTGGTTTTTTGCTCTCTGCCACTAGAATTTGAATAGGCAACTGATGATACATCTGTAAAACATGATAATGTTCAGATGCTCTAATTATAAAAATGGGGGCAGCAGTAATTTCCATGCTAACAAATAATAGTAACTTCAGCCAGGCTCTCTTAACTGTTCACTCTGCTATTCCTCAAGCAATGTGTTTCCTTAATATACATATCGGAGCATTCTATCTGTCAAATCACATCCTGTATCTGATCATCATCTTAAAAATATGTAGATCATCGTTCCTTAAAAATACAAGCCACCCTCGCTCGGTGTTGACAAATTTTCCATCCAAAACACTCTCTCAAGTCTCTTGTTCCCGAATAAGGTTGTCAAAAAGGTCATAAGAGGCTGACTACAGCAGTAAGTTGGAATATAGAAAAGAAGACCCTTTTCATTTCAGCATCACACTGACATGTCAGAGAGGCAGGGCTGGTTATGATGGTGGGCAATCTCTATAGGGCGATGTCTATGTCAGTATTTCTAGACTTGCTTAATGACCACCAGTTTTGTTCAGGAGAAATGAGTGCTGAGGCCTATCTTGTTTTTCTGTGTGCTGCATTTCCTCCAGGAAACTTAGATGCTGTCAAGAATCAAGACGTGCAACAGAATCATTCTCTGGGCAACCTAATGAGCACAGCTGGTCTGTAGTAGTCTGCCTGATTGACTGGAAGGGTCTGCAGGCCAGCAGCAGTTCAGCAGCAACTCAAAGCATTCACCCATGACCGTGATAGCTCCTGTACCTGCTTGTTCCCTGCTCCTGCCTTACCTCACTCCAGGTAGCCTAGTTCTCACCCTGGGCTCTGATTCCTGACTTCTGATTTTGGCTCTGACCATTGGCCCTAGCATCTGGCCTCTGACTACTGTTCTCACCCTGAGCTCTGATTTCTGACTCCTGTTCTGATGTTGGCTCTGACACCTGGCTTCTGACTCCAGCTAGCAGTTCTGGATCCTTCATAAAACTGAGTGGGCCATGAGGCCTGCCCCCTCTGTGGCTCCGCCCCTGTCCCTCCCAAAGGCACCACCCCTGTCCAGGCCAGAAGCTGGAGCCTGGCCGGGGTAACAGCCTTCCAGGCCGCTATGGAGAGCCCTGGACCCTCCACCTGCCCTCATGGGCATACCCCGGGGGGTGGGGACATGGGTCGGGGGCTGCTCTTGGGCCCCCCACCCAGGTCAGATGGAGAGTCCAGGGTTCCCCACAGTGGCCCAGGCGGCTGTTACCCCGGACAGGCTCCAGCTTTTGTGCCTTTCACAGAAACATGGACCTGGAAGAGCAGTAGTTCACCATGTTAACAATCTGTTGGCTCTTATTCAGAAGCTAAAAAAAGAAAATGCAGCAAAAGCATCTAAAATGGTCAAAATTTGTCCCTGATGCGTCTCCATTGATTTCTGTGGAGTTACAATAAGGATCAGTTTCCGCTATTTATGTTTAGAATCCAAGGTGAGATGTAAATGAAGGAGATTTTTGACTTCCGTTACTCTTTACTGAAGGGAGGGGGCAGAAATATGGGGGGTGTTGTTTACCCAGGTTTATATTTTCTCATTTATTTGTCTCTACAACTCGCAGAACATACACCGGGTGTAACACAGAGCAGGTTTATTTCAGGAGCAAGTAGCCTCTCTTTGTCATTGCAATTGAGAGAGGCTTTCATCCACCTTCTAAAGAAAGAGGAAGAAAAGGCAGTAATTTGATACTGAGGGAATTATTTCCAAGAGAATTAGTACTTTAGAATAAAGCCAGTAATATTCTTTGAGTTTGTTCACTTTTTGCCTTGTATTCGCTTGCTTAGTCAACTTGTGAATGCAGGCAATGTTTGTGCAAGTGTATATATAGCCAGATTCTCTGGTGGTGTGAACTGATGCAGCTTCCCTGAAGTCAATGGAGCAGTCTACATCAGCCCATGTTTTTAAACATCTGCATAGATTGGGTCTGATTCTCCACTCACCCCAGTTTAACTCCATTGAGTACAGTGGAGTTGTTTCTGATTTATACTGATGTAAGTGAGATAAGAACCAGGCTCAGGATTTGTCTAGTGGTATACTCCAGAGAAGGCAAAACCACCAGGGGCTGCATGCCATCCATGGGCACTCTAACCATATAACATATCCTACACTATAAAGAAATGGCTGCACTTGCTGGTACAGTGAATCTTCTGAGACTGAATCTTAATTGGGCAATTTTGGATGTTGTTACTCAATGGCTTGACACCAAAATAGGAGGATCATCCCCAAGGCCAGCGGCAACACCTGTTTTCATTCCCTGAAGTAACTATTACTACTAAAGCCTGCCAAGTGAGAAACCACTTTGTCTTGGAACACATTGTGCCAGTTGACTCATACAGTTACAATACATAATCGAATTTAATCTGACGGATTTTTCCAGAGCTGGGACATTGTCCTTTATTAACAAACAAAACATTGTGTGGTAGGTGATTAGCTCTGTGGCTATGAGAGATTATGAAGAATTATTGCAGAAAGTGATGCATTTCCTATTATAGCTGCTTGTTTTGCACTCAGTCCTTTAAGCTTCTGCAATAAACCTCGTACATTTATATATATATTTTTCTCCCACCTTATTATTTCTGTAGGTGGGCCACCCCCCACTTCTGAAACCTTAGCCTCTTCCATGCTGCTTATGTGAAGAGGAGAGAGAAATCCATTTAAATGACTTCTTTTGTGCTTTGACAGCAGATGGCAATTATGAAACCTTTAACTTCCTCATAGACTCATAGACTCATAGACTTTAAGGTCAGAAGGGACCATTGTGATCATCTGGTCTGACCCCCTGCATGCTGCAGGCCATAAAACCGTCCCTACCCCTTCCCTGGACTCTGCTGTTGAAGTCCCCAATCCTGTTTTTAGTGACTGCAATCGGCAGAGACCCTCCTGCTAGAGATCCCTGCCCCATGCTGCGGAGGAAGGCGAAAAACCTC
This sequence comes from Chrysemys picta bellii, assembly GCF_011386835.1. NCBI lineage: Eukaryota > Metazoa > Chordata > Testudines > Emydidae > Chrysemys > Chrysemys picta. The sequence continues at coordinate 70,599,936 of NC_088794.1, read as the reverse complement.
CAGAGGCTCAGCCAATCTGCCCTGGAGGAAAATTCCTTCCCGACCCCAAATGTGGCGATCAGTAAGACCCCGAGCATATAGGCAAGAGTCTCCAGCCCGACCCCGTTAGCCATTATACTATTTACCCACCATTGCTTGGCTTTCCTTGACTACTATGTTTTACCATTAAACCATTCCCTCCATAAACTTATCTAACTTTATCTTAAAACCAGACAGGTCCGTCGCCCCCACCGTTTCCCTCGGTAGGCCGTTCCAATATTTCACCCCTCTGACGGTCAGAAACCTTCGTCTAATTTCAAGTCTGAACTTCCTAAGTGCAACTTCATTGACAGTGCTTGTCCTAGTGCTGTTCTAGCTTGCAAACTGCCAGCAGCAGCGGCAAGCAGCTCCTTTATATTGACAGTGCTCTTATTGAGTACCAAAAAATAAAATAATCTCTCCAGAATCTTCTTGATATTGCAGTTTTTAGGTGAATTTTTAAGGCTTTCCTTATCAAAGCTCTGCTCTTCCATTTAGAAAACCTAGATTCTTCTGCCTTTGTTTTGCCTCTTACATAAACAACAAAAGGTTAGATCCTCCGCAATACCAGCCTCAGTTAATTTTTTAATGTTATACGTTTGTAGGTGTGTGTGTGTCTCTGCCATGTTTTCCTTAATTTTTTTTTTATTTTGCTTTTTCTGCCTCTGACTATCTTGCACCTTGCACTCGGATCTGTGATTCAGACAATACTATAATGCTTAATTGCTGCTTGGGAAATTTAGGGGAAAACTTCCTTTTGTGTCTGTCCTTCTCTCTGCCTTGCCAGACACACATTTTTAAAAAAATCCTTGTCAGCATTTTATAGTATAGGCAAATCCCACTTCCCCAAATCTTTTCCATTTCCCTGTTCCGTGCTTTAAGTAGCTCTGCGTACCTTTTTGGTGGGAAAAAACACTTAATTGACAAATTATGTAAGACTGGTGTAATGTACATTTACCCCCAGTCTAAGGCCTATTAGTTAGAGCATGTCTACACAGCTCACGGCTTTGAGCCTTCCAGCCCAGGTCAACAGAGTCGGGCTTGCAAGGCTAACGCTAGTGCTCTAAAAATAGCTGTGTAGATAGCACTTTGAAGTTGCGGCTCAGGCTGGAGCTTGGGCTCTGAAACCTGGGGACACAGATGGGCTTATGGTGCCACAGTTGTGCAAAGAGTCCTCCATGTAAATGAAAATCAGGCCCAGAGTATTTTTTTTGTTGTCAATAGTGTACAAGCCTTTTTTGATAGACAAAGCAGATCAGTGACAGGAAAGCATAAGGAGAACGAACGTGTGCACTTTTTGAAAGCAGATGTTATTTTATTACCCCTGCTTTATTCTGAGCTGGCAGTCAAGAACCAAGTGCAACTTTATGGGTTTTTGAGGTGGTAATATCTGAACATCATAAATTGCTCCTAACTATGTTAATTGTCATCACTGTCCACTAGTATGAGGAGATGTCATTGTGGAAACAGATGAAGTGTGGCCTAGTTGGGAAGCTAGGATTGGTTCCCTAAATATTACTGCTAGTTCTGATAGTGACACCCTGTGGGACCTTGGGGCAGATGGTTTAACCTTTCTGTGCCTTATGTTCCCATCTGTGAAATGGGGATGATGATATCTTCTTCAAAGGTATATCTTGTGGCTTAATTTATCAATATTTGTAAGTTCTCTAAGATTCTCAGATGGAAGGGGGCCCTGTTCTAAGTGCAAAGTATGACTGGTCCAAATCCTGATTCTTCACTTTTGTACTCCTTTAGTGGCACTTATTATTTTATTTATTTGTGTTATAGCACTTAGGAGCCCCAGTCATGAACCAGGACCCCATTGTGCTAGGCACTTTACAAACACTGAACAAAAAGGCTGTCCCTATCCCAAAGAGCTTACCATCAAAGTTTAAGACAAGAGAAAACAGAGGGATGCAAAGAGACAATATTGTATAAGGAAACAATGAGACAATATTATTTAAATAGACAAGTCAGACACAGGGTGTGGGAAGGTATAGAAAACACAAGGCGAGTGAACAGTGGGTGGCGGTAAACGGCATGTTAGTTCCACAATTTTTGTTTATTTGGGGAGCACGGTTACTTAGGAGGCAATCAGCTAAATGGAAAGAGAAGGGAAGCGGTGAGTGGGGCAGGGTAAGGCAGAGCAGAGGGTAAAGAAGGGCATTGTGGAGTGAAGTTGAAGTGAAGATCCTGGTGAGGGAAATGGAGGGTTGGTGCAAACAGCCAATCAGCCCAGGCAGAGAAAATCAGAGAATATTCTATAGTCTTGACTGGAGTGTCCAGAGGCCCTGCTTTGGCTCCTTCTGCTACTACTGGCTGGACTTTCAGACTGGCTGCTCTTGGCAGTTTTTCCGCAAGGCTACGTGCTGAGGGCAGAGCGGGAGGTCTCCCCTGCACAGTTCTGTGTCCAAAGGTATTTTAGAGTGAGGGGTATCCCTGGTTGGGCCCCATTTTCACTACTCCCCATAGTGCAACTGTCCCTGCATTGGCTGCTTTTGCTCCAACCAGCTGGAGTCTCTGGCTGGCACTTCATAGAGGGAGCACTCCCTGGAACCTCCCAGAGTAGCCAAAATGCATTGCAATCTTGGGGTGTGCACTAACAAAAGTCCCCTAGGGGACTGTTCTAACTGATATAAATTAGAGCAGTCCTGAGGCTTCTCTAAATTGTATCTGGAGTCAAATCAGTCCCAGGCTGCCTCCAGAGTCATGGGTGAGACCAGGAGGTAGCAAAATGGAGCTCAGGTGCACCTTAGTATCTGGTTATGTAGGAAATGTAAATGAGAGAATGGTGTATATAGTGTTGGCGAAGAAAAGACAATAAGGAACAAGAAAAGGAAATGGCAAGGAACAGCTTTTTCTGTTTTGGGCTTGCCTAGATTTGGTTGTGGTGACCTTGAACCAGTGTTCATGTAGTGCACCCCTTAATAAAAGTGCCTACTTCCTTTAGGATTAGCTCTCCTCTAAGCCCATGATTCCAGTCCCATACTTTTTCTGCGGCAGATTCTATTGGAAATCTCTCAGATGTTACAATTATGAAAACCACATAAGAACCTAGATAGAATGAAGATAAGCTCATTTTAATGCACTGGGAGTGGCTATTTAGTTACATTTCCCCATTTTCTATCTGTACTGATTTATTTCCTTTCCCTGGGCTGTTGGATTTAACATTTGTTAGTAATGACTCTCCCCTTGTTGCCTGTAGCTCCCACTACTCCAGTCTCGCCAGGTCACGCTGCAGTGTAACTCTGTCTCTCCTGTGTATTTGCTGCCCCACCAATTTTGGTGTCCTCTGTAAATTTGATCATGGCTGAGTTCACACCACAGGAACAGCTGACAAAGAAATGATCACATGAGGTGCGGAGAGAGGCTTGTATTTTTGTTTTTGGGTTTAGAGTAATTGGTTAAAAAATCTCTGAAAGTCCTAAAATAATCCGAGACTAAACTGGAATTAACTGGAAGCGTCACTGCTCAAGAGTGCAGGTCTCCACAGTTGGAGAATCATTGCCTTGAACAACTGGATAATCTGCATTGTTAATTCCCTCTATCTATTTGAAAGAAAATCAATAACTATGTAAAATGTGTCATGTGAAACAGTAGAATGTATCAGAGAATAATGGTTAAGAGTGTTTCTCTTCCATCCTATTTTACTTGCAGGGCTCCTCTGTCCATCGATTTAATGTTTAATTTCATTGTTGTCCATTAAGGGGATGAGAGGTCTGCAGTGTCTCAGATGGCTGGAATCCAGCATTTTAGATAGATATTTCTTCTTAGTTTCCCAATTAATTGGATTGGTACGTGGAAGGAAATCTGAACTGCAACCCCCACCCCCCTTAAATGAAATAAGTCACGGTTCTTCTTTTTATTCCCTCTCTCCTTTTCTCTGAGTGTCTGTCTCTTCATTACAAACTGTTTTAGATTTTACATATTTCTACTGAGTATTTTAGGCCAAAAAGTTAATTTTTTTTTTTTTTGGTAAAGATGGGGAAGAAAATATTACAAAACAAGCAAAACTGCATTACATGTATTTGTCAATTGACGAGTGCAAAGAGTTTTCTGTTTGGATGTAGTCATTCCCTGGAAGCATTTATATCCCAAATGATGCACCATTGGGCTGCTACATGAGAACCAGAGAGTGAAATTGACTACAAACCAGAGTGAAACTGCCAATGCTGTGCAACATGCAAAAAGTAGACAAATGGCATGAATGGCCAAGAATAAATGAGCTGTTTAAAATGTTTTCATTTTTAATAATCTCTGGAGTTTTTAACTAATTAGGCATCTTTCTCCTTTTTATCCCTCAGAAAAGTTTCTCTAAGCCTATATATTTCAGTGGCTTTAAATGCTTCCCTATTTTCTCTCTCCAGTTCTTCCTATTTTTAGCTTTCAAGAGTTGGGCAGGTGTATTACCTTTCCTCCACACCACTAGTTCGTGTTTCAGTCTTTAGTCTTCTTTCAGTATGGGTCCCCGCCTTTCTTCTGTTCTTCCTCAGTGATCTCATCTTCCTTCCAAATGCAGTATCATGGAAATCTGCTTTTGGCAGTGGAGAGCAAGGCCCATCAAGACTGATTTTCTTCCTTCTTTTGGAGAGGCTTGCTAGAGAGTGAAGCAAAGCACTCCTTCCTCCCCACACCAGTGATGTAAGCATGCAGTGTCCAGTGCAGCAATCCCAGCTCCCTTGGATGTACCACCAGCAAACAGCTACTGTCTCTTCCTCCTCTCCCATTTCCATTCTTGTCTTCCCAATAATTCTGTTTTCTCTCCTCTTTCCTCTTCTTCGAGTCTCCTTTCCTCCCTCTTTCCTACTGTTTAGCTTATGCCCAGTCCTCTCCCAAAGCCCCAGAGCATACCTACAGCATTGGAGGGCTGTGCATTTATGCTTCCTTCAAGGCCACAAGAATTGTGCAGTCCTCATTAGTTCCACTCAGCTCTTGTTAGTTTCTGCCCACATCCTTCCCTGGTAATTTTATGATAGGCCTAGGATTAAACAGGCATAGAGGTCAGTCTCCCCTCTTGTCCCTAGAGGCTGTCCCTGGTAGACCAGCTTGGGGAAGTTTCTCTGGTGCTGGGTGTGGCTCAGTTGCCAGACTGCTAGTCTGGTACCTTTTACAGGGACTAAACTCATTTTAAAAATTAACTGGCTCTGTAGTTCCTCCCGCAAGTGTGAAGCAACTATTGATGGAAGTTTGAGCCAAATAAATATGTTGTTTTGTTAGCAAGAAAGTGCTATCCTGTGACTGTTCTGTTGTGACATATGTCCCAGGGTTCTACCTGACTGTGCCAGGTTTTGAGAAACCTACTCTATCTGGTGACTTTAATTTCCTTGTAAAGCTGAAACATTACAGCCTTAAAAATAAAAGTCAATACATTGAATAAGCACACATTTTGGAGGAGAGATTTAAAAATAAGCATTTTAAAATGAGATTTGTGGCAAGTAGATACTACTCCGCTAATTAGCTTGTGCATTCTTCCTATAGTACCTCTTCTTTGGCATTAGTAATGTGAATAGAGCCCATCATTTCTAGGTTGCCCGTTCAAATCCAGCCCAGAGATGAAGCACATTGGTAGAGCAGTGGAGGGATGCTTGTACTGTGGATAAAAAAGGGAACTTTGATCTTCAGGGCTATCTAATGGTGTTTTTAACATGCGCAATCTTCATATAAGTGATATTATTTAATATTTTATGGCCTATCTCACTCTTTTATTAAAAATAATAAACTACAAGATCTAACACCCATACTATGTAACCTGTTTTACATTTGTAACCTAATGTGGTGATTAGTTCATTTTCAAATGTATGAACTGTTTTTAAGCCTTAGAGCAGAAGGAGGGAAATGGTGGTGATAGCAGGGATAACAGTCTAAAACATGGAACTGACTCTTCATCTTTCAAATACAGCTACTTTGAACTGGAGAGCAGCGGCCTGAGGGACGAGATTAGATATCATTACAGATTTAATGGAAAGGCAAGAACAGAGGTGTTCCCGTACCGGATGGCAGATGGACAGTGGCATAAGATTGCACTGTCACTTAGCGCATCTCACCTTCTGCTTCATGTTGATTGCAACAGGTAAGACATTGTGTTCTGTAAATTTTTTTTGAGAAATACAAGCCATCTCTTTCCTCCTTCCTCCTTCTCTCCCCTGGGAACAAAACTGCAATTGGAGAAAAGAAAAAAGCTGTTCTATATTCTAAAATGACCGAACGCAATAGAGTAAGAAAGAAAACAAAGCATAAAAATGAAACAGTACATTGTTATTATGAACACATGTAGGAAAGGTCGATTGCTGATTGGGGACTCTTAAATATACCTCAGTGTACTGTAGGTACTGGCTGATGTTATTTTCAGCTGTGATTACATTTAAGTGTGATACACGGTTGTGCAGTCTGTTCTGTCTGTGGAGTGCTTCACTCAGCATGCCTGGAAACTTGAAAAATATATGAAGATGTTGTTTGAGCTTCTAATTTCATTTCACTTAATCAAGTGTCCTTTTTTAAAAACAAAACAAAAGCCTAAATGCCTTTTCTAAAGGGAAACTTCTAAAAGGGGCTGCTCTTCTTAAAAGTTCAGTATTGGTACCATTTATTTTCTGGCTGCCAGTTCACTACCTCCCTTTAAAAAGCTGTAAGGATTGCATATTGCCACCATTAGTGTGCAAGTCCCCCCCCCCCCCCAACCCTCCACCGCCCACCCAACAAAAACACAAGCAGGAACAAAAAGCTACCAACCGAGAAACTGCTTGCATTTGGGACTTGATTTTATGATATACTGAGCACTCATCTCTCATTGAGGTTAGTGGCAGTCAAGGACACTCAACGCAACACAGGATTGGGCATTTGAAGACAGTTCTGTGTGTGGAAAAGATAATAGATTCAGTCCTGCTTGCACTGAAATGAACACCAAAACACCCCTTGACTTCAACAGAAGCTGGATCACCCCCCCTCCCCATATGAATTTTATTGATGCTGCGCTTACATGATCTAGGGAGCATAGGTGATGGATCTAGGGGTGCTGGGGATGCTGGCTTTCCATTATACACAGGGTTTACAGTTTGGTTCAATGACTGTTAGCATCCCCACTATACAAATTGTTCCAGTGTCCCTGCAAGGGAGAAGTTATTGCCCTCTACATTCTGCATTTCATTTTAGAAAGGGAACTAGGATGTGATTATGGCCCTATTCCCTCAACAGTAGGATGCAGATCTGCTCCAGCACAGAGAGGAGAGCAGGCCATTATGTGAAAGTAGTGCAGCCTACACCCCCTGTGCTTGGGAAGGGATTCTTCTTCCTGGAGCATCCCCTGGGGTGGTGCAGCTCAGCTCTGCTCCCAGCATGCAGCCATAACTAACTACCTCTATTTGGTTCTATACTTTTGCAATAACTTCCAAGGCAATGGGAATATCTTTAAAGCATGGCTTGAGGGAAGACTGTAGTAGAGGTTTAAATGGAGAGGAAAAAAAGAGAGACGATTTTAAGTTCCTGGCTCAACTGTAGCATCTCAATTCAGTTAATTAGAGTTTTCTCCAAGTGTTGGCATGAAAAGTTTGCTTTACATCTTAACCTCCTACACCTTTGCATTCGAAGAGGGAATCAACTTTTTTTTAATTGCACCGATATGTCCTGCTGAGACTTCAGTAAATTTCATAAGAAGGTGAAAGTGATCTGTTGTGTGTAAAAACAGAGGATGCCAGCAAAGGATACTGTTGAGAACTGCCAAAAAATCTGAGCCCTCCTAATCTTCAGTGGGAGAAAAACTACAGCTGAAAGTACGCACAGAATCCTGTATTAGGTAGGGTAGATTTTTATATATAAATTTCAACGTTTTAGGATGGCTTAGTGTCCTAGACTTTGAGCTAATTCCTGAATGCCTAATAAGAAGCGGTGCCTCTACGGACTTAATCGAACAAATTAAATCACAGGAGAAGAGAATGCTATTTTATTCAATAGATGAATACTTTCAGCTCCCTTAAGATGAGATGCTCTCCCTGCTCCAATCTTTCAGTTCAGCCTAAATAAATACTGGGGATGTCTATCTAATTAAATAACTACTAGCCAAGAGAACCAAAAATACCACTCTGACTAGTGTAGGGCCTGATTTGCACTGGGGCCTCAGTGCCGCCCCCACTTACATGTGTGCAGTTTTGCGTGTGCACACCTCCATGTATCCTTTTGGTATACTAATATCATTGCATACACTGGAAAGCATTGAACATCTGTGAGGGGGCAGATGGTGGAATTGGAATGTGCAAAAGTGTCACTTCCAAATGTTAGAAACTATCACGTGCACGAGTTAGAGTATTGAAAGAGTATGTGAAAAGGAGTGTGTGTGTGTTGTGAGTGTATGTGCAGTCAGGATCAGAAAATCAGCTCTCTAATTGGTGACAAGGTTTGGCTTGATACCCAAGGGTGGTTCCTGCCTATAAAACTTAGAGAAAGGACCAGGAGGTAAAGGAGACTGAAAGCCTTTAAATCTTGAACAAATCCTCCAATCCATTTTTATACCTCCCACAGCCCTTTCATACACATCCTGCTGACTCATACTATCACATTGACACCTGGTGCTTGATTAATCATTGACCTTAGTCTTTCAAATTCAGTGTAAAATTATCCTTTTTGTATCTGAATATATGAAAGGAAGATACTTGACAATTAGTGAAAGCCTTTGCTGCCTTTTACTTTGCATTAATGAGAAGAATGTAGCGAGGTGAATATATCAAAGGCTGTAAGTTTGCCCAAATTTGTGTCATTTTAACATCTGCTATTGCCATGTCTTGATTGCTCTTTTCAATGTTCTTGGAAGACTCTCGGAGTAAGAACTATTACAGAGTCTGATATTGGAGTTCTGAGGTGCTCACACAGATAGAAAGATTTGGACCTGGGTTTTGAAGTCTGATGAAGTCAATCGGAATTGTTCCATTAACTGCAGTGGCCTTTACTTTGGGCCTTTGAATAGCAGTGTGAGGGAACAAATGTTTACACATAGCCAGTGATGTGTTACAAATATTAAGGGTTAATGGGAAATAGATATACCTGCTGACATGCCTTTAACATGCAACTAAAGTTTGTAAGGTACTTTGAAAATGAGCAACCTATAGTTTTGATGGATATTCTTGGTTATTTCCTTAATTTTTTTAAAGAGAAATAGAAATAGAAAATAAGTGGGGTCCATCTGAAAAAAATATGTTGTCTGCTCCTTTTATGTTTCTCCTGCTGGAGTAGAGCATCAGGGAATAAAAAGTGCATGAGCAATGAGAACTTTTAAATTGGAAACACAAACAAACAAAAAAACAAACAAGAAAACCAAACCAACAACATCCAAGTACAGGAATTAAAATGCCTTTTTTTTTTTTTTAAGTAAGGTTGGCTGTACACTGGCTGTCATTTGAGATATATTCTAATCTAACGCATTCCTTTGTTTCTTACAACTTTAATTAAAAAAATATAGTAAATAGTAAGGTGGGAAATCTGTTTAAAAGAGTGGATTTATTGCCTTACCTGCTGTACCAAGGTTTTTACTGGAGGAACAGAGGAACATTTAAATATGTGGTCCATGACCCAGTTCTGTTGCATTGTTTTCTTCATTCCTCGTTCTTGTCCTTTAAGATTCTGCCCAGTGGAGTGGCAGGAGCTATCAGAGATGAGGTTAATCAGGTAAAGTGTTGTGTAGTGTGCTGTAGGCATACCCAGTATCTGGCCTAAAGTATTTATTGGAAATTATTTTTTCTCCTTTGCCCACTGAAAGCCCCTTGAGTGAGTCATGAAGAATCTAAACCTTTTAGAGTAAACAATATCCCCAGATAACATGTCAGTTGCTGTCATGTCTATAAAATTATAGTTATTGTAGTCAAGGTACAATAGGGTATTCAAGATGCGTTCAGTGTGACTCCATTGCCTAGAGAAGGATTATTTTTAACCCACTGTACATAAGCAATGCTAGATAATTATTCAGTAAAGGAAGGCTGGTCTTATGGTTAAGGCAGAAGGCTCTGAGACTGTACATCTTAGTTCTGGCTGTGGTTCTGCCAGAGACTTCCTGTGTGAACCTGGGCAAGTCTATTGACTTCAGTGTTTCTTAGTTTGCCTGTCTATAAAACAGTGATATAATAGTACTTCCGGGTTTCATGGATGGGATGGGGAAGGCATTAGTATCTGTGAAGTACTCAGATACTGTATTATGGTGATCAGCACCAGAAGGAAGCCATGAAATAAATAAATAAATGTGTAGCTGTAGCCTTACCCAGCTGACATTGACAGCTCCGTTTGCTCTCTTGCAAGGAGGTAGCTGCATAAGGTCATCAAGGAGAACTCCATGAACATGCTCATGGAGCTCCACTAGTTTACAAGGGGCACTGGGATGGAGCAAAAGAGATACCTTTCACATCTCGCTGCGTGTTGGAGCATAGCAGAATCCTGAGGCAGCTGTTTTTTAGGGCATGATCTTATTGCAATTGAAGTTGGTTGGAATTTTGCCATCAATTTCAATTGGAGGAGGAACAGCATTGAAGTGTTTTTTTTTTTTTTTTTAAGGTCCTAAATAATGATTTGGCTCAGTGACTGCTGAGTTGTAGAGGTCTACAGAGTTCCAGAACTTGGTAGCAGCAGAGTCTAACTTCTGTTCAATAGAGACCGTAGCAATGTATTTTTAGACTTTGAGGCTTGCAGTGCTTTTTCATGAAACTGAAAATGTTGATAGACAGGTTCATGACTTCAGTAGGACAGGAATAATATTGTGTTATGCTTTACTATGACATCTTGTATTCATCTTCTTTGTATGCTACCGGTGTGCCAGAGAGAGGATGCATAATGGTAGAGGAAATAAGTTTAAATCAAGACTGACAAGGCTCAAATGAGTTATTCAGTCATTTCCTTAAGTGGGGAAGGAGATATATTACTCCATTCTCAAATATTATGAATTCACTTTTTACATTATTCCAATATATATTTAGATGTTAGTTATTGCACAGCGATAAACCCACACAATAGAGGTGGTTTCTTAGAGCATGGATATGGTGAAATTGTGTTTGTGGGGATTTTTCAGAGGGAATCTTTTGTCGTTGCTTGTTTCTACTTTTTTTTGTTTTGTTTTGTGTGGAGGACTAATGGCATTGTGGAGACAGGAAGGAGATCGGGGGACTGTGAGAATCACAAATGCGTATGGTTTTTCCTTTTCAGATTGTAAAAATAATTATTGTATGCCATTCAGGCAGGTAAATTTAGTTCCCAAAAATAAAGGGACTGTCCTCTGTGGAGTGGTTAGGCAGCCCATGGAATTCAGTGGCGTAAGTGGTCGTGTAGTTGAATACTGGAGCTATATTTACAAAAGGGGCATTGGGCCAGAGCTGAAACAACAGTTCTGAATACCTCCTTAAATGTCTGTTGAAAGCCTAAATCTAGATCTGAGTCCCTATTTAACAAATATTCCCCAATCTTTCTGAATGATCTGAAACCCGCAAAGGTTGGGGGTGTGGCGGGGTTGATTCTCTTTTGATGCTGATGTAAATCAGGAGCAACACTACCGGAGTCTAGCTAACCACCCCCAGATTTTCAAAAGTGACTAGTGATTTTGAATGCCTCCCTTTTTCAGGTGCCTGATATGAGATACTTTAAAAGGGGCCTAATTTTCAGAAGGTGAATATTCCACTGTCTGGAAATTAGTCTACTTTAAGGTGCTCCAAGCTGGATACCCAGAAATGGAGGCATCCTAAGTAATGTTTAGAAATCTTGGCGAGCATGTATCTAGGTATTTAATTGGCTCGCATCACTGCAGTACCTGAGCACCTAACAAACATGGATGTATAGAAGTGTTGTTATCCCTATTTTACAGTTAGGGAATTGAGGCACACAGAGATCAAATAAAAAGTCTTTGGCAGGATAGGCTGTTGAACTCAGGCATTGGAATTACAGCTGGTAAAACTAGCGTAGTTGAGATCATTATGAAGTCTGGGGAAATCCAGATCCAAATTCTATAATTTGAGCTCAACCTTAATTTGTGAATATGCCAGTTGAGGAAATAAGGGTAATCTAATCTCGTGCTTCAGGGAATAAACTGATTGCCGCAGGATTCAAGCAAGTTTTTTTTATTTTTTACTTTCCCTTTTCTCCATGGGCACATTGCTCAATTGGATAGTTGCATTAAGCTATTATTATTTTTTCTGATGAATCAAGTATTGGCCACTACTGTAGGCAAGATCCTGGACTTTATGGACCATGGTCTGGTTTGGTATTCCCAATCAAATGTTCTTTTGTACTAGTTGGGGAGGAAAGAGAAGTGGTTTGATTCTGAGCATGAAAGCAAAAGTAAATGACGTTTCTATTTTTATGAATGGCTTTCATATCTGAGACCAGTTACGGAGGGAGGAATCAGAGGAAAAATGTGGTGTTATTAATTAATTTGTTTTGCAATGTTTACAGTGTGCCTTCAGCATATAAACAATACAAGAATTTAAAAACACATATAACAAATCAAGTTAACACAATGTAGAAAAATGTCACTTTGTCAAGCCAAGTCACTCAACCTAAAGGCTGAATGAATAGATGTGTCTTGCAACATCCCTGGGGTGAAATCCTGGCTCCAATGAAGTCAATGGAAAAACTCCCATAGACAGGTTTTCACCCCTGAAGTCTGTCAGATCCAGAGAGAAATAAGTTCCCGAACTGAGGGCCCTTCCTTGAAAGTGTTCTGCTCTCAATCTGTATATTATCTATCTTTCTAAACACCCACATATCCCAGTTACTGTGAGATCCTGGGTGATCTGAATTCCAAGGTTATTGCATCAATAAATTGTTGTTCTTAACCACTGAGGACAGGACAAAAAGTAATTGGTTTAAATTGCAGCAAGGGAGATTTAGTTTAGACATTAGGAAACACTTCCTAACTATAAGGGTAGGTAAGCTATGGAACAAATTACTGAGGGAGGCTGTTGAATTTCCGTCACTGGACGTTGTTAATAACAGGTTAGACAAACGCCTGTCAGGTGTGGTTTAGATAGTACTTAGTCCTGCCTCAGTACAGGGGACTGGACTAGATGACCTATCAAGGTCTTTTCCAGTCTTGCATTTCTATGATTTTATGAAATGAAAGATGCTATGTAAGTTATTCAGGGTCTAAACCATGTGTTTTATAGACTAAAACCAATACTTTAAATTTAGAACCAGTGTAACATTTATTGCATACACTTGTAATCACGGCCAATTAGTCATTATGGAAAGTGCACAGGGAGTGCATCATTGCAGGAAATTAAAAAGGTGGATGAAAATATCATGGGAAAGCTGAGATGAGGATTATATCGCCTCACCACAAGTGAGTTCATAAAAACTAGCTAAGAATGTAAGCAATGCCTATGGAACGAGAGAAAGGAAATGGTTTATGGAAGAGACCAGGTTTGTCTCTGGAGAGACTGCCATGCCATTGCACAGTATCTTAAAAAAAATGGATGAGAAGAATGTTTGATAGGAACATGGGAGCAAATACATAATGCTTCAAAGCCAATCTTGTGGCTCCTCATCTTGTATTTACCTTCCCTTTGTGAGAAATTGACTCTGGAATATCGATGAGATTATTTTGATTATGGGCAAATTATTTAGTGATGACATTATTCTCTTGATAAGATGCTCCTGTGACAAGATATTCTGTAAGGCAATTAACTACTTGGCAGATGATTCTGGAAAGTAAAACTGAGATATTTAGCAGGGACTCTGACAGTGACTGGCCCATGGTTTTCTTTTATTTTACATTTATTTTCCATAACTGTGTAGCTCAGTTTTGGAGGCTGGTTATTCTCTCACTTTCACCAGTTCTTGTTCTCTTCATCCCCCATTGTTTTTACCAATTGACTTTCTGGTTTACACAGGAGCAAGTAGGAGGAGAATCAGGCCCAGTATTTTCTAACTCGTGCTTGTGGTGAGCAAACACTTAAGGCTTCGAAGATATGCCTGCAGGTACACAGAATGCAGCTGTAGTGAGGCAAACATCTCCTGTGTGCCACAGCCCCATTGTGGGGGGATTTACTGCTTTGCAGATGTTGCATACATATCTTGTGGAAGGTGTTTCAGGTTTGCCAAGGTTCACTTTTCGGTGCTTTGTGGCAAAACAGAAATAATGTCCTTAGATTTTCTGTGTCATGGTGGTAAAATATCCATATAACAATGTTTTGACATTTTTGTTCTAAACTAGTGGTATTTTGGTGCACCAGCAGTGCCATGTCCCAGTCACATGGGATCAGCAAGCATGAATCATCACTGTCAAGTCATAGGATGGGATTATGTCTTTGTTTGTTTCATAGACACTTGTGTAGTTTTTATTTATTGCCCATCCCGATCCCCTTCTGCCTAAAGATTTCTCTTTTTGCTTTATTTTATGGATTTTCTTCTTTCTTCCCCCTTTGGAGGACCCATCATATTCATTTCCTCCTTCACTTTCCAGGATTTCCTTTTCTAGTCATTCATTCTTAGATTTTATGATGATTGGCATCTGAGATGTATTCTAGAGATTCAACTTCTAGGCGGTTACTGAGATGGTTTCTGGGAAAGGATTACTCTGGGGGGGTATTGGTATGGTAATAACTGGGAAAGAGCACAATATTAATAGTTCTCCTGCTAGTAATATGTAGCAGAGGCCTTTAGGTGCTATTGTTTGGCACCTGACCCAAAGCCCATCAATGTTAAGGGGAGTTTTAGGCATTCCAGTGGGCTATGGCTCAGGTCTTTAATATATAAGCTGTTCTTTTTTCTTTGGCGATATGAGTTCTAGACCAGCTTTAGGTCACAAATAAAACAGGGTTTGGTGGTTGTCTCCTACTCCCTGGTGGATATTTGCATGCATCATAAAAACCACTGTTACTACATTCAGACTGTTAGCAGTGTCTGCTTATGAGAGGTCAAAGACTGCAATAGCAGAAATGTTGCTGGTAAAGACTGAGGTGTGTTTCCGGAACTAGGGGAAAGAAGCTTCAGCATATGGCTAACATTTTCAAATGTAGATGGTTAAAGTTAGTCATCTAAATTCATACTGACTTAAATTGGAGTTCAGCTCTTCTGAAAATCAGGGAACTTAGGCATATTTTGTCCTGTGTACTTTCCCACACTACTTTCCCACAGTGTATCTGATTCTAGTCATTCCACTGGGACCCTTTACTTTTGTGAATGCTCTACTTGTTAGTATGAAGATGGGGAAGCAGTGTGGCCTAATAGACTCAGAAGACCGGGTCCTATTCATTCTATTCTGGCACTGACCAGCCCAAGTCACCTTGGACAAGTCCCTTAATCTCTCTGTCTCTCAGTTTCCTCATCTGTAGAATGGGGATAATTATTTTGACCTCCTTTGTAAAGCCCTTTGAGATCAATTGATGAAATGTCCTATATAAGAGGTAGGTGCTACTATTAGTATGGATATTTACTCTCCATATTGTAGTCACCGTATGCTTTAACACGTCCTCTCCTCTTCTGTGCATCAATAATAACCCAGTGGCTTTTCTAGGACTGTTTTACACAATCTCCTGTTGATTCTTGCTCCCCTCACTTCAAAGACCTACACTAATTATGCTGCCCCTAAACTAGCAAGCACAGTCAACTTTTCTTATGGATATTATGTCAGTGGTCATTTGTAGTTTAATAGTCAAAAAAGCAAGGACAAAAGAGTCATCCATAGCTTTGTTAGAGGTTGTGATGGGATGTGTACACCATGTAGGCCATGGGGCCCATGTAGACAAGGGGTTAATGGGGCCTGAAAGGCCAGTTTACATACCTGGCCCATCTGCCAGAGAGAGAGAGCCAGCTGTAAAAGATGATGAAGCCGAGCTGGGGAAGGGATGGGTGGTGATTATAAAGCTAGGAAGCGGTGAGGCACCTTTTTTTTTTTTTTTTTAAGCAGAAAGGGGCTGCAGGGGGAGAATGTGTAGTCAGTCTCTGGGGAATAGAAGAGGTCCAGGGAAGCAGCAAGGAGTCTGAGGGAGTAGACCTTGGCTGGGTAGGTATGGGTCTCAGGGCTGGAACCCACAGTAGAGTGAGGGCCTAGTTTCTCCTACCAGCCACCAAGGAAGTTGGGGTGAAACCCTCTGAGGTTAGGGGTGTAAGGACCAGGGAGCACAGAGACAGACAGAAGGCCATTTAACTGTAAGGTTGTTGAACTCTAGTCCACCCCTTCTGGGGTAACAAAGTGTGACCTTGCCGGAGGGCCAGGTTGCGGGAAGGGAGAGCACCCCTGTAAAGGAGTGACCGTCAGCAGGAGGACCATACAGGGAGACAGCTACTGTGCCAGGCTTGGTACAGGGAGGTGCTCCTGCAGTGAGTGAACCCATTTACAGACATTCTAAATGTCAGCTTAGTTGCTTACATTTGAAATATTTATTATTACTTAGGTTTAAATGAGAATATTTTGCAAGTGAACATTTTAAATAAAGACAGGTCAAACTGGACATGTTAGCATCTCTTTGGGGTTTCCCCTGTGCACGTGTGTTTTTTGCCAAAAGAAACACTCTACTGTTCTCTTCTAAACACCCCAATTTTGTTTTATGTCATGTCTCATTCTTAGGCTTTTTATAGTGAATTGAAAGTTAACCTCCTCTGTTGTTGAAAGAGGTTGTTTAAAGAAACATTTTTGGATACACTTTTTATTTTTAAATTTTGTAGTGTGGGAGATCAGCAATGGAAAGGATAATTAAACTGATAAGTAGGGAAGCTTATCTTGATGATCGTAATACGAAAATCAGTGAAATGGTTTATCAGAAATGTACCATTATAGTTTAAATGATTAAATTTGAGCTTGGAAAGAACTTTAAACCTGAGCAAGCATTTTCTAGTTT
This sequence comes from Chrysemys picta bellii, assembly GCF_011386835.1. NCBI lineage: Eukaryota > Metazoa > Chordata > Testudines > Emydidae > Chrysemys > Chrysemys picta. The sequence goes on along the minus strand of NC_088794.1, from coordinate 70,583,119 downwards.
ATTTAGCACAAATGCTATTATATGACACCTCCCTTTTTCACCCTCCAGAGCCGAACAATAACTTTTTGATTAAACAGTTGGCTATTGTATGTTCCAAATTTAATAGCAACAGTCTTCCTACAAAACTTGAATTTTATCTAAATTGCTTTCCTCTTGTTCAGCGATTGTGAACTCCTATAGTATGACAGAGGAGACAGCATGAAAAATCAGAATTTCTCACAAGAAGATTATTTTTGTCAGAAACAGAAAGCTGAAATCTAGATGAATAGTTCAGTTAAACTTGTTACAAAACCTGAAGAAATGTCAAATAATGCATCCTATCTGTAAACACTATTAAAAAACAATCACATAGGTTTTGGCACATTTTCATTGGGAAGAATATAGACAGCTAGTAGAAAGAGAAGCATGTAGAGACAACCTGGGATCCCTTTCCAAAAGGACAGGTTTCAGAGTAGCAGCCGTGTTAGTCTGTATACGCAAAAAGAAGAACAGGAGTACTTGTGGCACCTTAGAGACTAACAAATTTATTAGAGCATAAGCTTTCGTGGACTACAGCCCACTTCTTCGGATGCATATATCCGAAGAAGTGGGCTGTAGTCCACGAAAGCTTATGCTCTAATAAATTTGTTAGTCTCTAAGGTGCCACAAGTACTCATGTTCTTCTTTTTCCAAAAGGAGTTCTTAATCCTTTCAAAGGAACTGAAAACACAGACAAATGCCAGTATTGCAGTCTTACAGCTAGAGACTTATTTAATGACCTGCTATAATCAGCACTTTCTTCATGCTGTTGGGATGCACAAAATAAACAGACCAAACTTTCAAAGTTTGATTTTTGGGTGGCCTATGTTAGGAGCCTAGGGCATGACTTTCAGAAGTGCTGAGTACCTGAAACTCCAGCTGAATTGTGGGTGCTCAGCACCTCTGAAAATGAAGACTATCTCGTTCAAGAATGTGACCTAAGCAACCACCAGCACATTTAAAGAATCTAAAGATATAGATGGATGCAAACAAGGTAAGCTAAAAGTATGTTTACAGGGGAACATGACTGTAATGGAGTGGCAAACCTTAGGCTCAAGCTGAGAGATGTAGGACTCTTTGACGATTCACCCCCTAGCGTCAGATACTAAGACCCTGCACAGAAATGAACAGCTTCATCAGACTCTCCCTGGCAGCCACACCTGGTGGGGCCAATTATCTCCAACCCAGGAGTATAGTGGGATCTGAGTGCCTCTTTGAGGAAACTAGGGATTGAGACGTAAGGGTCATTCAGCTCACAACTCTAGATGCAGCAAAACACAAGCTAAAGTTGGTTTGTTCTTATTAAAGTTAATAGTAAAGAAACCTCAGGAATCAGGTAAACCTAGTTCATATCAAGCATGGATGTACTGTTTTAAGAGCAATGCTGGAATATTTAATAATGCTGCTTATGTTTAATAATGTCAGGTATTTTAGATTCAAAAGAAGTTAATTGATTTGGGGGTTTTCTAATTGAAGTATTACCGTATTGGATTTACAGTATAACCCATTTATCAGAGTCCCGCTTAATCACAACTCTTGGTTAATCCAAGTTTGCTTGCATCTGCTGCATTAATATGAACAAAGTAGTGTTTCTGGTGCAACCAGGTAATCTGGAATTCCCCAAAGTGTGTGTGTGTGTTTTTTCTCCCTAGAACTTGCTGACTTTAGCTTATTATTGCTGCATGTTGTTTATGAGAAGTTTCCTCCTGCAATGGAGATTATCATATTTGTTAGAAAGGAAGGATACTCTAGTGGTTAGGGAAATAGCCTAGTACTTGGGAGATCTGGGTTTAAATCCCTGCTCTGCCACAGACTTCTTACGTGAGTCACTTATGTTATGTCTACCCTGCAGTGTAAGCTCTGGGGTCAGTGGGATCCCGCAGGCTGAGTGTTTGTAAGCCTGAGCTTGAGTGTTCACACTGAATATTGACTTTAGGTTTAGAATTGCTGGACCTTGGTCTCTCACACACGCTCTGGTGTCTACACTACATTATGCAGACCTGAGTCAAACCAGCCTTTCGCAGGTTTCCTAGCCCCTTCCCCAGCTCCATCTGCTCTAGCCCTTTGTTCATGATTCATTGTGGGAAAACTTCCTTATCCATCTTGTGGCAATTGACAGGAAGTTGTCACATCCTGCCAAGAAATGTTTGGGTCTGTACATTTCCAGCAACTGGAGCCATTGACATGTAAAAGTCACCATTTGAAGAACTTGTCCTGCTTGGGCTGCACTGCAAGAGTTCATGGTGACAATGTTTTCTGCCAGTGGGGTGTCTACCTTCAAGGACAGGACAGGCCACTATTACCACCAAATAACATTGTCATAAACTGAGTAACTGCCCCCATTATTATTCTACCCCCTTTTGCCTTGGTTTATGAAACCATATCCTGATCTGGCGAAAGGAAGTTTAATTACACTCTTATTGGGTGTAGAATTGGGTGTGGATTAAATGTGCATTTGGCAGACTGAAATCCTGCTGGCACTGTTTACCGTTTGGATTCCATTGTCATCAATGCTGTCCACATTATTATGCCTTGCTGTGCACTTTACAATCTTTGTGAATTCAAAGGCGAGCCATTTGCCCATGGATGGACTTATGACAGTAATGCAGGGGTCTGCAGCCTTCAGCACGTGGCCCATCAGGGTAGTCTGCTGCAGGCCGTGAGACATTTTGTTTATGTTGCCTATCCACAGGCATGGCCCCCTGCCGCTCTCAGTGGCTGCGGTTCACCGTTCCCGGCCTTTAGCAGGATGTACATGGGAAACGGAAATCAGGGATGCTTAGTGCGCTTGCAATGGAAGAGGGAGAATAGTATGTTTATGGATCTATTTGTGCAGCAGTTTTTACAGTAAATGAAGTATTCGTGCTGTATGCTATGAATGGGGGTGTGTGATTGTCGTGAACCGTTAATTGTGGATGAGTTGATTGCCTATGCAGTGTGGTGGGGGATGGTGGTTTGTGTGATATGGATTGTGGGGTTTTATTATGGATTGATTTGAATAGATGTATTGAGAAATTGTGTTTGGATGCAGCTTCCCAATTGTGTCTTTTCATGTCTTTATTTTTATTCTTCAAAATACACATTATATGATGTGATGCAATGATGGTAATAGACTCCTTAAATAAAACAAAAGCCTTTGTGAGTATGGCAGTGTTACAAAAAACACTATTAAAGCATTTTCAGGCGGGCCAGCTGCTTATAGAACATCAAAACACCAGTAATAAACCAACACCCAAACCAGTAATAAAATAAAGTGCATAACACAAATGTTGATTAGTACAAAACATTGGAAACCAGTGCTAACAAGTTGCCAACATTTGTGTGTCCCTTGGACCCCTTCCCACCTTCTTCCTCTTTCTAGCATGTTTAGCATACTCTTGGTGCTGCTGCATAGGGGTGGACGACTGCTGGGGGTACATTTACCCTGTCGAACTAGTGTTCAGTCCCGCTTGCATGGGCCACCCAACCATGATTTTGTCTAATGCATTCCTGGTCTGCAAGACATGATATTGTGGAGGGGACTCAGGATGTGGTGCCGGTGGAGCAGGAGTCTGAATTCTTGTGGTCATTAGCACAAGCAGCCTCTCAAACAGGTCTTTTTGCTGAGCTCTGTCGTCCTCCCTCAACCAATATTCCTACTCCAGAAACTGTGCTGCAAGTCTCTCCTCACATGCTGCAGTTCTCTCCTGGTGCTCTGCTGCCCATCTGTGCCTTTCCACTTGCCATGAATCTTTTCCCTTTCATATTGTACCTGCTTTTGTTGGCTCTGTCCAGGAGGTCTACCATAAGTTCATCATGCAAATGCTTCGTCTTTGACCAGTCCATAACAGTTCAAAATCCCAGGATCCTGCTGGAGTCTGGCTGGGGTGCTGAGGTGAAAGGGCCTGAAAGCAGAGGGCCTCAAACAGTACATTTATTGTCTCAGTACTTCAAAAAAATGTTCGGAGCATCCTCAGAAAAAAGTGCCTGTGGAATCTCAAGGTCAAAAAAATGATACTTTGTAAAACTCAGGTTCAATATAGATTTAGAGGAATGCTTCCATTCCCAGAAGCTTCATGGGCCCAACCGAGTTAATCAGAGTGAAAAGAGTATGCACAATAGTAAGCTGAAACATACATGTGCAATATGTTTAAAAATTGTAGACCATTGTAGGCAGGGGAGGAGAGGTTGCTATGGTTTACTACCTAATGTGACTCAGTTCTTTCAGGCATTCTGCATTCTGGAGGACATAACAATCCTGGAGGTTCCTGAATGGCAGAGATATTCTATTCCAAGCTACCGGTGGCAAGCCGCACATGCATGTCACAGAGGTTTTCAAGTATATGGGGACTGAGCAACACATGAGTGGAGTGGGCAGGTGTCCTATAGAGGAGGGCCTGGAAAATATGCCCTTCTCTGAAATGTGACTACCTTTCTGGAGTTCCTAGTATGGAAAAAGTTTGCAGCTTCTCAGCACTCTGGGTTGGGTCAAAATTCACAGGGGAATCAACGGGATGCTGTGCTAGTGTCCACCTGGATTACTGACTCCCTACAGCATATGATACAGCCTGCTGACTACATCTACCTGTGGACTATATACAAAAACACATGATAATATGAACTCTCAAAGAACTGCATAGACAGATACCCTGGCACACTGGACTGCATACAACCCCCTGTTGTATTTAAGACATTGATTTTTGTCATCCAGGCTCTACGTTTCCCCTCACCCCTGTACAGTTTGTTTACAGTTGGCTCGTAATGCTGTGGCATGGGTGAGTTCTCCAGTGTGGTGTGCTAAAAGGGAAGCCAATATATGGTTCTTATTTTGAACACCCCTGTATATATTTGTAAGAAAATGTGAGCAGCTTGTAAAAAAAAAAAATGTTGAGTGCTCATTCAACTATTTGTGCTTCCTGGTCTTCATTTTGAATTCTAGTTTGTAGTGGGGTGATGTCAAGTTGCTGGTGTGCATTTCTCTATTATTGGATATACACTGCTACTCATAGTTTGTAATAAAAATTGCATTGGGTCATAAAGTGGAAATCCCTCCCATTTGTATATTAATAACAACAGACCTGGAGCCAAACACTTACCTACTTCTGTGTCTTCTTTTTCTGCTGTTGGTTTCAACTTCCATGAGGCTGCTTCTCTGGAGGGTCACCACATAACTCCTACAGCTATGGACCCACGATGTGCTGCAGCTGCTCTGGTGCAAAGCTTCCTTGGGGACTGGTGTGAGCACCATAGTCACTTTGCTAGCCTGATCTGGCACCTGTTGGCTCCCCGTTTTGTGCTATACTAGATTCAGGGATCAGAAGGTCACCATCCTGCTGACCAGGCTATTGTGAACTGCTGTGGGCTCAGGGCTTGGTGTAGTACACAGCACCTGGTCAAAGTCCTCGTAAAAGAGGCAGGATGACAGAAAGTTCCCAGAGGTACAGTTTGCATTCCTGGCTTTCTGTTAGTTACTCTTGAGCTGCTTGATCTGCTCTCTTCACTGGCACCAGTCCATTGAATCCCCCAGACTGTCAACTTATCTGCTATTTCTTGGTACATGTGGTCATTTCTGATACTCTTACTGAAGTTGAACATGTTGCTCACCTTGCACCACAGATTTACCAGAATCTGACTGTGGTCCTGTGACCACATAGCCGTGTGCTTGGCAAAGGACTTCTTCCTGTAGGTAGCCGAAGCTAATGCAGGTTCACTCTGGAGCTCAGCAATCCATAATTAAATGGAAGAATTAAAAGCTGAGCAGCTGTATTTGAACCAGACACTTTCTTCAGTTTTCTGCAAGTTGATTGGCTAGTCTTGGGATAGAAAGGATATGAACAGTGGCCCATGGGATTGTGAGATACTCTCTGGACATGAATCTGAGGGACCCGGGACCAAGCTCTGTCCATGCTGTAAAATGATGCACTATGGAGCCAAATCCCACTGGGACTATGGCTTAAACCCCTCTTGTTGGGTCCAGAGGACTTGCTGGCCTGAGTCCGATAGGGGTGTGTGTGTGTGTGTGTGTGTATATATATATATATGTGTGTGTGTGTATATATATATATGTGTGTGTGTGTATATATATATATATGTGTGTGTGTGTATATATATACATATGTGTGTGTGTGTATATATATACACACATACACACACACACACATACAGAAGGGGGACTTGGGCTTGAGTCTAAGCCTGGGCATACACTACAGTGTAGACATACCCTCTGACTCAGTTCCCCATCTGTAGAATGGTGATAAAAATACTTCCGTACCTCACAGGGCATTGGGAGGAAAAATACATTAAATATGATGAGGTAATGGAGGCTATGTAAGTACCTAATATAAATTATTATGGAGTGTGTTCATGTATGATGGGAAGTGTGTATGTACTTATGGTGTTTTATGAACATTTTACAATTATTCCCCTGATAGATCTTATAATTTTAAAAGCAAAGTTTTCTGTATTATTCTATTCCTTGTGTCATGATGGCTATTTGAGATGCTTGCTTGTAAAATATGTTATTTGATTTGCATACCTTTCTTTGGTGAGCTGGAATGTGCAGCTAATGTAGATATATTTTTTGTATGGGTATTATATACTTTAATCATTTGACAGAAAATAGAACAATGATGGAGTGAGAGAAAACACAAAAAGGGGAAGAGAAACAACTTAACATAGAAGGGAACTGGGAGGGAGAGACCAAGAAAAGCAGGGAAAAGGAAGAGGAGATAACCAGAGTGTAGAACAAGGGAGAGACATGCAAGGAATTTGTAAAGGTTTTTTTGAACTAGTTGGGGGCAGCCCACTGTTTCATGACTAGATCACTCCTTCTACCAGAAAATCCATGTGTGTGTGTGTGTGTGGGGGGGGGGGGGGGCGGAAGTGGAGCAGGGTTTGCTCTCCTGAGAAGTAGGGTACTTAGCCTCTCCCCCTCAATAACGAAAAGCATGGAAGGTCATTTTAGAGCTGCACAGATCTCAATGGATTTGCATGAGACATGTGGTCATCAGCACAAAGCCCTATGTCTTTGCACTGGCTTGAGAGCCCCTTGCCCCCAAGTCCTCCTCCAGGGCTTCCCCCATTAGCAAATGCCATTCATAACTTTCTTAAGGGGCTGCGGGAGGCAGGCTTTAGTCTCAATGAAGTCTTCCTTTTCTGGTAGTGCTACAGAACTCTGGCAGTGCTCTCATGATTAAGGCATGAAACTGGAAGACAGAAGATCTGATGTAGGGGACAAGTCAGTTAGCCTTACTGTGCTGCTGTTCCCTGGGGATCTACAGGGTTGTGAGGCTTCATTCATTAATATTTGTAAAGTCCTTTGATTTAACCTTCATTAAATCCTCGGATTATTAATCCTCCACTGTATTATTATGAAGAATCAATTCCTTCTTATTCATTGATACAAAAGCTTCTTTTTGATACTGGTTTTAGTTTTTGTTCATGTGGATACTTATCCTGTTATCAAAGGCATCTAGTTTGTCTACCTGTTGAGCTTTGCATTATTATTATTATTTTGTTGGCTGTGTGCTGTTTTAGTCTTGGATTTAGTTCTTACATGTTGACAGTGTATTGTATGCAGTATGATATTCCTCATGGTCTGCTATAGTCTGTTTCTTTCTTTAGGAATACAGATATGAGTTTTAATCTTTTAATTTGCCAAGAATGTAGCCTATGTTTTGTTGTAGTGATAGGCTGTGCAGTTTTGCAATGGCCTTTTCATGTTTTGCTGATTTAAGCAATATGTGGTAATAAGGTTTGTTCACATAATCAGTGAATAAGATATCATCCAAACACCCTTTTTGTAAAAATTAAGCCCACATGGATCAATTTCTACAGTTGACACCTGCACATTAATTATAAATAGATTTAATGGTCAGATCTAGAAAAAATATATTTCATATCTGCCATGGAGCCTACACACACGAAGATCTTCCTAGACATCAAAAGCTTTATGGAAGAAGGCACAAAGCCCTTTATTTTTAATCTGAGTGGTCGCCTGAGGGAGAAGCTAGATGCTCGAGAAATGCAATTAGAATGGAACAATGCACAGAGAAAAATGAAGTCTATTACCACAGACCATATACCATATGAATGGGACCTTCTGGAAGGACACTGGAAGATAGTCATTATAGCTTTCCCCCACAAAGGACAAAAACCTTTGTTATCTCCTCAGGAAAGCCAAAGATAAACCACTTTGGCCTGTATCTCATTTGTCTTCCTTATATTCTGTTATTGACCTACAGTATAATGCATGTCGATTTGTATGCTTTACATTGAAAAATTCATTCTTCTTATATAATTGAAGACAGATTTCATGGAGTCCCTTTAGAGCATGTTACCAGGCCAGGTAAATAAAAATCCAATATTCTCTCATAAGTAGTGTTGTAGAAGCCACCGTATTGCTTTGTTTAAAACATTGGGGCTTTGTCTGTTAACAGAAAATGGAGTTCTTCATGGAATATTGACTAGTATTTTACAAAGACTAGACACTTTCCAGAGAGGATGTTATTAACCCAAGTCATGAATAAAGATGTGCTATATATCTAAAGAGAAATTCCTAATGTAATTGTGTAATTCAGTGACTCGCTTTCTCAAGGAGCATGTCAATTACTCTGTGCCTTGTTCAGCCTTTTAAAGCAGTTTTGCATTTGAGTAGATGTTTAATTTTGCATGTGTTTATAGCAGAAAGGAGATGCTTACATTTTAAAATATTGATAGAGATAATACGTGCAAAATTCCTATAATTCCCAAAACATGGTTTGGAAGAATACCGCCTTGTTTTGCTGTCCAAACAAGTAAAATAGCTCAGCATGAGAATTTTACAGATAGGATAGGTAATTACCTAGCAAAAACAAAAATATCCCAGAGCTCTGAATCTAACTTTGAATGCCTTTTTTGTACTGCAGCATGTTAAGAAATGTGATGAATTAGGGTTGATTGTAATTACCATAAACTTAAGCAATTAACTCACGGAATTATTTGAAGAACTCTCTTGAACTCTCTGCTCATGTTCTTAAGTTGTCAAGTTTCAATGTAACTATTTTCTTATTTCTGAAAAATACAAAGTTTTTTTCCTTTCTGTGGCTTTTTAGACAGATTATTCTCCCATTATTCTGGCAAGCTGTTTCCTCCTCCTCCTTAGGATAAACAAATGTGCAAGGAGTACGTGTTTTTATTTTTGACTGCATTCATGTTGATGTTTAAATTTAGCAATGCTTTTGCTAAAGTTCTTCAAAATTCAGATCATTTTGGAGCTCAGGAAAATAAAAATCAATGATTACATTAGTTGAGCCTGAGCTTGAACAGATTGGAAAATTAGTGAAAGTGTAAATTGAAGGATAACTGTGTAGTGAGTTGTTGATGGACTTGTATTTTATATTGGAAACTGCTCACATTCATTTTAAAGCTACGGCTACAATGCTAATGTGGGAGAGAGGAAGAAAAAAAAACCCTTTCATCCATTTCCTATTAAACATACAGATACATTACAAGTGAAAGAACTTGACATGTTCAGAGCCTATTCAATTGACTGGCTTGTTGGTTATGGAACACTATGAGTTAGAGAGTAATGGAAATATATTTCATCATCTTCCTTAGCCTCCCTATAGTACCACACTTGTTCTGATATAAGGCAGAGGGTCTGTGCCTCCTAGCTGTATAGAGTGGTACTATAGCTAGTGGTCAAAGCAAAGGGAAGGGGAGTCCAGAGTCTTCTGCTGAATTCCTGGCTCTGCTGCTGGCACTTAACCTCTCCATGCTTGAGTTTTCCATATTGTAAAATGATGATAATATTTTACTCACTATTTTAAAGTGTTTTGAGAGCCTGAATAAAAGGTGTTATATAAACTGTCAAGGATTATTATTAATATTATTCATTACACTTTAGCAAAAAAAAATTAATTGGTACTATATATGGGTGTTTAATCATAGAGACTTCTTTAAGCCAAACTTTATATCATTTCTTTTTTCATAGATTTTTTTATTAGACTTTTCAGTGGAAAAAAAAGACTTGTTCCAACTAATGACATTTTCTTCCACAGGATTTATGAACGTGTCATAGATCCTCCAGAAATGAATCTAACGCCAGGAAGCAGTTTATGGCTGGGACAGCGGAACAGGAAACATGGTTTTTTTAAGGTAAGCAGATACACAGTAGCAAATGTAGGGCACTGACCTCACATTCATTACCTTGCACACCCCCTTCATAGGAATTTCAGTAGGGATTATAGGTATCTGAGGAACACAGGTATGGGTCCAACTTGTCACAAAAGGGCCTGATTCTGCAAGGTGTGGACTGTGCTCTCAACTCCAATTGATTCCACTGTGCCTTAGGAGGTATTCCTTGTCCTCCTGCAGTGCATTGTCCTGGATCACTTGTGACTGGAATGAGATTGTGGAACATAGTTTTAGGAACCCAACCAAGAGTCACTATCTTAAAAACTTTCAGAATAATTTTTACAATGGTCTGGGTGACTAAGCGATTCATCTCCTAATATTCATAGACCAGTGGGAGCTGGACTTCTTCTCTATTGCATCTAGATTAGCTTCTCACTGTTATTGATGGACTCCATAGTTTCCATCCTTCACAGTTTAGGTCCCATTTGACTTCCATCAGGTAAAAGTCCTCTGTGGGCCTGACACTATTGCAATTGTGCACAGTGCATGTGCCCTGCTGAAAGGCCCAAGAGAGTTAACTTCTTTCCTTAGTGAACTTCCCCTCATTTTGATCTCTTTTCCACATGTCAGAGGGAGCTGTATCCCTTACCAGTGATCAACTAGTTCTGATTTTCTAGGCAGTGGATTTGATCCATGAGCTATAGTTTGTGCTTCATGGCTTTGAGGATCACAGTGGCACAGAGCATGAATCCTGGTAGTAGGGAGCCATACTATACTATCTCCCCCCTGTAGGCTCATGCACATTGCATACTATGGTCTCATATTTGAATAGCGACAGACACTGCTCTGACTGCCATTTACATATAATGAACACACAGGTCCTGGAAAGCTGACAACCAGTTGAAAATGGTTCAGGGCGATTAGGTCAGGCTTTTGGGATGCACAAGTGGGTCTGGAAATGGATGTTGGAGATGCTCCTTGTGTAGGAGAGTGAAGATATCGAAACTCCCCCTTCAAAATTTTCCTTTGGTAACCAACAATAAGTGTGTGCCCTATGGGTCATCCTCACTGCCATAGCCGACAGAGCGCATGCCTGCTGGTTGCTCTGATCGGCTTGCCCATTTCTGGTTGTGAGACACCCCAAGCCATCCGCATGGACTAGACCAATGTAGGGATGGAGACCAAAAAATGCATAGGGAAGGCGCAATTAATGTTGTCTTGGAGGCAAATGTCCTAAGACTTGGGAACCCTATTTCCCTTTTTGTTTCTCGCTTCTGTTCCCTTTACCCCTGGCAAGCCTTGCTGGCATTATGGTCCAGGCTGAGTTGTTGTAAAACTTAAAAATTAATACTCTGCGTCGTAGGCAAAGTTATAGCTAAAGCTGACCAACTGTCATATCTAATTTTGTGTCCAGTGGATCCACAGGTATTGCAATGGATCTGTTGCTGATTAAAGAGCATGGAGTTTAGTCGGTGGATGATATACAGCTAAACTCCTGATAATAAGTACCTTGTATCTTGGATAACAGAACACAGTCTAAGGATTCATTCACACCAAAACAGCATCCATTTGATAAAATAGTCCATAGGATAGTGGTGTGCTTATTTACGTCCTCTTGAGACTAGCATAGCTTTCCATTATCAGGATGGTTGACCACCAGTTCAGTTTCCTTTTGAAGCATTCATTATTTAAATTGATGTTGCAGTTACTAGTTTTTGAAGGACATCCCCTCTCTCAACTTTGTAGATTTTTTTCAGCAAGCCAAACGAAATATCAAATGCAGTATTGCTTAAATAGTGTAATTGGTGTGGCAACTCTAACTGTTTTACGTGTATGTGTGTGTGTATGCATATGTGTATGCATGCACTACCTCCATCACTGTTTTGCTTTTATATTTAAGTTAAGGTCCAAGAATTGCATTTACATGGACTTCATTTCTTGTTGTAACAGCTGAACTGTCACTGTGGAGTGAAATTAACGGCATGATTTTATTCTACAGCTGTTGTTTTTTTACCTCAGCTGCTTCCCATAATTCCACAGATGGTAAACATATGTTTAGAGCTGCATAGAAAAAAGTAAATTATATTGGATTCACCCATCTTTAATTCTTATTTTATGCAGACAGCCAGATTCTAGGAACTCTGGGATACTATACATTTGTAAATTAATATTTCTACGCATTAACACTTTGGAAACAGCAGGGTAGCTAATGATATGCTAATGAGCTGCCAGTTTTTATTGATCATAATGAAAGTCGACAAGTGCCTTTCTTTGCTTTTATGTTTGCTTGAATATTTTACTAACTGTCTGCAGGGCAGAAATGCGTAATTGGTTGAATTTTTTTAATCCTGCTTGTGAGTTTCAGAAGTTTTAAGGTTTTTTTTGTTTGTTTGTTTTGGTTACCCATTGCAAAAGCTTGGAATTTTGCCAGTTTATGAACAGTACGCATCTCCATCCATATATTTTCATGCTCAGTAGGATCTCCCTTCCCTTTTCAAAGCAATTTGTTTCAGCTTTTTAACGCATAAAATATATAACTATTTTCCTCATTGTAAACAGAGATCTTCAGGGAAATACGAGCGGTAAAAAGAATTAGCATTTTTTGTATGTGTGGTGGAGCTGTGCTAGTATTTGTATGTGAAAGAATTGGGTATTGTTCTGAGCTTTAGCCTAATCATAGTTATTCCAAAAATATTAGAATTTTAATGGTGTAATGTACTATTCATTTTGCTCCTCCTTCTTCTGCCCCTTTTTAAGAAATTAGAAGCTTTCTTAAATGAATGTCATTAATGTCTGTTTTAGGTGAGGAGTCTCCTGTTGTTCCTCATGCACCTTTATGGAAGTGTCATGTAAGGATCTAAGTCACAATTGGCCAGATTCTGATCCTTTTATTTACACTGAGTGACTTCTTACTCCACAAGTAGTCCCATTTGAGTTTGTGGGACTATTGGTAGAGTGAAGGCCTGCTCAGCATAAGAGAGGATCAGAATTTGGCCCTTTATATAAACATGTAACAATATGTAACTTACCATGTACAAATAGCTCAGAGCTCTGCCCTTCCAATACCCCAGTTCTGCAAAGTGCTGAATGACTTCAGCTCTCATTCAGGTCAGTGGAATTTAAGGGTGCTCACCCTCTCACAGGAAGTGCCCTGCCCCTTCCAGGATATTGGCCTGAGGTAGACAGTGGAGCGAGCTAATAACAGAGACAAGATGTTGTTTTTGTTTCTCTACAAGAGGAAGCGCATGAATTATTTCTTCTGAAAAACAAGGATAGCATTTGTTGACCATTCAGGTTTTTTCAGTGTACCCCAGTAGCAAGATCATCTCTGTGTGTTGGAGTTGATACTGGAGTCAGGTTAAGAAACAAAACTGAAGGGAACCTGAGGAAGAATCTTTTCAGTAGCAGGCCCAAAACTTTCAAACACCCTCCCCAGAGGAGACCAGGTAGAATTTTACCCTTGCTAACTTCAGACCATGCTGAAAACTTCACCTCTTCAATAATTTATATAACCCTCATGCAGTGCCCAGATACAATGTTGAATAGGAGCTTTGGAAATATATATTGATTCATAAATGAATAGAATGCACTTATGTGGCAGCACACCTGCACAAGATGTTTTACATATAAAAAGCCAAGGTTCCCGCTCCAAAGACCATATAATCTAAATCAAATAAATATGATACAGAGGGCAACAGTTCGGGCACAGGAAAATGATGTGTGTTACCATAGGAAGGCTTTGTGAAAGAAGTGGGTTTTAAAAAGTGAGAATAGCAGTATGAAATCAAGTGAATTAAAATGCAGAAGGTGAGAGTGTTAGTGCACCCTGAATGTATCAACCCTTTCATATAGCGTTAATGGAGTAGTTCATTATATAGAGCAATGTAAGGAGCTATAAACATGCCAATGCTTTTCTGTCAAATTAATATCAAATGAGGTTGATATTTAAAGCTCTGCTCCTGCATTGTCTCCACTAGCGTGGAACTCTGCTGACTTCATTGGGACTTCATGCAGCTGAAGGAGTCTGCCTTCGGGTGTGATTAGGTAAATATTTTCATATGAAAGCCACGTATAGTGATACCCACTTCTGAAGAGGAAAATACTGATAGGTGCAGAACAACCACAGCTCACATCACAGGCTAAAATCACAGGTCCTTTCTTAGCTTTTACTCAGTCCTTATTTGGGTAAAAGTCCCACTGATGCCAAAGGACCTTAGGATTGGCCCTCGTGGGAGTTTTTGTACACTCAATACCCCATATAGAAAACTCTGATCTAGTGAAACTTCATTTATAGAGAAGTAGGATGGAAGTTCAAGTTTGTTTAAATGCATTGCAACAATTCTGATTATGTTGAACTTCCATCTATAATGAAGTTTTTCTCTAACAAAAATGACATTGGACAAATACTGCTCCCATTGAAGCTAATGGGAAAGTTCCCATCTGTGCCTGAGCACACCAGCTCATCTGTAGCTGTAATGTATATGATTATATATATTAAAAATATAATTTCCATTCCAGACTGTATTGTTCATGCTTTGTTAGAGCACCTACTGTCTTTGATAGGCATCTTTTAAATTATCATTTACATTGAAGTAAATGAATATGTGTTTTTATATTTAAATATAAACCTATCCAAATTGCAGTAATGCACTTGAACATGTACTTAACTTTAAGCACACACTATTCTTGAACAGGGATTCTTTCCTGAGACAGGGCCATTGTGCTTTCCTGGATGGGCTCCTGTCACTATGGTGATATAGTGTAGCGGAAGTCTATAATCTGAGTTATGCTTCTTTAATCATTTGATTGGAGAGAACTGAGCCTTAAAAATACATTTATGTGCTGCAGCTATTAATTATTCACCAGTGGTCATTGGAAAGAAGTAAAGTAAGTAACATTCAGCATTGTTTTATAGGCTACTTCCCAACCAGTGACAATATCACTTCTCATTATTGTGGGGGCTTCATTATTCTCACAGATGAAAAGGTTAATAAATATATATTTTTCTGCTACAGAGCTGGTATGATCTGGTTATTTCTATTAATATTTCCAATTAATATTTGATCTTGAAATAACAAGCAGAAAGCAGTGCTTGCTGATTACTTTCTGCTGTTTCAGAAAATGAACACATAAATGTTACTGCATTTGCAAGGCTTCAAGTACTATCTGAGGCCTATATTTTATTTATAGATTAACCTCAGTATTCTGAGCAAGCCACTATGTCTTCTGTCTGCTTTTCAGAATCCATTCTATCACAATTTAACTGAAAATAAAACCAGAATACACCCAAATCAATATTTTCATTCTAAGACAACAAACCTGACGAAAAATTTCTTCTTAAATTAGAGAGGTTCTTCCAGATCAGATAGGAGGCAGAGCCATAACTCTTTGATTTACAGCGAGATACTTGGACTTCTCCAGGAAAATTCCCAGTTCTTTTCAAGTTCATTAAGGGAAAAGAGATCATCTAAGATGCTGAATGCCCTCAACTCCCATTAAAGCTAGTGGATATTGTGAGACATAAGTGCCTTGTAGAGTCAGGCCCTGAGAAAGAGCTTCAGGATTTGGCTCTAAGAAGCAAACCCCAATCCCCAGCACTCACTGTGTGTGTTTTGTCTGGGTTCTGGGGAGATACACAGGAAAGGGGCTAAGATTTCTCTCTACAAAGATGTGAAATGACAACAGGCTGCATTGTGTCGAAGGTGCTTAAGCTTAGAATGTTCCATGCATATGGAGAAATGACATGGGATTCAACAGTGGTGGATCATTCAACCCTTTCACTTCCCCAGCCTGCCACTGCCCAGCTTCCAAAACCCCATGTGTGCTGTTGTTGTGAAGGGACTTCCTACAGGGCTGAGTTATATATGACCCCTAAATCCTGCCCCCTCTCCATCCTGTATGCACAGGGGGGCCTTCCCTACCTTTAGGAACAAGATTGACTCCTAACTGAGCAGCAGAGAGAATTCATTATGAAATGTCCTTTTAAATATGGTTTGATCTCCTAGGCTAATTTGGCTAAATGAATCAAGAAGAACATTTCTAGATGGCGTGAAATTTTTGCATATGTTTTATCAAATCCAATGCCATAAACTTTTTTCTTGGAGAAAGGAAAGCTTTTGTAATGATTCATATCTTGTTCAGCTTTACCTGAATTGTTCAGTTAGGGTGGTGCTCTTTTTAAAAACAAACCAAAACCAAAACAAAAAACAAACAAACAAAAATAATAAGCCGATCCATTATTCATGGCCTCTTGGCAGAAAACTTGAGAATAATCTTGGAAGTTTTAACTGTCTGACTACAATCTATATTTACCAGCAATCTTTTCTTTTACAAAGGGTATCATTCAAGATGTGAAAGTCATCTTTATGCCCAATGGATATATAACACAGTGTCCTAATCTGAATCGCAGTAAGTAGCAATTTATTTACTTTGACAGTTGTAGATTTAAATATTATTTCAATATTTTTGAAGATGATGATGCTTAGCTTTGTCCTGTATCATCTTTGTACACTTTCAACATGGTCAGTTCAGGGAAGTAGAAACTCCATTTAAGAAATTGCATTTATGTTAAGATAAGTTATGCTGTTGGGGGTCAGGCATGCCCCATCTCCTCCCGGGGCGGGGCACGAGTCTTGATAGGCCCACAATTGTGCCTGCGCACACCCAGCTGGGGCTGTGTGGTCTAGTGGTCAGAGTCACCAACTGCCCCCTGGCTCGGGGCTGTGTGGTCTAGTAGCCTGGAGGCAGTCTCTGTCAGATTGGGCCACTACCCCAGGATTGGCGGCCAGGATAGGGGGACTTGGGCCCTCCCTCTCCACCAGGTCCCAACCTAGGGCCCTGTCGGTGGCAGGGTTGCCTGCCACCAGCTTGGCTGGGATCCGGCCAAAACATGCTGGGTTAGCCTCCAGTTGTCCAATCAACTCCTCAGGTTAGCAAAGACTCCCTGGGTTACTTCCTACCCACTTCTCCACATCTTGTGGCTTCCTAGTTCCCCCGGTTCCTTCTCCCTCAGTAGCGTCCATAGCCTGGGGGTTGAGGGTTGCTGTCAGCTAGCTGGCCGCCGCATCATGAAGTGCCCGTGGCCCTTTACAGGAGCCTGTGGCACACCTCCTTCCCCTATGGCGGTCAGCCCAGACTGAGCCAGGCTGCTCCCTCTTATACTGGTGTTGCACTTTGAATATGCACAGTGAGGGGTTAACCCACACAGTCCCAGTGCAGGGCACGCATGCCCCATCACACATGAATTAAAGATGTTTCAACAGTAGATCAGTTTTCATTGATTTATGGTTCTTTTCCCCACTTCCTTTATTGAGCATGCCCAACCTGCAGTGATTTCTTAAGTCTGGTGCAAGGAATCATGGATTTACAAGAACTCTTGGCAAAAATGACTGCAAAAGTAAGTACCTGAACTCCATTATCAGTTCCTCATCCTGTCCCTCATTTCCCTCAAGTTGAGAGCGCTATAAAAGCATTTACACCTTTGCATCTGCATTAAACTATCCTGGTAGAGTTTTATTTGGACTTCCAGTAGAGCTACCTGTAGTGGATTTTCTGTAATGCCAATAAAGCCTCATTCAACTTCTATAGGTTTCAGAGTAGCAGTGGTGTTAGTCTGTATCCGCAAAAAGAACAGGAGTACTTGTGGCACCTTGGAGACTAACAAATTTATTAGAGCATAAGCTTTCGTGGGCTACAACGTCCGAAGAAGTGGGCTGTAGCCCACGAAAGCTTATGCTCTAATAAATTTGTTAGTCTCTAAGGTGCCACAAGTACTCCTGTTCAACTTCTATAGTATTTTAGAGGACATTTACAAATGCCTATTAATTAAAAGGCATTGTGGAATAACAAACGTGCTTACTACTAAAGGGTCTGATTTTTAAAGAAACCATAGCATGTGTCCCTTTACATGCCAACAGATAAGTGCAGGTACAGAAAAAGGGTAAACTCCCCAATGATCTTACTGCTGAGGTTTCCCCAAACTATCAGTATGTGCGCATTTGCCCCAAGTGGAACAGGCAGTGGCACTACACACAAAACGTGAGGGCTCTTTGAAATCTTCAGGAGGCTAGGAGGGGTCTTCATACAGAGGCTTTGTCTCTCCTTGCCAGTTCTGGAGACCCCAGTGGATCACCCAAATCCAGGCAATTCCATTGAAGCCACTGCATTTGCTCTCTTCAACACACTCTTTTAAGGGAGATGTCTACAGTATGAAGATATTAACAGAGGAATTAACACATTTCAAGGCTACACTAATTCTCTTCTTCCTTGTGGTGGTGGTGAGGATGAATGGGAAGATATGCTTCTCCCTTAGCTCTGCTACAGCCCACAACCAGCTCTCATTTTAGCCATAGGACCTCCAACTGAGGGTGCTTGTAGAGTCTGGGGGTTAGGAAAGGAATGGGGTGATCTATTTTAAGGGGTGTGGACCTAAGGACCTCTTGATGCCCAGTGGCAGAGGACACAGATTACAAGGATCATGAAAAGGTGTCATGTAAGGCCTCTATTGAAAGAATGTCATCACAATCATTGTGAAATGTATGAGCAGATAATGTGTAAGTTATGTATGTTATCTTTTTAAGGCCTTGTAGTTAAAGGCATGTCACGCAAAGGTAGCTTGCATTTAGACAGACTTTTCCAGATAGGAAGTGGGAGACACTTTTATCTCCCTGGTTGACTGTTGTGCATTGTTTCTTACAATGGAAGTCTATTTGCATATTGAGTCAAATGCTGATGAACAGATAGTGACTGCTGCAGGGAAAAACAAAAACAGCCGGGGTTATACTTTTAGGGGTATAACGGAGTACGGTGATGCACCGGGCATCCTTCAGTCTTGGAAGACAAGCTGCCAGCAGGCTTGATCTTATGAAAGGAGGTTCTCAGCCATCCTGGTTGAAAATGCTGGGAAAAGGACTTGGGGTAAGCTATCCTTTAGGAAATGGGAATGTCTTGTGAGTTAAGTTTAGGCTCTAAAAAGCATGTTATGATTTTGTTTTATATGTAATCATTTGCTTCCAGTATTCTCTCTTACTTTCATTTGAATCTCTGTTATTTGACAATAAACTTATTCTTGTTTTCACTATAAATATATCTAAG
This sequence comes from Chrysemys picta bellii, assembly GCF_011386835.1. Classification (NCBI taxonomy): domain Eukaryota; kingdom Metazoa; phylum Chordata; order Testudines; family Emydidae; genus Chrysemys; species Chrysemys picta. The sequence goes on along the minus strand of NC_088794.1, from coordinate 70,563,913 downwards.
GGCTAGTCTACACTACCGCGCTACATTGGTGAAGCTGCACTGATGAAGACACACTATCCTGATGGGAGAGCATTTTCCCGTCAGCATAATTACTCCACCTCAGCGAGAAGCGGAAGCTGTGTCAGTGGAAGAGTGTCTCCCTCCGACATAGTAGACTAGTGTGGACAGCGTTTAGGTCGATGTAACTTGCGTCGCTCAGGGGTTGGCTTTTTCACACTGAGTTTTACGTGGCTTTTTACATCAACTTAAGTGGTAGTGTAGACAAGCCCTAAGTGCAGTGAGTTAAGCAGAGTGGCAATCCTGATTTGCATCTGGTAAATTGGTGTGTACTGTTCCTTTGGGAATATTCCATGTGGTTAACATTAGCAAAACCATCTGGCCTATGATTAATTCTATCATCTAAACAAGAATTAGTTATCTCACCTGGCATGCTGCCTATATGCTAATTACTTTTTGATCAATGTGTAACCACAGAATCACCTGTAGGTGCATTTAATTACTAGCATAGTTACTGAACATGATTTTCCAAAAGAATAATCTACATAGTAACCCTGTGTATATAAAGATGGTAAACTCGTGATATTTTTTTCCTTGTGAATCGTACCTCCTCAGCTGCCCTTAAAACCTTTCTTTTTAGGAAGGAAAGAGTCCTAATTTTAAGCACGTTTGTATTATACTGACACTCTGTTCACCCAGCCAGTGTATTTTGGACAGGCTCACTCAGAGAATAAGAAACACTAGCCTTTTAGTTCACTTTACTGCTGGAAATGTGAAATAGAGGTAATTTATTTTAAGCCCTGCTGGTGGTATGAGCAGGTCCTAATTATGTACTGTATTGAGTGACTTGCTCTCTCTGCTGTTAATTATATTTTTGCTTGCTAATACATTTTTGGGGCCAAATAACATGCTGTTGATACTCTGAAGATTACTTGTTCCCATACAGCAGTGCTGGGATGATCTTTGTTTTGCTTGTTCCTTTCCCCTGATAAGGTTGTTTTGCTCTCCTTAGTAACTTCTTCAGATGCAAGAACTTAACTAAGTGTTTCGTTGTATTACTGTTGTCCTGAAAGAACACACGCAGCCGTGCAAGAAGTTTTAATTGTGAGACAAATGCAAATTAAAGAGGGTGGAATTTAAAAACAGACATTTTAATGGTAGATTTTCACACCACAGTCCTAGGGAGCAAATTCAGGCCCTAAGTGATATTTCTGTGGTTTTAGGTATACATGAATGTCGTGTTGAGATATGTCTGGGCTAGAAGTAGGCTTGGAACCAGTGCACAGCTGCCCATGGAGATTACTTTTGCCAGAGCAAGGAGTATGTATTATGAAATACATAACAATGACCCCTAATTCTCTCCCCCATTCTGGGAGTTGCAGAATATGAACTTGGCAGCATGCAAAAATTGTGTCCCATGTTTCCATGTGTGGCTGTGGTATACCAGAAGCTTGAATTTGTCTGTAGATTTGCATTTGGTTACAATTTAATTACAGACTCAAAAATCCCAGTGAATGGTGTTTGCAATGTTAGTATGTAACCAAGAAAATTACAAATGACAAGTAAGGCATATAGTAAGTTAAGTATCATTACACTCTCTTTCCCCCGCACTCTTCAAAGATTTGAAGTCAATTTGAAGTAGTCAATGTGTTGCTTTTAAAAATGCATAAAAGTGTAGCTTTTCTGAGTCTGAGGTATTTCTTTTCATGGTGGGGAAGGCGTTTGAACTTTTTGCATTACCACCTACACGCCGCTGTTTCATCTCTTTAATTTTGCAATCTTAAATAGAAAAAGGTAATAGATCAAATTGTTAAAAACGTAATTAAAATATAAATTACCTTGGGACAAGATGGACAGGTTAATTTTCACTGTGCCCAATTACTATGCTGGGTACGGAATGTTAGGTGGTGTTGACCCTAAATGGGTTGGATCCTCAGCTAGTGTAAATCAGTATAGCTCTACTGAATCAAGGGTCTTTGAAAATGGAGTGCAGTTCCTTTTTAATAAACCAGCAGGTCACACTAGGAAGTGTCTTTTTCCTTGTAATCAGATGTGTTTCTTTTAGTGGCTGGAGATAGTTACTGGAGATTTCCAGCCCAAAACTTCTAATTAACTTTACTTCTTGCCAAATCTTAACAGGGTAACAATCAAAAGGTTCAGTGCTTGGTTTGGTTGGCATAAATACCTACATGTTTAAGGGCAGAATTTACTGTTGACATAACCCTATTGGCTTGGTTACACCATAGATTTATTTGGTCACAAACATTTATCTGAAATACATGAATATTTTGACTCAAAGTTCTCTGGAGCTCTCATGAGAATGGAGTTTTCTTTGTAAGATTTCTGTTACTTCCTGCATCCGGATGGCCCACAAGTAATATATCACAAGAATAGTCTTTTTCTTCATCTTCTGGTTTGGAAAAATGAAAAAATGATGGCAGAAATAATTAACCAAACCCCCATTGGTTCATTCCTACTCCTAATCCATCCAAGACTGAAGAGTCTGAGACTTTCCAGTGATGTTTCAAATCTTTGACAAATCTTTTTATGCAAAATTGGCAGCATTTGGAATGGCATTTCAGTTTGTAACACATTTAATTTTGAGGATTTCATTGTTTTACTGAGCTTACTGGTGATTTTTCAATTATGTTTGGAAGTTTAAATACAAATGGAACATTTTGATTTGATTCCATATAGCAAATGCCAACTAAATAGTATTCCAGAAAAGATAAACCTGTGTGTGTTGAGATGCATCCATTGACCTATTACTATCAGAAAGTTCACTGTTGCATGTCTTCATATCTATAAAGATAACACTGACATTTTCTGTATAGTTGCAAAGATAAATGCATGCCAAAGGTAATACTGATCATACACATCTCTGATTTACTAATAGATTCATTTTACATCCAGAGTCATTCTTCAGAGTAAGTGGTAGATGGTGTATTTTATCAGTGAATTTATATAAATTCAGTGCGACAGTGAAAGTCACAGAATATGCAACTTTTAGTTGATTAGTATTAGCATTTGCTTTTCTTCTTTATTGCTGTTACAGGAATCAACACACACACAAATAAAGCATTAAATGCCTTTTTCAAACCTGGCTTTTGTATAACACCCTTTCTCTTTTGTGTGCAGTTTATCATTATAAGAAATAAAAATGATGAATTTTACCTTTTTGTGTTTTTAAAAAACAAAGACTAAAGAAAAGGTACAGGTTAAATAAACTGCAACAAAACATATAGATTAAACACAATTTTAATGCAGCGAAATATATTCTATTTTATACATTATAAATATAGAAACCCTTTTCAGGTCACTGCTGAAAACTGACAGGATTAGCAGTTCAGTAAGAGAGGATGATTTTTGCCTTTAAAGTGTGAAAAGCATTTTTGAAGTCACAAGATCATGCTGGCTTTGGGAGGGCTGAGTGTCAATCCCAGTAATGTCCCAGAATCCTGACTTAAGGAAAATCAAAAGCTTTTACTCAAGGCCCTTTACTCTGGAGAATTGAAGAACAGAAAATGAGGAAGTTTCCCTAGTATCTTCTGCTGATGTTTGAGATTTACCTGACAGGAAGTATGAGGATTGATGGGCAGGTTGGAATATTCCCATTAAAATGGGTAATGGTGGAAGTCTTGAGAGCCTTTTTGCAAATATATAAAATGCAGTAGATACCAATATAAAAATACTACAGTATTTGTACAGTGATTTCTCTAAGCAGTGCAAAAATGCTATTGTAAGCTGTAGTATTTTGAACCATCCTGTAATATACTGTAGTATGCTATTTATAAGAGTGATCAGGGCTAGGATTCATCTCACTTTGGGCCAGATTTTGATACATTGGCTACTGTGGGACTACTCATGCATTAATGTGGTGCTTAATGTGAGTAAAAGCAGCAGAATTTGGCCCTTTGAGAAGTTCCCACCTGCTCTGGGATTTGTGAATTTCTGGGAGAGATGGCTATTTTGGGGTTTGAAGGACGTGGAAGTTTAGTCCTGCCAGGAAGTTTGACGAGTTAGTAAATGGGACGGAGTAATTTGGTTCTTATTATGCATAGAAGAGGCTCTTGCATGTGGATATTATTCTCTGTGTGGGACCCCATCACAGGGTATCTGGTCCCTGTGAGTAGACCAGGCCCAGCGGCCCCGTGTTGGAGCAGGTGTGCCTAACTGAGCCAGTTAAAGAGGTCAGGGCTACATGAGGAACTAACTACAAGGGTCTGTCAGAGGGCAAGAAGAGAAGTGATTGGGGCAGGCTCTGCCTTGGGAGAGGAACCACATAAGAGTGCAGCCAATTCCTGTGGTGGATCCCTGGAACAAAGGGCTCAGGGAGGTGGTCCTGGGTTTGGTGTTCCAGAAGAGAAACAGAGCTGGGTGAATGAGAACTGGCTGCAAGAAAGGAGCTGGCTGGCACTGGGAAGCTGCAAGAGACCCCTGGGAAGGGAGGTTGTGAAACCCCAGGACAAAGGGTGGGCTGAGGAACTGTTTATTTTAATCTTTTATGTGGACAAATAAACTTATTTAAAGGAGACTGGGCATGACAGCAAGTATTTGTTAAGATGGGGAGAAGCCCTGCTCCAACACATATGGTAGAGAATGTGGGCACTTTGATACAAGGTAGATTGAGGAGGATCTTTGGTGCACAGTGGAGAGAGGGAAAACGGAGGCAGGGGGCGATCGGCCACCATATTACAGATCACTCGGGCATCTTCATTTGCATAGAGTATTCTTTGTTTGGGGAAAGCCTGGGATGACCTATGTAAACATGGTGACAATAATCTGTGTCATAAAGAATGGGAGTGGATGGGTCATTACAAAACCTAATTTTCCCATACTAATTTTCCCCTACAGTTACTTACACCTTCTTGTCAACTGTTTGAAATGGGCCACTCTCATTACCACTACAAAAGTGATTTTTCCTCCCTTGGTATTCTACTGTTAATTGAATTGTCTCGTTAGACTGACCCCCCACTTGGTAAGGCAACTCCCATCTTTTCATGTACACCTCTACCCCGATATAATGCGACCCGATATAACACGAATTCGGATATAACGCGGTAAAGCAGTGCTCTGGGGGTGGAGGGGCGGGGCTGCGCACTCCGGCGGATCAAAGTAAGTTCGATATAACGTGGTTTCACCTATAACGTGATACGATTTTTTGGCTCCCGAGGACAGCGTTATATTGAGGTAGAGGTGTACTATGTATATATACCTGCTAATGTATTTTCCACTCCATACATCTGAAGAAGTGAGGTTTTTACCCACGAAAGCTTATGCCCAAATAAATCTGTTAGTCTTTAAGGTGCCACCAGACTCCTTGTTGTTTTTGTAGATACAGACTAACACGGCTACCCCCTGATACTTAAGTTGCCTTGTTGTTTTTAATAATCTGTGTGGGTGTGTTGGGGAGGATGGGAAGGAGCACGTGCGCAGAAGAAAAGTATAAATTACTCATAGTATGGACAAAACTTGGAGCGATCACCTTCCCTTAACTTTGCCAGCACATGAACCCCCTGCCTCCTGTTTGTTGTTACATGCACAATCTCCCCTCCCATTCACTATTACATAGCATTCTTCAGGCAAATATGGCAATTGCTTGCCTAGAAAAATATTACTAGGAAAAGAATATTTTTAGCATCTGTTGATTCATTTTAGCAGCTGGCAATGAGGAGATGCTGACAGTATCACCTGACCAGCCCACTCTCTGCTGTCTACCAGCAAGTGCTCTGTGGGCCACCAGTGGTCCATGATCCATAGGTTGGGAAAATCTGTTACACAACACATTTAAATGTCGTCTTTTCCCTGTAAATCATAGTAGCTTTATATAATGTAAATGTCTTTCTGCAACCTATTAATGTTAAACAGTGTGGAGATAGGTTGAACAGAAGGAATCAGAGCCTGACAGCATTCATGCTCTTAAATTACGTGTATGCCGGTAAATGAATAATTCAGAATATTACAAAGATTTCAGTTTTTGATGTTTGAACTGAAAGTACCCAATTCATTAATAATCTGAGGTGCCCAAGAGGTACATTTTTAATATCTTGCTGGGGTTCATTAGATTAGAAGAGCCAATCATACAGATCATCAACTGGTGTACATTAGCTGATCTCCATTGAAGTAAATGGACACAGGTTGATTTACACCAGCTTTGGTTCTGGCTCAGTGTCTTCTATTTAGTTTGTTTTTCAACTGGTGTAATAAAATTTGATTCAGCTAAAAGTCAGTAAGCTGCTTCTTTTGTTCTTTGCTTCTTTGCTTTGTTAAAACCATGTGTATGAATTACAGAAATTACATCAAGTAACTTTCACTTATAGCTAAATTATGCAGAAACGAGGCTTAGTCAATTGGAAAACTGTCATTGTGAGAAGACTTGTCAAGTAAATGGAGTGATCTATCGAGACAAAGACTCATGGGTAGAAGATGATCACTGCAGGAATTGCACATGCAAAGTAAGAATCTTCTAATGGGTGTAAGGGGTAGTATGCCTAATTATAGTGTGAATGGTCCTTGAATAATAATACCAACTCTGAGATTTATTATCTTTTTAGTTTGCACCCAATGACAATGTGAACAATTGAAAGAAGTAACAAAGAATTGCCATTTCTTATATGAATACTTAGTAAATAAAATCTGCTTTCCCTTGACAACTCTCTCATTTGTTCTAATTATATCTGGAAGAAGCTCACCATTTTGCAGGGGTGGAGGGTGGGAAATCATGGTGTTGTCTCTGTTTGGTTCAGAATAGTTTCACTGGAGTGTGTGTGTGTGTGTGTGAGAGAGAGAGAGAGAGAGAGAGAGAGAGAGAGAGAAAAAAGTATTATCTTAATTTTATTCATAGGTGCTCAATTGCATCCTGCATGGTAACAACATGCAGATTCTGTTTTGGGTGTTTATCATTTTGAAAACCTGTGGAACAGAAGAGGATTAGTATGTAAGTCTTGTCTGGTTGAAATTATTTGATAGATATCTGAAGAGAGCCTTTGTTTGCCTGAGAAAATAGAAAACTGATTGTTAAAATTTTGAAGATGATTGACAGAGCCTGCAAAAGGTGGTGTTTATGTTCTTGTAAAGATGGTATTATTTTTTGTCTAATCCACGTAAATAGCACGCACAAGTGGGATAAAACAAAGATGTATATCAAAATGGTAATGGGGGTGGTTTTAATTCATATGGGTAGCAGTCAGATAAGAATTGTTGCTGTAGGAAGGATTTGAAATCTTTAATGCTACTTTTATTTTCTGGTACAGTATAAAATATAAACTAATACACACACATCTGAACTTCATTTTTCTAACCTTTGCTTAGAGTGGAGTAGTGGAGTGCCGAAGGATGTCCTGTCCCCCTCTGAACTGTTCTCCTGACACCCTCCCAGTGCATATGGGAGGCCAGTGCTGCAAAGTATGCAGGTGTAAGTACATTACATTTGATATTTTCCTCCCACCTTCCTTTTAACTGGAATAACACTTGTCTTGAAACTAGGAGCAGCTGATTTGTTTTCCCCCTTGATTTTTCACGGTCCCGATAAATTAATGCAGGGAACATGAGTCATAGTGGCAGCTTTAGTTAAAAAATAAATAAATAACTATTGGCTGAAAAATAAAAGAATCAACTAGGAGATACAATGCAGTACTGCATGTTTCTAAGACTATATTGCTGCATTCTATTGGCATTAAAAAGGCCATGCCCTTGTTTGTACATCTCCAAAGGAAAAATGTCTGGCTTCTACTAGTAGCTGTTAAACCCAATTGATGTTAACTAGTGTGAAGCAGTTGGTCTGTACTTACCATAAAGAGGGGTAATAACTTAAAGTTTGGTTATTTGTCATCCTGTTCTGAACTGAAGGTGGTTCTTTGGATATTGTAGGTTTTTTTTTTTTTTTAAATAAAATGATGTAATCAGCAGAATAAGGAAAATTCATGGTCTTATCTAGCCTGTAATGATCTATGTTGTGTGCAGTAGTAGTTTATGTAATTTATTTCAGACCAAATTAATGTGGAAAAGAAGATGAGCAGTAAATTCTGTAGTTGGCCCAAGTGATGAAATTCTCTTATCTCATCTGCAAATGGAAGCCCTATGTGAAAAAAGTGTTTAACACTCAGGACTTAAATGGGGCTGAGGGACAAAATCAATTGAGCATGTGTGTGTTTAAGTACACAGGACTAAATTTCTTCTTGCTCTCACGTATGAAGAAAAAGTGAGACCGTTTTTCCTTATCTCGCCAACCTACACATTCTGGGCACAGCTCTTCTCCATTCAGACTAGTCAATGATGTAGCTGTTGGCTGATTTAGGATTAATTAGAACCCTAACCCTAACCCCCCCCTCCAAAAAAAAATCCCAGAAAAAAATCAGATTGTCACTCTTTGAATTCCCCCTTCAATTCCAAATGGACATCCATGAATCCTGTCAAAAAAAGTATGCACCTATTCTGTCTAGTCATGAACATGTGCACAGCTCACATCTTTTCCTCCATTATACACTGGCCCATGAGTAATCTGTGCACAGAAGGACAAATAATTTATGTTGTAAAACCTGTGGATCAGGCCCCGACTCCCAACTTTCACCTCCCAGAACACAAGTACTTGTGATTCACCTGCTGAGAGTTTGTGAAGGGTTCTTTTCATGGCTCTGAGAGTTTGAGCATCTCTGTCTGGCTCTGTCTTGTGCATTTAGCAACAAATCCCAGCCAAAATTTGGCTCACAGGAATTCTGAAGGACTAAACTGTACATTAAATGCAAGTCCCAAAGTGTAGACTGTGTTTCTGATTCTTTAATGGAAAGATGAACAAGCTCATGCTTAGTCAGTGATTGGCACCAAACTCAGCTTGTTATTCTGACAAGGACTCAGCATGTCAGTCAATGGAAAAAGATGTATGAAAGTTGATTGAAATTGATTGTAAGTGCCAGCTCCTTGACAGAATGATATGCGAGGGCCACAGTTAGTCATTTTTGGGTATGTAGTGGCAGCCACTGAGGCTATCCACATTATTACACTGCGGGTGTTGATTTCTCTGCAGTTTCCTCATTTAGCCCTGGATAGAATCATCAATTGTAATTTTCTGTCTCTAGGAGTTATTGAACAGCTTGATGGTTCTTTTTTTGTATCAAAGTACCAAGCAGTTCTCACACATAAAATGTTTAGGGATTTTAAAATTGGTGTTTCTGCTTTCTTCTCTGCCATCTTGTGTTAACCTCTCCAAACCAGCCTTTGGCAAGAAGACTAACACTTTATTTGAAGCCGGGTGTCTCTTTTCTGTTGTAAAATTCCTCACTTTCTCTTCTGTCCAGTGTAAGTCCAGCCCTGGGCTACAGGCAGTCAGGTGAGGCAATAGAGAGAGTAAAAGTACATCACTCTAGTTCATCTTTCCCAAAACAGTCATCTTGATGCCATCTAGTGTGTTTCTCTGAAGTGAGATCACAGTTGAGCTCATACTGAGCAATATAAAGCTAGGGCCACATTTTCAAAAGAACCTTCTGCATCCTCTTTGGATACCTAAATGAGGTGGATTTTGAAAGTGCTCAGCACCCAGCTTCTCATAGTGGAAGCTTAATTCTTAGAAAATCTGGCTGCTTTTTGTAGGGTGAGAATTATTTAGATTCTCCCATTTCCAGCAATATGAACACAGAGAGAGAATTCTGGGAGACAGGATAGTGTCTGAAAGACTTTATGGGTTATTCTAACATTTAGAGATATTTGGATGGAAAGTGCAACAAAAATCAAAAGCAATTTATTATGTAATATCTCTTTGGCACCAGAAGCAAGGGAAATATACAATTGTCATCACAGTATTGAAGAAGGCAGGTGAGGAAGGCCCATTACTGGATGTGCCGTAAATGGCTTCATTGCGAAGCAACACACATCTCTCAGTTCTATAGACAAATGTCAAGTCTTACTGACATATAGCATAGGACTCTAGGTCCCCAACCAGTGCAATAGAGTAGATGCAGGCCATACTTCGCTAGTCATTCCTCAAGAGAGTTGATGATGGGACTTTGGATCACTGTCCAATACACAGAAAAGACTGATATCAGTATAAGACAAGAATCATGGGCTTCACCAGTGATATAGAGAGTAGTGTGAGAACAGTGGGCCTCTTAACATTGTGTATGTGTGTGGACCTAGAATTGTTGGTCAAATTGTGTATGTTTATTTTGGGTATCAATGTTATCCCATTGGAAGGAAGGTGTACAGGACCTTGGGACATTCCTGTGTGTTCCTCAGATTGTAAAATCACCTCTAATTTGGTGAGAGTCCTCTCAGAATCTTCAGACAAGAAGGAAATTTGGACCCATCAAATATACAGACACTTGCACGGATGGCAGCCTGACAGGTTGGGCATATATTTTTGGAACAGTTTTCCATAAAATGATTGGAAGATTTAAGAAGGAACTGAGCATGTGTCCTGCAGGCTGGCCACAGTTGTGTACTTAAAGAATAAGGCTGGCACACAAAGCAAGAGGATGATGAAAGAAATGTCTCTTCACAGCAGTGGAGAAACATCTGGCGTAGACAGAGAGGTGTCTCTTGGAGTTAACAGTGGTGTACTTAGCAGTCGGTTGCATAAGCAGGCCAGCTGGCTTAGTTGGTATTGGTTGCACCTGTGAGAGTGAAGATTAATAGTACATGGAATTCCAGGTACTATTTGTGCCACAAATTGTTTTGTTTGCTACTCAGAAGAATTGGAAAGAAATTCTCTGTCACCAGATAGAAGGAAACATAGGCCTGGGCAACAGGGACCTTCTCATGATGCTTGGATTGGAAGCTAGTTTATCTAGGAGTCTTTAGTACTGCAGTGACAGTGATGAGTCAAGATGATATTTGTGGTCAGGATGAACTGGTTCGTTGAATTCCTACAACTTGGAGTGGAGGAACACATGATGTTGCTCAACATGGATGACGATAATTTGTCTTTCATACTAGGATCTCAAAGTTTCCCCTAATCCGTTATGCTAGTCTATCAATTCTAATGTACTTATTTGATCCCCATCATAATAGTATCGGAGAATCTCACAATTACTCATGGATTTTATCATCACGACTTCACTGTAAAGTAGGAAGTAGTATCCGCGTTTTACAGTTGGGAAATGGAGGCACAGGGTAGATTAAGTGACTTGCCCAAGATCACAGTGGAAGTCTATAGCTGAGAATTGAACCCAGGTCTTTTGAGACCCAGTTGAATGCTTTGTTCACTAGAATATCCTTCCTAGGACTCTGGATCTAGCTATTTCTGATTTAGAGTGATATTGGAGAATCCCCATTCAGTCTAGAAAGCTGCCTCCTTGCTATAGAATATGGGAGCTTTTAAGAGGCTATTTTGACAGACAGCTCTAGGCGCAACAGAAGGAAGGTGTAAATATCTGCAATTAGGAATCTGGGGGCTGGGGGAACAATAGAGAGATTTTTAGGGTCACATCCCAATGCAATCCATTCCAAAAGGTAGTCCAAAATGTAGTGTTGCAGGCTGTATTTGTCTCTCCATTGAGCCTTGGCATGAGCCCTCCTTTTTCCATCTGTCTGTTAAGACTGTTTCTGACAGTGATATTTTTCAGTTTGTAGAGTCAGTGAGTTTCAGGCTTTGACTATTTCTGAACCATTTCTGCAGTTTCTCAGGGACAAAGCTGTGTTAAGGATTCTATCCTCATTTGTCCCCAGGTACAGTCTGGAGGCTTAACTGAAACCCATGCACCTGCCAGTCTCTTGACATACAATGCACCAATGTCTGTCTGTCTGATTTTGAAGTGCTTTGAATAACCTGATGCAGACATATAGTAATACAAATGCACTCTATCTAACAAATGGGAAGTCTATGCTGTGAGTGATTCTGTTAATGAATTGGGTTCAGTATCTACTGAATAATGCTTTATTCTTGTTATCACTTCAGGTCATTAATAGGCTAGTTTGTCAGTATGAGGGGTATAATGTTTCACGATAATAGTTTTTTTTAATGAATGTACTATTGCACTCAAAATAAATGAAAACAATCAACACTTACTTCAAGTGAAGGCAAAGGACTACATCATATTTACCACAGTAGGCCCGTATTTGCCTATGTGTATATGTATTGATTTTACTTATATTTATATTTTGCAGTCACTTTCTACCAAAATACTAATTTTGGGGATTTTTTTTTTTTTATTTATAGCTAAGTGCATCTTTGGAGGCAGAGTGTTAGCAGAAGGTCAGAGGGTTTTAACCAAGAGCTGCAGGGAATGCCGAGTAAGTTTTAATTTTATTAACTTCTACTGTTTCAATAAATATGCAGTGCCCATAAATTACAATGATAACCTGGTATATTACTTTAGGCTTCCTTCATGCATATGTGTTATCCATTCTTTTCTAACTCTGACCATAACTTCAGTGGAAGCTAGACATACACAGACAAAGCTTTCAGAGTAGCAGCCGTGTTAGTCTGTATCCGCAAAAAGAAGAACAGGAGGACTTGTGGCACCTTAGAGACTAACAAATTTATTAGAGCATAAGCTTTCGTGGACTACAGCCCACTTCTTCGGATGCATATAGAATGGAACATATATTGAGGAGATATATATACACACATACAGAGAGCATAAACAGGTGGGAGTTGTCTTACCACCTCTGAGAGGCCAATTAATTAAGAGAAAAAAAACTTTTGAAGTGATAATCAAGCTAGCCCAGCACAGACAGACAGTTAGATAACAAGTGTGAGAATACTTACAAGGGGAGATAGATTCAATGTTTGTAATGGCCCAACCATTCCCAGTCCTTATTCAAACCGGAGTTGATTGTGTCTAGTTTGCATATCAATTCTAGCTCAGCAGTTTCTCGTTGGAGTCTGTTTTTGAAGTTTTTCTGTTGTAATATAGCCACCCGCAGGTCTGTCACTGAATGACCAGACAGGTTAAAGTGTTCTCCCACTGGTTTTTGAGTATTTTGATTCCTGATGTCAGATTTGTGTCCATTAATTCTTTTGCGTAGAGACTGTCCGGTTTGGCCAATGTACATGGCAGAGGGGCATTGCTGGCACATGATGGCATATATCACATTGGTAGATGTGCAGGTGAACGAGCCCCTGATGGTATGGCTGATGTGATTAGGTCCTATGATGATGTCACTGGAATAGATATGTGGACAGAGTTGACATCGGGGTTTGTTACAAGGATAGGTTCCTGGGTTAGTGGTTTTGTTCAGTGATGTGTGGTTGCTGGTGAGTATTTGCTTTAGGTTGGGGGGTTGTCTGTAAGCGAGGACAGGTCTGTCTCCCAAGATCTGTGAGAGTAAAGGATCATCTTTCAGGATAGGTTGTAGATCTCTGATGATGCGCTGGAGAGGTTTTAGTTGGGGGCTGAAGGTGACAGCTAGTGGTGTTCTGTTATTTTCTTTGTTGGGCCTGTCTTGTAGGAGGTGACTTCTGGGTACTCGTCTGGCTCTGTCAATCTGTTTTTTCACTTCAGCAGGTGGGTATTGTAGTTTTAAGAATGCTTGATAGAGATCTTGTAGGTGCTTGTCTCTATCCGAGGGATTGGAGCAAATGCGGTTATATCTTAGAGCTTGGCTGTAGACAATGGATCGTGTGGTGTGTCCTGGATGGAAGCTGGAGGCATGTAGGTAAGTGTAGCGGTCAGTAGGTTTCCGGTATAGGGTGGTATTTATGTGACCATCGCTTATTAGCACAGTAGTGTCCAGGAAATGGACCGCTTGTGTGGATTGATCTAGGCTGAGGTTGATGGTGGGATGGAAATTATTGAAATCATGGTGAAATTCCTCAAGGGCTTCTTTTCCATGGGTTCAGATGATGAAGATGTCATCAATGTAGCGCAAGTAGAGTAGGGGCGTTAGGGGACGAGAGCTAAGGAAGCGTTGTTCTAAGTCAGCCATAAAAATGTTGGCATATTGTGGGGCCATGCGGGTACCCATAGCAGTGCCGCTGACTTGAAGGTATATATTGTCCCCAAATGTGAAATAGTTGTGGGTGAGGACAAAATCACAAAGTTCAGCCACCAGGTTAGCTGTGACATTATCAGGGATACTGTTCCTGATAGCTTGTAGTCCATCTTTGTGTGGAATATTGGTGTAGAGGGCTTCTACGTCCATAGTGGCCAGGATGGTGTTTTCTGGAAGATCACCGATGGATTGTAGTTTGAATAAGGACTGGGAATGGTTGGGCCATTACAAACATTGAATCTATCTCCCCTTGTAAGTATTCTCACACTTGTTATCTAACTGTCTGTCTGTGCTGGGCTAGCTTGATTATCACTTCAAAAGTTTTTTTTCTCTTAATTAATTGGCCTCTCAGAGGTGGTAAGACAACTCCCACCTGTTTATGCTCTCTGTATGTGTGTATATATATCTCCTCAATATATGTTCCATTCTATATGCATCCGAAGAAGTGGGCTGTAGTCCACGAAAGCTTATGCTCTAATAAATTTGTTAGTCTCTAAGGTGCCACAAGTCCTCCTGTTCTTCTTTTTACAGACAAAGCTGGAACTATTTAGGATAATAAAAGTGACTTAGGAGGGTATTCTCCTTTCTCTTTGCTCCTTACCTGTGTTGTGGGAAGAGGTGTCATTTTAGGGCAAGATTCTGATCTCAGCCACATTGGCTTAAGTCCCTGAAGTTACTTTGCCTTCTTGTTTCTGAGCCTTTAGGGTGAACTGAGGTCACCTTTTCAAGCTTTTGTCTGCAACTTATAATAAAACTGACAGTTGGCAATGGTGCTGGCAAACCTGCTCCCTCCATGAGGTCCAGCAGCCAGGGCTGTATGTCAAACATGCAGCAAGGCATCAGGAAGCTGGATGCCTTGAGCTGCAGCTGGGCCAGCAGACAGCCAGATGGCTTCTCTGTCTTCCTCACTTTGCCAGTTCCTGGCCTGCCAGGAGCAGCAGAGAGGAATGAGGTAGCAGTAGTGCCACCCAAGCTCCACTGCTGAAAATCAGGCCCTTTAAGGTGCCCAAAACTGAGGCACTGAAATCACTGGTCACATTTGAAAATCTTGGCCATCTAATCTCTCTACTTTGTTTCATTGGTAATTCACCTATCACCACAGTATACAGAATTTAAAATACCTAAAAGATAACAAACAAGTCCCATGTAAAGCAGAAAAAAATTCTTAAATAAAAATCTGGAGTGAAATAAAATACTTTAATTCCTACAAGTGCTTATGGAGCTTAAGAAAGGAAAAAGCAGCTGTACAAGCTTGAGTTTAAATGTAGTGTCTTTTCCTTAAACGGTGGGAATAGAAATGTCCGAGTAGATTAATTTTAGATTTGAGTTTATAGTGTAAAAAATGAATTTAGCTTGCTGCCTGTCACTTTACTGCTGTTGTTAGTAAAGATTGCTAGAGCCGTGGATAGAAAACTGTGTGACCCTTGCTGTCAGATACATTTTCATCAGTGTCATTTCTTTAAAACATTTATTTATTTTCAGAATGGAGTTTTAGTAAAAGTAACAGAGACCTGTCCTCCATTGAACTGCTCAGAAAAAGATCACATTCTTCCAGAGAACCAGTGCTGCAGCGTTTGCAGAGGTAAGCAGCACATGCTTGGATGGAATGTAGTCATTGGGTCATTTTGGGGATATGTTGTAATGAACCACGCCTCTTTAATTGATGGCACGGGCTACTTACATAAACCTGTGCTTGTAAACAATGTTCTCTATAAACCAACCTGTGCTGTTCCTTTGGGAGGATAAATTTACAGGAAAAAGGCAGTAACTTTTCTGGGCTAACGAGAAAGAGGACAATGGACACAATGTCTCCTGTTGCCTACAAGACCCAGTTAATTATTAGTTATGTTTAAAATCGGTATGTTCTGAGATGCTAAATTCAGATCTGAATGTCCGGAGTTCTAAGATGTTTGGATATGGGATTTTTGGTTGGCCTATTATAGAGGTAAGAGCTAGTGCGAAGTTCAGATCTCAGTCCAGATCCAAACTTCGAAGGTGCTTGGATCTGGGGTTTTGTTTTGTCATATTGCTTCCTTAAGGGAAACTTCCATATTACTCATTAAGGGAAAACTCTGTTTCTATCTCTATATCTAGATATATAGCTTGCAAGATAAGGGCCTTAGTCAATAAATATTTAATTAGTGTATGTGTTTAATTAAATATTAACTGACGAAGGCCCTGACCTTGCAAGCAACTCCATGTGGTAGCAGGGGCCTGCACATTTGAAGTAGCGTACAGGATTGGTTTCTAACCATATAAACATCATCAATTTTTAAGCTGTTTTTAGAAACACCTGTAGCAGTTGAAGTAAGCAGTAAAAGTTGCTGCTGCCTATCTCTGAGGGGTCGCTGTCTTAATGACGCTTTATAGCAGTTTGATCTAATGCAGCTTCGTTACTTAAAAGCATTGGAAATTTGCAAACTTCAAAGAAGAAAGATATGTTCTGTAACTATAGAGGTAGGTTATATTATTGTGGATACTTTTTTAGGTAGTCAGCCTAGGTGTATTTTTTTAATTCTATTATACAATGCCATGAACGTGCATGCCTACAGGTGGTTTTCAGACATAAAAGAAGGAAAAGTCCCTGCAACTGCTATGAACTCTGATTTCTAGTGCTATCAAATGGTGATGCTGACGTTCAGTCCTATGCTGTATTATCAGAATGTTAAAATGGCAGCTTCCTCTCAGATTGTTTATTTCTTGTTCTTTTTTTATTCGTTTTGTCTTCCTTATAACTGGATATACTGAACAGAATATCTAACCTATTACACTGGGGTTTTTTCTTTAAACAGAACACATCTGTTGGGTTACCTCTTGAATCAGTTAGAGAAACCTGAAGAAATAGCAGTTTATGATAACATTTCAGGCTTCAGTTCCCACAAGTGTGAACAGGTGGGAAGCACATGATTCTGTCTGTGGGTTTGATCTGCAGCGTTTTAGCATGCTATCCCTGGTTCAGCAAAGCATTTAAGAACTTGGATTGAGGTAGAGCGCCCAGTAATCTGCAGGATCAACTGTTCTTTGAGCCTGTAGTCTACTTGTATTGTGTGTGAGAGAGATTTTGGGGCAAATTTGAAGAAATGTGATATTTAATGTAGTCATTTGGAATCATTGCATTAACTGAAGTCCTAAATGGAGAGTTGTAGCAAATATGCAAAGAAACATACAGCAATTTACATTTGCCTTTCCGAATATATTTAATCCAGAAAACTTCAAAAAAATGATCAGTTGGATTTTCCAGTGGATGTTTATTGGTAACCAATAAAGTGTCATCCATAGTTTAATGGTAAATCAATCAGTTTACACTTATTGAACTATAGAGCAAGTATTCATTTTTGCAAGTCTCTGTCAATTTATGTTTTTATTAGGGTTCAGTCATTTTATTTTAAGTGCTTATTTAGTACAGCGGTGGGCACTATGAAAAACCCAGTGGTAGATAGGTAGGTTCTTACACCACACCTATCCAATGCTGTCATATGCTTTCCTTCTTTTTCTCCTTTTCCGCTGCCCTCCCCAACATTTATTTGTCCAAAGCTTCTTATGGTCAGGTTACGTCCCTGCTGCCAGAATTTTGGCAGGAAATAGAGTTTGTTGTGCATTGCTGGTTGCTGAACTATAGCAAAATTATTTACAGTCTCATGAATGAATAAATGTGGGGAAAGGGAAAAAAGAGGGAAGAAAATATGATAGCGTTGTGATAACAAAGTTCTTACACCATACGTGTCTACCACATGGTTTTTCATAGTGGCCATATCTGTACTAATTAAGTGCCTAGAATAATATATGATATCCCATGGGAGAAGAAAAATCTGTTGTTTACATAGATTCACATTGTGAGTCAGCAAAGTACTAGTGAAATACTGTAATAGACCCAGCTGGTAGACTTGCTACTCGCTCATTATTGTTGAAAATGATTAGAAAAAGTCATTACTGCAGATAATTCTCTCTTTCTCTCTCTCCCTCTCCTTTCTCTTTCTCCCTCCCTCCCGCCCCACACATTTATAATATAGTGGCATCTAACTTATTCATATGATATCATTTCTGTGTTTTATTGAAATGAGTACAGTATAGAAGATGTAGTAGATCTAATAGAATAAAGAGTTTTCCTGTACAGTGACACTCTCTAGAATAAAACATGTGGGGCTAGACCCCGCAAATAGATCTGCCTGGATGCAGGGGTGTGCATGACCAGAGCCATGTGCAGGATCTGTTCCTGACCAATGACTAGTAATATATCCAGCTATGTGGGTTCCTCACCTGACAATGCATCAGCAGAGCGAACATTGATGTAAAAGTACAGTTGTAGTGTATAGCCTATACATTATAACCTTGACTGGGAAAATTCACAGCTGTACTATTAGACACAACTTGGGCTTGTTTTAAAATCAAAGAAGAAATTTTAAGCACAAAAGGACCAAATTTGTAACTTATTTTCACAAAACTTTATCATTTTAGTGTCACCCTAGGCTTATTTTTATTGCCAAAAGGCAAATACAATAATAACAGCAAAATAGTTTGGCAAAAATGTGTTGTGCCTTTTTAAAATGTTGGTCTCTTTGCTAGAGATAGTGAGTCATTTTGAATGATAGATTGGATCCCACATCTCCTTCCCTTGTCCGATGAGCGGTTCAAATAAAGTTTCACAAGGGTTCTTTATGTTGCTGCTACTTACAGTTTCTGGTGTGTCGCCAACCCCAGCAAACCCAGATTATTCAATCCTCCTCTCCTCCTTAAGAGAGTGGGGGAGGGAGAATAATGAAGTGGTGAGAAACGCTCAATTTCTATGTGAAGTAATTTCTATTCAGTATCTAGTAATATGGTTTGGCTGATGGATTTAGATTGGCTACTGACACTGGTTGGCAGCAATTGTAGAATACTCCTGATGAGCTGAAATGTGCATTTTATTGAAGAAAACAGTGGTGTAAGGCAAAAATATGGCTTCTGTCACCCTTACATTTATTGGTTTAAAAAAAATGTTTCTGATTTTTCAACTGCAGCTCAAGGAGGCACTTCAATTAGCATATTTCTTATCTCTCCCTGTCTAGCTGTGAGGCTCAAGATTTTTCTGACTAGAAGAAAAACTGAGTGCATTTTGCATTCTCAGAACCAGAAATGAAACATTTCTTGTGCATTGCTGTGGGAATATGAGCTGTTTCAAGATTTTAATTTTCTTAAGACTCTGATGGAGGTTGAGATGTATGAATTAGTTACTTCCTACACATAGGTACAAGAATGCTTAAGATTTAAAAAGTGCTTTATATCCTCAAAGCACTCTTCACACATTAACTAATTAAACCTTGAAACACTCTTGTGTTGCTACATAACTACTGCACAACACAGATTTGTTGAAATAGTTTCCACATACATTAAGAATTAGTAAGGATGTTGTTTGATGTCACACCTCTGAGCTCGGGATCCGCAATCTCCAAAGATATGAAAGGAACCAGAAAAGTCTAGCTGCTCGTGGCCTAGTGATACTACTTCACATCATGAAAGGCTAAGGTTACTTGTTCACAGTTATATGATTCTTCATCTGAGTTTGCCCTCTGCTATTCAAGCTTATGTAATAACAGTTGACATGAATTTGCATTTGTAACAGTTTTGAGGGCGAAACTACTTTTGACATGTAGAACATTGATCAACCACTGCAAATGAAACATCACCCAGACTTTAAATAAATAAATAAACATTAAAAGCCTCTGAAGTATGGAACAGTCAATGAGTATGATTTCTCCATAACAACCTGTGGGGAAGCAGGTGGTAGGATAGATAGCCAGGAATTTTGGGAAGTGTAGTGAGAGCACCAGCAAAACAGCTAGCAAAGCCCCAGAAAGAGGAGCGATTTAGATGAAAGTTAAACTAGGTCCTGGATATGTTGCTTTCAGCCCAATACAATGGGACTTAAGCATGTAGGTACTTTTCAAAAACTCACTGGGTACCTATCTGCATCTTCAGGGACCTACGTATCTTTTAAAATTTGGCCTGTTGGCCCATATCTACAAAGATATATAGGCTTCTAACTTCCTTTGAAGTCCATGGACGTTAGAAGCCTAAATACCTTTATGGATCTGGGTGATAATGTCTAACTTTAAATAATCTACTTTGAAATTGTTAGTCCTAGACAATTGTGCAGTTTCTTCCTGGCACGACACACCTCAAGCATGAAATTTGATTACTTTTATAGTTAGTTTAACTTATTGGTCACTATGCAGTCAATAACATCAAGGGACAGGCCCCATTTAGTAGAAATAGTAATAAAAAGACACAAATATGCTCTCAGTGGGGGGAAAAAATCAACTGTAAATCAAGCAAACAGTCAAAAACATTGACAAAGGAGGTTGTAATATGATCAGAAATATTTGGAAAAAGAGAGGTCATCAGGGTCATGAAAAAACTAGACACTGTCTTCAGTATTTAATCCCTCTCATGATAGTATTTAATTGTATTGTAAAAGTCTTGAATGACTTTGGTGGGCTGTTCTGCACATTCCTGATTTTGTGTGTGTGTGTGTGTGTGTAATTGGTTCCTGACATCTGTTGTAAATGTGTTTATCTGTAATTTTAATTCATGCTCACTTGCCTTGTCATCTGTGTTAGACTGAAATTAGTTGAGATTATCAGTTCTGTTTAAGATTTTATATGATTCTGTTAAATCCTCTCCAAGTGCCTTTTTGCTGGGATACAATTATTTTCTTTTTAAGCCTTTTCTTATACCAAGAGAATGGCCAACAGTATTGGATCAGACATTCCTGAATATTCTGAAACCTCGACAGTTCAGTTTTTACCTACCCAATATGGGTGTATGAACTCTATTGTTCACTAGCCCTATTGGAAGCTGGGAATTCCAAGATCACATGGCAATTCAGATGATGGCTTCTACTGTGTTCAATAATTTAAGGAACTGGAAAAATGCATTATTACTGCAGAGATCTAATCGAAATTTGCTATTTGTATTCTTTTGAATTCATTATTTACTTGTTTAGTGCTCAGTAATTGCCATCATGAATAGATATGTACCAGCCCCATTCATCAAAGCATTGAAGCCTCTGCTATCCCTGTATAGTAAAGGATTTAAGCACATACTTAATCAACTAATCAATGAAATGTGCCTAACTTTAAGCATGTGCTCAAGTGCTTTGCTGACTATGGATGGATTTAAGCACATGCTTAAGTGCTTTGCTGAATCGGAGCCTCTAGGGGTGAGAAGAGCATAAGAATCCCCATCCCCCCCCCCCAGTACATTCACACAGCAGGCACCCATAATTTGGCTGCTAGCAGGAGGGTTTGAGTACTGCTGACTGCGGTACTCCAGGCTCCAGAGAGTCTAGTAGGAATGTAGAAATGGTTTCATTCCCCTACACACAGATCCAGAGCTGCAAAGATGTAGAATGTAGATATGCATCTAGAAGAGACATAACTGTATTTCCTAGGTATGCTCCCCTGGCCTGTTAAACCTACTTTTGCAGGCATTCTTCCTCTGCACATGTAAAGTCCCTGCTCAGGGGATGCTCCTAATCTGACTCTCAAAGCCACAGTGCAGCACTTAATATTTTGTACCTTAATGTACATTCCTTGGCTTTCTAGCATCAATTTTAATTTGTTCTGTAAAAGCCTAGTGACAGATGGTGGATACAATATATATTCCTTCACAAAGAGATTTTGCCACTTCCCATTTGTTAAGGTTCTTAACAAGTTTAGTCAAGTGCTTTGGGAAATGAGAAGTCGAGTCTAGCAGCAGGCGATATACTTTATAATCCAGGTCTGATGCTTGTGCTTCACAAGCCACTTGTAATAACAAATATTAAGCCAGTCTACAGATGGACTAGGGTGTACTCCTATATTTAGGAACTCACAGTGACACAACAAGAAAGAGTTCTCTAGAGTCTCTAATTAAATATATTAACATTAATTTTTTTTGTTCTGCCCTTTTATCACAGCCTCTAAGCTTGGGAAAAAATGATATAAGAAAGAGGCTGATTTTGAGAAGAATTGAATCTCAGATATTGTTGATAACTAGAAGGGGAACAAAAGAATCGAGGACTTGCCTAGAGAACTTTACAAGGTAGCAATTATAATGGTCCAAGATAGGTAATTAGGAGAGGGCACATCTATATCAAATTCCTTCTGAATTTCAGAGGTGGCAAACAAGCAAGTGACAGTCCTGTGATACTGAGAACTAATCAAGGACTTTAGACAAAATTCTGATTTAGAGATGGACAGTGGAAGAGATGATGAGCAAATCAATCTACTGACTCCTGACTGACCAGAAAAGGGAAGTATCACTTTTGTAAGTGTGTCGCTAATGAAGAAAAGTGCAATCACCCGGGTAAAGAGAAAATAGAAATCACGTCCAGGGCAGAAATCCAGATAAATGTAAGGACCACTGTTACTAGAGAAACATGCTAAGCAAGGTGAAATTTACTAAGTGTATATGTTTGGGATGAGAGAGAAGTGGTATACATAACAGTAAATGCTAGTGTAGTGTTATCTGCCCAGTTAAAGTAAAGCATTTTCCTATACTAGGTATGCATATGAAGAGGGTTTAGCACTCTAGGTAGCAAAAAATGGTGATATCCTTATTGATTTTATGTGACACAGCAAATGTTACAGAATTCCTTGTCTCGAGTATGTTAGCTAAAGGGCAAACAGAATTTTAATTAATTAATCCTAGTGAAAGGGTAGAAATTCAGTGTCGTCTGGATAGATGAACTTAGTGTTCAGTAGTGATTATAATTACTAAGGCAAAAGCGAGGGGTCAAATCCTCTGAGGGCCTAAATGGGTGAAGTCAAAAGCACACTGCCCTTTTACACCAATAGAGAAGTTAGCCAGGATTGATAAGGCTTTATTTGGAATACCTGAGTGTTTTTTACCAGATTCTGAAATGAATGTAGACTAGAAAGAATATTTGCAATTTTATTAAAGGAGGCAAAAAAAAAAAAGACACAGATCTATTTTGTTGTAAGCAGGATCATAGTGAAAGAGCAAGCCAACTGTTATCCCTGATTACTATTAATAAGATTAATCAGAACATCAGGAATTTAGATAGACGTTGGCACTTGGAAAGTGCCAAAGTGTTACTTTTGCCAAGTGACTTCACACTCTGATGGCGGACGTAAACCTTTCAAGCTACAAATAAAAGAGCACAAAAGTGACAAAATGTGTGTAAAGGTTTTAGTTTATTAATTGGTATTTGGAACTAATTTTATTTTTGAACATACATAGCCAGCCTTGGGGTAAGCCCATGAATACTTGCTTGGATTAGATAAAAAACATGTCATTTCATAGATGCTAAGGCTTTCAAAAGTTCCCCAAAGACTGTCTAGGCAATGTAAGAGCAAGGGGTATTAAAAATCCAGTATATAAGTCTTAGAACTATCGGTTTTCTTCTATTTCTTAGCTGTCTGTAGGGGAGCTTATGAAGCTTTAGAATCACTGAACTAGAACTTTTACACAGGGAATCTTTGCTCCATTCCTTTTCTAACCAAAATTGGCAGCACTAGAGTTGTACATTTCATACAAGCCCAAACTATGCCTTGCTCCTAAAGAACAGGGCCCGCTTGCAAAAATGAAGTGTGGGTTAGAATCATGATAAATTTAATAATGGCTTATTGGGAATTTTTGTATAAAATTTTCAAAGATGTTTTTACATCAGAATCTCATGATATTCTTCGGATTCTGAGATGTGGAGTTCAAAGTCCATACTTGTAATTGTATAATAATTCCCTTTTATTGGGAACTCTGAGTCCAAAGAAATGCATCCAGAAGACACGGGGCCAAAATCCTATTTACCTACCCTGTTTCCCCGAAAATAAGACAGTGTCTTATATTAATTTTTGCTCCCAAAGATGCGCTAGGTCTTATTTTCAGGGGATGTCTTATATTTCAATGAAGAAGAATACGGTACACATCGGTGGATGCCTTATTATCGGGGAGGTCTTATTATCGGGGGGATGCCTTATATTACAACGAGAGGCAAAACTGTAAGTAGGCCTTATTTTCGGAGGATGTCTTATTTTCGGGGAAACAGGGTATCACTGCTCTGTAACAAAAGGAAATGGAATTTGGCCCAAGAAAATAAAGAAACAAAACAAAAATGAACAAACCCCCCTACCATTATCATGTTCTCTAATCATAGAATCATAGAAATATAAGGTTAGAAGGGACTGCAAGGGTCATCTAGCCAAACCCCAAGATACAGGATATGTTGTGTCTAAACCATCCAAGACAGACTGTCCCTTCAGTGACACTGGTGTAACTCCAATGTAATGATGTGAGTATTACAGAATTATAATTGAGCACATAATTTGGATCTCAACAGAGTGAGTGAAGAGAGAGATTTTGAGACTTTGGGTTCACTTCATGTACATTTTGTTATGAAATTAATAATGCAATACACCTCTACCCTGATATAACACAAATTGGGTGGTGGGGTAAATCCATCTTGATAGAAAAACTCCACTACATTGGAGTCACTACATCACAGCAAAATTAGAGATAAATTATATATTGTAAAAAATTTTTTTTATTAGTATCATTAATATTATTTTCAGGATAAATGATGGAATGGAACCCAGCTGGTCTGGCATGTTAATGTGTAGCAACATATTTAAGGAAGTCTTCCTTTTCAATAAATCTTCCTGTTCTAATGCAAAATTTCATTTGCTGTTTATGCTCTTCTAACCAAACTTTTGATTCTCCATTATCATATACAAATTTGTTGAAAAATAGCAATTTAGTATGGCTTAATAGTAACTGTAATTGCAATGATGAATTGTGTCCTGGAAAGGTGAATAGAAAGGAATGCACAGCATCTTTCCTTGGTCAATAAATACAGTAGCATTCATATTTGCTTGGGAGTTGGCTACCCTCCATACCTAAAACCTGAATACTGTTACCAGAGGCATCTAAGATTGAAATGATATTCCCCATAATGAAGTGGATTCAGAAAAGCTCATTTAGACCAGTCTTTGCCAGGTGAAATGAAAGGAGAATTCCACATTAGAATGCCTGGAGGATAGCATCGCAAAACTATACAGAGTGTGGCACAGTGAGGTATACATATTAATACTGATTATTTGAATTCAGCATGTTCTAATACAAGGTTTAATGTATTTTGTATTTCAGGTCATAACTTTTGTGCAGAAGGCCACAGATGTGGTGAAAATTCAGAGTGCAAAAATTGGAACACAAAAGCTACTTGTGAATGCAAGAATGGTTATATCTCTATCCAGGGGGACGCTGCATATTGTGAAGGTAAACAAGATATTCAATGAAGTAACATCTTAGCATCCACTGAAAAATTTACTGTTAAGTAAATGGCTGCAGAATGAATTTAGTTATGAAAATCCAAGTTTTATGATGGTGTTTGTGATACTGTGGATTTATGCGTGGAAACTTCAGATAACCAAGATAGGTGTACAGTATGCTGGGACACTGCCTGTCTATAGGCAACCCCACTGTCATGTTATGATCTTCCTCAGACTATCACTTTCCGGCAGTGGCACTTATGCTGTAGGTGGTGTGTAGGGGATGGTGCATCTTTCTCAGATATAGAGCTAATTATGGAAGTAGCAGTTTTGGGAATGATGCTAACAGCACCAAGAAAGAAATCCCCAATGCCTCTGATGGTTAGAGATGTTATGGCTGTGCACAAAAACATTAACCTGTTGTGCGTCCTTCAACTCCTGCAAGTCAGGTAATTTTCCAGAATGGTCTTAATGTTGTATAGAGGAGATGTATTTCCCAGGAGGCTCTGTTCTATGTTGCTGAGCTACTTCTATTTGCTAATGATGCACTATTCTGCCTCAGGAAAGAATGCAGTATGGCTTTGCTCTCATTCTCTTCTTTGTGGTGGAGAGAATCCATCCCTATTTCCTATAGCTTGCTCTTATTTTTTGATGGGTTACTCATTACTGTGTAATCTTTTTAGAATAATAAATCAACATACACAGCATTCTGTTTTGCCTTGTAAAGTCTGTGGGTTTTTTAAAAAATGTCCCAGATTTTTGGGTCTTAGTGTTGTGATTTTAGGCCTTTTTTTTTTTTTTTTTTTTTTTTTAAACACTATTTCTCCAGCTTCTTCCTTCCATCAGTGCTGGTGATGGAAAAGAGATGACATTTTTGACAAGCTGATAAAAATATACACTGTAAGACTGGGGAGACAAGACTGAAGAATATGAAACAGAGATGTTATACTGGCATCAGCTGAGCTTAAATGATCCTATTGTTTGGAGATTTTTTTTTAACCATATATAAGTGATCAGGACTGTTCTAGACATGATGAACAAAGGTAGTCTGCAAATTAAAGCAAAAATATTCCAAGTCTTTCAACATTGTTGGTGCATCTCTTAAAAGAACAAAACCAAGCCCTCAATTCTATACATGCATTCAGGGAATACAAAAGATTTCCAATCATTTGCTTCTTGGGGTAATAGCAAAGATACAGTATATTAAGAAACTTCTGTACTAGAGAGATTGTGGGATTAGCTGCTGTATAGATACTACCAAGACTACAATAATGAACTTTGTCAGGGGTGATACAGTACCCAGTATGTATACTTTTTTTTTCTTTTGGCTGCTCTAAATAAAACCAGAAGTCCCCATTTTGAAAAGTGCTTTCATTAGCATTTAGTGTTTTGTTAACCTTGTAGCAGTTTGTCTAATTCTTTTATCTGGCAGCATTTTAATCATCTTTGCTTAAAATAATATTTGAGACCTTAGCAATATTGGAATGGTGGGAAAAAGCCCAGAAAGCTGTCTGAACAAATTAGCTGAACTTGTGACATTGCCAGTCTCAGAGTCTCTAGCTCTACTATTTGCAAGGCAAATCCAGGCCCTATCTTATACGACTCTGTACTGAACAAAAGACAGCAGAACAAGATTGGGTCTGCTTCTTGGGGTCAGGAGATATGTAGATGAAGAGAACTACAGTGCACCAAAGAGTTGTGTTTCACAGAGCTAAATCATAAGTATTGATCCGCAGGTGAGATCCCCTGGTGGGGATCTATGGCCTGACAAATTCATTAGCCATGGAGTGACTCTCTTATTGCCCTGTAATACGGAACCCCCTAACCACCCACAGAAAACCCCTGTGCAAAGCCTGTTTATCTCGCAGATCTGTCTCTCTTATCTAATTACTATAATCTATCTGCCTATTCTATTGAATAGCACTCAGTTCACAGTCATTTGACTAAATTCTGCTCTCAGAGGCATGCACAGCTGCCATTGAAATCAATGGGAGCCATATATGTGCCTTTGAAGGCAGAATTTGCCTTAGTATGGGCCACAGTATTGGGTGTCATGCAGATTTGTATTCATATGAGTATATCAGATTCCTGTATCTATTGTTTAATATTTAAACATAAATACTTCTTAATAGACTGAGATATACAAATCTATAGAACCAGAGAAAATGCTCATGTTAAGCACTGGTAATGTTCCATATTCAGTTCTGTTGTTCCTAAGCATAGAAATATAATGGCATAGAAGATCACTTCTTCTGAGACATGTAGGTTCAAATATCTCATATTATGACATATCTAGGTACAGTGGCACTTTAGTTCAGAATACTGTGGATCATTAATTCTGAGCTTCCAGGTTTCATATCTCCTCTGACATCATTTGAACCTTTTTTGGTGTGTTTTAATGCGTGGCATTGTTTTTCCTTCACCATATTGTACTGTCATTGCGGTTGACTTCCACTGATGTAAGTTTTGCCTTTCTTCATGTTACATTGTCGCCCCTTATTTGCCTGCACGTTGTTTTGACATTGTAGCATCTCCTCTAAAGACTTGCACAGTATATTCCTCATGTATATTTGTAACTTTGTACCATTATATTTTAAAAGTTGCATTGCCTTTGTCATGGGAGAACTTTACTGTGAGTCCAAGGTCCATTAAAAATGTTGATGAATACATCATCACATTTTTTAAGAAATCTGAAACACATCTACAGTTCATTCTCCTCAACAGCTTCTTTTCAAATGGCGATGTTAAAGCATGCATAATCTATGTGAAAGCAAGCATTTTAATAGGAAAGGTCTGGCTATGCCTTCGGAATAACCACCCATTAATAACTGTAATTTTTTTAGAAATCAAGATACTTCTTAGCAAAGAAAAAAAGTATCCAGAATGAATAAAGAAAGTGATTAGAGATCTGTCTTGTATTAAAGAGAGAACAAACCCTACTTTTTTTACTCATTAAAAGTAATAGGTTTTTTCTTTCACTGACTCTTCATCTACCCGCTTTGTGCCTCCTATAATAAGCATAGAATTCGACATTTTCAAAGTGATGAACTAATGTTAGTTAAGTAGTCTTCACAGTCCCTAGTGGGGAGGAGAATTAGTATTACCTCCTTTTTATAGATGGGGATACCGAGGCACAGATAATTTAAGGGCCTCGTGTTGAACCACACCTCTATTCAGCCATCATTTGCAACTGATCAAAGTTGCATGTGCACAGACACACCTGAGGTCTTGCACATGTGGGGATTTGCAGTTGTAGAGTGAGGGCACATGGGAGTGTGCAGACTCATCATGGTTTGCCCAATGTGATGTAACAAGTTAGTGGCAGAACTAGAATTAAACTGAAGGAGTTCATAAGTCTCCATGCCATGCTCATTCTTCTTCTAGACCATGCTGCCTCTAAAATAAACATTGTAATACTTCACACTTTTGTAATGCCTTCTGTCCAAGAATCTCAAAGCACTTTACAAATATTAATGAGATCATCCTCACAACACACAACATGTGGGGATAGATATTTCTCTCGCTCACAGACCACCTAACTCCTAGTTCTGTGCTTTAGCCACCTGACTGTCCTTACCTTCTAGATGCTGATAAGCAAGGGTCTGGTCTTCCTCTCATTGAAGTCAATGGGAGTTTTGTTTTAGATATCAGTCGGGGGACAAGATTGTTTCTAACTTTTCTCCACCGTTTCAGTTAGATGTTTCCCTCACTTTGTTTTTCAGTTTGTTGGGAGCAAGAGGCTGTTTATATGTTAAAATTATCATAAATGTGTAACAGTTTTAGTAAAAATGTACCTTAAAAAGAAGTATTTGTATTTAAAAAACAACCAACCAAACACTTCCTCTGCAGGAAAAATGCAAGTAAAAATTATTTTAAAAAATCACAAGTTACCTTGTCATGCTGCACAGCAGTATCTTTTCCCACTTTGGTTAACCAATGTCATGTTGAACATTCCTGTGATAATGGATATAATATAAAAAGTCATTTGTTGACAAGAGTAAAGGGAACCTATATGATTCATATTCTCATTCTGTTAGTATTTTGCAAGCTATTTTTTCCCCTCATTTAACAAAGCTGAGTGACAGATGCACTCTAAGTCTTTTCCCAATGGGTCATTTATAGGATATAACTAACAAGCTTTGTGAATTTGAATTGATCTTTTTGAACCAAATAACCAAACAGCAATATTTTATAATAGGAAAAATAAAATTTCCCTGGAGTAGCAATGATTGCTTATATTGGCCTATGCTTAGGACAGGACATCCCAGCCAGAGATCTGTAGCCCTTGGGAAGGAGGTGTAAAAGTTTCCTCAGGTTAAATGTGGGGCTGGGAGTGGTTAAGGGTTTTGTTTCCCTTCTAGAATTCAAAGTTGGATAGGTTAAGGCTGGAAGTATATGAAGTTCTGTGAGTTCTAGATATAATTCTGATTAGTTTCCTCGTATGACCCATTAAATAGTACCTAGATAGGATGTCCTTGATATTCATTTTGTAGTATATGGCTAAAAAGAAAGGTCACAAAGTTTTCCAAAGTTACCATTTCCTGGTGGGTAAAAGATGAGTCCTTAAGTCCCCCATCAAGAAAGTTGTGCTCATTCTACTAGACCAGTGGCATAGGAACATCCTCAGCCAATATGGATTTTGGTTGCTAGATTTTCCAGACACTTGCGCTTGTATAATTATTTTATATCTATTGGTTTCTTTCCATGCACCCACCTACTAACTACTTGGATTGGTGTTGTCTCATTCTCCAGCAAGTGAACCATTATTGTTTTATTTGTAAATTCATCCCTTCTTGGGAATGAAGTTCAGCCAGTCCTGTAATTTGTTGAGTTTAATCATAGCAGTGTGCAAATCATGGGCAATCTATACAAATGTTGGCATTGAAACAGTATCTATGAGAGGCTCCCATATGGCCATTGTCTCAGAGAATGTTACCAAAGCTAGGAGAAAGAAAAGACAAACAAGAGAAAAGAAGGATAGGGATGAATATTATTAATGGATGTTCATTCAAAGAGAAGACAAACTGAGAGGTGAGACAAAATTGTTTCACTTTATGATCTTCAAGCTTTTATTATATTTTTACACCTTTTTACCGGGCTGCACTGTGAATCACTGATTGACTTCCTAATCCTAATGATAATGATTGCTAACTTTCTAGTAGAGAAAATATTTTCATCTCCACATCACCTCTTTCTTGGCTTTATATGTTTCTATACATATCCAGTGTATCATAAAGGCTAGAGGTAAATAAAAATAGGTATCAAGAAGACTAAAGCATGTTACTGACCTTTAGTTCCTATTAAGAACCTTGTAATTCACTGCAGATAGAAGTATTTCAAATGGAATGAATTTTTCTTCTTTTACTTTGATGGAGAAGAGACAGAGGACCTAAATTAAAGGATTAATTGGAAACCTCTTAGGTGCACTTGGTGTCTGGTTGACTGAACCAAAGTTCTTTTCTTGAAAGGTCAATGAGTTATTCAGTGATCCTTCATTGCTTAGCAAAAAACCAAAAAAGTACAACTCTTCCTGTTTATTTGTTTTGTAGACCTATTTTTAAGACACACAGTGCAGAATTATGGGCATGAAGACTGTATTCAAATAGCTACCATCCTATTATTTTAACATGGAGTCTTAACTTGTAGACTTGGATGGGAAGTTTCAATGGAAATTAGCTAATTTGCTATCTTTTTCACAGTAAAAAGCTCTGCAAGTCATTTTTTGTGTATTCAGTTTTTGTACAATCAGTTTATGCTGTTACGTTTTAATACCTTATTCTGATTATTTGCAGTATTTAATTTAGATTCCTTCTTAGAGATTGGATGACTCAGAGACTTGATAGGTTGAATTGGTATCTTCAACTCTAGATTATTCATTTGTCTGTTTCAAGTTCATAGTGACTGAAAGACATTATGATCTGATGTAGTTCAGCTGATAAAGTGAAGAGAGATGCTGATGTCAGTCCAGTTCACAGTTGGGTTGGCATCTTAGAAACCGCTATGATAATAGACACTAATTGACACCATAGCTGGCAATATCACCTGAGAGGCCAAGGATTGAATGGCATAGAGATTGAATTACTTTTCAGCCTTTAGATTTCATGAGTTTGTTTGGTAAAGTTGCATTGCTGCATTTGTTGAACCTGTTTTGTGGTGAAGTAAAGGACTTTACAAACAGCTTGCTCTTAATTGTATTGGTGTAAATCCGGATTGACTTAATTAGTGTTACCCTACATTTACCTTGGTGTAAGTGAGAGCAAAAAGTTTGCCCTCAGTTTCTAATGCTTTCAATTTGGCAACTTAAATCAACACAGAATTATTGCAGTCCTGCTTACATAGTATAGCCGGTAAGGACTAGATTCTGCCACCTTACTCACGCTGAGAACTACCTTACTCAGCAAGTGGTTTCATTGAAGAAAATAGCAATACTCAGGGAATAAGATATTATTCAGTGAGATTAAGCATGGCAGTATCTGGCCCTAAGTGACTAATGATAAACTCATTAAATCATTAAGACTTGTCGTGTCATTTGTTACAGAAGCCCTTTTTTGTTGTTGTGTTATGCTTCCCTCAAAAGAGATGTGCATTTTGCTGAAGGAAATTAGACTTGTCATTTATTTTCATACCACCACAAGCACTCCATTTGGGAAAAAAAAATCACAATCTGGAGGTGAAAGGTTTTGGACACTGCATCATTTTTCTTTTTTTCTTTTTTCTTTTTTGCTTCCCTCCAAGTTTATTTAGAATTGCTAAAATGCTGAATATGTTTAATTTAATTTGATGGCATTTTTGTGGAAACAAATTTACATGCTAGATCGTTAATTCAGAGTTAGTCTGAGTATATAAGCAGTAATCTTTTCTGGAGTAACTTGAGTGAAATTCAGGCACAGTGTCTGGGGTTATGATGTTCTTCTAGGTCAATAGATAAATTTAGTTCAAATGAGATCTCAATTATAAAATGGCATTGGCTGTTCTGATTTTATTTTCCCCTTATTTTAACTGGTCCTTCCCTTAAACTGACCTATTAATACATTGTACATTCATTCTAGGTGATATGGATTAGAATATTCTATTGTTCAGTGAGTGTTTCTATGTTTATTGAATGTTCTCAATATTTTCTCTTGGTTATTAGGAGTTTTGTGGCTATTGTTCTGTAAAAGGGACACATGCAAATACAATACTTTTCATCAAAATGTCAGCACTTACCAATTTTTGCCACACAGTGATTTTTAGGATGTTCTTGTAGTTAAAACACTGGACTGGAACCCAGGAAATCTGGATTCATTTTCTAGGTCTACCACAGACTCCCTGTGAAACTTTGGGCCAATCATTTAATCTGCGTGCCTCTGTTTCCCATCTGTAAAATTAAAAGAATGCTTCCTTTCTCCCATCGTTGTTTATTTAGATATTCAGCTCCACAGGGCAGGACCTGTCTCAGACCAGGTGTTAGTACAATGCCTAGGGTACTGGGGCTCCAATGTTATATCTTCTAGACACTACCATAATATAAAGAGTAAATAAAGATGATAATAACAATAGCAAAAAACAGTTAAAATATCAGTTACTTCCTATTCTAAATATAGGGAAAGTTTGTGATCGCTCATAATATGTCTACCCTACAACTGGGGTTTGTGGTTTGCAGCATGTGTATACATAGCTGAGCCAGCTTTTATCCAGCTATCTCAGATATCAATAGCAGTGAAGCCATGGCAGCATGGGCAGTACAAGCCCTCGTGGGACCCTGGGTACTTACTCAAGCAAGCTAGCCTGCTCTGAAGTCCATGTTGCCATGGCTTCATTGCTGTCGGTATCTGTGCTACTTAGATTAAAGCTAAAAACATGGGTATGTCAAGACGTGCTGCAGTCAGTCCTCCAATCACTTCCCCCAGATTTCAACCCTCAATTACCACAGGGGAATGCTCTCTTTACAGGATCTGCACCAGCCATTAAGAAATGAATATTCTTCCCAAGGCTCTGCTAACATTATTACAACTGATGGTGCTCCAGCAAGGATGTATATTTAAAGGGGCTTTGCTAGTTTCAAGTAGAGCTAGTCAGGAATTTTCCAGCAAAACTGAGTTTAATTAACATAAGAACATAAGAATGGGCCTGCTGGGTCAGACCAAGGGTCCATCTAGCCCAGTATCCTGTCTTCCGACAGTGGCTAGTGCCAGGTGCCCTAGAGGGAATGAACAGAACAGGCAACCATCAAGTGATCCATCCCCATTGATGGACCTATCCTCTGTTAATTTATCTAGTTCTTTTTTGAACCCTGTTATGGTCTTGGCCTTCACAACATCCTCTGGCAAGGAGTTCCACAGGTTGACTGTGCATTGTGTGAAGAAACACTTCCTTTTATTTGTTTTAAACCTGATGCCTATTAATTTGATTTGGTGACTCCTAGTTCTTGTGTTATGAGAAGTAGTAAACAACACTTCCTTATCTACTTTCTCCACACCAGTTATGATTTTATAGACCTCAATCATATTTCCCCTTAGCCTTCTCTTTTCCAAGCTGAAAAGTCCCAGTCTTATTAATCTCTCCTCATACGGAAGCCATTCCATACCCCTAATAATTTGTGTTGCCCTTTTCTGAACCTTTTCCAATTCCAATATATCTTTTTTTGAGATGGGGTAACCACATCTGCACACAGTATTCTAGATGTGGGCACACCATGGATTTATATAGAGGCAAAATGATATTTTCTGTCCTATTATCTATCCCTTTCTTAATTATTCCCAGCATTCTGTTTGCTTTTTTTGACTGCTGCTGCACATTGAATAGACGTTTTTATCCACAATTATCCACAATGACTCCAAGATCTTTCTTGAGTGGTAATGGTTAATTTAGATCCTATCATTTAATATGTATAGTTGGGATTATGCTTTCCAATGTGTCTTACTTTGCGTTTATCGACATTAAATTTCATCTGCCATTTTGTTGCCAGTTTTGAGAGATCCTTTTGTAGCTCTTCACATTCTGCCTGGGTCTTAACTATCTTTAGTAATTTTGTATCATCTACGAATTTTGCCACCTCACTGTTTACCCCTTTTTCTAGATCATTTATGAATATGTTGACTAGGACTGGTCCCAGAACAGACCCCTGGAGGATACCACTATTTACCTCTCTCCATTCTGAAAACTGATCATTTATACCTACCCTTTGTTTTCTATCTTTTAAACAGTTACCAATCCATGAGAGCACCTCCCCTCTTATCCCGTAGCAGCTTACTTTGCGTAAGAGCCTTTGCTGAGGGACCTTGTCAAAGGCTTTCTGAAAATCTAAGTACTCTATATCCACTGGATCCCCTTGGTTCACATGCTTGTTGACCCTCTCAAAGAATTCTAGTAGATTGGTGGGCATGATTTCTCTTGGAAAATCCTGGTTCATTGAACCCAAAGAATGTGGCAGAAACATCTGAGGTTCAACAAATTTTTGTTGAATAACAGGGAATTTTCTGTTGGAAACCTGCCTGGCTCCTGGGGAACCTGGCTTTCCAGTGCCTCTGTCCCCAGGGCCCACATGGACTGCCCTGAGGTTGGGGATCCCAGGCTTCCAAGGTATGGGCTCAGGGGCAGCCCTGCCAATTGTACTGGCCAGTTTTGGCCAGCTCTGGCTTCAAGCCCAAGCTTGGGGTATGGAGATGGATGGAACCCAATGTTTGCCATATTTAAAGTATATTACAAAAAATTCCCATTGAGAAGAAAAAAAATCTCATTTCCTTGGGCATTAGGGAGGGCAGAGAGATGCATTCCTAACACAGGATTAAAATGTATTTGATCTTTAAATCAATTGTGTAAACCTTACCTTAGACCTTATTCCATCCCGTGTTTTGCTGCACATTGGGCTACCCACATTTGCCATCCTTGCCTGTCAACTGCCCTTGTCATAAACAAATAGTTAAGGGTTAATGCCTCTTTTACCTGTAAAGGGTTAAGAAGTTCACCTAGCCTAGCTGACACCTGACCAGAGGAACCAATGGGAGGACAAGATGGTTCAAAAGGAAGGAGGGAAATTCCCTTTGTCTGAGTCAGTTTCACTTTTGACCGGAGTGGGAAAGCTCCAGAATTCAGCCTCTTATCAAGTAGTGAGTATTAGTGAAGGGAATAAATAGGTTTATGTTTATTTTCTTTTGTAACTTGTCTTGTGCAATTAGGGAATAATCAAATTGGGTATTCATTTGTGTAACTAAGTTTTTGTCCAGGGGAACATCCTCTGTGTTTTGAATCTGTTGTCTGTGAGAGTAGTTGGTATTCTAATCTCTCCCAGAGGGTTTTCTTTTACCTTTCTTTTCTTTAATTAAAAGTCTTATTTTTAATAACCTGATTGATTTTTCCTTGTTTTTAGATCCAAGGGGGTTGGATCTGGATCCAGCAGGAGTTGGTGGGAGAAAGGAGGGGGGATGGTTAATTTCTCCTTGTTTTAAGATCCAAAGGGTTTGGATCGGTGTTCACCAGGGAATTGGTGAAGGAGTCTCTCAAGGCTATCCAAGGAAGGGAATCAGTACTTGGGAGTGGTGGCAGCCAGAGAGATCTAGGCTGTTAATTGAGCTTTGGGGTTCACATGCAGGTCCCCACATCTCTACCTTAAAGTTCAGAGTGGGAAAGGAACCTTGACAGCCCTTCTCTCCAAATCTTTTCATTTCATGTTGAGATGCTTGATGTCATTCAGAACTATTTGTTTTCATGTTATTTGCGGTCATCTTATCTTTCTTTTTGCATTTTCTGGCTTCTATTCAAGGGCAGTATTTGGTAAGTGTTCTTTTTCTATTCTCCGCACGTGTCCCAGCCACTGATGTCTTCTTTTGTAGATTATTTGTGAGAGGGTGCCTTGTCCAGTAATTTTTCTGACTTCTTCATTCGTCTTCCTATCTCTTATTCCCAATATTCTTCTCAGACGTTTGTGATGAAATGCATCCCGCTTTTGCATATCTTTCTTGGTAAGTTGCCATGTCTCACTGCTATATGTTGTGATGGCAATAACAATTGCTTTGTACATGTTCAGTTTTGTCTTGAGGGAGATGTTTTAGAGTTGCCAGATATTTTTGAGTCTTCCAAATGCAGCGTTTGCCTTCCCGATTCTTCTTCTTGTTTCTTCAGAAATAATACCATCTTGGCTGATGGTACTTCCAAGATACGTAAAATTGTCCACCTTCTCCAGTTTCTCTTCTTCAATTTTGATTTCTGTCCCGATAGTCCCCATTAACATGACTTTACTTTTCTTTGTATTGTATCTCAAACCTATCTTCTCCATTACTTGGTTTGTTCATTTTTGTAGTCCTTTGGCATCTTCACTGATAAGAGCGATGTCATCAGCAAAGTCTAGATCAAATACCTTGAATTGTTCCATTTTAGGCCATATGTATCACTGTCGCATTGTTTTAATCCACAGTAAATGACTAGAATAAACAAAAAAGGAGACAGGACGCACCCCTTCCTTACACCTATGTATGTATTCAGTGTCAGGTCTGATGACAGAAAGACACAAAACGGTTTTTACTGCTTTTTTAAAAAAAATTCCTGTTAGCCCTTCAGTGCCTGCAGTGCTAAATGGAGTGAGCTGGATTATATTCCAGCTCATGTGTCATCAACAGAACTGTTACTGTTGTTTGAAAGCATTGAGGTTGCATAGGTGCTTCTGCAGTCAGAGTTTGAAGAACAATGGGTTTGCACAGTTATAACTGATGGATAACTTGGCCTGCAAAGCCTTTGTGATATGCAGGAGGGAGAGAATCCAACTTGACTCTGAAATTCCAGATTGCAGAGCTGGCAGTTGCATGCCTCCCCCATCTATTTACTTGTAAACTGGGCACATTTGATATAGAGCTCACTGAGGAACAGATTCGTATACCTTTACTCTTACAGAGTAGTGTCTGACCCTGAGAGTAGTCAGATAGCACTTCTTCAGTGGGACTAAGGACTAAACATGGATTCTTGAGATGCCATTGTAGCAGTCATTTTTCCAACTTGACCCACATTTCATTTCTTTTTGGTTTGAAAGAACAAACTATTCTGGGCTGTATGCTCCCTTAAGACTTCTTTAGAAACATGAATGGTACCATATAGGCTCCATCTACACTTATGGTGGCATGTAGATTATGGATACTGTCTGCCCAGCTAGCACAGGTATAAATAGCAGCGTAGATAGTGAGACATGGCTTAGGTGAGTCGCATAGACTAGAGTGCTCTACCTGCTTGAACCCCGAGGGTGTATATATGAATCCTTGAACCCTACACAACTCTTGATGTGCCGAAGCAGGGTCTCCCATGTCTACACTACTATTTTCAGTGTAGTGTTGCACTGCCTGTTCACTGATGGAGCCGTTCCCTGCGGCAGTGAAAAGTTCTGGCATGGGGCAGGCAATGGGAAAAGGTTCTGGAAGCGGGGAGGAAACAGGGAGCTCCCTTCTTCTGGAGCCTTTCCTCGCTGCCGGAGCCTTTCACTGCCATATGTAGCTACACGTGGCGTGCCTGTGCTCTTACAAGCTGCTGTAAGTGTAGATGTAGCCATAGAAAATCCAGCGGCTGAACCTCCTCATATCAGATATAACCAAACAACTCTTTCCATCAAAATAAATACATTGTAAATACCTCACTTTCCCCAGATTTCAATCCTCGGATACCTCCACTTATCTCCAGAATATGCAGTAAAAATATATGTATTAGCTGGTTGGAAAATAGTAGGGCTATTGATTAATCACAGATAACTCATGTGATAAACTGAAAAAAATTAATCGCAATTAAAAAAATTAATCGCGATTAATTGCAGTTTTAATCACACTGTTGAATAAATTTAAATTGGTATTCTATTGTTTAATATTTTTGGATGTTTTTCTACATTTTCAAATCTATTGATTTCTATTACAACATAGAATACAAATGGTACACTGCTCACTTTATTATTTTTTTTACAAATATTTGCACTATAAAATGATAAACAAAAGAGAGAGTATTTTTCAGTTCACCTCATACAGGTACTGTAGTGCAATCTCTTTATTGTGAAAGTGCAACTTGATATAACACGAATTCGGATATAACACGGTAAAGCAGCGCTCCGGGGGGGCGGGGCTGCGCACTCCCGGAGGATCAAAGCAAGTTCGATATAACGTGGTTTCACCTGTAACGCAGTAAGATTTTTTTTTTTTGCTCCCGAGGACAGCATTATATCGGGGTAGAGGTGTATCGATTTTCTTTTTTGTTACATAACTGCACTCCAAAAAAACAAAAACAAAGGGCAAAACTTTAGAGCCTACAAGTCCACTCAGCCCTATTTCTTGTTCAGCCAATCGATAAGACAAACAAGTTTGTTTACATTTATTGGAGATAATGCTGCCTGCTTCTCATTTACAATGTCACCAGAAAGTGAGAACAGGCGTTCACATTGGACTTTTGTAGCAGGCATTGCAAGGCATTTACATGCCAGATATGCTAAACATTCATAAGCCCCTTCATGCTTTGGCCACCATTCCAGAGGACATGCTTCCATGCTGATGACGCTCGTTAATAAAATAATGTGTTTGTTAAATTTGTGACTGAACTCCATGGGGGAGAATTGTATGTCTCCGGCTGTTTTACCTGCCTTCTGCCATATATTTCATGTTATAGCGGTCTCGGATGATGACTCAGCACATGTTGTTTGTTTCAAAAACACTTTCACTGCAGATTTCACAAAATGCAAAGAAGGTAGCAATGTGAGATTTCTAAAAATGCTACAGCATTCAACCAAAGATTTAAGAATCTGAAGTGCTTTCCAAAATTTGAGAACAAGATGTGAAACATGCTTTCAGAAGTCTTAAGAGCAACACTCCAATGCGGAAACTATAGAACCCAAACCACCAAAAAGGAAAATCAACCTATGCTGGTGACCTATGACTCAGAGGATGAACATGGATCGGTCTGCACTGCTTTGGATTGTTAGCGAGCAGAACCTGTTGTCAGCTTGGACGCATGTCCTCTGGAATGGTGGTTAAAGCATGAATGGACATATGAATCTTTTGTGCATCTGGCATGTAAATATCTTGCGAAGCCGACTACAACAGTGCCATGTTAATTGTTCTCTCTTTCAGGTGACATTGTGAACAAGAAGCAGGCAGCATTATCTCCTGCAAATATAAACAAACTTGTTTGAGTGATTGGGTGAACAAGAAATAGGACTGAGTGGTCTTGTAGGCTCTAAAGTTTTACATTGTTTTATTTTTGAGTGCAATTTTTTTGTACATAATTCTACATTTGTAAGTTCAACTTTCTTGATAAGGAGATTGCACTACAGTACTTATATTAGGTGAATTAAAATACTATTTCTTTTGTTTTTTACAGTGCAAATATTTGTATTTGAAATAAATATAAAGTGAACACTGTACATTTTGTATTCTGGGTTGTAATTGAAATCAATATATTTGAAAATGTAGAAAACATCCACAAATATTTAAATAAAAGGCATTTTATTATTGTTTAACAGTGCGATTAATCACAATACATTTTTTATCATGTGATTAATTTTTTAATCTCTTGATAGCCCTAGAAAATAGCATTTTTTAAAAAACCCTCACAAATTGTCGTTAAAATTTTTTGTTGAAATTTCAGTAATTCAGACATTCAAGAAATGTCTTCTGCCATCCTTTAACTATGGCCTTTGTGACATGTCATGAAAGTCAGCAGGTTTGATTTCTTCAGAAGGAGGAGGAGAATCGGTTCCAAAGTTGAGGAGCCTGGCAAAATTTACAATGTGTACATAAGGGAAAACCAAAGAAAACAGTTGTATGGGAAAGAAAGTGTTTTCTAATTACTAAGGAGTTATTACCATCAAAAGGAAGTAAATACAATATAATTTAGGGCAGGTCTTCACTATGGGGGGGAGGTCGATTTAAGATATGCAAATTCAGCTACGCGAATAGTGTAGCTGAATTCGACGTATCGGAGCTGATTTACCCCGCTGTGAGGACGGCGGCAAAATCGACCTCCGCGGCTCCCCGTCGACGGCGCTTACTCCCACCTCCGCTGGTGGAGTAAGAGCGTCGATTCGGGGATCGATTGTTGCGTTCCGACGAGACGCGATAATTCGATCCCCGAGAGATCGATTTCTACCTGCTGATTCAGGCGGGTAGTGTAGACCTAGCTTAAGACTGCTTAGAAATGGAGGTCCGGATGTCTGCATTTTTAAAAACATTTTCAATTTTCATTTTAGGTAACCCTGTTGTGTAGTATACAGCAACAACAAAATGCTCTGTGTAACTCTGCACAGTATCTGTTGCAGGTAGAATTAGAAAACCACCCTCTCTTCCTTAGGTCAAACTTAATCCTTTGATTAAGTACTTGCTGAACATGAGCCATTATTATGTTGTGCGTACTCAGACAAAGCTCCTGTTGACATCACTATGAGCTTTAGTTGAATAAGGAATGAATAAGGAGTGCTGAATAGGCCCAAAGGATAGAAGTCAATTAAAAATCTGCTGAGTTTCCACAACTGGACACATTTCCTGCTACACAAAATAAATAAAATCTATTGCTGCTTTTTTTTCTTCCTCTATATAATGTTTTCATTGTAATGGATACAGTTTCATTACATTGTGGCTCTGGAGATAACATTAATGTTATATGGTATCACTTAAACCTTCTGCATGGCAGTGATGTATGACTATTTTTGGCTGATGTCCATTGGCTTGACTTCTGGATCAATTTTTAATGATTATCTTTCTGTTTGTCGTCTTCTCTTCACAAAAGCATTCCATACTAGATGTTAATATTTTCTGTAGCCAGCATACAGTTTATTCCATAATAAATCACACCCCAGATTCTCCTCTACCTCAAAATGTATTTATGAAAGCACACTGAAAATAAACGTTATATTTAAAAAATTCCTCATTACTGATAAGTTGCCTTAGGAGAACTTCTATGGTTTTAAAAATCCCATTTACCTTGCAACATATATGGTCTTGGATCCTGCAAAAACTTAACTTTACCCACCATGAGTAGACAATGAAGTTACTCATAGTGATTAATGTTAAGCATATTTGCAAGTCTTTGTAGAATGAGGGCCTAAATCCATTGTATACTTTTATGCACTGCTTTCATCTTGTCTTCTTTGTTTCACTTTCTGTACATATTTTCACATTCTCATTTCAAAGAACAAATCAAGTGTTGTTTTGGTTCATAACACCGTGGGGGATGTTTAAATTAAAAATCACTCTTTTCACTGAGACTTTTAAAAAGGTGTCTCAAACATTTGGGTTTTGTAAACCTTCCTTTTTTTTTTTTAATTAAAGTCAACCTACACTTTAGTTCCAAACTATTTGACAGTGCCAATTTGAAGATGCAGTTCTATTCTTCATAGCTGAAATTCACTCCTGTGGGATAAAACTAAACTTGAAAGCTTATGTCTCTCACCAGAAGTTGGTCTAATAAAAGATATTACCTCACCCACCTCGTCTTTCGAATATCCTGTGACCAACACAGATACAACAACATTGTATATTTTCACGCTTGTGGTCATCTTAATCACTGGATAATGTCAAACCTGTCTTTTATAAATGGATCACAAGCTACAGCTTGCCATTATTCAGTCAGCCTTATGCAGTTGTAAGTAATCAGCCTTTATTACAATGAGACTTCCATCTGCTTGATGTTGAGCATGAAACTTTTGTAGGAGTCAGATTTTTCTAAATATCAGCAATCTAATGGGGCAGTAGAAGGGGAGAGCTCTGGCTTACTACTATGAATTCTTTCCTAAGCGTCTGGCTGGTGGGTCTTGCCACCATGCTCAGGGTCTAACTGATCACCCTATTTGGAGTTGGGAAGGAATTTCCCCCCCCTGTCAGATCAGCAGAGACCCTTGCGTTTTTACGCCTTCCTATGTGACATGCGGCACTGAGCACCTGCTGGTTTGAACTAGAATAAATGGTGGATTTTCTGTAACTTGAAGTATTTAAATCATAATGTGAGGATATCAGTAACTCAGCCAGAGGTTAGGGTTTTATTACAGGAGTGGTGAGTGGGTGAAGTTCTGTGGCTTGCAGTGTACAGGTCAGACTAGACGATCACAATGGTCTCTTGTGGTTTTAAAATGTATGAATGACACATTGGAAAAGCGAAGCAAGTGCAGTCGCTAATTGGAAAATAGGTTTGGAAAGGAAAACATTAAACAAATTAATGGTACCTTGTGAGTAAGAAATAAATTATGCAGGCTCAGAAACTTGTAGGAAAATGGTAACATTTGTGCCTGTGCTTGCCTGTAGATGGATTTTTTGTGTGATCAAAAATAGCTTTTGTGTTTACAAGTGAATCGGTTTAAATTTCATATTGCAACTGCCAAGCCCTAGAACAGTTTAACTGAAATTATTTGCTGTCCCCTGGAGTTACTTCAGTTATTTTGGTGTAATATCATGCTGAGATTTATATGAAAATGAATTTTAATTTCTAATAAGGTAACCATATGTTTTGGAGTTGTTGTAATAAAGTGTCATAAATAATTATTGTTCCAAAGAAATTCAACCTTGCAGCCATACGTTGTTATGCTTAACAGTGAACATTTGAAACAGATTACAGCCATTGCCATAGATTAAAAAACCCCATCAGAATTGCAATAAAAAGCTTCTGCTGAAGTTGTGCAATTTTTTCCCTCCCTCAGTCAAAAAAACCATCCTATGCTTTAGAATTACATGCATCATCAGAGGTGATCGGATGTCTATAAAGATGTACCCTTACTTTCTGCATTTTATTAATTGCCAAGAAGAAGCTGATCATTTTTTTGCATAGGATAAATCAATTTGATGATCCAGTGCCCATTGAAGTCCTTCAATAGCCCTAGGAGAACTATTTTTTGAACACCTGTTATATTATGAAAGGGAGTATGCTCTAGAGCAGTGGTTCTCAACCTTTCTAGCCTACTGTACCCCTTTCAGGAGAATGAAGCCTGAGCTCCACTGCCCAGGCTGAGCCCTCCCCCCAGGGGCTCATGACCCCCAGGTTTAGAAACATTGATCTGGATGAGTTGATATGCCCCCAGGTGTATGTGTAGCCCTGGTTGAGAACCATTGGTATAGAGCAAAGTTTCCCAGTCTCTAAAAGCTAATTGACCCTCTTCCATACTTAGGTCATTTATACATTATATGGACTATAGTGGCATAGCTATTGCACCGTAGCTATGCCGGCATAACCCAGTAGTGTATAGACAGCCCACAGTCATGGAAGTGTTTTTTTCTGTTGTAGGAACACCACTTCCTCAAGTGGTGGTAGCGAGGTTAATGAAAGCATTCTTCCATTGATCTATATGCATCTACACCAGAGATTAGATAGACATAATTGTGTTGCTCAGGGGTGTGGACTTTTTACACACCTGAGTGCTGTAGCTATGTTGACCTATGTTTTAAGTATAGTCCAGGCCTAAGAAAAGTTTCATAGTCCCTTCCTCTTAGACTATTAACTCAAGCTCTTTGTATGGTACTTAGCTTAGTGAGGCCTGAATTCTGACTGGGACCTTGGGCCACTACCATAGTATCAATATTACATAATGTTGATCTAATTGCACCAACATCATTAATTATGAAGGCGTGAAAAGTGAACTTTATTTATAAAGGAGGGTTAAAGAGGATATAAAGCAGAAAAAGGGGGTTAAATTACTGGTTCTCTCTCTCCCTCCCCTCTCTACTGTAAGTAAGCTAGGTAGCCTGTTGAATTATTTACTTAGATTTCTAAAACAAAACGACACTCATCCAAAGCTCTATCCATACAGCATTATACAATCCACCCATAATTAAATAATATATAAACAAGCAAATTCTCCCTTTCATTTCAGACCCTACCCTCCAAAGTGCATAGTCTGTTCTTTAGGACTTTGAGTAGTGCCTAGGTAAATTTCACCCTGTATTTATGAACATGAATGGTAATTGTGAACAGACATCCTGCTGTATTACTGTCATCCTGCAACCACCTTGCTATGGAATTTGCAATGTGTGTTCAGATTTACCCTGGTTAATTTTAAGCTCCTTCTGTAATTTTGATGGCCCATTGTAAGAAAGCCCGGGAGGCAGATTTGAACTAGAGTGGCCCTTCCTCTTGTCCCATAAGAACATAACATAAGAACGGCCATACCGGGTCAGACCAAAGGTCCATCTAGCCCAATATCCTGTGTACCGATAGTGGCCAATGCCAGGTGCCCCAGAGGGAGTGGACCTAACAGGCAATGATCAAGTGATCTGTCTCCTGCCATCCATCTCCATCCTCTGACAAACAGAGGCTAGGGACATCTATGGATGTCACTGGGAGGGATAGTTCAGTGGTTTGCGCATTGGCATGCTAAACCCAGGGTTATGAGTTCAATCCTTGAGGGGGCCACTTAGAGATTTGGGGGAAAATCAGTACTTGGTCCTGCTAGTGAAGGCAAGAGGCTGGACTCGATGACCTTTCAAGGTCTCTCCCAGTTCTAGGAGATAGGATATCTCCATTAATTTTTTATTTTATCTTCTTTTTCAGAAACAGCTAGCACAAAGGAACCTGTAATTTATACATTCGCTCTGTATTCTCACATGACTGTGTGGATTATTTATTGGGTACATTGGCTCTTCTTATAAATGA
The DNA here is from genome assembly GCF_011386835.1 of Chrysemys picta bellii. Classification (NCBI taxonomy): domain Eukaryota; kingdom Metazoa; phylum Chordata; order Testudines; family Emydidae; genus Chrysemys; species Chrysemys picta. Next base: position 70,519,175 of record NC_088794.1, on the reverse strand, counting down.
GCCAGGGAAATACAACAGGCTGTTCTCCTAAAGAGAATTAATCCACAGGCTGATTCACCAGAGAGTTTTGAATGTCATTTGGTGGTTTAGTTCTGATACATCTCCCTTTCCCATTACATCTTGCTTGTGTTAAACCTCCTATTATTTCTCCTCTGTGGTAACTTTGGGAGTTTGCTATAATCAAGATCTTCTTTCACACTCCTAGCTGTTTTGTTAATCAGATTCCTCTTGTGCTGCCCTTTAACCTACTTTCTGTGCAATCAGTCCTATTATTACAAAAAATAATCTTCTTTCTCTAGGCTTATCAGGTTTTGGACAAAAACACAGCAAAATCTTATGGGCTATTGAATAGTAGCAGCCCCTAATTTAAAAGCACAAGGCTGGTCAATCATGCTGACCAATGGGAGAAAAATAGCAGTATTGTGTCTTCCTGAAACCAGTGGGTATGTACTTGGCACAGCTAAGCCATACCTCTGCTGTTGCTGCCCATGCTACAATGGCTATGCTGCTATTTTTGTTTGTACTGGGTCAATAAGGGCTAACTTGAGTATTTGTAGGTGAGAAGAGTAATCAGACCACTAGCTTGTAGTGTAGAGAAGGAGGGCAAACACCCATACTGTTGTCCACCAGACAACATAAGGAACACCCTAGTATTTTATGCCATTTCCCATGTTAATCCCACAGACCAGTTTAGAACATAAGCTTGTTTAAAATCTTATTGGACAAGTGGTCAAACGAATTATTGGTGAAATTCACCTTTGTGAATTGTGCATAGGGATATAGCAAGGCTAATAACCACTATGGTAAACTCACAGCATAGGCTAAAGAGGAACTAAACTGGTGTATGTCGCGCTGTCCGTTTGCACAGCGCCGGCTCCAGGGTTTTGGCCGCCCTAAGCAGCCAAAACCAAACCAAAACAAAAAAAGCCGGGATCGCGATCTAAAAAAAGCCGCGATCGCGATCTGCTGCGGCAATTCGGCGGGAGGTCCTTCACTCCCAGGCGGAGTGAGGGACTGTCCGCCGAATTGCCACCGAATACCTGGACCTGCCGCCCCTCTCTGGAGCGGCCGCCCCAAGCACCTGCTTGAGAAGCTGGTGCCTGGAGCCGGCCCTGCGTTTGCATGGATATACACTCCATGCGAGTATTTCTGGGAGCAATATCTACAGGAAAATCCAGGCAATCTCAGTGGCACTAAGTACAAAGAACATACATTTTGAGAACTCTAGTTTTAAAACAACTTTAAGAAATGAGAATGTCAGTCAGCACATGATAAAGTTACTTCAGCCGTCCCTTTCTTTCATTAGAGTATCAAAGTTTTAGCTGCTAGTTTACCACCTGTTTTGTAAAGGACATTATTACTCCAGAGAGCATAGCTAATTATATTTCACTGCTTGAAAGGTCATTTCTTATAAATGCTAGTGTTTTGTGACTGTTTTATGCTATGTATCTTCTTGTCAATTTAGAGAGACACAAAAACAAGTGAAATCCGTGGACCCAGTGGTTTTTATTAGATGGTGGCAGAATTCTAACATTATCCGTGGCATGACTGCACACGTGCTTAATAGACTTAATGAAATTAAATTTTGTTCTTTAGAAGACGAAACATGAAATGAAAATTTTCATTTGTAATTGAAATTTTAGTTTTGTTTTATTGTTTGAAATCAATAGTAAATAAAATTTTGGTACCATATTATGCACTATAGTTACTGACATGCCATGAAATAGTGTAAACATTAAATATAAAAATAAACAAAACAAAATAAATTTCAAAACTACAATTTGGTTTTGAAGTGAGTTTTTTCCAAAATGAAATTATTGAAAACTATTATTTTCCCTTTTGAAATGTTTGTTCTTTGGGACTTTTTGTGAAATCAATACACATTTTCAATAAATGTATGTTTCATCATTACGGCATTTTTGCAACAGAAAACTGTTTTGATGAAAACTTTCTAACCAGTCAATTCTTTGGAATGAGTTTACTACATAGATATTCATAATACCTTCTGGGATGCTGGCATTTTGGTTTAGGGTCCTTGTCTTTACAAATGCATCATTTTTAATCCAGCTCCTTCATGATAAAGGCAGTTTTGCTTTTCTGCATTTACCAATACTTCTTTTTTCTCCAGCCCTGAGGTTAAAAACTTTCCAATGTCTCATTAAATCACAGCGTTATCTCACTTTTAACATTGATTATGCGCCTTCAGTTGAATCATCATAATTCAAGTAACTTTTGTTTGCAGAACAACATTTAATGGTTATAGATGTTTCATAGATACTGTACTGAAACTATACAAAAAGGATTTCTGTAGATGCCACTTTTGCATATGTATGTTAGTTTACATCAGGGGTTCTCAAACTGGGGGTCGGGATCCTTCAGGGGGTCATGAGGTTATTACATGGGGGATTGCAAGCTGTCAGCCTCCACCCCAAACCACGCTTTGCCTCCAGCGTTTATAATGGTGTTAAATATATTAAAAAGTATTTTTAATTTATAAGGGGAGTTGCACTCGGAAGCTTCCTATGTGAAAGGGGTCACCAATACAAAAGTTTGAGAACCACTGGTTTACATTATGTTGTAAGTGTCTTACAAGAGAGTAACAACATCAAGCTTGAATTCGCATCTTCCCGGCATTGTAGAAATCATTAGTCATTAGATTAATTCATATGCATAGGCAGAGTGCATGTTCTATCAGTAGCTAAGGAAAAAAAAAGGTTTACATGGCCACCTATCAACATGAAGGCAGAAATCTAGGTAGTGGATTTACACCTGGCAATGGACCATTGATGTGGAACATGAATCTTCTTCTATTCAGAGACTGGCCTATTAACGTATAGAAGTTACACGATGTCCTATTCTGAAAAATATTCGTAGTCTCCAAACAGTCCCAGAAGTTTCATTCCCCACAAAACATATATAGTGGGCCAGATTTTTGCCCTCAATTACACTGTATTTGCATCACTGTAATTGAGGACAGAAGCTGGTGCAGTAAATATAATCTTGCATCTTTTTCCTTATTATGTGAATGCATTTTGTTTTCAGTAGATGAAAAACAAAAATGGTTCTAGAAATCTAGATTCTTTAAACCTATGACAAATATTGATTCATAGTAACACATTTTCCCTGCAAGACATAATATGTGACACATTTGATAAGATTCTGGGTACTCAAAGCTAGTGTGCATGTAACAGGCATAGTGTATAAAACTGCAGAAATTATTGGAATGAAAATTATTGGTAGCCTAAGGCTGCACTTTGCAGTAACATCTGCATTCTCCTTTTGGAATTTAACATGCATATTTTACACCCTTTCTTGGTCTCGCTCTTTGAAACAGTATATATTTTATGCTGGAGTAACTCAGACTTGAATTTCATTTTGTTTGTATGGGGCATGTCTGCATTAAATTCAAACCACCATAATGCACTCATTTAAAGAGACATTGAGCCTGAATCGTATGATATAAACAAGGAGTAATGCCATAGATATCAGTGGAGTTACACAGGTGTACAACAATCACTAGATATATATGCCATTCTCTCTCTCTCAAGTAAAAAAAATTCATAACATAGATTTTGCAAGAGATTAATGTTTTAGTTTAAAAAAAAAACAATTTTTTCCTTTTCCAGTCATATATTAATTGCCTAATTCTTTAGTTATTTAATATTTTTCTCAACATTTTAATTAAAAGTTTTAAACAAAAAATGAAAAACATTTTGTTTTAAACGAAAGCATTCCATTGCAATGTTGTGAGCTGAAGTATCAAAGCATTGTGAGAGACATTGAAATTGACTATAAATAAAAGTGAAACTTGCCAGTTTAATTTAAGTGTTCAAGTAGGGAAGGAAAGCACTGAACTGGGTCTTTGGATATCTGGGTAGTGTTCCTGGTTCTGCTAGACTTCCTGTGGGACCCTGAGCAAGTCATGTATTAAGATCTCTCTCTAGCTTAGTTTCCCATCTGCAAAATGGGCATATTAAAAATATCCTTCCCTGCCGCACTGGGGTGTTGTGAAACTAAATTTATTATTGTGCTCAGATTCTTAAGGTGATGGCCACCACAGAGAGCCTAGAAATAAATCAGCTGAATGAAGTGCAGAAAAGTAAAACAAACAGCAAACATAGTAAGACATAAATTCCCCCCCGCCCACATTTACTAATCTGAACTAGTTGTTAGTAACACAAAGGCAAGGGACTTGCATTTGTATATATAGAAAACTGTATTGAATTTTATATGGATAATCCCTCTTTAAATGGAAAAAAAAATCAAGTTTTGTTAGTTTCTTGTCCGAGGGATCTATTGAAAGGCTCTGTGTAGGCTAAACCTTGCCCCAGAGCCAGATTTATAAAGGTATCTAGGAACCTAAGGATGCCAATAGATGGAAGATAGTGCCCAACTCCCAGACATCTATTGGCATCCATAAGTGCCTGAAACAAGAGTTCCCTGCACAGATCCTTTCAGTAGCACTTTTGAAAATCCCACTAACTGTTTCTGTGAATCTTTAGGTTCCTAAATATCTTTAAAAATGGGGTGCCATCCAATGCCTGAACCATGTGTAGGGAAGAAAGAATCAGGTAAGAGTCAAGGCTTGCACAGCTGTAATTAGCAGAAGCAGGACAATTGAAAACCATATTTTTAACAGTGAAGGAGATTAAAAATTGGAACAATCTGCCAAGGAAAATAGTGATTTCTCTTCAGGTCAAGACTAAGAAATGCTTTAGTCAAACAATAATACAGGCATAACTGGGTGAAATTAATGGCTTGTGATATACAGGAGGTCAGACTAGATGAGCTAATGGGTCTCTCTGGCTTTAAACTCTCTGAATCTATAAGTAAGCATGTCCAGTACTTAGGAAGATACAAATTTATCTGTATTTTTATCAGTGTACCTTTTTTTTATAGAGTCAGCAAGTCCACTGAAAACATTTTTTATTAATGTGTCCACTAAGCTACAATTCTACCCCGCAATAGCTCATTAGTTGCCACACTCCCCTTCTATCTAAAGTATCGTTTTCAGGTAGCATTGTGTTTAATGTGCTACCTTTTTACTTTATTTTTCTAACCTCTTTTTGTCTCCTACTTTGACCTACTATTTCTTTTGTAATTTTCCCTTTTATTTCAACCTGAGAAATTTCTTTCATTCTCACCATTTATTAACTTGGTTGATGATTATCGTGGTGCTATGCCTTGATATTGTGGTCAAATTCAGAATGGTTTAATTACATCTTGCCAACCTAAAATTCTCTCTAATGTTACTGTTGGATATAGTACTATTTCTACTTCCAGTCGTAAACTTTTCTGCAGTGTGGCTGTGCATTTTATGGCTGCAACTTGTAACCATAGAGGTAGCTGCATTTCAGTAGTGGTAAGTGAATTTATCTTTGTATTTAGTTTTTAAAAAGTGCTGGGAGATTGTTTGAATGAAATCAGCTATATTAAATGAAAGCCAGGTTCTTAATGTCATTACTATTTATTCTCATTGAGCTGGTTTTGCTTTTCTTGCTTTAATATACCACACTCCTTTTATGGAGAGGAAAAAAAACAAACCTTTTTTTGGCTAATTTTCCGTAATATCTTCATGTTGGTTGTTTTGTTTCCTTCATTCTGATGTCATTTCTTCCCTGCAAGTTTTTAAACAGAGATTGTAACTGAATGCATTGGTTGTATTTCTTGCTGAAATCGTGATGTAAAATACATGCAATAGCATCTTCAGATGTAAATGTGAAGTGTCATCTCAGATTCTGAGCTTTGTAGGTTCTTATACCAAACTCATCACTGTAGTATTAGAGTGCCTTCCAGTAGTGTATTAAGCAATGGGACTAACATCTGTCACCAAGTTGTTTGTCCTTTCACCCTTTCCCTGAGGGAAAAGCATGTGTCTTGTTTTGATAGGGTTTTACGTTTTTGAAATAAAAAAAAAAATAGGTTGCTATGTGTTTGTTAGAGAAGGTGAAATCAAAGATACGATCCTTGTGCTTGGAATGTAATGTGTTGAGGTTTGGGATGGTTCTTTAGTTCATGGGGAAGTTCATTCACCATCTCAGACCAGCTCCTCAGAAAGCTCTGTCTCCTGCACAGATGAGCTTTGCCTTCATTGTAGAGAGTTCTGTTGTGCCAATTGAGTGCAGTTACCAACCCAGTTTTCCTCCCAGCTCTTTAGCTGGGCTTTTTAGATATCTTGGTTCCAGACTATGGAGCTCCTTGAAGAAAAGGACCGAGGCCTTAAACTTAATTTGAAATTGTATGTGAAGCCAGTGTAGGGAGTGGAGAACAAGTTTGATGTGCTTGCGGTAATCTGTGTTGCTGAGGAGACAAACTGCAGCATTTAATACTAGTGGGAGTCTTGTAGGTGCTGAAGGCTTAATTCCCAGGTTTATTGCATTGCTTTATTTCAACCAAGAGTCCATCAGCGAGCCACACCCCCTGGTAGAAATTTAGATTTTATTGGTGGAATTTGAGGCACATAGGGACTTTGTGCCTATAGTGTTAAGCAGCTGCTGAGCAGGGGGTTTTGTGAATGCCAGTGGTGCTTATGTTGGATTTATGTATCCAGTTACATGTCTAAGAGACTGATCTTGCATTGAAGGCAGTGGAAGCAAAGAGTGTCTGGTGCTTTGCTGGATTGGTCTGTGAGGACCTGATCCAAACCTCATTGAAGGCAATAGGATCCTTTCCATTGGCTTCAATAGACTTTGGATCAGGCCTTAAGGGCATAATCTTGAGAAAGTGAGGACAAGCCAAGTAAAAGAGCTGTGTTTGTATAACTGTCATGGAGCTAGGGCACTGAATACTAATACTCAAATTGAAAGCTAGTCACAGGCTCATTTAGCGTAGCACATGTAACTTCCACAAGTTATGGGGAAGTATTGGGCACAGATTGCTGCTTCCTTCATTTGCCGACTTGACTGAACAATGCTGATCCATGCAGGCCACCACAACCCTGGCTTGCCTACATTTAACCTAATCCTGTGTGTTGCAGAGACCAACCTCTGAGGTCTCCTTGGCAGCAGAGTCCTTCTGCCTGGGTTCTAAATAGCTTCACCCACCTTAATTTCCTGGAGTAATGTAATACCGTACAGTGCCCGATTCTGCTATTCCATAAACTATGGTAAATCCTGAATATTTCACTGATATATAGGTCTGATTCTCCATTGCCCTGCCCCTTGTGTGGTCATTAACACTTGTACAAAGTGGCTGTAAATCATTACCGTTCTGATATGGCAGCATTTTACACATGCTTTGTATAGATGTACGTGAATAAACAAAGTGGCAGGCAGTGGAGAATCAGGCCCAGTATAAAACCAGTGTGAGAGGAGAGAATCAGGTCCGTGGCTTTTAACTCTTCTTCATCCAAGTGACAAACCTTAGGGCTGACATGGAGCAGAAAGGCACCGGCCTTAGATATGCAAAATTGATGTGTACAGACTGTTTTTCAGCAGAATGCACGCAGCTTTATGAAGGAACCTGCACTGGTGATAAACACTCTCCTCCATTTGGTTTGGGGACTGATGAGATATGAACCTTTGAAGGTCAAGCTTTCTACTCTGTTCTGCAGCTGGCTTTAACCCGTTACCCTTAGGTGACTTTATTTGCTTCTTGGCTTTTCAGTCCTGCTAGCTGAATCAATGCTATTGTGAAAAGGTCAGCAACGTTTTGAAGTGCCTTCAGTTTGTAATGGAATGCAAGGCACAGTTTCCAGTCTTTCTTTCCCACAGGAATCAATGCACTGCTACTATGTGTGTGGTTTTCCTATAATGATTTTTCTGTACAGGTGTTAATATCAAATTTGAGTAAAACATGAACACATCTCCCTTTTTAGTAGGCCATTTCTTGCTTGACTACAAAATGGGCACAACATCCGAGCATACCTTTTTAGTAATTAGCCCCTTGCTGTCTTTGTGTTTTCTGTCAGTGATATGCTGCATAAAAAGTGACGGAACATTGGTTTGTGTGAAGAAAATGTACAGCTTTTGTATGTACAGGGAGCTACATACTTTGCGTGGGTTGGTTGGAGTGTTTTGCTTGTGTGTTGCAACTACAGTGATAAAGCAGTAGTTCACCTTGATCTGTGTGTTTGTGTTTGTTTGTATGGAGGGATAAAAGGTTCTATCAGTTGTTTTTTAGTATTGGTATTATTGGATATTCCTTAATGGGCAGCAGGCAACAAATGTTGAAGTAGAATGAACCCTCCTCTCACAGTAAGCATTTGGGTACAAATGAATGTCAGTGCAAGGTGAGTGGAATTGCTTTTTCTCTATTGAACAAAAAAAAAATGTAATGCTCGGTTGTATCGGTTTTGAAATTCACAGCATCTTGTAATGAACTAACTTGGAAATGAAAAAAGAAAGCTATATCTCGCCCTACATAGGAATCTAATCAATATAAATTCTCACGAACTGTATCTGACATAGTGTGTCATACCCCTTGATTTCAATTTTTTTTTATCATTATTCTCTTTGTTGAGGAATTTTAATTGTTTTCCCCAGCAATGTCTCCTACATTTTAATTTAATTATAAAATAACTTATCTGGGACTTTATCTGTTTTATAAATGCAAATGAGGAAATTTCAGTCCATTGTCTCCATACCTCTCCATAGGACTGATTATTGTTCCCATTGGGAGTAGAAGTATTGCCACTGAGTTCAGTAAGTTTTGGATTGGGACTCTTTTGCCCTTAGGTGGAAGTATAGGTGTTGAAGTCTGGACCATGTTCCTGATTCCCATGTGGTGGTGTATTTTTGTTGCTTGACCACTGCATGAGCTGTCTGTCATAGAGTGACCAACCCCTTTAAGGAGAGACTGGCCCAGCTCCTCCTGTGACTGATCAGTTGCCTCCCCACTGAGGCTGTCGAGAACCTGAAGAGCACTACGTCCTTATAAAAGATAGCAAGAGCTCAGTTGAGCTAGAAAACTGAAGGGAATTAAAAAGGCTCCTGTGAGTGTTCCTTGGTCCCTGAGAGAAGGGAAAAGCCTCTGGGAATTGTAACCCACGAGGGGTGGAGAACTTTAGCCTCAGTTTTTGTTTAACCATTACGTTGTTCCTTGAGGCAAGGTACTGAAACAGATTCTAGTGGGGGCATTGATCCTTCCTGAGCTGGAGAGCTAGCCCACCGGCATAACACCATCATTCTAATTGGAATACACAGGCATCATTAATAGGCTTTTTTTTTCTGTTAATTTGGATTAGATTAAAATGAAAATTTAGGCCCATTTGTTTGGCCATGACATATGGTTCATTCTGGGGAATGAAAATTCCCCACACTGGCTTCACATTACAGAACTCCTCAACCCTTCTTTTATAAAGCCTCCTAGATTTGCTGATTGCTTAGCATTACCAGTGGTTTTAGATGGAAGTGTTTTGCATTATGTTGTGCCTGATCCTATATTCCCTGGGCATCTAAAATTCTGCTTGATTTAGTGGGAGTTGTGGGTGAGGAAGGAATAGAGAAGATCAGAACCATTGCTTATGTTATATTGAAGGGTAGTATTAGATGTTCCTGCACGCCTCATGAAAATGAAGCTCCCTCTCATGTGGATATCCTAGTGAGAGAAATTATAGGTTTTTTTTAATTTACCATAAATAAATTCAGAATTTATAGTGGTGCACAATTCAGTAGAACTCGCTACCTTTTATTGGTTTCAGCAGTCTATCTATAGAGGGCTTGTAGAATCCAAAAAATGCTGGCGTTAATGCTGGGAATCAAACTCATGCGTAATGTCGTTACATTCCCAGTATTCCAAATTTTCTAACATTAACAAAATTTGCTTGCTAGATTCCTTGTTCATGAGTTTGGTTTGATTGTAGTGATCAATGCATTTTTCTCTCTGAAAAAGCATTTATGAATTCAGTTATTATTTTGGTAATATAGATAATCTGAAAGTGTTTTGCTGTGTTGGGGGAAAAAAAGAAAAATATCTAATAACTAGCATGAGAGCTGGCAGTGCCATAAATATAAACATCGCAGTAGGAGATATTTTGGCCAGTAGACAGAAAGGCTATCATCTGTTAAACCATTTGGAGCTACAGGGGACAAACTGTGTTAATGTTGTTAAAGCCACAGCAGTGTCAGATGATAGTGTTTGATATTCTTGATTCGGAGTACATTTAAACCTTAGGGGAATTTTGTTTTACTGTGTGTCAGTTGTCTCATCACAGATGGTTTTTGTGAGGCGGGGCATAGTAGAATACGATTGCACGGTATTAAAAATGAGTTAGTTCTTGAAAAGTGGAGAACACATATTGCCCTTGCAGTCATTTAACCACCACCCAGTCAGCGTAGATGAGAAAAATCATTCAAAAACTCTTCTGAGGCAGGATTAAACAGACATGTAATTGAGTCAGTTAATTGCAGGAGTAGTCTATCGTGATGTGCATATACATATGCATAATGTACACAATATAGTGACGTAATTCAGATTTTGATCTTGAATAATGTGTTTGCTTTGTGGTGTTAAAATTTTTTTTTTTGAATTGGGTCTTACTGAGATGCCATTGTAGCTCAACAGTCTCTGATTACTACTTTCTTGTTCATGGATAGATAAGTTAGAAAGTGAGTATGTGTGCGATAGCATGGAGAGTCCTAAAAACAGAGGGGCTGACCTCTGCAGCAGGCAGAATGGTTTATGCCTAGGATGTACTGTGCAACATGGATGTATTGTGCAAATGTCAGACATATGTGGCTACATTCTGCTCAAATCACACTGATTTAAATCTGGAGTAAATTCATTAATTTACACAGAATTACGTGGATATAACTGAGAATAAAATCTGACGCAGGAACTTTGAGTGTTCTGGGGAGATCACACAGCATTGATTACTGCTGTAGCATTCAGCAGAGGGCAAGGTATACTTGCATATGTCAGCTCAGCCCAGTTTGCTGGTTGGGAAGGGGCCAGAGCTGAGGAGATGGCCCTGCCCCATGCCCTCCTTTTGGGTTTCTAGTGCCACAAGTGGCATTGGAGAGAGTCTGTCTAATGCCAGTTCAGGGACACACAGAAATAGGAAAGGCTGCTTGTGCTCTGTGCCTTCTTTGCACCCTTGTGTAAATCCATGATCTACTCTCTAATCTGCATACTGCTAGCCAGGCTTGCCTATGGGATTACCATGCAATAATTGTGGACTAGCATTATAGCCTGAGCATGGAGAGATGTAGGACACGAAAATAATAAAAAGGCTTTTGCCCTGCAGGGTTTAGTACTTCCGAAGCATAAGTGAGCTACAGTACAAAGTTCTCAATACGTGGTGAAATAGGGATTATACATACTTTGGCTGCAGCTGTATAAAAAGGAGCTAAATTTACCTAAAGAGTTGAGATTAATTTTAGCTTAAATATCCAGTGCTGTTTTCGTGCTCCTCTGCATTCTGATTCTAGCCCCTTTAATATTAAACACCATGGTTAGTTTGAAGGGCAATGTGTAATCAGAGATGTAAGTATGAGTTTAAAGCTTTAATGTTTATCTGAGTGGGAGAATTATGTACCACATGGTTGTGTAATTGCATATTCTCTTTTAAAGAACTTCAGCCTATTTGAATTTATCTAACTACAGCACCCTATGACGTATGTATCCCTATAGAAAACAAAATTCTGCCCTTGCTTACCTATGCTGAGTGACTGAGGTTCTCTCAGTTTCATTTAACTAATAGCAGTGTTAGTCACTAGACTATATTATAATGAAGTTATCTTGTGGCAGGGGGGAAAGAAAAGTTTTGGGGGACATGTATGAAGGACATATGAAGGTGCCAGAAAGTGGTGAGTGTTAAAGAAGAGTGTCTAGGCGTGATCACAGAGTTGCTTGTTTATAGAACATGAACACATGCCACAGCTACATGTGTGCTCTTGCATATTTATGCATTTGTATATGTCAGTTGTTTGCTGCATCTATACCTTCAGGCTGTTGTTTTGCCTCTTGTAATTTTGTTGCAGTAATTAAAACATCAGAGAAACAAGAAAAATAAAACCCCAGCACATTTTAGTCTAATAGAACGTATGGTGCGTGACTTGTGTCAGATGAAGGTAATTAATCCATGCAGAAGAAATATACAATAGAATCTGCTATCTCTTTTATAATATCCCCAAGGTTTCAAGTACAATTTTGTGGGACCTTTAGTTAAAGTCCAGTCTCTGGTAGGCAATCTTCACTTGCTCTTCCCCCAGATGGTGTAGGAGTGAGGATGATAGGCAGAACTATTTACCCCTGTAAAACACTAGAGCTGTAAACATCACAAAAAAGTTACTCCGTGTTACTGCTGTGGCTGATGATTTTTGGTTTCTGACTGATTCAGAGAGAGGTCATAAAATTCAGCCTTGCCCCTAAGAGAATGAAATTAAAAGGCTTCTAAATCGTGTTGAAAACATGGGATAAGCTTAGCCACTCAGGGAGCTGCAGTATCAAAGCACATATGACGTGATCAGTCATAACAAAGGAACTCAGGTTTTTTTTATTTTATTTTTTTACAATTTCTATCATAAATTACAGGAAATAAATTAAACGAAATTACATTAACATTGATACATTTGATAAAATTGCTCCAATTGCATGGGTTCTTTGTGACTTTAAACCCACCCATATGATGGGGGAGAAAAGAAAAAAACATAAGAATAGCCATACTGGGTCAAACAACAAACCCACTTTGTGAGGTTTATATGCTTCTGAACCCTAAGAAACCATCTGCTAAGGTTTAACTGACTACTTATCACCTGGAGGAAGGTACCAGTAAGAAAGAGTTGAACTTGCTGATATGCCTTTCTCCTGCCAATTTTTTCATCTTGGAAAAACGTAAAACAAGGGTGCAGAAAGAGGCTGACACCTGGAAGTGAAAAGTTCAGTGACTCATGAAACCACTGGTTTTTCTTTGCAAGGTTTACAGAAATCTCACGTTGTGTAAATGGCATGTTTCCTTCAGCAAATGCCAGTGATAAAGTTTTATTTTAAATTTCACATAAAAATTATGACAAGCCCTAAGCTCCCCTTCTGTGATTTAAACCTCTTATCACTTTGTTCGGATTGGTTGTATAATCACCCTATCATTTTTTTTATTATATTTCTTTGTATTAGCTAGGATTACTGGTTGATTTGATTCACTTTGCCAGAACCCGACCTATGCACATGTGTCCTAAAAGCTCAATCCCAGCAATTTCAGCCATTGGGGACTGACCCTGGATTGGAAGCAAGTTATTTAGCATATTGCTTCTGCTGCACTTGCCTTGCTCGTCATTGGTGGGAGGGTTGAGTAGGTGATATAACATTGACAGTTTAAACAGAAAACAAATACTTTCCTAAGTTTTCTGCCATCTTTTCTGTCTCTCAGGACATGGCAGTATTTTTCTAAACTAGTAAAAAGGTTTCGAAGACTCCCTATGTGATCCATAAACTCCACTTTCAGTGGAACCAAAAATCAATGTGGTCCAACAGAGAGAGAGAACTGCACAGGTCTGTCATTGTTCTGTTGCTGTAGTCCCCCACATGCTGGATTCCAAGAATATGTCCCCTAGTGTACCTGAAGTTAACTTTACAAAGCAGTAATGATACAGTAGCTTGCATAGAGACATGGGAACAGTGCTGGCAAGTGATCAGATTAAAAAATGTCTTTTCATTTTTCAAGGGAGATGGAAAATGTTCAGCAAATGCCATATTCTAACAAAAGGAAAAAATATATGTCAGGGTATAATTGGCCACTACAGAACACTTTTCTTCCACACAAAAAATTAAGCCGAATCTCCACAATTTAATTGGCATGATTTAAAAAGCTCAGGAGGTCACTGAGAGTCACTAGGGCATAGTTAAATCAAGTTATCTAAGACTTATTATGATACTTCAGGTGACAGGAACCTGCACATCTGGGAGAGGTGACAGTCTGGGTCACTGAATGTTATCTTGTGAACTGAACTTTAAAATTATATTAAATATTTATTTTTAGGGTCAGCAAGCAATGCCTTCGTAGGAGTGCAATATATAGTAAGAGACTTGTAAAAACCAAATTATAACCATCTTTCCATGTTTGTAGATTAAATACCAAGGTACCTGCTTTTACAGCTTGTTCTGAGCCTTGCTTGGTTTTGTGGCGTTTTTTTCTTATTGACACACACTTCTAATGTTCTAAGACACATAGGCTCAGTTTCTCAAAGATATTTAGATGCCTAAATCCATCATTTAAGGGCAACTGACATTTTCAAACTGCCACTCAGCTGCTATCTAATCCCTGAGGCCCCTGCATTTTTACAATGTTACCTAGGCCCTGACGCCGCCCCACAGGTGATGAGCAGCTCAGAGCCTTACCTCAACAGTTGGGAGTACAGGGTAACATAGGACGATCATGAGAGAGGTGTTAAGAGCAGGAGACAGTTTCAGCTGCTAGGGCATTGGGCTACCTAAACAGCCGGCTTAGGTGCCTAATGCCAGGAGAGGGTTTGTGGCTGAGGGTCCTGAACAGAAGTGTATGAGGATCTTGTCAGCCAGGCATGCCAGGTAAGCCCTTAGGGCTTGTCTATACTTACCGCGCTGGTTCGGCGGCAGGCAATCGAACTTCTGGGTTCGATTTATCGCGTCTAGTCTGGACGCGATAAATCAAACTCAGAAGTGCTCCCCGTCGACTCCGGTAATCCTGCTCGCCGAGAGGAGTACGCGGAGTCGACGGGGGAGCCTGCCTGCCGGATCTGGACGGCGGTAAGTTCGAACTAAGGTACGTCGACTTCAGCTACGTTATTCACGTAGCTGAAGTTGCGTACCTTAGTTCGATTTGGGGGTTTAGTGTAGACCAAGCCTTGGGGTAAGTCTACACTGGGAAAAAAAAACAAACAGTGACAGTAATGTTCCCTGAGAAAATCTAGGGCATCCAAGGCTGGTTTGATATGGGGTGAGGTGAGTTGGGTGGGGGCTGATCAGGTCTCAGGCCTACAATAAATCAGAGTCCAGGGCATTGATTCAGACTCATTCTAGAGGACTAAAAGTAGCAGTATAGAAGTTTCCGCTTGAGATACCCCCCCCCTTCCTGGGTTTCAGAGCCAAGGACTCCAGCCTAAGCGGGAACATCTACACTGCTATTTTTATCCTCTTAGCATGAGCCTGAGTCAATTGACATGGACTCTGCTCTGTCCCCTGCTCAGTGACGTTTAGCATTTTATGCATTTTTGAGATAATGCATGGACAATTGTTCTTTGCACATTTGAACAAGATAAAGATGTGGTAGTAAAATTTACTATAGTTCTTATTGTGTTCTGAAGTTATGTATAGGTAAAATAGGTAGAAAATGGAAGATCATGAAATAGTCCCAGATGCACAATAATTTCTTAGAATAGTTCTTACAACAACAGAAAGGACTCCAGATGATCCTAATATTGGTTATTGATGACTAATATGAATGACTGCTCAACAATGCATGATGTGCACATACCTATATGCCCCTGTTTCACTTGTACCTATCAAAGTTCCTTTGAGGCACACACACAATCAAATTTATCCTAACTGATGAAATGACAAGTGAAAGGAGCCCCAGTGTTACTGGTGGTCAAATATCAAAGTGGCAAAAAATGCCTACTTCTGTCTGTGATGATCCAGGAGACTGTCTGTCTGCCAGCCACAGATTTGGACACAGTGATCCACACATTCCTGGCCTCTAGGCCAGGTTATTGCAACTCATTGTATTAACAATGAAGCCCCAAGCCATGAAAAAGCTTCAGCTGGTGCAATATGTAGGTTTGTTTCTGTTGGTGTCCCTAGATCTCTTGTCCAAGTGGGACAGTCTGTACTTAGTGGTTTGGAATATGAATTCATGATTGATGATGACTTTGAGTTCTCTTATGAAATGAAGTTGGTGTTAGAATCCAGCAACCATCTATTAAGAATTACGCACTGAAGAGGAAACATGTTAACCTCTCAGGTTTGTCTGATTTCAATCATGTTAAAATTTCTTATGGCTGATCCTTCATTTGGAGTCTCCATCAAGGGCAAAATAACTTTACATCCTCCTCTGAAATACTTGCCAAAATTAGGCTTGGAATTCTATTTGACTCAGGCAATTTACAAGCTTGTTTTTCTTTCCCCCAAGACCATGCAGTCTTCCTAGTGATGCCAAGTTTCATGATTTGGATTTAAAAGAACTATTAGTTACCACCTGGAAAGATCAAAGGTCTTTTGGAAGTCATCCCAGTTATTTGTAACTTATAGGGCGAAGTACAGTGGGAAAACAATCTCAGTTCTAAGTTTGTCTGTATGGTTGTACTTTACCCATCACTGTGATATCTAAGGACGAGGGTACCTGAATAGAATCAGCTTCTGTATCTCAGCCTGTTATGACCAGATTGGATTCAATATCAAGTTTCATGACTCAGAATTTATTCCACTAGAGCTGCAGCTGCCTCTGTGGCTCATCATCATAATGTGTGAGATCTGAGGTTTGTAAGGCTGACACCTGGAATTTCATCCTCTCAATACTGTTCTCTTGATATTGAAGCCAGATCAGATGATTATTTGGGAGGGCAGTTCCTCAAAACTTTTAAAACTCTTCAGAGAAACTGAGGATTTCTATTATTTGCTAATCTCCTACATGGGGATTAGAAAAGGGAATTTTGTGAGGGAGAAATGAAGGTTGTTTACCAGAAGTTAAAGTTATCTGAATATATTGACTTTGCAGATCCACACAGATGCTTCCCTCCTCCCTCTTATTCTTTAGTATCCAGAGCTAGATTTTGATCAGATAAAGAGGTTCCTGGGAGAAGACCAAGGACAAGAGCCTCTTACAGTTTTGGTGAGGATACTCAGATCCACTAGCAATGCATATACCTGGCCCCAAATGGTTCCAGGACCTGCAGGGCACAGCACAAGATTCATGCTGTATAGATGTACAAAGGCAATATATTCAGAGAATTCTTGTTTTAAATAATCCCATGGTTTCACCTTGGAACTCTCCTTTCCTTTTCAGCTTTTCCTTTTGTTCCCCTTACAAACATTGCTTTTATGGGGAAAGCAAGAGAAGACAAATTGATCTGAAAGCAGCCATTTTATATGTAAAATTAGTGTTAAATTAGCTTAGATTTTCCCTTAAAACACAGTAGATTTCATGCAGCATTTGTCCTCTTTCAGAAATAGTACAGGTCTTTTCTGATCTGGCAACTGCTTAGAATAACTCTGGGGTGAGGATAAATGGCAAGGGCAGTAAATCAGTATATAAAATGCCTTGTAAATTGTTAGGTTCAAAGTTACTGTTATGCTGAGGCTTCAAGATGCACTATTGATTCTTTACTCAAAAATTGTCTTCATTGATTCTATCTATCATGATATGAATGCTCCTGGTGGACTCCATACCCTTTGGGAGTAAAGGCAACATATCCTCAAATGGTGTAAATCAGCATAGCTCCATCAAATCCTATGGCCCAATTCATCAAAGCACTTCAGTATGAGTTCAGCTTTAGTCAGGTACGTACTCCCATTGAATTCATTGGAGCTATTCAGGTGCTTAAGGAAAAGCACATGCTGAAGAGCTTTGCTAGATCAGGGTCCTGGTCAGTAACACTTTATTTTCATAAAGCACATTAAGTTATTTCTGTGCCTTGTCTGATGCAATTATTCCCATAGTTCAGTATTTTCTCTGATGGATCATAACTTTCTAAATGGCAGTGCATTAGAAAAATAGAATAGATAAGGCTGTATTTTGCAGATAAAGATATCTTAACCAACCCACAAATTCCTGATTCCCCAGTGGTAGCATTTACTCTAAAAATATGATTGTATAGCAATGCAATACAAATTGGAACCATTTTTTTTTTACTGTGAAGAGGCTGCTCCTTCAGTTACTATGCTCATATGCTCTTCTCGTCATTGTTGAACTACGCTGTATTTGTCCTGAACATTGCTGGTGGTGCTGCTTAGATTAAGTGAGTCTCCCTTCTCCAACCATTTCTGAATTTCAAACAGCATGCCTAGAAGAGGAATTAAAGTATCTGTTCGCATTATACATGTGGGTCAAGGTTGTTGAAGATTCTCTCTCAAATTATGGGCTCACTGTACTGTGAATCATTATTGTCAGTGTCAGTACAAGTCTCTGGAGCAATTGGTTGCCTGAATAGCTGGATTTTCGCTGTTGTAGATGGTTAAGAATAGGAAATTATGTCATGTCCTTAGTAGCAATTGCTGTGCATTGTTATGGGTTCTTTCCATGCTTTTAGTCTTGACTAATATTGTACAAACCAGATAATACTGCTTCCAATGACATACTAGACGGGGACTGAAACAATATATATTCTGAGAGTTGGATTGTAAATGAAAATTCTTTTGCATTCAGAATGATTAAAAACGTTATCTGACATTTCATTTAAACATTGTGGTGGTTAGCAGCAGATCATCCTCAACACGCTGTCTTGAGCTTTTCCCTTGTTATGTTATGAACGAAACTTTCAGAGCATTGCTGCATATCTGATGGGAAGCACGCATATTAGAATCTACTTGAGAGAGAAATGGTTTTAAATGTGGAGTTTTGACCAAAAAAATCAGAGAATCAGTAAACACTATAATTGTCTTTCTTGGTCCTCTGTCCATAGCTGTTAATAAAGAGCCTCTGATGGTTTGTTAGATTTTGATGAGACGGTGTACCTAATACATGTCCAGGCGTTTATGAAATGACTCTTTTAACAGTTGAAATGAATGGGATTCAGGAAGAAATATTCTTTTTTTAAAAAAAACCTAACATTTCCCCCTCATAAATAGGCCTAGTTAAAACAGACTATTTTTTCATCTTTAAAAAAACAAAACACCCCAAAACCTTGCAATTATTTATGGCATATGTGCTAAGCTTTATGAGGGCAAATACATCTTGGGAATTAATGGTAGTGGCCAGCTGTGGAACACTACACAAGAGTTTAAAGTGAATTTTTTAAAAGAATCTTAATAAAATGTTAGCATGATGATTGATGAGGTTGCACAGAAGCAGAATGTCAATCAGTGACATTCATAGATGGAGTTAAAAGCTTTGGAAGCTTTTCTTTTATCAAAAATAGGAATTGGTGACTGCCATGGTAGCAATATTATTTATCTTGACTTTTTTCTTTTGTTGCAATGGGAGGATAGGTATAATTTTTTTTCTTTAGCCTTGAGATGCTATTAATAAAGCAGCGTGTTAGGAAGCTATAAAGTGGAAATGGGGGAAGGTTGACTGGAGCTTCTTTCTGTATATATTTATAATGTAGTAATATTTCTATAAATTAAAACATGGCTAGAAAACTTAACTATAAATGTAATTTTCAAGATAGGCAGATTCAAACATTGTACTTTCTCAAAAGTTGATTCAATAAGTGCTATGTAAATTATACATTGTAGCAGACTTAGAGAGGAAGTGCTGAACTAAAATATGCAGTGTTGACTGACTCAATAAAAGAAACTCCTGTGTTTCCAGATCTATTTTGATTGTATTCAAATATAAAGTTCTGTTGTATAAATTTTGAAATTTTTTTCTTTGACACTGACTTAGGAACAATGCCATGTGATCAGTGCACCTTCTGGCAGTCACACCA
Source organism: Chrysemys picta bellii (assembly GCF_011386835.1). Taxonomy (NCBI): domain Eukaryota; kingdom Metazoa; phylum Chordata; order Testudines; family Emydidae; genus Chrysemys; species Chrysemys picta. The sequence goes on along the minus strand of NC_088794.1, from coordinate 70,499,676 downwards.
TGCCAGTCTCTGAGCTTGAAAGATCTCATACTGAGCAAGGGTTGAGCTGGATTAGAATTTGGATGGCAGAGCTCCAGATTACAGTCAAAATTGGTGATGTTGATTCAGTAGGTACTACTTTTACCATTGAGCAATTGCCTCAGAGGGGTGTGTGTGTGTGTGTGTGTGTGTGTGTGTGTGTGATGGAGGAAATGTGTGAAATGTAAAACTGTCCTGGCTAGTTATGGTTACTAAAGATTCCATGATAGGTTTGGTAAGCCTTGGTATCGTGTCTTATTACTGGTTTGCGTAACTTCAGTCTGTCTACCTAAATCCCCTTTGAAAGTTCAGCTGTAGCTTATGTTCTTCAGTTCCTTCCTAAACCTGCAGTATGGCTTTGGGCTGTCTAACAGTTTCTGCATTCTGGGTTTTAAGGTGAAATTTGAATGTGGAGGGTGGTTGGCACATATTGCAATCCATAATCTATTGTATTACAAAATCCTGGATGGATTTTACATGGATGCTAATTCAACAGGGAAACAGCAGCTATTGTGGGCCCAATCCTGGAGCTCACTGGCTTTAGTGGGATTACTTGTTCAAATTATCGTCTAGTGTCCTTGTTCCTTTAAGAAGATATTTTGTTTCCCAAAGACAGAATATGCACCAAGTGGCCTTGTGGTTGCTATGGTATTTCACTAGCAAGCAACCTGTTAAATAGCCACGGCATAGAAAATGGTCTGTCTAACTAGGCTTACTCCTTATGGAAGTATTCATTTTATAGAGCTGCACTCTGTTGTTCTGCATTTTATAGTTTGGTGCAGGAAAAAAACCCCTGTATTCTTTCAGTGAGTTAAATTGCTTTTGACAAGTATGCTTTTCAGTTGGCTCCCTTTTGCACATTCATTGAAGAGTGGGATAAATAGTCTTTTTCTCCTTAGAGCCTAACTTAGTAACCAGAATAAACTTTGAGCAAGTTCCAGGCAGGCTTAAATTACACAATTCCCATTTTGGAAATTAATTTTCTGTAGGTGTGACTTGTTCATTTGAGAGAGTCCAATTTCATTTTCAGTTGTAATTTCTTTTCTTTTCTTGTTCAGCTCCAGGACGTATAATGGAGGAATAACCAGCTGTGTAGAAGGGAGTGCAGAGTCTAAGTGTGGATATGTGATCAGGGGAATGGAGAAAAATAGTTAAATCCCTATGTTTTTTGGCAGATGTGAAATAATGTGAAATAAAATTAAAACCAACATATAAAAAGGAAAAACCCTCATGCAGCTCTTGGCCTACGGGCTTGGGTTCCTGCTCTGGGCGTTGTGATTTGGTGCACGAGGTTTCATGGTGGCTCAAGTTTGGCCAGGCACACCCCCTATCATGATCTTGGGCTGGCCAGGCAAACCTTGAGTGGGGCTGGCCAGGTTACAATGCCCAGAGCAGGGAGCCTGGCGCAGCCCCATGTTACAGGAGCTGCCTCTGCGGGGTGAATGTGCTGTGCATCCCCTCCTCAGAACTTCCCATCCACCCTAGGGGCAGGGCCCACCTTTCCCCCCCCCACGGATAAAATAAAGTAAGATGAAATTCCCAAATGAAAAATTGTAAAATAAATAAATAAATAAAATAAAATAACGATGATAATAATAATATAAAAAGGAATTTCACATGGCTCTAGAAATAGTTACCAAACAGCAAGAGAGCATCGTCTGAAAGTATATTTTTCCTCTTCTCTGATCCTTTGTCTAAAAATTCAACATTATTTCTTCAGATAGACTCCTTAGTCACTGAAAGATCTTAAAAGGGAAGAAAGTTTTTTTTGGTTTTTGTGTTTTTTTGTTTTTTTAAGGGAAAAAAATCTATATTTACATATTGAAATATCCAAAATAATATGGTTATTTATCCTGCAGAGGAGAGTCTGAGTAAGAGGTGCTGCTTAAACTGCATAACCCCAAGAGCAGCCACGGAAGGTGTTATGTCTCAGAAGCACCTCTTCAGGGTGCATCTACACTGCAGCTGAGAGTGTGCTTCCCAGCTACAGCAGACAGATGCTCTAACTCTTCTTGCGCTCACAGGCTAAAAATAGCAGTGTAGCTGGGGGTAGCATGGACAATCTGGGCAGGCTTTACTCAGACAGCTAGCCTGAGCTGTCACCTGTGATACCCCCAGGTTCACTGCTATTTTTAGCTGATATTTTAAGTGCACTACTATCTTGAGCAGAGCTAATGTGTGTCTGACTGCCTGAGCTGGGAAGCATGTTCTCTGCTGCAATGTAGATGTACCCTATGTCACAGTTCCCTACTGCTACTACATTGTTCCGGGAGCTGGGGTATTGTGGAGGGAGTAATTTCTTGCTGGCTTGTACGAGCAACAAATTATGACTGCAGTGCTGGCTAATGCATGGAGAGTAGGCAAGTGGGTCTTGGCTCCGCCCATTCCGCATCCCACATCCTGTATCTGGTCAGGAAGGTTAGAGAGATCTGTGTAGCCTGAGAAAGCTACATTATTGTCTTACACCTCTATGTGATATGTACTCCAAATCTCAATGTAGACCCATGGAAGGTTTGACTAAGGTGTTCAGAATTATGAAGGCAGTGGTGAAACTGATCAGATGCTTATTTTAACCCTATTCCATGAAAACAAAAGGCTAATTTTAAAAACCAGTTACTGACCAAATGCAGAATGCATAGTAAACTTGTGGTAGTTATTGCTGCAGGTGGTCATCAAATCAAATATTGTAGCTGAGTTTTTAAAATGCTTGGATAACTTTATGACCAACAGTAGCATTTGTAGTTATGAAAGATAAGATAAAGACAATCAAATCTCATGCTTCAAGGCATAAGATAATCACTGCAGTGGTCTAAGAAGAATTCCCCCCCCCCACACACACACTCTGTGCAGCATTACACAGTTGGTTATGTGCCTTCCTCTGAACTAAAACATTAGCCGAAGGCATGGTTCTGGACCTGGTAGGCCAATGGTCTGATCTATTATGGCAAATCTCGTAGAAGAATGCTTTAATGTAGGTTTGGCAGAATTAGATTTTTTTTTAAAATAACCGTTGATATTATCCATTCAAATTATTTTAAAGTAGTTTTTTCTATTTTATCAATTTAAATTTTCATAGTTGTGGAAAATTATAAGGGGTCTGACAGTATAATGGAGTCAGACAGTAATTATGTAATGACACTATACATTGTGAATTAAAAGTTAAAAGCTTTCTAACCATTAAAAAACAAATAGTCAATAACACGTATCAAAATATACAAAGTAAAATATCCGTAAAGCAAACTTTAATAATTTCTCAAGTACTGTTTTTTCTGACTTTGCCTATCTGTAAATTTTGGTTGTTATTGATAAAAGTATATTTTTGTCAGTTTGCATATGTGTCTTGAAATCAAAGTTTAATGACATTTACTGATAAAAATCTAATCTTTCCAAGCCTACTTTGTTGCATTACATTATCTTAGCTGGTGTTTACATGAATGTCAATTCATTAAAGAAACCGTAATTATTAGGACTTGTGATGGGGCGTCCGCCCCATATTGACATGCAAGGGGCCCCAGGGAGGCTGTGCAGGAAGCAGCCAATAGGAGAGGGGTTGTGAGGAACAGCCAATCAGGGCTCAGCAGAATCATCTAAGAAGAGCCACAGGGCAGGGCAGAGCAGGGTGAGTGACTCCCTGGGGCTCAAGGAGGGAGAACTGGGTGCCTGGTAGGCAGAAGGAAGCTAGTTCCCTGGACAGAGCAGTGCTGCTAGCAGGAACCAGAGTAGTTAAACAAGACCTCCTGACTGTCTGCTGGGATTTTCAGGCTGAAGCCCTGAGGCAAGGGTGAAGAGGATGCTGGGGCAATGGGGAAGTGGCTAGACAATTGGCTGCAATCCCCACTGTGGAAGTGATGGGACAGTTGGACTGCAACACTTGCCCCCAGAAGAGGGGAGCACAGATGATATGGCTGAAGAAGGCCAGCAGGAAGCACCAGTGTGGTAAGTGGAGCCCTATTACGGGGCTCCAATTCTGGACCTGGTGACCAACAGTGACTACACCAAGGCCACACTGACTACTAACATATACAGATGCTCTCCGAGTTACGTAAACCCGACATACGCAAATCCGAGCTTACGGAAAACGTTCCGTAAGCTAGAAATAGAAGGGTTGTTTTTTTTCCCCATAATGGTCGGAGATAAGTTTCTGACTTACGCAAAATTCGAGTTAGGCAAGGTGTTCTGGAACAGAACGCTTGCATAAATTGGGGAGTGTCATTACAAACTCATCTATCTCAGCAGTAGAACTGGCCAGATATGTTCTGGGTGTCTTTTTTTCCCCTTTACTTTGAAGCATGAGAGGTTGGCCATAGCTGGAGATGAGACACTGGACGGGATGCTCTGAGCTTGTACAAGAAACCTCTTTTTTAGATGCCTGGCTGGGGTTTCTTGCTCAAGTTCTCTGGGTCTAACTGATTTGCCAGATTTAGGTTCGGAAAGGAGTTTTCCTTTAGGTCAGATTGGCAAGGACCTTTTTTGCCTTCCTCTGCAGCATGGTTCGCCTGATGGGATTATCTGGGCGTATCTCACCTAAGCAATTTTCTGCCATTGCAGGGGCCTCAGGCATGGTGGCGTTTTGGTCTCTCCTGTTCTCTCCTTGTGTACACGGTTTAGTTTCCTGTGGACTGAAATGGTTTAGTTAGACAAAAGTCTTTGGGCTTAATATGGGGGGACAGGGTGAAAATGGCCTGATATATACAGAAGGTCATACTATATGATTTAATGGCCCCATCCAGCCTTGTACTTGAAACTACTGCAATAATAATAAAATTGATGGTTTCAGCACAGTCAAAATAGAAAATGGCAAGTTGATGTTGTTTTTCCATTTTAGATTGCCTTTTGTTTATTTATTTATTGTGGTTTATATTTTTGTGTAATTTTGATGTGCTCATGCTCTTGTTTAATTTAGAAAATAGATATTACATGGAAAAGAAGGTTAGGGTGTTATTTCCACCCTTTCACCTGGTTTTTGAAGATCAAAAGCATGATATGCTTCCAGACTCTTTGGGTGCATGTGTCTGAAGCTACAAGTTACGTTTTCAAAATGTGGCTGAGTAGAACAAGTCCTGAAGACAGAAACTGAATGTGGAGTCTCCATGCTTACTAAAAATTGCTTTCACTTAATCTAGAGTGGAGATTACACTTGCAGGCCAAGGCCTTGATCCTATAAAGATTTGTGTATGTGCTTATCTTTAGTCATTTTTCCATTGGCTTCACTGAGGTTAAGTGCTGTCTTGAATTGGGCTCATGGGCAGAGAATATGTTCGTGTTACTTGTTTGTACAGTACAGTGAGGCATTGGTTTCTGATCTCTTAGATGTAGTGCAATAGAAATAAAGTAATACTGATGTTTTCATGAAGAACAAAATGCAGAGCCTGGCTGCTACAATGAAGAATATTTTGTTAATTTAATCGTAGCTCTTACAAAAATATTAGCTGTAGCTCTATATATTTATGATGTGGTGGTGGTTTTTAAATACAGCTCTTTTCTATGGCCAACACTCCCTGTTTGAAGACAATAACAATTTAGGATTTTTTAAAGAGTGGCATTTTGGGTCTACTGTATCCACTACTGTCTGCAATTTACTTTCTATACCCAGTCAGTCACAGCGCATGAGAAATTATTAAGCGGATGTGAAAGGGGAAAGAAAAAAACATTGATTTTTGCCCTTGATAATAAATTTTCAGTGTTCAGGTTTTTTCGATTGTTTGATCACACGTAGCAAAATTTGAGATTAATTTTCGTATGTGGTACAATGCTTAGGGCACATTATGGCCATACCAGTCCAAGTGCTGCCATAATCTGGCTGGCTGCATGGTGTAGCATGGGGAGATGGTTATTACTGTTGACCATTCTAGTGGTCCCATGTTCTAAGAGACTAGGAGGAGTGCAGGGAATGTCTAGCAAGTCCTACTGTCCATTATACTTCACCAGTCCCTGTCATGGCATTTTTCTCTACAAAATCCCCCCACCAGTCCCAGCATAGAATAGTCTTTAAGGCCAGATCCTATTGCTCTTACTCATGCCTAGGAGCGCCACGTTCTGTGATTAGTTTCACTGAAGGCAGTATGAGAGTGACAAAATCTGGCTTTCTGAAGCTGTAATTGAACTTGCAGGATTGAGTTCTGGGTTAGACTACTGTATATGCTTTCATAAAAACAAAAAAGCCCCAATTAAAACAGTTTATTTCTAAATTTAAATATTACTTGTAGTGTTGGAAACTCAGACAAAACAGTGTTTTGCGGGTACATGAGAACCAGACTGAAAAAGTGAAAACAATTATAAACAGAAAAGGAAAGTGATCAGTGTAGAATGCAGTTGAATCCAGTTGAAGATGGTTCATGTTGGTTCCAGATAATCAATTAGGTTTTGGTGCAGTGCAACAAATGTATTGCTTGAAGGATTCTGGGGGCTAATGGTCCTATAAGAGAAATCAAGAGACGACCAGTGGAAGGGTTCTAATTTGGTCTATTGGAACTACTATTAGGGTGCATGATGGGTAAAAAGTAAACAAACAGCACAAATAGAAATTTAAAAATTATTTTGGTTTTACCAACGTAAGGTGTTAGTAGTAACAAAGATAGAAGGGCATTTTAAAGAAAATATAATACAGTTGTCCTCTACTTCCGGTTTTGATTTTGACTCGTGGGACCAGCATTGGCTCCAAAGAATGTTTTCTAAATAATCTAGACCAAACTCTGCTCTGACATTGGTGTAAAAATGGAATCGTTTCTTGAGTCCATTTGAATTACTTCAGATTTACGCTGATGTAATTAGAACAGAATCTTGTCCTCTAGGATTATATCTTTTGTTAATATTATGTTGCTAGGTTATTTTTCTTTCTTTCTTTGGTATATGGCTTTCATTTAGAGTATTGGATTTTAAACCTGTCTTGTTTTAGGGATGCATAGACTGAAACATTGTTATTAAAATTCCAAGAATAGAATTTCTATTGATACATCTTTACATAGAATATAGCTCTCTGAATGTAGTTCATCAAATTTTATTGCCCCCTTTTGTCTATTTGCTTTGGAATCTTCTCCAGTAATAAAATAATGGATTTTTTAATCTGGACATTTAGAAGATAAATTATATCGCTTCTTGTTCAGCCCAGCAATTTTAAAGGAGGACACAGAACAGTCACTCTGCATGACTAGCTAGGCAAAATTTTTACTACAGTAACCCTTCTTATTAAAATCCAGTTCATGACCAGGTAACAAATGAAAGTAGAGTAAACAGTACATAGGCTCATTTGCTACACTGCTATTTTAAAAACAAATGATTTGTATTTACGTAGAGCCGTTCTATCTAAAGGATAAACATTCACGGCAAAGCTACAGCTTCTGAGGTTGTGTGTGTTAAGTAGCTCTTTAACTGTACGTGATCCACAGTCAAACTAACCACATTTTAGGTCAGGAGGTAAAGAATTATTCCCTGACCTACTGAAACTTCATATAGGGTGTTGGATCAGTAATGAATAAAAGGAGAGTGCGCCAAATATGGAGTCACCCACACCTAATGCAACTGTGTTTTTCCTTGAGGTTTTTCCATGTAAATGATGACCCAGCCTTTCCTGCTTAGTTTGTGAAATCTAACAAGTTGACAGCCCAAGGTCCTAAGAATGTGAAGATTCTTCCTATATTAATTTCATGTATTATTTCTTTTAAAATAACATTTTGAAGAGTGAATTAGTGACAAACTCTTATTTAACATATAAGCATGTGTTTTAACATTTTAAAACATATAAGTAATGTAATATATAAAAGGAAAGTAAGTGATCAAGTGAAACATCTGCACATGGAAGTTACTCAGGTGTCCTAGATTCTGACTACACAAGGGAGTTTAAATATTTTTAGATTTTTAGCACTAGATTTATAGAATGTCTTGCATTTTTAAGCAGTGTACATATCCCTAGATGAGACTAGAATGAAAAGAATATCTCTATTTAATTGGGATAAGACTGCTTCTGTTGAAAGGCTCAGTATGAGGGGGAGAAAGAGACAATTCAAAATTCACAGAGGGAATATCTTAAAAAAAATCATTGTAAAAAATAGTATTAACAGTCTCAGGGAATGCAGTATGGTGTCTGGTATAGAAAAGGATGTAGAGAATAGAATATTTGGGGAGGGGGAGCGGTGTCTATAAGTGAAAACTGACAAAAACTGACTAAAATGGAAAATGACTGTTAGCTGAAACTGTAGATGTATCCTGAATAAAATATGGTTCTAAATCAGATTGTCCCCAAATTGACTTCTTATAAAATTGGCACATTATAAATAGATTTTATTTGTAGCCATTACAGCTGACTGGTTAGTACCGCCCCCCTCCGACTTGGTGAGTATTTGCATAGCTAGGAATATGTATTGCTTTCAGGGCCGGCTCCAGGCACCAGCTTCTCAAGCAGGTGCTTGGGGCGACCGGTGGGAGAGGGGCGGCAGGTCCAGGTATTCGGCGGCAATTTGGCGGACGGTCCCTCACTCCGGCTCGGAGTGAAGGACCTCCCGCCGAATTGCTGCCGCAGATCGCGATCGCGGCCGCGGCTTTTTTTTTTTTTTTTTTTTTTGGTTTTGGCTGCTTGGAGCGGCCAAAACCCTGGAGCCGGCCCTGATTGCTTTGCAGTAATTCTATTTCCATTCTATTCTAGATAGATACTTATACCATGCTCATCACCACAGTATCTGAGCACCTTCCAGTAATTCATAACATAACTACACCTCTTAATATGTTTGTTCTCTCATCTTCTCTTCAGGAGAAGGAGTTTGTGCAGTGGAGTATCTTGTTTTGGTAGATTTTGGGGATTTTTATTTATTTATTTTTAAATATACTTGTTGATGTTAGAGAAGGCAAAGTCAAAGAAATGTGCCTTCTACTTACAGCAGAAGGTGGTGAAGTTGGTGATGTTCCTTAGTTCTTGCTGGAGTTAAATCCAGTCTCAGACTCACCCCCAAGAAAGCTCTGTCTCCCAGAGATTAGCTTTACCCTTGTAGTAGAGAGTTCCCTGGTGCCAGAGGAGCATAATTGTCGACCCTGGTCTTTATTCTGGATCTTTAGCTGATCTTTTAGAGATTGTGGGCCCAGGCCATGGAGCGCTTTTGAAGATAGGGACCAAGACCTTGAATTTGATTTGGTATTCTGTGGGTAGCCAGTACTCATATCCAGCTATGGGTAGCAAGTGGAGGACATGTTTGATGTGTTTGTTATAGCATGTGTTGCTGAGGAGATGCACTGCAGCATTCTGTACTGGTTGAAGTTTCTTAAGCACTGAAGGCTTCATGTCTAGGTATATCTGTGACACTGTACCTCAAAGCAGCACCCTAGAGCCCCCATATTCACCACTGTCCTATAATTATGATATGTTTTGTACAAAGTATGCCTTGCAAGATATCATTTTAAAAGTCTTGACCTGTTGAACATTAATATCCTGTTGGATCGTATGTGCTATCATTGTATGTGGAGTTATGAAGTTTTGCTGTGTGTGTGTTTTAATGAAGTATGTTGTGAGGTTGGGAACACCAACAATCCGCCTTTCAGGTACAACAATGGAATAGCCAGGTGTGCTAATGGCCCATTAAAGGGAATTCATTTTCCCAAAAGCCATCCCAGAAGACTTCTCAGAGAGATCGCGTAGACAATGGAGACTGCTTGACCAATGTGGGTGGAGCCAAACATCATAAGCATAGATCTTTCCAGTAAGCTGGCAGAAACTATAAAAAAGGGAAGTGACATCATCACTTGGCTTCACTCAGCCCACAACTCAACACCTGGAAACATTTTTGGAGGAGAAAGACTTTGAATTTGGGGAGGGTGTCCCAGGCCAGGAAAGAGTTTCAACCTGTGTATTGAGGATCTATGACCTGTTCATACCATCTGTCAGGTTGAGATATTGCTTGATTCAAATCATGTTTAGTTTGTAGAACTCACATTGTGAATTTATTTTTATTAAGTTGCCAATGTGATCTCTATTCTTGCTACTTCTAATCACTTAAAATCTATCTTTCTGTAGTTAATAAACCTGGTTTATATTTTGTCTAAAACAGTGGGTATTGGTTGAAGTGCTTAGGAAATCTCAGCTCAGTTTACAAAGGCTAGTGTTTGTCCTCTCCACATCAAGAGATGGGTGGACTGGATAATAAACTTTACACTGGCCAGGCTTTTGACCAGTGCAAGATGGTACAGTTCTGGGGTGCAAGGCTAAGAAGCTGCGGGGAATTGGCTGGAGTTTCTCTATTGTTGGTTCATGTGTGGCTGCAAAAACATTCATGTAACTCAGTTGGGTGTGTCCCTGCCTATAGATGTCTGTGTAAGTGCAGTGCCTGTAAGAGGTTTGTGGCTTGACACAGCATCACAGACTGAGAGGGATACCCCAGGTTGGTGAGACAGAGAGCTCGGTAGTCCCATAGTTCAGGTTGTACCCTGAGACCCCGTCACAATGTCGCATTACTATAGTCCAGCAAAGGGGTGACAAAGGTTTTAATAACTGAGGCAAGGTCATTTGCCAGGATGGGGCAGTTTCCTAGCTAACCAGAGATGATGGACAGCTTTACTTGTGTATGCTGCTGTGTGTGTGAGTTTAGTGTCCGTGAGAAATCCAAGAATACTCCTAAATTACAGACCAAATTTTCAAGTTGTGGATGCTACCTTTAACTATGGCTATGAACTCTTCTAACTGCTTTCCTCTGCCCATCAGTATCACCTCTGTCTTGCTTGGGTTCAGCTTCAGCCATCTGTTCTTCATAAGCTGATTTTATCCAGGCACTGGGGTATCTTGGTGGTAGTGAGGTAGAAGGAGGTCACCCACCAGTGCCATTAAAGTGGTTTCAGTTCCATTTCCTGACCTGAATGCAGATTGTGCTGGGTATAGAATGTTAGCTTCAATTAGATGGTCCTGTAATTGACCTTTGGTTAGCTTCCCTATGAGCTTGATCAGGAATGGGGAGTTTGACATGGGATGGTAGTTGGCTAGAATCAATATATCCAGGACGGTTTCTTCAGTGTTGGTTGGACTACTGCATGTTTGAAGGAGGAAGTGAAGAATCCTTCTCTTGATGAATTGGCTGTTTTGGGCAGGAGTGGCACTAGTTCATGACTCTTTCTCAAACAAGGAAGGACATGGATCAAATTCACTGCAGGGTGTCAGAAATCCAACGAGATCTCTGTGTGGGATGAGGAGGGAAGGGCCCTTGGGAGCCAGCATGTCAGTGGTTGAGGCTAGTGTACAATGATGATGACTCACCAAGTTTTTTACTCCTTGTCCTGCTGATGGAGAGCTGTTATTTTTAGCGGGCTCTGGAATTTGTTGGATTCCATGAGAATTGGAGCAGGGGGACTGGACCCCGGGTCTCCTATTTCCCTTAACCATCAGGCTACAGAGTCATTTTCTAAGGCCCAATAATTCTTTAATTATTTTTCCACAGTGAAACAGCTGGAACAGAAGAGATTGAAGGAACCCTACATCAGAATATCCCATAGCTCAATGGTTAGAGCTCCTAAGAGCTGAGACCCTCCCCCCCATGCAAATCCTTTCTTCCTGATCAGAGGGGAGGAATTAGATCTAGGTCTCCCATATCTTACTAACCACTGAGCTAAAAGTTAGAGTGAGCCCCTCCACCTCCACCTCCTCTGGCTGTCTTGTGTGGAGTGAGTAACTCATTTTCACGGAAACCAACTTAAGTGCCTAAGCTGGCTGACTCCAGGAGAGGGGTTTGCAGTTGTGGATCACTAGCAGAGGTAGGCACTTCCTCACAGCCTGGACTTAGGCACTTACATCCATGAGAGGGGCAGGACTTGGCATACTCCTCTCTCATTGGTATCTCCCACTGGCTAGCTTAGGCAGCTCTCTGCCTATTGTGCTGGCTTTTGTGGATCGCATTCTAAGCGACATATCTCTCTGCATTCATTTTATAGGGAGCCTAGCAATCTAACTCCGCCTTTGTGGACTGCAGTTTTGTTCCTGTGATTTTTCTAGTCGCTGAGTGTCACAACACCTAAGTCCCTTTGTGAATCCATGCCTCAGTGCCTTAGTTCCCATGGAGCTGCTATGTAATAATTTTATAAATACTATATGTGGCCTAGTTATTGAGAGAGACTGTATATTAGGGTTAGCATAATGATTATTATATGCCTACATTGCTTTAATTCAATGGGGGCTGTCTCCATGAAGAAAATAACTCCTGGATAGAAACATCCCAGCACACTTTAAAAGATGATAGGAAAACCATAAGTTTCGAAGATCCTGTCTCCAGTGAAGCTACTAGGCATATTTGCCAGTTATGAAAGCTAATGTATCCAAGGGCTATAAATGGTTAAAAAATGACTTAGTCCCCTTTAAGGCTGGTGATCAAAAAGACTGAAGAGGATTTAAAGACACAATTCCTGAAGCTAACAGGAGTGAACTGATTTGTAAATTAAGGGAACAGATTATGCCATCCAGACCCTAGATGTCTTGGGGTTTCTTTAGGAAGCTTAGACATACCAGGAGCCTCTTGTGGAAGATGGATAAGCACCTGATATGCTGGACATGTGTATAGTTCTTTTTATTTACAAATCTTTTTGTCTGAAATGTTTTGGTTCTAGATAAGCAATATTTGCTTTAAGAAGGGTGTCACTGGATGCTACTTGCCAAGCCTTCTGGAGAAAAGAGAACTGTGGGTATTAAACCTAATTTAGGCTTGTTACATTAGCAGCTCAAGGCCCCTCTGAGAGTGGAAGAATTGCATGATTCCACCCTGAGAAAGCTAGCAGTTGGAGCCCTGAGACCTAAGAGGGGTGAACTCAAAGAAAAAAGGAGGAGTGAGGGGGTCATTAGGTCAATAACTGTAACATTCCCCATGTGTAAAACAGGGATAATAGTACTTCCCATCCTCACTGGGACTTTTGATCTACCACCCAGACTTCTTGCCTTCTTTGCTCCTATCCCATATACTTTATATAGACTCAGGTTCACTGAGCACCTTCTTCTTTAATACATTTCTGAAGACCTAATTGTTCCATGAACCATTCCTGTTATAAGGACCACAGATCTACTCTGTGATTGTTATGCATTGTGTTGTACTGTATTTTACCCACTTATAAATTCTTCAGGGGAGGGACTCTGTTCTTTATATGGCTCATTTAGCCCTTGAAAGGCACTCTGTAAAGCATTTAGGGGGCTATATAACAATAATGAACACTACAGTTTAATATGACTCATAATCTCTGCTCAGGTGTGCTAAAACTGCATTAACAGGGAAAGCTATAATTCCATATTAAGTAGATATGGAAGGTTGCATGTTGACTGTTTGCACTATGTCTGTCTTGAGTCTCATTATCAAATGAGAAAAATGTCTCATTTGTATAGGGACCAAATGCATTTTTTGTCTTGATTAGAAATCAGGTATGTCAGAATGAGCTTTTCATGTTTACATTTGGTACAACTGTGAAAAGACAGGGTACTGCCAACCTTATTAACAATGAGTGTCTCCTTACTACATGAGCAGTATCATTCATTTTAATAGTGCTACAATCTGATTAAGGACCCATAATAAATCTAAATTTTACATATGTGGCACTCAGTATTAAAATGCCACAATTTGCCATCAGTTAACACCTCCTTTTATGCTATATTTAGAGTAGGCAATAACTGTAGTAATTAGGTGATAGAAGTTGGCAAATGTTGACTTTTTAATGGTGACCTCTGTCTGTCTGTCTCTACTTTACTTTCTCTTTTGTTCAGAAGACTAGGTTTAAAGGTTCTTTTCTGTTTAAAAATTCTATGATCAGTAAGTCTTATAGTCTCAGATGCTAAAAGACTTTGCAGAGAAAAAAGGCTGTGAATTCTGAAACAAACGTGTTTCACCTTCGGATCACTCATTGCACATGAAATTGTTATATAGTGTAAATGCCATTTGTTGATATGCTTTCCAAAGCTCTCACTTCCTCTGAGAGATCACAGGTAGTGCATCTCTTTGAATTCCAGTTTTGAGCGCTGGGATGATGACAGGCTGTTTTAAGGCTGCTTTTACCAGCAACTTTGATAGCTTAGGGTGTTGTCGGATAGATATCAATGGAGGCTTACAAAACTGCTTTCCAGTGCCATTCTGCCTTAATGTTTAGTGGGTTTGGTTTTTTTACATCTCGCTCTCTTTTACAGCTGGAGAAAGTCAGCCTATGCTATTCCTGCACTGTCATGTCCACCAGAGATCCAGGGCTCTTTCAGTATGCTATTAAACTCAATTGAGCTGTTCTTGTTAGGTGGTTTAGAGAGCTATAAGGTGCTGGGAACCCCTTGTCCACTAACACAGTTATATAGGAGGCAGGCAAAATGCTGCTGCTTCCTGATTGCCAGGTGAAAATAGGGGCATGACTGGATGGGATGAGGGGTATGGGTTCAGGCATGACACCTAACCCTGTATAATCAGTAGAGTCTCTAAGTTTAGCAGTGGGGAGTCTGCATGCTTCTCTCCAAATAGGTGGAGCAAAAGCTCTTGAGCATGTTCCCTTAGCTGCAAATCCCTCTGTACCCTCCTCCCCCACCTCAGACCAGCAGTACAATCCATAACTGGGATCATTATTCTCCGTTGACCTGAAGTAAAAGAAACACTTCCCACTGGACTTTCCTCTAATGTCAATGTGAGCAGAATATCAAAACTGGGACTCACCATGAGGTTCTAAGTGCAAAATTTGGTCCCAATCAGTGAGAACTTTTATTTCCTTTTTGGGAGGCATTCCTTATAAAATGTGAGATCATCCACATCAGGATCTCTCTCCTTTGTCATTTCTTGGAATACTGTCTTCCACTAGTGCCTGTGTCTCATCCTGCAGCACTGAAATGCATTGACGTGGCATGTGATTTTTGTATTTCTGGGTCGCATTGGCTGGTGCTAACTCCATGAGAGGCAATGGTAATTGGAAGTGACAGCTCCCACATTATCATGAAAATGCAATTGTGTTAGCTCCTGATAACATGGAAGTTGTCACTACTGTGTGCAGGGGAGAATGTATTTAGGATGGCAATTAAAGCATGTTTATCAAACCATCTCAGTCTATTAAGTTGCTTGGTTTTGCACAGGGAATCATTACAGCTTTTAATATGCCAAGGGTGGACAGGTAATGCAGAGGTAAAGTCAGAAAATATTCCTTAAATTGCAGTGTTTTTATCTGTAACAACAGAAATACATGGTTTGTACATAATAGCTGGCTAGGAGATTAAAACATCTGAATTATGGGCACCAAGACTTCCCTATTACTGCATTCCTGTACTATACATCCAGAAGGCCTGATGCTCCTGATTTTCACCCATGTGGGTGCAAGGGGATATCTCCATTGAACTTGATGGAATTTCATCAGTGTGAAACAGTGAAGTTGAGATCAGAATCATGTCCCTCTGTGTTTTTTACTGCTAATTCATAAGCTTAGCAGACAAGAACACTATTATTTTAAGCAAGAAAACACTGTCTTGATTATGTGTCTTCATATCACACATCAACTTGCATCAACAGTCTATTGTCCAATGATGTACTTTATGCCTTCAAGATGTTTGGGGCTTTTTGTGCACAATGTAATGCATGAACAATTGTTCTTTATTTATATGGACAGGAGATAAAAAGTGACCGGTTAAAGTTAATGTGTTAAATTGCAGAAACACATTATAAACCGCTGAGAAGATTTATACTGAAAACCAGAAACAGTTTCCACATCAGAATAAAAAGTACGAGATCTCAAAAAATCAGGTGGGGGAAATATGTGGTGGGGAAGAGGAAGCATTTATGTTTCAAGGATGTAATGAGGTAACTGTGCCTAAGGGAAATTCAGTAAGAAATAACATGTTCCATTTTGGTTGCCTAAGAAGCAAAATATTTCTCTATCATTGAATATTCAAGACAATTTCTTTTACATCATTCATTAGCCATATCAGCAATGCTGGAGGATTCTGTGCTTTAATATTTGTCAGTGAAATAAGCTCAATTTACTAATAGGACTTCAGGAATGCCTTCAGGATTTGGGCAATAGTACATTGTGTATTCTCTTAATGTTATTCTTTACCAGCCATTTCTCACTTTAATTACTCAGACAAAATTCCCATTGACTGAGTAAAGATGGCAGGATTTGGACTTATTTATGTAATGTGTGTATACGCTTCCATGTGTTTGACTATCTTTTGATACCGGTTTCTGCATAATTTCAACAATTGCTGTCTTGCTGTCCGTTTAATTCCATGCATGTATGTAGGGTGGCTGGATGGGGGTCTTTTGTCTTCAGAATTTGAAATAAGCCCCTGATCCTGCAATTGGATGTGTGCAGATGGGTCTCTGGCTGGGTACTGGGATCTGCCAGGTTGGAAGCAATTGGGGGCTAAGTGAATAAATACATACATTCCAGATCTTCAAATGGTGTAAATCCATGTAGCTCCATTGACTGTATTAGAGCTACAGTGTTTTACATCAGCTAAAGATCTGGCCCATGAACTTTCCACTTAGCCTAATGAGTTGCATATTGACTTTATCAGTAAAAAACAGAACTCTGCCATCCATAAGATAATCTGTTGCCCTGTTTCTGGTAATGTCAGGTTTAAGGTAGGTTTCTATGATTAGATGAATTTATTACTGAATGCTTTTTTTAGCCTAGTTGGAAAACAGCAAAAGGATTTGTATGACCCAGAATTTGCAGGTGGTCGCAAATTACATGTTACATAATTATGATTATCAGAGCTTCGCATGAGCTTTCCTTTGATTAGAAGATCTTTATGCCACTGTGCAAACCTCAAAGTAACTCAAAACCTCTGATTTTGTTATTTCTGTGCAAATTTCCTTTAACTTTTGAGGTACTATAATGTATATACTGTTAAACTGAACCTTTTTTATATAGATTTCCAAGGTCAGATTAACAAATAGTTTTAATTTTGCATAATCTTTATGCAGCTTTTTGAGCAGAGTTCAAAGCACATGGAAGGCTGAGGCAAATGTCACAATCAAAAGATTTAAAATTAATAAATTGAAAGATATTCAGAGAAGAACTATTAAATGATTAAGGGCTAGATGAATTAATGTATGAAGGAAGAATAAAAGCTGAATACATACACCTTGGCTGAAAGGACAGATGGAATCTGTTTTCATGTTCTTCAGGGATATAAATACTTATCACCTTATATTGCTGTCTCTACTCAAGGAAACCTTCCAATGAATTCAAGTGTGTGGAATCTGGATGCAGAGGAATTGTTTTGGTGGGGGGTCAAGCTGAGGATGAGACAGTGAGTGATGGAAAGTTATGGAGAAAAAGAAAATTTGGATTGATTGTTGGGAAGAAATTCCCTTATGCTTAGATCATGAAATAATCTCCAAAAGGAGGGAGTGTAAATTCCATCATTTAACTCATTTAAATCTAGACTGGGGAGATCACTTGAGGGGAGCTGTAGGGAATTATCCTTCATCAACAGGATGAGACTAAGTCTTTTCCAACTGTAATTTCAGTGCTTCTGGAAAAGGCTGGATGTTCAGGGAGAGCTCAGTGTACCATGCCAATTTCATATTATTAATTTTTCCTCTGCATTTATTGAATTCAGGTAACATCGGTGCAGTCTGACATCCATGGGTATATTAGTCACAACATTCCTTTGAACCACTAGGATTTCAAGTGGATTGTAGTAAAAAGTGCTGATACTTATATTAAATGAATTTTCTCATGGAATTAGGTTTTGAGCCCATCATATTTTAATGAAAAACAATGCCTAATTAATTAAAGTACTGCTGGCTCCCCATTAGCTTTATCCTTGAAAGATTTACATGTAGTAAGGATTTTCCAATACAGTGACTTTTCTTGAAAACTCATTAACTCACCTTCCCTTATATTTAAATGGCCTCTGTGTTCCACACTCTAGATCAGGGGTCGGCAACATTCGGCACGCGGCTCGCCAGGGTAAGCACCCTGGCTGTCTGGGCCAGTTTTACTTACCTGCTGACGTGGCAGGTTCGTCCAATCGCGGCCCCCACTGGCCGCGGTTCGCAGTCCCGGGCCAATGGGGGCGGCGAGAAGTGGCGCGGGCGAGCGATGTGCTGGCCGCGGCTTCCCGCCGCCCCCATTGGCCCGGAACAGCAAACCGCGGCCAGTGGGGGCTGCGATCGGCCGAACCTGCCACGTCAGCAGGTAAGTAAAACTGGCCCAGACAGCCAGGGTGCTTACCCTGGCGAGCCACATGCCGAATGTTGCCGACCACTGGTATAGATACTGTGCTAGTTCCCAATTAGTATAGTAAAATTAGATGATAGACAAAGAACATAGAACATAAGAACGGCCATATGGGGTCAGACCAAAGGTCCATCTAGCCCAGTATCCTGTTTTCCGACAGTGGCCAGTGCCAGGTTCCCCAGAGGGAATTAACAGAACAGGTAAATATCAAGTGATCTATCCCCAGTCGCCCATTCCCAGCTTCTGGCAAACAGAGGTTAGGGACACCATTCCTGCTCATCCTGGCTAATAGCCATTGATGGACCTATCCTCCTGGAACTTATCTAGCTCTTTTTTGAACCCTGTTATAATCTTGGCCTTCACAACATCCTCTGGCAAGGAGTTCCACAGGTTGACTTTCTCTTGTGTGAAAAAATACTTCCTTCTGTTTGTTTTAAACCTGCTGCCTATTAATTTCATTTGGTGACCCCTAGTTCTTGTGTTATGAGAAGGAGTAAAAAACACTTGCTTATTTACTTTCTCCATACCAGTCATGATTTTATAGACCTCTATCATATTTCCCCCCCTTAGTTGTCTCTTTTCCAAGCTGAAAAATCCCAGGATTGTGGTGAGGGCCAGAAAGACAAATCTTTGGGAACCCCAATATTGTTACACCTTCCTTGTCTCCCCCCAGAAGGAAAGATCCATTTTAAATAAAAATGGTCATTGCAGAAAAGAAAATATTGGGGCCACCACCAGCTTTCTTTGCTGCAGGGGAAGTGAAAGACATTCACTGTTTCTTTCATGTTTATTCCTGCTTCTCTATTGTACATCCCCTTTGGTCTTGCTATTACCATGTTATATTGTCACTCCACCTAGTCTGCCCACTTTGTACCCTATATTCCCACATCTGTGCATATCTGTAGTCCATTGTCTCTCACTCCCTCTACTGGATCTCTCTCTTCAACCCAAACTCTGCCTCCCTTTCTGTGCACATCCTTCTCTGCCTCTACCTTTCTCTCCCTCCCCTACTTTTCACCAAACACGAGGGCATCTCCTCTTTTCCTCACTCATCATGGTTCCTCTGCCTGCACTCTGAGGTTCCTCTCTTCCTCTCCCATTGGGGGCCCTGTGTTGAGGCTGGAAGTGGAGAAATTGTCTTTCCCCCCATGGAGGGGCTGCTACTACAGTGCATAGAGGCAGAAGTATGGCTCTCCTAGCTCTCTTCCTAAATTGTCTTGTCTCCTCACCCTTCTGGAGGACTTTCCCTGCTGCTGCTAATAGTGAGGTTTATGCTAGTTCCCTGCCCACAAATATTACTGCTTCTCTCCCTGGTAAGATGAGGCAGCTGCCCTCACTGGAAGTAGCAGAGGAATAGGTCCCCTCATCCTTTGTCCACCTTTCCCCACACCATATTGTGCTGGCTATTTGCAGATGAGCCAGCTTGTCCAGTGTGCTGCTTCACCATGAGGTCACAAGTTGCACTTGCAGCTCAGTGGGAGGCTAGTGAGTAAGAGAGAGATTATGACTGCCCTAATGCCATCGGTAGCAGCCCCAGAAAAACCCGCACAGTCTAGAACGGTGTCTGTGGCAGGGACTATGTATGTATCCCTTTAGGCATCATGACCGCAGAACAGAGTAAGGAATACAGCATGCTGCTTTGCCATTCCAGGAGTATCTTAACAAAGGAACTGTGGCTGAGAACAACCAATTCCATCCCTATTCCTCCCTTGTTCCAGGGGGGTAGTTATTTACTGCTGGCCAGCATGTTGGGAAAGGTAGGCAAAGTTCACTCATTTCCTCTCCACTCAGCATCCACCCATCTGCTCCAGATTCTTATGCCCAATGATCTGCTGGCATGGACAAACTGGGGATGACAAATTTTGAATCCTAGGGATTGGTTTTATATTTTCAAGGTTATTTATTCAATAATAAAAGTCAGAAAATTAAGTTTAAAAAAAAAAAGAATGAGGGGTACCTAAAGTGAAGGGTCTCACTAGTCATAAAGACTGGAGGTGCTGGAGCCTTTATTCAGGAAGCTTGTTCCTGTGCTTTTACATGACTCTGTAGCCATTATATGGTAGCACATTTTTGTTAAAGGAGAAGCATCCTACCTGGTCATATTGTGTGGGTTACTTGATGCTACTCCGAACACCACAACTAGGCTAGAGTAATATAAGCATGCTCTCCCTCACCCCCACCAACACAGTAGCTTGAAATGTATCTGTGCTGAGGGAGAGAAGCTGTGTGAAATGATGAAGCTTTTTTAAAATTCTTCTTTTTGATATTGGTTTTGCTACTCACATCTCATTTAGTTGTGCACTGTGTATGCAGCTTGAATTTTTTATAGGTTATTTACAGCTACTCTAGAATTGCCAGTGAAATCGGATTATAATTTTACTACTTTTTAATAGAGGTCAGGTAAATGCATCGTGGGTATATATAGAAATCTCCTACCCCCTGGTGCATAACAGAAGCTTTATACTGATTTCATAACCGTTTTCTCCAGGGACAGAAAACACCAATCTTCCATCAACGTTCATCTCAGAATCAGAATGTTTTAAATAAAACTTACTGTAACTTTAGAAATTGAGAGGCAGAATTGGCCTAGTGAACTGCAGATAGTGCTCAAAGCCAGGAATTGCTGAGTTCTAGTCCCATCTTTTCTGCTCACTCACTGTGTGGTCTTGAGTAAGTTACTTACCCTCTCTGTGGCTTAGTTTTTCTATCTGTAAAACATTTATCAGTTGGCAAGATGAATTAAGCAGCACTTTGTCCAGTACTGTAGGCTTGATCCAAGGCCTGTTGTAGTCAATGGGAATCTTTCTGTTAACTTCAAAGCACACTGGCTAAGGCTCTCTTGGACTAACCTGCTACCCTAAGGCCTATTGGGTAGTACCAGACCTAAGAATCCCATTGATTTCAATGGAACTGCTCAGAGAGAGCGAGGGTCTACTATCCTTACTCACATTGAATAGTACCAAGCTTTTCTAGTAGTTTAATTGAAATGGACATGTGAGAAGGTGGTAGAGGATAGCCCAGAGTAAGGTACTGCCCAGTATTAATGTGGCTGGTAGAATTGTGACCTATGTAACTTCTACCTAATATTGCTAATGCAATAGTAATTGAGGGCCAGAGTGATACCCTTAATCATAATGAATAGCACTGTGATGGGTCCCTGTTCCAGAACCATACTCACAAACATCAGGACACAATCTATTTGGGAAATAAAAAAAACCTTCTTTTGGATGAGTCTCAGGGAGCCAACATCCAGTAGAAGTACTGATTCCTTTAATGACTTACTGTAAATGCCAGGCTCCCAAATGCTTAGTTAGAAAGCACTCCTATCAGGGAATAAAGAGTTGTTTGTTTCTGGCCACCTTCTACCTTTTTATATCTGCTCCTAGTAATTGGGTCCAGCTGTTCCAGCTTCCTGCCCTGTCAATACCTGTGAGAGCTGCTAAACTTGTAATCCTAGGTTTCTTTTGTTTGGGCACACGTGCTTTTAAAAGAAAAACTGGGACATGGGGGAGCCATGTCTCTGAAGGTGCCCTTTTGTATCCCAAAGGGTTAGTACTGTCTGTCATAAGCACCTTGTTCCATGAGTGGCCCCTTTGATTTCAGTGTGCCTACTTGAGGAGTAAGGAACTATCCAACATGAGCAGGAATATCAGAACCCTGGCCCTGGTGCAGCATGTACGAGGGAAGGCACGTGTCATTGAATGGAGATGGTCATCCTGGATGCAATCATTCAAACTTAGTGCTATTAGAAAAGAAGTAGCAAAGAGTTGAGAGTATTACAATTTAATGCTTTTTAACTACAGCAAAACTTTGACTGTGTTATTGAAGAGAGAAGAATTACATTGCTAGTTCAGTTTCATAGCCAAAAGCAAAGCAATTAAAATAAAATTTCTTACTAAGCATTGAGGCAAGAATGAAGGTGGGGGAAAAGTCTTATATGATCATTGTTGGATAGGTTTTTTTTGTGTGTGTGTTTTACAGCTCTTCTAGTTCAACTCACCTGAGGTTATGCCTAAGGTTAGTGCTGATGAGATCTGCAGAACTAAAACGCCTGTTCTGGTAACCAGTGTTATAAATCATACTCGATTACCAAATTTGCTAGGCTGAGAAATCTATCTTCCATTTTCAGTTATGCTGATTAAGGTTATACTTATAAGAGAAAAATGATTTTTAAAATGTGAGGACTTTTTTTGATGACACTATTATTATTTTTGTTTATGAGAGACTAAATAAACTGTGTACCTGGATTTAAAAATACATAAACAATAAGGACTAGATTGTGTCTGAGGAACACAGCACAGGAAAAAAGGGTACAGCGTGTTGCCATGTGCCATTCCACGAATGTTCCAAAGAAGGAATTGTGGTTTTAGCACCTAAAATTCCATCTGTGTCCCCTTCATCCCTTGCTGTGGGGGGTAACAATTTACTGTTGGCCAGTATGTTGGTGGAGAGAGGCAGAAGCTCCATCTCTTTCCCACTTCCTCCTCACTCAATCTCCGTCCACCTGCTCCAGATTCTTATTCCTGGGGCAGACATGCATGTTGAGGGATAGTTCTTGCCCTCTGGAGCTAATGGTAGTTCTCTTTGCATGTGGGGAAGAGACTATCTCTCCAAACCTTAACTACCTGAAGACTTATAATGTACATTTTATTCAGATCTGGTTCAGGTCAGTAGTAGCTCAACTTGGTTGCTTTCTTCAGGCAGTAAAATGGCCTGTGTGAAACAAGGTGAGCATCTAAGTACCTGCTGCAGAAGGGGACTAAGAGGGAATGAATACTGCTTCAGTCAGGATTGACTCTCATGTGAATACCTGCTGGGTTATCGGCAAATGGTGCCAGAACAAGTGCTTTGCCCTCTAGCTGCTCAGAAATCTGATGAATGTGGAACCACAAAATATGGGGCGAGCACATGAGATTAAAATCAGAGAGTCAACTGGCATCTTAAGTAAGCTGATATTCTTGCAACTTACTTTAGGAAGGTGTTGTGGCCTTTAGCTACGTTAGCAGTTATGTTTTTGTCAATTAATTAATAAACTTTGCTGTTTCATTTTGGGTTTTGCTGCAGAGCTCTTGTTGATAGATGACCGAACGGATAGATGTGAGTGATGATGGCTCTTGATGAGCGCTTGAAAAGACACAGAGAGACAGTTTAGGAAATGTAAATAGTCTTGTGGAAGCCATAAATAGGAAAGATAGGACACAACAAATGTATACCAACATGAGACAATATTTTTCCATTAACTGCATGCTGTTTTACACTGCATGGATTGGTCATCAGATGAATGAGTTATTTCAGCAGCAAAGTGGTGGAGTATTAATTTTGTATGATGGCTTGCTATTAATGTATCACATTTCTCATTTGTTATAAAGGTATACATTAGAAATGGCTATGAGATGTAATACCAATGATTCTTCAGGTACTGCGGATATTCCTAGGTAGGGCAAAGACAAAAAAAATCACAGTTTTCATCACTATTTAATTTTTCAGAGAGATACAGAGTCCTTCAAAATGCCACAGTAAAAGGTTGCCAGGGGCACAGGGATTCTAGATCAATTATATGGGTAGCCTGCAACAATTTATCATTTGAAGATAGCATCTATGTGGATTTGAAAGAGTAAGCTAGTCAATATCACAGGACGTAGAGAGAAGGACACAAGGTAAGAGTATTAGAGATAAAAATAGAGCAGCAAAGCAAAAATTGTGGGGGATGGTATAAGATAAATGCTGATGGAGCCAAGTATTTTAATGTAATTGCTTTGGGTATAGCAATGTTAAGAAAGAATTATTCATTTTGAATACAATAATCCATTGTTCATCTGGAGCCATTAGTAAAATCAGATAGACTGGAAAAGGTAAAGTAAAGTATTAGCTAAATGAAAATGGATATAATTATTTTAATATATCTTACTTGCTTAACTAATGTAGGTGAATGAAAGAGCTTTAAAAAATCTGAATAGGAATCCCCTAAAATCTATAAGAAATCTCTGAGAGGATTAAGAGAAAATGACAAATTAGGTTGTAAAACTATTAGATAAGTCCTTCACAGCCCTTGTGAAACAGCAGTCCTTATTTCATCACTGCTTATTGAGACCCAAAAAGAGAGTTTCATAAGCAATATCAAAAAACCGAAGCAAACAACGCGGTGGAACTCATGTATATAATCAGTAAACCAGAGGCAATTTTTCTAGAGAACATGGTTTGATTTGTAAGAGTGAGGTGATTATTATACAGGTTGGTTTTCTAATGGGTTACAATATATTTGGGAGCAATAGTACTATACTTTTATCTCTTATAGTCAAGCATGAAGTAGCTAGTTTTAGAATGATAACTGAAACATAAAGAGCCAGTGAAGAAGAGAGATGGCAAAAGAAATGGTATTAAAATGCTAAGGGAGAGTAGTCTACTTAGATTTATTAGATATAACTCTGCCTCCTTCTATTCCTGTGGTAATTTGTTGTTATGGGTGTTAGCCAGGGAAAGGCGGTTAACTCCCTCTGTGTTCCGGACAGGCAAATTATGTTGTCCTGATGAGCACCATTTAGATAATTGAAAAAAGTCTTTATAGACTATTCACCTGTTTGTTGATTTTAGTATATTAATTCATTGTAGGAGCATGGGCTACATCAGACACACTTCATCAAATTCAAGACTTCATCCAAGAAATAGTGGAGAATAGTTTCAGAGTATTGATCTCAATCTTTAGAGCTGTCAGTTGGCTAGATTCATGCTTTCTCAGAGTTCATCTCCCTACAAATCCCACTGCAGCAGCTATGAACGGTTGGGACAACAGTGTCTACAGGGTTAAATTTATCAAATAATGATCAAGATGAGCCCTAGTCTTGTCATGTTTAGGGGTCATGGTGGGTGGATGACCAGGATTGTGAGCTGGTTAGACCTCACTCCCTCCACAGTCTGGAGATTCCCAAACCTTTTTCACCTGGGGGGAGGATATGAAGGAAACTCTGTGAGAGGAGCCTCATGGAGATGTCCTACTTCTGTAGCCCTCTTCTGCAGGATGGAAAGATCCAGCAGCTTTCCTGCTATGGGGTATCATTCCACATCTGATGAACTGTCAAGAGTTGTCTGCTGTTTAACTTCAGCAACATTTTCTTTTCTCCTCTCCACCAGGAAATATGTCATAGGCTTTTGCCTCGTGGCCTTTACCCCAAACCAACATATCCATTGGGATTTTTATTTATTTAAGAATTAGTATTCAGATGGCAAAAATTTAAATAATCCTGGTCTGTTTAAAAGGAACTGACATGTACAAATGTGGGTAGCCTAATCTTAGAACAAATATATCAGTGGAATGACAGGGAATATTACATGCACTATAGAAACATTTGTCCACCTATGGAATGCAAATATTTTGGGTCATCTTCTAAGGCCTGGTCTACACTAACCCCCCAATTCGAACTAAGGTACGCAACTTCAGCTACGTGAATAACGTAGCTGAAGTTCGAAGTACCTTAGTTCGAACTTACCTCGGTGCAGACGCGGCAGGCAGGCTCCTCCGTCGACTTCGCGGTACTCCTCTTGCCGAGCTGGAGTACCGCAGTCGACGGCGAGCACTTCCGGGTTCGACTTATCTCGTCCAGACAAGACGCGATAAGTCGAACCCAGAAGTTCGATTTGCTTGCCGCCGAACTACCAGGTAGTGTAGACCTACCCTAAGACAGACAAACTCTGAATGGATTGTGTAATAGAGAGGTTAACAGCATTTGGGACCATTTTTAAATGATATTTTAAAAATGCATCCTATACTTTGTGCTGTTAATCTTTACTCTTCCTTTGAATCCAGCCCTTTTTCCATTATCCTGTCCTTGTCAATGATGCCAACTGTGTTACTTTGCCTACAGATGGAGGCAGGTACAGATAGATGGCTTCCCACTGCTTAATTACAATGCTTCCTTCTGGCCTTGGAATCTATGCATTAAGCAGCCTTGCTATTAAGTGCCTGGGTGAAACAGTGACAGCTTTGCATCCCACCAAGCTTCTTCTGTAAAGTTTTATCCAAAGAGACCGCTCTTTTGCCAAGAATGGGCTTGGTCTGCAAAGTGCTGAGGGCCCACAACTCTTAGAATATATTTATATCTAGCTCCTAGAACTGAAAGGGACCTTGAAAGGTCATAGAGTCCAGCCCCCTGTCTTCACTAGCAGGACCAAGTACTGATTTTGCCCCAGATCCCTAAGTGACCCCCTCAAGGATTGAATTCACAACCCTTGGTTTAGCAGGCCAATGTTCAAACCACTGAGCTATCCCACCCCTGGGCCTGATTTGAGTTAAATCCAGTAATTTGAGAATAACTCCATTTTTTTAGTTAATGGAATTACCCTCGTGTCAGTGGAATCTGAATCAGACCCGTTAGTTCAGCTGTGGCTCAGGGATGCTTGACACAGCTGAAGATGACACACCAAGTGCCCTTTGCAATCCTCTGATATTGGGGCTAATGTGTACTGGGTCAGTCCCCTGGTGTAAATGAGACCTCTAACCTGTGGCAGCTGCCAACAGTCTGTTATGGGTTTGTTATAGCAGCTGACTATCAGAAAGGAGCCTTAGCTATTTTCCCAATCACCGGTCATGTCCTCGATAATAGTAGCCTTGAGTGGTGATAGTACAAGGAGGCAATATAGCAATCTTACGCCATCCAAAATTCCCCACTGCAAGGGTGATTCTCTGGGTTTAAGGCTGAGTTGCTCTGGTAGAGCAGTGCATAGCAGCCAAAGCTGGCTCAGGATGGGGAACCATTTATGGAGCAGGAGTTTAGGTTACTCACTACCTTACCGGCACATACTCAGTCTTTTGAGAAAACACTTCTCTGATTACCATGGCCTTTTGCAATACAACTTGTGGAGGAGGCAGTTAAACAGAGGCTTTGAAGAGAAGTCTTTACACCCACTCAGATCCACCACTTAATAACCTTTTGTGTTGTGCTATCTTCTAAACACATACTCATGGCACACTTCCAGAGAGCAATTTAAAAGAGTAAAAGGCTGAATAATACTGGGTAAAAACAATTGGGATTTCAGTTTGGCTCTAAACACTGGTGACTTTGCTATTATTTTCAATTTAAAAAAGGATAGTCTTAATTTCTTTTAGTTAATTGCTATGATATATTTGAGCAATTGACTGAGTGTGTCCTGTTATCCAAAACCTCGATTTCCCCAATGTTTCCATTCTGCTTTTTATTATTTTTAATCTGCTTTCTCTAAGCTGTATTATCATATGTGAATTCCAGCTGCATATTTTTAAAAATAATTTATTTGTAACTGTCATAGCTACCTTATGAATAAGTTATCAACCAACCCTGAGAACTATACTGGCAAATATTTTTTTTAAAATAATATTTATACGACTATGAATATTTCCCATTAATGCATTTATCAAACAGTTGCAGCCATTCACTTAGGTTTAAGAAAAGATTTCCTTTCTATTAATGCCTCCTCCCCTGCAAAAACCCAATATTAGTTGATTTTTTAATACTAAAACAGCAGCATTCCAACTAATTTTAATTATCTTTTACGACAGCAATTTCATCTTATATAACCCCTTCTGCTAGGAAAGGCACTTAAAAATACAGACCCTTAATAATATACCCAACTGTACCAAGCTAATGATGAGACGTGAAGGGAAAAATTAGGGCGTCTTCAATCATGATTTAAAAAGTGGCACTGTTCCTGATATCCTCAGGCAGGGAATTCTAAAAAGGGATTATGCTAAATTGAGGTACCAGGGTGATGGGATTTTGGGGGAATGGTGAGACAAGTGACCTCAGCTGACACATGCTGGGTGCAAGAGGGTGACCAGATTAATTGAGGCTCAGGTTGTGACAAGCTTTACAGGTTTAAAAAAAACCAGTGTCGCATAACTAGATTTATAATTGGTTCATCTGAGCTTGAACTGAAGTTGTGAGAACATTAACAAGAGAGAGGGGATGTGGAGAAGTGAGCACGAGCCTGGCAATATTCTGAAGGTGATAGAAGGCCAAATTCACCAAGTCAGAGCACATTTTAGCAAGCAGATGCCCTGTAAGAATGGCTGCTTGCTGGGCTGTTCCCAAACATAATAGAGAAAATAAGCACTTCAGGCATATTAGAAGTCCTTAGACTGAAGACAACTATCATCTGAAAGCGTGCCAGTGAGTACTTCTGCTTAATGTACCCAATAGGTTAAAAAAAACTTCAACCCCAACAGCATTAAAATGACCATTTATACTTTCAAAACAGCTGTAACAAAACACCATTTTCTCCAGTAGAGAGAAGTTGTTTATATTTACATGGCTGGAAAGCGGAGGAACATGCAGGTCTGATTTTGCTTTTTTAATGGGTGTAAAAGGGGACGATGTGGCCTGTACTATAGAGAATACTGTGCCTGCCTGAGCCACCATGGCCTCTAGAAGCTTCCACACAGCTCATGCCACACTGCTTTCCAGCCTCAGTTTAGTCTTAACAGGAGTTGGAATTGGGAAGATTACAAGATCCATATGATCATGTGCAGCTAAAATTCAAGGAGTTTCTGGACAGTTTCCAAAGGAACAAACACTGGGAGAACTTAGGTTAAATCAGTAAATTAATCATTCGTTTAGCTTATCCAGGGCCAAATCCAGAGGTGAGTCTAAGTAGGTGTAATTTACACACAAGTATTATAATTTATTATTAATGTTACAGTGGCTTTTAGGAACCTCAATCACGGTGCTAGTGCCTGACCACTGGGGAGTCTATATGTTAGACAAGAGCTAACATCTAAGAGGGAGAGGGAAGATAATTTAATTCACACTTTCTTTCATCTTCTCAAGAAGTATGTTGTTCTAGCTAAGGCCTAGCCTACATATGAAACGTTTACCAGTAAAACTAGTTCAGGTAGGGGTGTGATTTTTTTTTTTAAATCAGTATAATTATACTGGAAAAAATCCTAGTGGATTTATGGATATATGTATATAGTTATGCTGCTATATAGCTAAACAGATGTAGTTATACTGCTATAAAGGTGACTTATTCCTCTGCCTGTACAGAAATAGCTATATAGGTATTAAAGCACTTTTGTACAGATATAGCTGCACCCACCTGCAGGGATTATGTTGCTTTGATTATGCTGGTATAGTTAAAGAAGTACAACTTTCTAGAGTAGGCAAGGATCTAGAGTCTCTTTAGATTCTCTTAAGGCTTTTTTATCATTCATTTATTTATTATGTTTTATTTTTGTCACAGTCAGTGGCAACTAGCCATTTGGAGCATCCAAATAGAAACTGACAAAATGCTAGTAGAAATAAGTAGGCTTTGAGGCAGAATTTGAAGATGAAAGGCTGTGGAGAAATGAGTCTCTCTCAGGCATGGGGTGCAGTGGATCTGTGTGAAAAGAATGCACAGTTGTGAATGGGAGGAGGAGACTAAAGGAGCTGAAATCAAGTGAAACTGGTAAAGGATGGAGTGACTAGGAACAGTTAGAAATGAGAGGCAAGATATAAGAAGGGCAGAGTGATCGAGAACATTGAAGATGAGGAGTGAATATGATAGGAAGCCAGTGGAGCAAGAATACTCTGATATCTGGGGAGGTTTTTTTTAGGTTGTTTGGGACTCCAGGATACCTCTTATATTCCATTATTTAGAATACTTTACTTTTGTGGTATCACCAAGCTTTCAACATACATTAAGATCTGCTGTGGGCCTTTCAGGAGCTTACCAGTGAGGCTGTTAGTCCTGCTGGCAAAAAAAAGTCCTAGGTCATTTAGACCGGAGGCTAACATGACTGTGGACAAGGGGAAGGTACGGCATATGTCTTAAAAACAACCCATACCCCTTTTTCATGTTCCACATAACAGGCAGCATCCATTTCTAGTGGCAAGGGTCAGAGAAGAGAAATTTTGGAGTTGGGAAGGGGAAGAGGAGTTGTGGGATGTGCTCCCCTTCAAAGTGTTTGCCATTCAAGATGAAATTTGGCACAATGTGATCCCAAATAAGAAAGCAAATAGGTTTTGAGAGGAGTTTTTTAATGGCAGCATTTGATTCTGAAATTAAGCCCGGCAGGTAGAAAGATCCTGCATGGATTTCCAAAGATATTGCCTATTGTTGTGCTGGAACACTTTTTATTTATTTATTTATTTTTGGTAAATAAATGTTACTGCCTCCCATTAGATGAGCACTGGAATCTCAAACAACTAGTGATGACGTTAACCCTGTCTAAGAAGGTTATTTTAAAATGCATGCAATTACCAATGGGTCATTTGAATTGTTTTGCCTGCAAGGTTATTCTGACAGGCTGCATATTTGTATTACACCTAGCAGCCTCAAAGATAGGGGTAAAAAAACCACATAATTTCATTAGGGAACCAGGCATCGAAAAAGGAAGATCTGGACAGTCTTATTTTTTTTTTTTTTTTAATTGCTAATGTTTTTACAATATGATGGGGCGGTCTGAGCAATCAGGTGGAAGACTCAACTCAGTGATTAGACTGGTGAAGGGAGTTGGTCTGCATATCAATATATACAGAGGGTCATATTCTGTGTCTGCTTACTTAGGTGCTTATGGAGTTAACACAGTGAAAATAATTAGTCCAATTAATCCCAAGGGAAAATAGACACAACTCCCTTTGCCGTAACAGGAGTTGCACCCACTTTACGTTAAAGATGAAGTTGGCTTGATATGACTCAAAACAGCAGAGAAACTGAACAGAGTACATCACTGTAAGCTGTGTATAATATATATTTGTGACAATATGTTTCCACAGTGGAACTCTGAGAGGGGAAGTGGGTCCATTCAGTGTAAAGATCCACATGGCCAAACCACATGTAGGAGAGGAGCAGCTGGCTACATGAGCTAATTTGCTCCCAAACCCAGCATTAGGTACTACCATGTCTATTTGCGTTCCATAGCTCCGCAACACATTGTGGCTGAGGATTCATTCCTAGAGTCCCACTGTATTTCAGCACATTTGCAGGTGAGGAAAAACTCTTTTTGAGAGTGAGTGTTGCTTTTTTCAGCATACAGATAATATTGTTTTAGCGCTAGAAACGTACCGGGGTACATACTCAGTATGTTAATTTATCTTGCTTTCTTTCATCTTGGAGCAGGCTTGATTTTTCAGGGTTTACTTCCGAATTAATTTGCCTTCCCTATTACACCTAAAATGGATTTCCCCCAACTTTTAACTGAATTGAATGTGTTTACCTGATGTACATTTAATAACTCAATAGTATTACAATTTATGTATATTTAATTATTTTTATAGTAATAACATTTCTTTTCCCTTGAGACTCTAATTTTCTCCTGCCTCCCACCGCGCACCTCTCCCCCCACATAGATGTTGATGTCAAGGAGGGCTGCACAAGGATAAGGTCATTCATAGTGATATTTTCCGGCATTTAAAAAAAATTAGGAATGATTAGATAGCAACTCTTCAACATTGAGGCTGATAGGGGACTGTCCTATGCTGATTACCTGGGAAATAGAGGGCCACATCCTCTGCTAGTGTAAATTAAGGCAGCCCCATAGCGGTCAATGGATCTATGCTGATTTGCACCAGCCAGGCATCTGCCCCAGAGTAGTGCTTCTGTTTCCATTTTTATTATTAACATCACCTTTTTGAGTACATGAATCCTACTTTAGGGACAGGGAAACTATAAACCCTAAGTGGGCTGCTATATTGTACTGAGCATTGCACTAAGGAGCAGTACCCTCGGTCTCCTTATGAAACCAAACTCTACCCCATAATTCAGTGATCCTCATTGAAAACCTGTAGCCCAACTGTGTCTTTGTTATTGTAGAGAACTAGCTTATGCAGATGGAAGTTGGTGATATGTGAAGGATCATTATGCTGTGTCAAGTTTCATTTTAAAGACCATATGTAGACCTTTTTCAAAGGAAAACAAACTACTTCACCAGCCTAAAGAGAAACATAAATCATGTATTTTTTATCACCTCAAAAGACCACCAGAAGATGAGCTCTGATATTTCAAATACGACAAGCAATCTATACGCATGAATCACAATGAGTTCTATTACACCCATGCTGATGCATACTACTGAGTGGTTTATGGATGCTACTCCAACGATGTTAAGTAAAAAAACCAAAGCTTTTTGTCGTGGATATCTAGTCCTACACAAGACTTTGCCAGAAATTGTGGGCTAAGTAAATGGCCCTAGCACTACTCCTCAGACTTTGTCCCAGTAAAATACTGTTGCCAACTTGTGACTTCTGATCACTACCCCCTGAAAAAGCAACACATTGATTAGGCTTAAAAGTACTACAAAGGCAGTGGAGAATATAAAGAACTGAAAGTTGTAGCCCAATTTTTTAATGGTTATTAATTATTTTTGATTTCCAATTAATTCTCATTTAAAGATCTGGGGGATTGTGGAGTTCTAGTCTCTGAATTAGGCACAACAGAACCAAGGTTATTAAGTTCAGTATCTGGTTGGGAACCTCATTGCACAATGAAGCAAAGTTTTAACAACTTTTATTAACACAATTAGCAAAGACGCAAAAGCTACAAACCTCATAAAAAGATAGCAAAAATGCAGCATTAAGGTGATGTCTCATGTATGTACTCATATACTTACATACTCACACCCTTCTTTGGTGATCTGGTGCCAAGAGACTAAGAAACTGCTCTGTCCTTGGCATGCCAAATGATGGTCCAGGTCCAGATCAGTTGATGACAATTTCCTGGTACAAGTGCTGGAGGAACCAACTAGGAGCCATGCTCCTCTTGACTTGCTGCTTACAAACAGGGAAGAAATGGTAGGGGAAGTAGAAGTGGGTGGCAACCTGAGCAGCAGTGACCATAAGATGGTCGACTTCAGGATCCTGACAAAAGGAAGAAAGGAGAATAGCAAAATACGGACCCTGGACTTCAGAAAACAGACCTAGACTGCTTTAGGGAACTGATGGGCAGGATCCCCTGGGAGGCTAATATGAGGGGGCAAGGAGTCCAGGAGAGTATTTTAATGAAGCCTTATTGAGGGCACAGGAACAAACCATCCTCATGTGCAGAAAGAATAGCAAATATGGCAGGTGACTAGCTTGGCTTAACAGTGAAATCTTTGGTGAGCTTAAACTCAAAAAGGAAGCTTACAAAAAGTGGAAATTTGGACAGATGACTAGGGAGGAATATAAAAATATTGCTAGAGCATGCAGGGATGTAATCAGGAAGACCAAGGTACAATTGGAGTTGCAGCTAGCAAGGGATGTGCAGGGTAACAAGAAGGGTTTCTACAGGTATGTTAGCAACAAGAAGGTCAGGGAAAGTGTGGGACCCTTACTGAATGGGGGAGGCAACCTAGTGACAGATGATGTGGAAAAAGCTGAAGTACTCAATGCTTTTTTTGCCTCGATCTTCACAGACAAGGTCAGCTACCAGACTGCTGCACTGGGCAACACAGTATGGGGAGGAGTTAAGCAGCTCTCAGTGGTGAAAGAACAGAAAAGCTGGACATGCACAAGTCCATGGGTCCAGATCTAATGCATCCAAGGGTGCTGAGGGAGTTGGCTGATGTGATTGCAGAGCCATTGGCCATTATCTTTGAAAATTTGTGGTGATCGGGGGAGGACTTGGACGATTGGAAAAAGGCAAATATAGTGCCCATATTTAAAAAAGGGAAGAAAGAGAACCCTGGGAACTACAGACCAGTCAGCCTCACTTCAGTCCCTGGCAAAATCATAGAACAGGTCCTCAAGAAATCCATTTTGAAGCACTTGGAGGAGAGGAAGGTGATCAGGAACAGTCAACATGGATTCACCAAGGGCAAGTCATGCCTGACCAACCTGATTGCCTTCTATGATGAGAGAACTGCTCTGTGGATATGGGGAAAGCTGTGGATGTGATATATCTTGACTTTAGCAAAGCTTTTGATACAGTCTCCCACAGTATTCTTGCCAGCAAGTTAAAGAAGTATGGATTGGATGAATGGACTGTAAGGTGGATAGAAAGCTGGCTAGATTGTCGGGCTCAATGGGTAGTGCTCAACGGCTCGATGTCTAGTTGGCAGCCGGTATCAAGCGGAGTGCCCCAGGGGTCGGTCCTGGGTGCGGTTTTGTTCACCATCTTTATTAATGATCTGGATGATGGGATTAATTGCACCCTCAGCAAGTTCGCAGATGACATTAAGATGGGGAGAGAGGTAGAGAGGTTACCTAGAGAGGTGGTGGAATCTCCGTCCTTAGAGGTTGTTAAGGCCTGGCTTGACAAAGCCCTGGCTGGGTGTTGGTCCTGCTTTGAGCAGGGGATTGGACTAGATGACCTCCTTAGGTCTCTTCCAACCCTAATATTCTATGATTCTATGATCTCATGCCCCACTCCCCCATCTTAGATGGTGGTCTGGCCTATTATAGGGCCTAGAGCCTATCATGAATATTAATTTAAAATGTCTATCCTCCCTTGTCCATATCTAACTTCCTCACCTGAATAATGTTGGAGTTTCTCTTTCCTATAGATTAGTATATTAATAATGTCAACTAATTATCATATACACCTCTACCCCGATATAACGCGACCCGATATAAAACGAATTCGGATATAACACGGTAAAGCAGCTCTCTGGGGGGGCGGGGCTGTGCACTCCAGCGGATCAAAGCAAGTTCGATATAACGTGGTTTCACCTATAACGCAGTAAGGTTCTTTGGTTCCCGAGGACAGAGTTATATCGGGGTAGAGGTGTACATCAGTTTGTTGCCAAGGCAAGTTCACGGTTAAGCATTTGCCAACATTTTATCCTAAAATATCCAAGCTTAGCATCAGTTCAGTGTTCTTGTGATTACTTGGTATCATTATGCATAAACTCCCCACTTAAGCTATTCCCTGTTCCCCAAGACTCAGGGTAACTGTTGGGCCATTTACCTGGGCAGAAGTTCAATAGTCTCAAAGTTTTATGCTAACTGCTTAGTTAGTGTCTTATGAGATACAGGCCTGACTAAAATAAAATGCTAATGTAGCTAGCTTTATGGGCTACAAGGGGCAATATGGAATATAAGAGAAAAAGGCACAAAACGAGATTGAGGATGGGCCTATGTGAGTGGCAAAAGAGGGGAGAGGGTTTCATCTCACTCCTTACACCTCTTTTGCCAGGCTCAGACTCAGATGAAGTCTTTTCACTACCTGAACATAAGGACTGCTGCTGCAAACTAGTAATCAAATCGACTTTTGAAATTCTTAGTCTCCTTTATGAGTTTTAACAGGATCAATGTGCCACACAGATATTTTGCTCGGGGTTGTAAATTTCCTTTTAACCACTGGTAACCTGGAAGCAGCCTTATTTATTTATTTATTTATTTATTTATTGGGGGGTGGGGAGGGGAGGAGATTGTTAGCATTTTTCTTATAGTGAATCAAAATGCCAATTAATTTCTCCATCTTCAACATTTTCCAATACCTCCATTTTTATTTTTTTGGGTCATTATCCAAAGACTTCCTTAATGAAGCTAGAGACAAGTGTGGGCAATTTTCAGGTGAATTGGTTTCTGTTTTGATGTTCTTGTGTTTTTTCAGTCATCTTTCTCTTCCCTCTTATGCCAGAAAATTAGTAGACATGCAAGAGCAAAATCCCTCAAAGCTATGAGCCAAAAGCCTGTTAAAAAGAGGCAGCAAGTGTAGCAGTGTATGTCCCAGGTGGCCCTAGCATGCACTGATGTGATAAGTAGACATGGGGGAATTTTTCTTGGCATTTGCCTTTTGTATCCTGCTGCTTTTGACATTTTTATACATTTTATCAAGAGGCTCAGCATCAGAAACAACAAGAATGAGGATAGCGGGCTAGCTCGAGGTGTTTGTAAGGGGAGGTGGAGTCCTTTGCTTCCAGGCCATCATTTCAAATTCAGCCCAGGTTGGTAGTGATCAAAAG
Organism: Chrysemys picta bellii; assembly: GCF_011386835.1. NCBI lineage: Eukaryota > Metazoa > Chordata > Testudines > Emydidae > Chrysemys > Chrysemys picta. The sequence goes on along the minus strand of NC_088794.1, from coordinate 70,463,672 downwards.
TCAGTACCAACTAATAGCTGTTTGGTGGCCAATATGAAATGATTTAGTTAGTGGTCCCAGTCTAGTTCCTCGTGGACAGCTGTCCGATAGCATAGAAACCATGAGCACAATTGGCATGTTTGTTGAAACTCACAGCACAAAGCCTAGGGACTGTATCAGCATGGAAACAGAACTGCTTTCTCACCCTTACAGGTTCCTTCAGACCAGAGTTGTGGCATGTGGTAGGAGAGTTCTGGGGAAGCATGCAGTGTTGCTGTCTGATCTGTACCTATACAGTGGAGATAGAGACTTCAGTCTCCAGTGCTGCTGTCAATTCAGTTTCTTGAGCATGGACATTCAATAAAATAACTTGTAAGGAGAATGTAATAAGAAAAAATGGGTCTGAGTCTCCTTTCACTTACGCTGACATACATAAATCAAGAGTAAATCTTCTGAAGTCAATAGAGTTGCTTCATAGAAAACTGGTGTCAGTGAGAGAAAAATCAGTCCCAATCAGAAAAAAGCCATTGTTCAGTCCTAAAGTAGAAGTACCTTATATTTTGGGGGAAAAGATTGCCTCTAAGTGAGCTCTACAATATTTAGTTAATGGCAGTTTTAGTCCCCCTTCTCTGGCAACAAAAATTGTTTTGAGTTGTGGCCTTGCAAGAGATACTGTGATCCACTAATAACAAATAGAGTTGCAGGGCCAGGTCCTTGGCCCTGCTAAATCTGCTTTGTCCCACTGGGATGATGCAAAGCAGATAAAAAGCTGGTTTAAGTGGCCATGTGAGATTCCTAGTTGTGTAGGAGAATTCTTCAGTGGCACAGCGCTGAAGTAACTGGTCCAGTTCTACCTACCTTCTTGTAGTCCACAGCGTAGGGCTGTATCAGGGGAATGGAGACATGACCTGAAGTGCTGTTGTGTTATAGTGATCCTAGGCTCCCGGAAGGGCCCCTTGGTAGCTGTTACAGCTTGTGCAAATTAGGAACTTGCAAAATCGGAGCACCTTTTTGCTACATAAAAATATTTCATATCTGTCCAGCACTACTCCTGACTGATACACTGTGAGACTTGGTTCACAAAGTATCATTTTAAGTGGAGCTACTGCGTCTTCATATTCTAGCTTCTTTATGGGGGCAGAACTAAAGTTGTCTGGGTGTATTGTTTGGGAAGCAGTACCTGAACTATTCATCTCCTGGTTCTTTTTAGTTTGTGATTATTTTTGTTGTAATGCTAACATTGTCTAAGAAAATATGGGGCAGGACCTTAATTCAGTATTTCCTGGTTTTCCAGCAGTTAACTTTAGGGTTTGGAAGTGTACAGCAGAGCGACATTATTGTGTTTCAGCAGCCTTAATTCCACCTTAAGAAAGCTTTTGCTACTAAATTTATGCTAGTATTAGAGTTTGACGTTGCTTTTTTGAGGTTCTTCTGGGGCTTGTAATTGGAATTTCTCTTCTCTTATTTCAGAATTGAGTCACTGTGAGCATTTAACTGTGCAATTGACTGGTTCTTTTCCCACCCCCCCTCAGATATTGATGAGTGCGCTGCGAAGATGCATTATTGTCATGCCAATACAGTGTGTGTTAACCGGCCTGGATCATATCGTTGTGACTGTGTCCCTGGATACATCCGTGTAGATGATTTTTCATGTACAGGTGAGCTTTTTAAGTCTTTGTAAGAGCACCATGGTACTCTATTTCTTGTGTACTGACCAATTCACTAACAAATCACCCCTCTGGAATACAAATTATAGTTGGCCCTGAGCAGGTATGTAAGTGGGTGAGAATGCACAAGGAGCCTTCCTTCCTTTGCACACTTTTAGGGGACAGATACAGAATGACCCAAAGAGCTCAGGCACTGTTCATGGTTAACACCATCAGTTTAGGTGGTCTACCTGGGAGGAATGAAGATGGCAGTATGGCATCTGTCCATCTTACTTCTGCATTGCATGTCCAATGGAACTGACTGAGTGTAGGGGAAGCTCATAATGCATCCAGTTTCTAGCCTTGAAGGGTACCATGATGTTACTCCACACACCCATCGCTTCACTAAGGCTGAGAATTATCCATCCCATGCTTCAGACCAGGGCAATGTTTTTTGGGGTGGGGAGAGGAGAGGGTATTCCACATGTTTCTGAGGGGAAGAAGGAAATGTTTCTCTAGCAGTTCTTTGGAGTTGCTCAGTGGTTTGAAACACCAGAAATAATCATGGAGGAGATGAATTAATGAACAGAGTCAAGGAGCAGTGGTCAAAGATGTGAAGCTGTAGGTGAATTGTATAGGTCATACCAGATGAATACTGATTAAACCTTTATTCCACACCACACAATCCTGTATTCTGTAGAGGCTACGTTTGCTGCAGATAAACTAATCAAAAATGTTAGCGAGTTTGACAGTTTTACTGAGATTAAATTTTGTATCCTTCTGCTGTAAAGCCAGTGGCCTTAGTTGCCATGAGTCCAACACTACAGGGCTCAAAGGAAGAAGAAAATTATAATCACTATAACAAATAAAATGACCTAAAATTGTTTTACTATACATAAAAATATCATGACTTTACAATCTGATATCTCAGATATTCTGGGACAGAAAGATATAATTATATCAGTTTACCACATAGATACCATCCTAGATGTAGTGATATTTGTGTCCATATCTGTATAATGCCCTTAAGCATTTGTTTGTCTGACTGTCTGGAAAATGTTAGTAGAAATATGAACTCCCAGCATTAACACTGTTTCTAGGTCTATGACGCAGATTACTCAAGGGTAGAGAACAAATACAATAGTTTTATACATTGAAATAGATAATTTTTTAATAACTGTCAGCAAAATCAGTCCTTAAAAGTCTTAGGGGATCTTGGATGACTCTTTATTTCCATGTACACATCTGAAGGAGGTTTCACTGACTATCAGAAAAACTATTTCTCCAGAATGTGAGAGTCTCTTGAAGTGCTCTGTCCTATCCATACCTGAAATAACCTCTTTCAATGAGAGCCCTCAATCAAGGCTGTGTTCAGAACTATTTTGGTGTGTCACAGCCTCATATGGTAGGGGCAGCATCAGACACATTTACTGAAATAGAAATAAGAAAACTTGACACAAACCCAGGTTTTGATATTATATTGGGCAGTCTGTTCTCTCAAGTAGAAAGATGGCCAAGAAATGTTCAATATGAGAGTGATTATTCCAGGATAGAAATCATGCTATAATGTACACATTATCCTTAGGGAAAGTCATAGACACTATCTATTTCATGATGACAGCATGTCTTATCATTATATCTAGCACCAGGTAGCTTATAGAAGCTTTGGAAAAGTCCTCCTCACTTCTTGACAATTTACGTTCAACAGACATTTTTTTTCAGACACTTGTGTGTCTCTAAAGCCCTTTCTCTGCCTTGTAAGTAAGCCCTGAGTTCTCGTTGATCTTTTACAAACTATCATGCAGGAAAAATGTCAGACATTGAATTTTGTAGGGTGCTTTCTTCTGACCCCTTGTACACCAAATAGGGTAATCATTTTTATAATGATGGTAAACCTTTTTGATAGTCTGACACTAGTTTTCTAATTCCCTAATAATCCTTTCATTCCAGCAAGACAGTGTCATTAGACATGGAAATGATTTAAAACAGAGTATTTGTGATTTACAACAAAAGTGTGGAGTAATAAGACAAGTGCTTGACAGTAATGGGTGAACAATCATTTACTGCATAGACACACACAAATCTCTGTAAAAGTAAGAAATAATGGAATGAGTGAGAACAAATATTCCATGCAGTTTTCATTACCTTGCTAAAACCATTTATTTTTTGGCATCATGAGTAGGAATACTGAAAGGGAGCATGCATTCCACATAGTTTAGGAGAAGCTTGGTTGAACTGGTAGTTCATAATTAGAAATAATAGCGAGTTAAAATGATAAATGTATTTAAATTAAGTAATTGCGCAATGGAAGAAATATTCCTTTCTTAGTATTTGCCTTATATGAATGTAGAAAATAAATGTAGCAAATACTTAGCTTATGCTTCCAGACATCAGTTGCTTCTACTGATGTCTTTACAAGCAACATTGAATGCAGCAATTACTCAGCTATCTAATGTATTCCTAGTTACTGAGTCAAAGCAAATGGGAAGCTCTGGTTTTGGTGAATTATGTATTTTGGAACCCATCCTGAGAGCCTTGCGTATGTGAGTATTCGAATTTCTTCAATGGTACCACTTATGTGTAAGGCAAGCAAGCAAGCGTGGTCTCTTTAGTCCCAGAGACTTATCAATATAAAACTTCCTGGGTTTCATATTTTATTTTTCAAGATATGGGAACAGTGCTGAGTTTATTTTATATAATACTGAGCTAAAAGCAGAAGTTCTAGTGCATAGAGTAAGTAGCATCCTTCTTCTGGAATAACTGGCAAAGGGCCCAATTGTGCAAAGTACCGTGAGCTTTCAACTGCTACTGAAGTTATTGGGCCAGATTCGGTGAAGTTCAGAGGACCATCAATTCCCATTGATATCAATGGGAGTTGAAGGCACTGACTACCCCAGAGGAAGTGCTCAGAAAATCACAAGATGTACATTAACGATTAAGGCATGAAGCTGTATATTTAAAATGATAAACTGAATGCAAGTGGTGATTATCTCAAACTCTGCATTCAGTTTTAAAATGATATAATGTAGATTGGAGTCACTAAACAGCCTTAGATCTCATATAAGTACAAGAGCTGGTGTGATGGGGTTCGCCCCAGGGTATTTTCTCATCATTCTGTTCAGTCCTGTGATGCTCTTGACCTACATTCATCAGCAAAGGTATGTTAATATTTTGTAGTCTCCTATTCCTGGAGCTGTGAGTTGTGTATGTTAATTAAGCCTTTTGATGAAAGACAGCTTTATTAACAAAAGTTATTCCTCAGTAAGAAGCTTCTTGCAATCTTACTTCGTTATATTCACATGTTGGTTAACTACTGTAAGTTAAATCGTGTCCCAGCCCACTCAGTAAGTGGGAGCAAAAATACTTCTTTGTGTCTTCAGTTACTGGAATCTACTGACTAGAGAAATCTACTTCCAAAAGTGGCACCATAGTGTGAGATTTACAGTCCATCTGTACCATTTGCCAGTTAGTGCTTGCTGTTGACCACAGCATACTAACCTGCTGGCTGATAGCGATAGCCATGCCATCTAATAGGTAAGCCAGGCCACCTCGAGAAAACAGGTGGATGCAATAGCTGCCTTTTCCTAGCCATATATTTACTTTTGTGAAAAGATTCTGCCCTGTTGCTTATATTGGAAAAGAAGTCCCCTGTGATCTTTCTTGCTCTAATACACTGGCACAGGAGTTATTCCCAAATATATACTACTCTTTTCTTTCCTAAAGTGTTGTTATGAATCTTGTATTTTCATTTTTGAAGGGTTGCATCTATCCTTTGAGATTTTAGATCTTATCATATAAGTGACTTTCTCTGTATCATTCTGTGCCACAATATATTGCTTCTAACCTGCCTTCTCCCATTGCATCAGCTGAATGAATCAACTGTTTTGAAGTCTTCAAATTCTAATATCTAAACATATAATATTTATATGTAGAGCATGCAGGGTGAAGTCTGGCCTAGCACATATTAACACAATATGGGCCTCTGTTATGCAAGAGATCAAACTTATTATAATAATAGTCCCTTTTGGTGATAAAAATCTATGACTATCAGAGAAAAGGTAAACCTAGATTTGACAAAGGATTCATCAGGGTGGGAGGAAAATCTGAAATCTTCATAAAGTCATGGTTTATGGATTATTGTAATGTAATCTAATGTGGAGTCTTTGCAAAACTCCCACTGCAGCCAGTGTAGTTGCACCTAAATGAAAGCTGTACAAAGGCCTCAAGATTTGGCTCTGTGAGTATAGCAAGCATTGAAACCATTGCAAAATTGGCAGTTTTAAGTTTGAAAAGCGAGTTTTGTATTTGTACCTGGGCCGACTTAGCACGTAGATACCATGGTGATGGGTGCTATAGACTTGCTGATAATTTAGATAGACAGAATAAACTTTCAGATTTCATTCCTGCTTAGTGAATGTTATATAATTGTAGTGTTTGACTGAGATCATCGCAGCTTATACTGTTACCACATCACTTAGCTCAGAATTGCCTGTCAGTCTTTGTTTTGGTTTGTATTCTTCGTATTATTTCTTTTTTTCTTTAGCTTTGCAGAAGCGATGAATCATAAACAAATTACATATTTCCAAGCAGCAAACTCTTGTGTACTGTAACGCGACTGTTATTTTCAAAATATATCATTTACCCTAGTATTTTTTCCTCTTGTGAAAAAAATGACTTTTGATAGAAACACAGTTTAAAAAATAGCCTTACGATTTAAATGTTACTTAAGTTGCAATTTGAGGTATAGTGTGGTGAGACAATAGCAGATAACAGAACCTAATGACTTTTGTGGGTTATACCTTAAACCCTTTCCCATTTGTTCTCTGTGGTATTTGGAGTAATATGTAATTTTGAATCTAATGCTTTATCCAAAGTGATCACAGTGCCTCCTGTATTACTTGATGTTGACAATAAGCAGAATGGGAGTAAAGCACAGAAGTACCTGGAATTCTGAAAAAGCTGGGCTTTGATGGAACAAAAACTCCAGAATAGTATCTCAAAATTACAGGAATTTGATCCTATAATTTGAGAAAAAGTTGGAGAAATTGTTTGCACTTACAATAATCAGTGTCTTTACAACATGGCTGTTGTACTTTACCTGTCAGAGCCCTGAAGTGTTGTATTTGACCCAGTAATAATAAATAATAATAATAATAATACAGCAGCTTTCACAAAGGTGAAGCGGCAGTCTGAAAGGGCAGACAACCAGCCGGTTAACCAGAATCAGTGTGTTGTTGAATAGGTCTCAAATGGACATTTTCAAATCCAGGCAACAAATAGATACTACAGCCATTCCTGCAAGGAAAACACTATCACTTAAATCTATTCCGCTAAACCCATTACGTCCCCAGCTTGTTGGTGAATTAAATAACCATTCAAAGAGGAAGCATGAACATTTTAGGTGTAAAGGCACAGATTTGCAAAGGTCTGAACAGTGTGTGGTGCATTTGCATAAACCAACACATATCATAACTAAAAATGTGGTTGTCTAGAATGAAAGAATTGAGAGAAATGAAATGACATGTACTGAATTAAGGCCTAAAATTTGGGCCAGTGAGCAAACAAAAATGTTCATCGGTTGAAAAGCTTCCAAAAATATTTAGAGGGGATGTTTAAAACATTCGCCCTTGGTGATATATTGAAATATGTTTCTTGTGGATAAAAATATTATTTGGCACTTATCTAGTGCTTTATAATTTCCAAAGAGTATCCAATTATTAACTAAGTAATCCCAACCACAGCGCAGAAAGACTATTACAGAACTATTTTTCCCATTTATAGACTGGGAAATAGACCCAGCTCCAATTTATTTATTATAAATGTGTATTGTGTTAGTGACTAGAGGCCTCAAACAAATCAGGTTCCCACTGTACTCATGGGAATGACTATCCCTGCCTCAAAGATTTTACAATTATTCTCCCATCTGGAAAAACCCATAGAAAATGTTTAGTATGGAGGAAATATCATAAAGGATATAAAAAACTGTATAGTACCCCAGTGTATTGGGACCCCGAGGACAGAAATTGCCCTCTTGTCGTCCCTCCCCAAGCTGTCTTTAGGTTTGTATAGCTATGCACCTCCCCTTTCTCAGGGATGTGTCTTAAAAGTCCTATTTAGTCCTAAATGCTTTTGGAAGCTGATGAGACAATGTGGGTGAGATAATATCTTTTACTGTACCAACTTCTGTTGGTGAGAGAGACAAGCTTTTGAGCTATACAGACTCTTCCTCAGGTCACTGGTCTCAGGCCACTCTTTCTTCCTTAACCAGAACTGGAGTCTAGGAAGTTTCAGTGTAAATTTATGTAAGGGTTATTGTTAACACAGAATATGTGAAATGTAATGTCTAATATACAGCATGAGATTAAACATCTAATCCCACATGCTGAATTTTCAACTTTGAAAACTAGTCCCTGAGCATCCTGAATGGAAATACGTACCCTGTTTTTACTGTTTTTAAATAATTACAAAAACAACTCTCTGACTGTGACTTCATTGCCTTCCTAATACATGTAACACAAACATTAGTTTCCTGGTCTCTTTCCTTCTGGAGATCCCTGTATCAGGTGTTGGAGCGAAGGACAACACTTTGTTTCTGGTGCTAAATGGTACAATATTTTGGTTTACAGTCACGTTGGCACTTTTTCTTACAACTGTGAAGAAAAATGTGAGTTCGTTCCTGGAACCTTTAAAATGCAGCTACATTTGTTTGAATCCCTAAATTGGCTGTTGGTTAAATTTAGCAGCATGAAATCTGTATGCTGATGGGCATTGCCATCACCAGCGAGCATTCATCTGCTCGGCAGGGCAAGTCAACATAAGACAGAGGCAATTTAGAATAAATCCAGCCAAATGAAAAAGGAGGCACCATAAATAAAATCACTTCAGATGGCTTAATCCAAAACCCATTAGCTCAATGGAAGTCTTTCCATTGCCTTCATTTGGCTTTTTATCAGGCCTTAGTAGTAATCACGTGCCCAAACTCTATTTATGACTATACTAAGAAGAAGAATTTGTTTGTATTTCCAGATCACTTTTTTTCTAAGGCCTGGAAAGTGGTGGACTAACATTAATTAATTATGCTTCTCAGCACTCCTTTGAGGCCAATACATATTTTAATCTCCAATTTGCAGAGGGGAAGTTGAGGCACAGAAAAACTGAGTAACTTGCTTATAGTCCTACTGAGGCAGGGATGGCATTGGAGACTCCATTTAATCAAACCATAAAAATTCTAGGTGGAAAAGACCTAGAAGTATGTTTACAAGAATTGAATCAACAATGAGATTTATTTCATATGAATTTACATTCTGTACAAAATCAACACAAATACATGTAAACACACTGTTCATGATCTATTGTTGTACCCTTGTCCTTCTCTCCTCATGCTCTCCATACAATTTTGTAAGCTTCTTTTTGAATCATCTGAAGTTATGCCCCAATCCTCCAAGCTTTAAATGACTCTCTATATTCTTTAATTTCCAACCTACCCCATTCACTAAGTTTGATCACCAGGCGCAGTGTCTTCCTCCCTTTAAAAATTATCAGGTCAGACTGGCTTGTTGTTTGTTCTCAAAGCCTTTCACTATTGTGGGAAATATATGCCAAATAAACCGAATCTATGGTTGCAGTGACATCTGCCTCGCTGGTAAATTTCTGACTTCAAACTTGAGACACAATGGAGATACACGTGGAGGCAGTGCTAGGTTATCAAGAATATTTGGTTAATCTTTCAAGTCTTCTTGTCTAATTCATTTACTATAACTAATACTACTAAAAAACTTAATTATAGAACAGCCTGACTGAAACAATGTACATATTTAAATTTCTTGAAACTGTGTTGCCCTCTAATTATTAAGACTAAAAATTTAGATAAATATGTATGATACAGTCTAGGATAATTAGTATTTGTTAGGTTTTGGTAGCTGCCAAGTTTTGTGCAGCTCCATTTGTGACGACATAATTATTTAGTGAAGTAATTTGCGTATTTAAAAGAAATTTGCTTATGTATGTCAACGTCAAGTTAAAAAATTATGCGGTCTTATTGCTCCTTTAGCTCCAGTGAGTGAAGCTCTCTGTTTATCTACAGGGAAGCAGCAGGGCATGCTTCTCACATAAACTGCTATACCAGCATGCCTCAGCCTTATCTGGGAGGATTTCCCCTAGGAGATACAGGGTAGTTCTGTCTTCATGGCCCATGAAGTTCTTGTCTTGTCTCCTGAGTCTGTCTATTAGTGCACAGTGTGGGAGTGCATTTGTGACATGGGGGCTGGATCTGAGACCCAAAAAAACTCATTTCCTATAGGGCCACCAACATCCATTAGAAGGGAAAAACTTGTAATCCCTGCTGAGATGGACTGGAGTCAGACTGGTGACCTACAGACACATGGTGCTGAAGCAGCCAGTTCCTCTTCATGAGTGAAGTTTGCTTTCTGGAAAGATAAGACTTGTTAAATCTTTTTGGGAAAAAATCCATCTTCCCTTTTAATGTGGAAGAGCTTTGGCTAACAGGCAGATTTACTTGGGGCATAAGACAGACAGCCTTTGGGCTGAGAGAGAGAGAGAGAGGTTTTGTTCTGCCATGTGGGTAGTTTGTAACATGAGCTTTTTGCCTCCTAGCAATGCTTCTGGACAGAAAGTAGTTGGGATGAAACTTTCTTTATAGGAATATTATTACTTTTAATAAAAAAAAATCCATAGCTGGGGTTTTACACCTTTCTACAAAGTGTCTGTTGCTAACCATTGTCAGAGAAAGGGGACTAGACTGCGGACAACAATGGCCTGATCCTGTCTTGCAAATCCTTCTTGTAGTCAATTGGATTTATTTATTTATATTTTTCTTTTTGTGTCAGTAATTTTCCAGTAAAGTTCAGTTTTATGAACAGCAGCTCAAATTGGGGTTAAGATCCAGTTAGTGACTGGGATACTCACTAGCTTCGGCCAGTAGTTGAACTTTGTTCTCCTGGAAGGAAGTATCAGAGATGGGTAATGGCTGGAAAACAGAGCCACAGGTAAAGGAAAAGAGTGGGTGTAGGGAGAGCTGACTGACTTGAATGGTGCTATGCAGTGACAGAATAACTTTATTTTTCCAATCTAGTGGCACTAAAGAGCTGTTTTGAGCAAAGAGCAAATTCATTTGACCTACTATGTGCTTCTCAAAATTAAGATAGCAATTTCTGAAAGTGTATTTGTGCTAAAAGGTAGATTACAAAGAGGAAAACATGGATTCCTTTTCTTGCTCAATTAGGCTGTATTTTAGTAAGGCCTGAAAGTTTGTTTGTATTTAATTTGTTTATTTTTTACCTTTTAGAAATATCTCAGATGTTGAATCTTCTGTCGGATAGGCAACATACTAAACCAATTTGCAATCCCTCTATTTCTGAGTTTTTTTTCTATACTAGAAAAGAAATGATACACACAAACTTGTGTGCCAGAAGCAGGGAGAAAGAGCCCTGTCGTTGGAACTTTCAGTGGTTTCTTTTCGAGCACTGAAGATATCCTTTCACTGAAAGATGTCTAATCTAACTTCAAAAAAAAATCAATGTTTTACTCCTGCTGTAAACGTGCCTGTGCAAAAAGCAAAGATGCTCAAAATGCAGTCACATTTCAACTAAATAGCTGTGAGACTCCTGCCGCAATTCTAAACTTCATAGTATTTATTTTCATAGCAAGGAAAATAGCTGAGCACAAAACCAGCTAATATTCTATACTGGTGCTTCGGGATCTACATGCTTGTAGGAATCTATGAAACAATTCCATTTATGCTTAAAAAAAAATCTTACAATCTTAGCCAATGGCTTTATTTAAAATAATAAAAATTAATTGGGGCTGGATTATGGCCTTTGTCTCTGAGTTGATATTGCCAGTTAGAGGGTCTCCTTTTGGGCAGTTGTGATATGGACATCTATCCCCTAAGGACTGGACAGAGATCATAGCTTTATTGCACTGAAATCATTAGCAATCCTGAAATTAGATCCACTTGGCAGACCTATGAAGAAAGCTTACATTAATGTTGCTTTTTCTTTCATACTTATTTTCTCCCTTAGAAAATACATATTTGATGTTCACAAATATTTCTGATATCTCTATCCAGGATTTAAAGAAATACAAAACAAAACAGCCCCATCCCAGTTGTAAAATGTACAGTTGATTTATTTGAATTAAGAACGCAGACAATATGAACACTCTTATCACAAACAGAAATCATGGGTCTTAAAACTGAATTGTTTGATCTCTGAGGGTATGTCTACACTACGAGCGTAGTTCGATTTTACTTAAATCGAATTTTTGGAATCGATATTGCAAAGTCGAACGTGTGTGTCCACACTAAGGACAGTAATTCGACTTTGTGAGTCCACAGTAACGGGGAAAGCATCGACATTGGAAGCGGTGCACTGTGGGCAGCTGTCCCACAGTTCCCGCAGTCACCGCTGCCCATTGGAATTCTGGGTGGAGCCGCAAATGCCTTCTGGGTAAAAAAAATGTGTCCAGGGTGCTTTTGGGTAACTGTCGTCATCCGTCCATCGCTCCCGCCCTCCCTCCCTGAAAGCGCCGGCGGGAAATCAGTTCGCGCACTTTTCTAGTCAGTGACAGCGCGGACGCCACAGCACTGCGAACATGGAGCATGCTGCGACCATCGCTGCAGTTGTGGCCGCTCTCAACGCCTCGCAGCTTATCATCCACCTTTCCCTGAGGCAGATGCAGATAAGTCAGGCGAGGAGGCTACGGCACCGCGGTGAGGGCCTGAAGTCTGAGAGTAGCACAGACCTCTCAGAAAGCATGGGACCCAGCGCCGAGGACATTACGGTGGCAATGGGTCATGTTGATGCCGTGGAACGGCGGTTCTGGGCACGGGAAACAAGCACTGAGTGGTGGGACCGCATAGTGCTGCAGGTCTGGGATGAATCCCAGTGGCTGCGAAACTTTCGCATGCGGAAGGGAACTTTCCTTGAACTTTGTGAGTTGCTGTCCCCTGCCCTGAAGCGCAATGACGCCCGGATGCGAGCAGCCCTGACTGTCCAGAAGCGAGTGGCCATAGCCCTCTGGAAGCTTGCAACGCCAGACAGCTACCGGTCAGTCGCGAACCAGTTTGGCGTGGGCAAATCTACCGTGGGGGTTGTTGTGATGCAAGTAGCCAAGGCAATCGTTGATGTACTGCTGCCAAAGGTAGTGACCCTGGGAAACGTGGAGGCGATCATAGATGGCTTCGCAGCGATGGGATTCCCAAACTGCGGTGGGGCCATAGATGGAACTCACATCCCTATCCTGGCACCGGACCACCAGGCCAGCCAGTACATTAACAGAAAGGGCTACTTTTCCATGGTGCTGCAAGCACTGGTGGACCACAGGGGACGTTTTACCAACATCTACGTCGGATGGCCGGGCAAGGTTCATGACGCTCGTGTTTTCAGGAACTCTGGTCTGTTTAGACGGCTGCAGCAAGGTATTTACTTCCCGGACCACAAAATAACTGTTGGGGATGTGGAGATGCCTATAGTCATCCTCGGGGACCCAGCCTACCTGCTAATGCCCTGGCTCATGAAGCCCTATACTGGCGCCCTGGACAGTGAAAAAGAACTCTTCAACTACCGGCTGAGCAAGTGCAGAATGGTGGTGGAGTGTGCTTTTGGCCGTCTCAAGGGGAGATGGAGAAGCTTACTGACTCGCTGTGATCTCAGCGAAACCAATATCCCCATTGTTATAGCAGCTTGCTGTGTGCTCCACAATCTCTGTGAGAGCAAGGGGGAGACCTTTATGGCGGGGTGGGAGGTTGAGGCAAATAGCCTGGCTTCTGATTACGCACAGCCAGACAGCCGGGCGATTAGAAGAGACCAGCGGGACGCGCTGTGCATCCGGGAGGCTTTGAAAGCTAGGTTCCTGAGTGAGCAGGGTAACCTGTGACTTTTAAGTTTGTGTACAGAGAAGCTGAACCTGCCCCCGTTTCTTTACCCAGTTAATGTTGACTATCCTCTCCAGTTACATACCCCCTTCACCCCCTTCCAACACATGTTTCGAAATAAAATCAGTTCTACTTTGTTAATGAACACCATTTTCTTTATTACTGTTTTCGCGGGAATTTTTTTAAACTGGGACGCAGACTGTGGTGGGGAGCGGGTGTAGTGTAGTGACGCAAATGAAGCTTCTAAACTCAAGGATTGACAGGCTCCGCTGTGGTGGGCTGGTTGTTTCAACGGAGCCTGTCACCCCTCCTGATCGGGACTGTGTGTATGGGGGGGCTATGTGACTTTGTGGCAGGGGGAGGACGGTTACAGATCTCCTGCTGCGTGGCTCTGTGATCCTGCATAAGGACCGCCGCTTAAGATCTGTAACTGCCCTCCCCCGCCACAAAGTCACAGAGCAACCCACCCCCCACCACATAACATGAAAACCACCTCACAGACTGACCAGGGTAACTAGTCACTGCACTGTGTATGTGCCCTGCTGCTGTACCTGCCCCCGCCTATGTACCCTGCCAAAGGTGACTGTCCTGTCCAATTACCAACCCCCTTTCCCCTCCTCCTCCAAAAGAACATGATGGAAACAGTAGTTAACATAAACATATTTTTTATTATCAACTACACATGGAACTGGGAGGTGAAACTTGGACGGGGGCTTGTGTCAGGTGGGAAGGAAAGAACTTGTCAAATTTTGGGGAATGAGAGCCTTCTGCTACTAGAGCTCTCTGCAGGGGTGGAGTGAGAGTTAGCACGGACTCTGCCGCCCCTCCTTCTTTGGACTTTGGGTGAGGTGGGTATGGGACTTGGTGGCGGGGGAGGGCGGTTAGAGAGAGACTGCAGCGGGGCTCTGTCCTCCTGCCTCCGTTCCTGCAGAACATCCACAAGGCGCCGGAGCGTGTCCGTTTGCTCCCTCAGTAGTCCAAGCAGCATTTGAATCGCCTGCTGGTCTTCCTGCCGCCACCTCTCCTCCCGATCCATGTTTGCTTGGTGCATTTGGGACAAGTTCTCCCGCCACTGGGTCTGCTGTGCTGCCTGGGCTCGGGAGCAGGCCATAAGCTCCGAGAACATGTCCTCCCGCGTCCTCTTCTTCCTACGTCTAATCTGCGCTAGCCTCTGGGAGTGTGATGCCAGGCTAGGTTGTGAGACAGTCGCAGATGTGGCTGTGGGAATGGGAAAAAGGGAGTGAATTCCTCAGAAAGGTAAATGTAGTTGTGAACAAAGAACATAGTCTTTCTCTGTGAACAAGACCATGCACAGCACCTATCACATGTGCACTCAGCACAAGGTCGAATTCTTGGCCTTCGCATTCAGTGCCTGGGGTCTTGCACAGCACATTTGAGAAGCGGGGCAGGACAACGGAATTTCTGTTGCAGGCAGACATGGTAAGCCGTAGACTTGTGGCAGCTTAAAACTTTAATATTAGAAATGGCCTCCTTTCACATTGAAAGCAATGTCAGTCCCTGCTGCCAGCAATCCGGCAAGCAGGAACTCTGCCCCTGTCCCACCCCCTCGCGGCTGTCCCCGGGAATGATCCCTGTAGGCTGCCCCTCTCCCGCCTCCACCGCGTGGCTGCAAACCAGCGGTTACAGTTCTGTAAAGGAACGGGCAAGCAGTCCCAACACTAACATTCCCCTACCTAATTCAAAGCAGGTCACCATGAGCGACATCACCCTCATGAGGATCTCTGACAGCGAGAAAGAGAGAATGCTCCGGGAAAGCCTCCAAAGACCAGGGCCGTATGCCGCCCTGCTGTGCAGAGCAATGATTCCTGAGTACTTGATTGTCTCGTGGCATGGCAACGTGTCATACTACGGAGGACCCAATAAGGCCGCTGTCCCCAGGAACCTGATGCAACGGCTTTCCAATTACCTCCAGGAGAGCTTCATCGAGATGTCACAGGAGGATTTCTGCTCTATCCCCGGACATATAGACCGCATTTTACTCTAGCTGCACTAGCAGTGACAAAACAGTAGAGCGGCTTGGGCAGGACAATCATGCAAAACCGGACATTGTTAGATTTTTTTTCAATAGTTGCACTGCCCATGACTGAACCGTTAAGCGCCTAGGGCAAACTAATCATGAGAAACCCATTTTTGTTATTGTTAATATTCCTGTTCTGTTAAAAATAAATGTTTAGATGTTTACAACACTTACTGGCTGATCCTTCCACAGATTCTGTGTCCGGGGTAACGGCTGGGGACGGTTAGTAGGGGATCTCTGTAAGGGTGATGAAGAGATCCTGGCTGTTGGGGAAATCAGCGTTGTGAGCGCTGTCGACTGCCTCGTCCTCCTCATCTCCTTCCTCATCTTCCCCGTCCGCTAACATGTCCGAGGAACCGGCCGTGGACAATATCCCATCCTCAGAGTCCACGGTCAGTGGTGGGGTAGTGGTGGCGGCCGCACCTAGGATGGAATGCAGTGCCTCGTAGAAACGGGATGTCTGGGGATGGGATCCGGAGCGTCCGTTTGCCTCTTTGGTCTTCTGGTAGCCTTGTCTCAGCTCCTTGATTTTCACGCGGCACTGCGTTGCATCCCGGCTGTATCCTCTCTCTGACATGTCTTTAGAGATCTTCTCGTAGATCTTTGCATTCCGTTTCTTGGAGCGCAGCTCGGAAAGCACGGACTCATCGCCCCACACAGCGATCAGATCCAAGACTTCCCGATCAGTCCATGCTGGGGCCCTCTTTCTATTCTGAGATTGCACGGCCATCACTGCTGGAGAGCTCTGCATCGTTGCCAGTGCTGCTGAGCTCGCCACGATGTCCAGACAGGAAATGAGATTCAAACTGGCCAGACAGGAAAAGGAATTCAAATTCAAATTTTCCCGGGGCTTTTCCTGTGTGGCTGGTCAGAGCATCCGAGCTCGTACTGCTGTCCAGAGCGTCAACAGAGTGGTGCACTGTGGGATAGCTCCCGGAGCTATTAGCGTCGATTTCCATCCACACCTAGCCTAATTCGACATGGCCATGTCGAATTTAGCACTACTCCCCTCGTCGGGGAGGAGTACAGAAGTCGAATTAAAGAGACCTCTATGTCGAACTAAATAGCTTCGCGGTGTGGACGGGTGCAGGGTTAATTCGATGTAACGGCGCTAACTTCGACATAAACGCCTAGTGTAGACCAGGCCTAAGGATATACAATGGGGTGTAGTTTACATTTTTTCCTTTGGTTGTTGGCACTTCAAGAAAATACATGAAACACTATGTTTTATGATGACAGTAACAGAGTGGACCGCTTCTTTCCTGGGATGCCACAAAGCATCACTGGTTTTGAGGATTAAGTTTCCATAGCTGAAACATGGTTGATGATGATGGTTAGAAATTGGCAACTCAGATTCCTTATGCCAAAGGAGTATAGCTTTGAAGTAGCTGGATAGAACAGAATGGTTAAACAAAGTTATCTGAAAAGACCATAATCCAAGATTTTTATGAAATTTGAGAAAATCAGAAAAGGAGAAAAATTGCCTCATGTAATGTTACCATGAATAAAAGTTCTAACATTTAAAAATATGCAGGGGCCAGGTTTTCAAAAATGCCATCTTTTTTGCAAATTTTGCATCCACAGATGCATGTATGCACATTTTTGCCTTTGCAGTGAATTATTAGTGCAAATATATGGCAGGTAGACTTATTTTTGCATGCATGTGGCTTCAGATGAGGAAGTTTGATGTGTAAGTACTAACTTAGGTAATAACTGCAGATGCAGCTAAAAATATGGTCAAGTTGCATGTGCAAAAACATAGGCTGGGTTGATGATGCACAGCTGAAAACCAAGTTGTGGTTGCTTATTTAGCTTCCTTTTAGATCAAATTCTGGGAACAAGTCTAAGTTTAACAAGGTACATTTGATTAGTTGCGGTTAGACTGATTATTTTTAATAAAATAATCTGTACCATTAGATTATCTCTCAGCATCAATAAATTGGGTTCAGGAACAAGGGCAGTTATTACCCTTTCTGGGTTTTGTTTTTGTACTAGAGAAAAAGGACAAATTAATTCACTGACAAAATGAATTTCTAATCAGTTTGAAATGTGAAGCTCTTATCTGATTATTTCCAAGGTTCATAAGGGTATTTATTTTACTTAAAATACTTCATGAAGTTCAATCCTTTTAGGTTCTGAATTTCCTATTCTGACGGAAAGTTTAGTGTCCTAGCTGATTTTACCTGAGATCTTGAATTTAAAACAGGCTAACAAAGTACAGCAAGGTATGGAAACTAATGCTGCATGAAGGTTAAGTACTTGATTTAATGTGCTTGGCACATCAGTATATTCAGACAGCTCTTGAAGGACATTGGTGAATCAATTTTGCGTACCCGGTATAACCCGTCACAGTTATGTAGGTTTTCCAGCAACAGATGGCTTGGGGTAATACATTTAGGTTAACAAAAAAATGAGCTTTCCTATGGTGTGAGTGGTGCTGCAACAAAAACTTTAGTGATTTTAATACACAGTGCAGATCAAATTCACGCCTATTCAGAGGGCCAGCATAACAATGTGAACCGCTTATGTCAAAGAAAAGATCATGAGGCCCCCTCGAGAGATGCTATAGGACTTCAGTGGTGCACAATCCTCATGCTAACCCTCTGCACAGATGGAATTTACCCCACATGTACACATGCAAGTGGGGCTTTAACTTGCAAGGTGCTGAACAACAAATAAGTATGTCTACATTGCAGCTGGGAATGAGTCTCCAGCCCAGGCAGAGAGACTCATGATAGCAGGGCTTGCATTAGCCTGCTAAAAATAGCAGTGTGGATGTTGTAGCTCTGAAGGGGGTCTCTGGATAGTCACCTGAGCTCAACCTGCTAGGATGAGACTGTCTACCAGGCTGGTAGGCTCACTTTCAGCTGCAGTGTAGACATAAGTGCACTCACTCTCCTAGATTTGAATATGGGTTGAGGGCTATCAGCACCTCTCCAGAGACACTTTGTACCTTGCAGATCAGGTCCATTAAAGGATTGTTTTCATTTGAAGGCAGTGTAACTAGTACTCAATGCACTGGTGAAAATAGGACTCTGAAGGTAAGGTCAGCTTGGGCTTAACCTAAGTAATGGAATGTTGGCTCAGGAACTGGAGAAAGCTCAAAAGAAGAGTTATCAGAATATACTCTTTCTCCCCCCCCCCCCTTTCACAGACTCCTTTTCTAATCTAGTTTCTGTGCCTGAACTGGAACACTCGATCTGATCCTTTGAACTCCATGAAATGGGGGATCCAAGAGATTTCCTCTACAATAGGACCAAACAGAACACAGAATCTGAATACTCCCAGACTTTTTGACTGTCTCTGGTTTCTCTGTGTTACGAAGGTCAGAAAACTAAACAGCTTTAAACAGTGATTATGGACATTAACTCTGTTGACAGTTGGACCTAAAACTACTAATATTTTAGTCTTTTAATACAGTAGTTTTCTTTTCTATCCGGCTTATGGGAGAGAACACAAACAGCCCTCCGCACAGAAGCTGTCAAAATTGAGACATTCTTTAATAAGGCATCAAAACTAGAAATACATTTCTGCTCTGAGAATGAACATGAAAAAACATTCATTCAATTTGGCACATCAAAGCTTCTTTACAAAAAATAAAATTCTCCAGTCCCTAAGGATTTTGTCTAATTGTTTCTTGAATGATTCCTGCCTGTGTACACTTTCCTGGGAGACAGCTCTGCACATGTAATAATTCTGTGCACGGAAAGGTCCTTCTTCTGATATCTACTCTGACTTTGTTTCCTTTAATTTCCATTTATGTCTTTTCTTTCCGCATTCTCTGGAAAATAGTACCTTGGGCTGACCTTATCTAAACCATTTATTTTATATTCTTCAATTAAATCCTCACTTGGCAATTTAAGGCTGCAGTTTTTTTTTTTTAATCTTCACAGAGCTCATGAATTTTGGACCAGATTCTTTTTACATTTCTGTACCCTTTGTATTACCTTCTCAAATTACAGTTGTGCATATATACAAATATTTGATTAGATGTATAAGAGATGGACAGTATAATAGGAGTCCACTTACACATTTTTCTCTATGCCATGTTATAAAACGCTATGGTTTGCCTTCAGACACAGACCTGAGCAGAGTGTGGGCATATATTGTACTGCCCCAAGAGTAACTCCCAGAGTCACATATGCTCCCCTGCTCCCTCCTTGCTCTGGAGGGAGTAATTTGTATCTGGCCTATACAAATAACAAATTAACTCACTGCCCTTTATACAGTGTTGTGGCCAGTGAGTAGTGGGGGTGGATCCACAGCCGTACCCATTCCCCAATCCTCCCTGCCCACCTAGCAGTGCCCATTTACACCCTGTGCCCAGACCCAGGTAGCCCATATAAGGCACAAGGGGGTAGTTCTTATTCCCTTTCACTCTCCTGTGTAGGCGCATAGACAAAGATACAACCAAGAGTTAGGTTGGTTTTTATATATGAGCGTTTAGAAGACAAAATTAGAAGTTGAATAAAAAGAATCAGAACCTTTCATCTTTGCGTCATGAGTTCTAATCCAATCCATGTTACTAGTGGCTGAAATTCATAATGATCAGGAGTCCTTAGTGACTGTACTGGAGTTACACCAGTGTAAAATAGGAGTAAGACAGTAGTGCATCAGGCCCACCGTGTACAGGAGATTGTATTGGCCAATTTACAAGAGACTGGTCCAGGAGGCAGGAAACCTGAGTTATATTCTTGGCTAGGCCCCTGACCCATGTGTGGTCTTGGGCAAGTTACTTCATTTTTTTTTTTTTTTTGGTCAGCTGATCCATCTGTAAAATGGTGAGATGAATACCTTCCCTTGTAAAGCACTTACAGATCTGTGGATAAAAATCACTATATGAGAACTAAGTATTATTATAGTGTGTTGATGTACATTATATTTTTCAATTATTCTGATGACTATCGTGACTAATTATAGATGGTTCTAATCATGTTGATTCTTCTCTGCTCAAATACTACAATTTTCTATTAACTGGCATCCTTGTTGGGAGTCCTGACAGACTGGAGGCTGAACTATTCTCTCAGATCTAGAGGTGGTTTCTTCACATCAGAACTAATGCACTGGCAGGGTAGTGTGTAAATGCTTGCCCAGATGATGCCTGTGTATAGCTGGCTCTACACCACTTATTCCCTCTTCCCGCCCCATTACATATGCAGAGCATAACAAGGGTGGAAGGGGACAGAGTGAATAGTGCGCTGCTAGATCCTCTGGCTGCAGCCAGTGTAAATTAGAACAGCCCAGGGCTTCTCTAAGTTATTTGATGGGTCATTTTAGTCCCTAGGGTGCCCAGTATAATGGCAATAGGAAGATGAGTGACAATCAACTTCCCCTCCCACTTGCACCTCAGTTACACTGAGTGTAAACTTGGTGCAGATGGAGACCGAGCCCAGAGAACGCAAGCCATCTGAATGCAGGTCTCAGTTAGAAAACCAGATGTTAATGCAGAATGCTCACATCCCTGTGACAACCAAGATCTCTTGAGAGAGCAATCTAAAATTCATGATTTGTTTCTTTTCCCAGATAAAATCCATCACCATTTTATTAGGAACTGCCATCTTGAACAATGGTCTGTCTAGTATTTCTGACAGTGGTCAATGTTGGTTCAGAGGAAGTGTAATCCTCCATACAGCTATATCATTGGAGGAAATTTCTTCCTGGCTCCATCTGGCTATAATCTTGGGACTTGTACCATAAGTACTGATAGCCTTTATATTAAATCCTAACTAGAACCCTAAAACTATTTTGAATATTATTAAAAACTTTCCCTCAGTAATATCCTGTTATGGAGTTTCACAAGTTAATTATGTTTTTGTTGTTTTTTTGTAAAGGAGTATACTTCCTTTTATCCATCTTAATTGTTTTGCCTTCTAATCACATCAAGTGCGTAGTTGTTAAACATCAGAAAAGGAGTGCCTTCTATTTACAATTCAGCATTTTACATACTTTTGTCATATCTCTTACTCATCTTCTTGTAGAATATTGAATAATCATAATCTTTTAAATCTTTTTATTCATTTGCTTAAAGAAAACAAATGGGATCTGTAGAGGAAGCAAGTTAAGTAGATACATGAATATTATAGTGACCTTAGAGCAATAATCATTTTTATCTTTTCATTTCTGCTCAACAGAGAAAAGGATAATTGCTGCTATCTATTTAAATCCTTCTGATTCTGTTTGTGGGTGTGTTTTCAATTGGCCACAATACGTAATTTTGAATGCGCTTGGATTTTAATCTCTAACATAAAATTTTGATCACTTAAATTTTAAAAAGAAATTTGTCAGGATGATTCAGTCAGGTCATTATGAAATATGTAATTAGGTTAGATGAATTTGATGTAATTTAAATAAATCTGCCAGAACCAACAATATGGGAGGAGAATAACAGCCAGAAGGTTTTTAATAATAATAATTGTTTTATAGCATTTCCAACTGAATAGCTCAAAGGTCTTTAAGAACAACAGTGGATTGAGCATCCTGTCACTCTTGTGAGGTAAACAATTATTATTATCCCCATTTTACAAATGAAACACAGGTCGTATGGAAATCTGTGGTAGAGCATGCCAACCCTTCCTCCTCTTATTTTAAATCACTTGGGTCCAAACTCAGCCCTTTGGCTGTGTCATGCATGCATGTTGTGACGGGGTTCACTCGCTGCAGGTAGTGCCTTCTCCTGGCCATCCTGGGAATTAGCTCTGCCAGGCATTGATCCCTCCTGTGTTGGTGTCTTCACTCGTCCCTCCTACCCTGTGGCCTCTCTCGCTTCAGGAACCGTAGCCTACTCTTCATGACCCGGCCCTCTGGCTGGGTCACTTTGTGGTTTCACCGTCCAGGGGTTACCCAAAGTCCTTCCACACAAACCATCTCAGTCAGTCTTCTCCAGCATCTGGAAATGCCCTGATGGTGCCACTTCCCATGTAGCCAGTAGGGGGAACCCAGGCCTGCCTGCTACTCGGGGTTCCAGCCCAGGGACCCTATACTTGCAACTGTGGCCTGCTTTCCCACAACCCTTGTTGCTCCTTCCTTCGACTCTTTCCTACAACTCCTGGTTCCTCGCCTTTCCCTGTGTTACCAGCTCCAAACCCTCCTCCCACTTTCAAGGGAGTGGCTGCAGCCTTTCCCAGCAGCCTTTGTCTATGGCCATCCTCCTGGCTTTATAGACCCTCCCTGTTCCTGCACAGCTGAGCCTGCTTTCAATCACTTCCCTGCTCCCTGGCTCCATAGAGCTGGAACTAGGGGTGCTGGCTTGAAGTGGTTTCCATCATATACAGGATTAACAGTTTGGTTCAATGACTCTCAGCTCCCTCACTGTACAAACTGTTCCAGTGCTCTTGCCTGGCTCCCCCTTCAGGTGTAGCCCGTGGAGTTAATTGGCTTGCTTTGCCATCTTAACCGCTTCCAGTCTTGTGGGGGTAGACACATGTATATCAGGGTGGAATTTGGCCCTGGGAGGGTATAAACTTCATATGCAGTATAATGAGTTCATTTATATCTTTTCTGTGTTCTGTTGACATTCATGCCTGAGTATAGGTAATTATCCTATTGATTCTTCTTTTCTTTTTCAAGTGCTATCTCATCTCTCTTATAATGTAGTAATCAGAACTGAGTAGATGTAACTTCCTAAGAATTACTTCTATACACTGTCTTAGTTACGCATCCTTGCATTCCGTGTGACATTTCAGCTGTGACACAATATTGTCTAGACATGTTTTTGGAGAAAACTCTTAAATCCTCTTGATCTAATTCATCCCAGTTAATTTTTCATTTGTTTGTTCTATTTGAGCCCCACTCCACTACTTCAAATTAGTTAATATTAAATTCCATTTGTTATTCATTAGTCCCATTTTAAGGTGTCTTTACAATCTATTTACATTTTATTAAACTGTATTCTATGTGACTGCCTCTCTCTTGTATTGACAAGTTATTGGCAAATGTACACAATTTGTATCTCATTCTCCTGCCTTTATCTATCTCTGTAGCAGATTGAAACTCATCAGAGACATGTTGTTACTGTAGCAACCCAGAAGGACTCAGTTTAGAGTTTTTGTCCCTTTTCCATTCTTTTCTTGTGATCAGCACTATACCCCTGTAGCTGCTTTTGCACACTCCAATAAGTACAGCGTAATTAACAGTTTTGTGCTTATTTTGGTTTAATCTGAGCCTTGCCCCCATGCTGGCAGTGACCATAGATGTAGAAGTCCCTGTCAGTCTAGAGAGCAAGTGACTGAAGGCTGGCCCAGGAAGCGGTGGTACTGAGGATGCTGCAGTAGTTAATTGCCTTCTTCTGATAGTGATATTGTTATCATAAAATCCCTGGTGTGCCTTGTCAGGCAAAAAGTGAGCAGGAGGAAGAATCCACAGAAAAATAGCTGTTGCAGTATGAAAGGGACATTGAAAACCTCATAACAACCATACCCTTGGGCTATAATATCCGAAGTGATTCTTGAAGAGGGTGAAAGATCCAAAGCATGAATTCTTCCTTGCCTGGGAGGAAGGGCACTCCAGGGATAGTGATGCTTCCCAGTAATTAGAAATGGAAATGACCTACTGGGTTAACTAGTTCATCCCCTCTCAGTTCAGTATGTTATCTAATCTCTGTCCAGTTTGTTTGAAAATGCTCCAAGCAATGGGGCTTCCACCATTTCTCCTGGGCAGGGGTTCTCAAATTGGGGGTCGGGACCCCTCGGGGGTTGCGAGGTTATTACATGGGGGGTTGCGAGCTGTCAGCCTCCACCCCAAACCCCGCTTTGCATCCAGCATTTATAATGGTGTTAAATATATTTAAGTGTGTTTAATTCATTGGGGGGGGGTCACACTCAATGGCTTGCTGTGTGAAAGGGGTCACCAGTAAAAAAGTTTGAGACCCACTGCTTTATATGAATATCCTGTAGCTAGCAACAGAGAGTCCTGTGGCATCTTTAAGACTAACAGATGTATTGGAGCATAAGCTTTTGTGGGTGAATGCCCACTTCGTCAGATGCCACGAAACCTTATGCTCCAATACATCTGTTAGTCTTAAAGGTGCCACAGGACTCTCTGTTGCTTTTTACAGATCCAGACTAACACGGCTACCCCTCTGATACCCTGTAGCTAAGTATTCACACAACCTTCAGGATTGAGGGAGTGCTACCAAGGCTGTTCCTGGAGGGCACAATCACATGAAGAAGTGTTTGTGTTGAACATTGTCCTGCAGTGCTTGGGGTCGAAACCCTCTGGCAGGATGGCCATTTGTTCCATAAAACATGTTTTGTATGTATTATTTTTATTATGAAAACAAAACACAAGTGCAGACTGAGAGGGAGATACTGACCATTGCCCCAGTTGTCCTCATAACTACACTCTATTACAAAAATGTATGAAACTTTTCACAGACAGGAGGGTTCCTCTGGAGGGTTCATAGCTATCTCATTCCATGGAAGATGTGGGTGCTGAAAAAATATGATATTCAAAAGAAGGCATAGCCTGCAACTGCCCGGCTAGCATGGTGCCATACACCCACCCAGCATGCACACTACCTCGTTTGCCAAAAGCGTGTTGAGTGAACCAGGCAGAGGCACCTGAAACTCATGTTCAGCAGCATGAGTATCCTCGCCCTGAGCAGAGTTAAAACAGAGATGCACACTGTCATCATGTGCAGCAGCCAAGGCATATCTGTCAGCCCAGAAACAGTCAGCACCTTTGGGCTATGCATCTTTACACTTGTGTTGGTGAATATGGATACAGTAAACATTTGATGGGCTTTCTGTGGGACATCGGGATTAATGTGTCTGTAATGCTCTTTAGTGAGTGTATCCCCCTTGGGTTGTGCTTCAGTACTCTGTGCTCCATTGGTGTGATGATTTTCCTTTGTTAATATATTGTCAGTTACTTTCCCAGTGGACTTGTCTGATTTGCTTCAGCTATCTCCTGTACCAGTAGATCATTATCTGCTATGCTCTCCAGGTTGTCACTTGATTACTTGTCGTCTTCTGTATTTACCAGCCATTTCTGGAGTATTAGTTCCATTGCCATAGGTCATGAACCTTTAACTCCACCTAGCTGTGCTTTGAGTATTCTGGGTCCTGATCTCTTGTTCCAAATATGCTGTCCTCCAGAACCAGTCTCCTGGCCATTGTGTGGCCGATGATGTTGGTAAACAGTTTGGTTACAGTGCGGAGTTAAGAGATTTCTCTTACATTTTGCACTTGAATACTATCCTTCAAACATTGACATTAACACATTTTACAGAATATGTGCAGATCACACAACCATTTAAAAGAACAGGAATAGAACCCATGTCTCCTGACTCACAGCCACATGCCCTAATCACTAGATGTGACACTACCTTCTTTGTGATGCTGTTCAGACAGACCCTTTTACAACACTACTATTAGCCCCCTGCCCCCTTTTCTGAGGTACAGTGCTCCTTATACTCCTGCTTTTGTTGCCTGTCGCTTATGCTGGAATAAGCTTTTCAGAAACACAATAGCACGTAATGTGCACTAGTATTTTGGTGCTTCGTTTGGAGGCAGTTTTCTTTCAGACCCTGCTTGCCTGCTTTTTAATTCACTTTGGGATGATCAGGCTATATATAATTGGTTTTATTTCTATCCCTCACCAAATGCTGTATGGCCAGAAGCTTGGTCATACTGAGTAGCACCTTACTTTGCAAATAGTTCCATGGAAATCAGTGGAGTAAGGGTACTGCCCAATGTAAATAAGGGTGGCACAATCTGGCCCTAAATGTGCACATTGTAAACACTTTGTTTTTATTTTAGTTATTAATATAAAGCTTTCTTCATATATTTTTGTCTCATTTCTTCTGCTCACCTTAACGAAGTGTGATGTCACATCATTCGAAGAAAAAGAGGGATTTAAGACCAATTTAAGACCTAGGCACATTGCACATCTGGACTGGACTAGGAATTCAGGCTGAATCTGAATCAGGAAAAAAAGTTCCTTAACTGGCCCAGAGCAGGGCAGAGAGAAGTCACAGAGACAAAATACATAGGATTAACTTGCTTCTGATGCTATTTTGCCTTGTATTTCAACATTACTTGTATATGAAGTGGTGCATAGGTCATTCCCAGAGACATCACTCCTCTCTAGCCAGTTTGCTCTGCAGACTTTATTGATGGCATGGGGAGAGCTGCACATTGGCAGCTCCCTTCCTGCAGAAGACAGTTGGCTGTGGTTAGAACTTCCCCCTGAAATTATTTTGGGGGTACAAAATGTATGGAAAATATAAATAGTATTAAAAGATAAAGATACTTATTAAAGCTAGCAAATTTGTAGTAATTTTTTATTAGGAATCTAGCTACCGGCTTGCTGGGCTTCTCTGGCTACAAAGCTGTAGAGATTTCTCTCCCTTCCAAGGAGCAAGCAGGTACTTCCTTCTCAGTCATGGTCACAGCTTTTCAGATTCCATCTCTTCTATTCTCTTGGCCTATGGCTTCCAGCTCTCTCAAATAAAATACTCTAATCCCACTCCCTGAGGCTACTGGCTTCCCTTGTACTCAGTTGTACTCCCAGAAACTTAATCATTCACTCTCTCGTCACTTCTTGCCTTGTAATGAATTTGTGTGAAAGTTTCTCCTGTCTGGCTTCCTAGACGCACAGAATTAACATGTAAAATGTAAATTTAAATTATTTTTTACTGTATCGTCTTTTGTAAATGGATTTTTTGTAGTGCGCCTTTTGCGCTTACATTTTTCTTGCCTTTTTAATGATCTTCTCCTTTGCCAAAGGCTGCCTACAATGGTATTTTCAGGTAGTATTTTATGAATCTGACAGTGTTTAGTGCTGAAAAGAAAGGGCAGCAAGTGAACCACTCCCTCCCTCCCTGAAGGCCCCTACCTTAAATCTGTAATGCACTTGTACCGCTGTCCTTAGATTTCTCCACTTGATATTTCAGGTTATTGCCTCTATCCCTCCTAAACTCCTGTGCTAAGCTTTCCTGGAGAAAAGACACTTCTCTTACAGCTGTCGTCTTGCATAATCCTGTGCTTAAATTCTTATTTTTCTTGGCTAGCAACATGGTTTGTTAGCACTTCCCTATGGCTGCCTGTGACTTTTTCATGCATTCAGAGTATAAATCCTTTAGAAATGAGCTCCCTATTTGGATTAACATCAACCGACCATGTATTTTTTCAATGTAGTGCATCATATGTCTGGATATTTAGGTTATTTTTATTTATTTTTTTAGTTATGAGAAGCTTGTGGAATAAATTTGTGCTGTGATTATCTAGTGGCAAGTGAGTCCCAAATGCTAGAGCAATAAACAGCATATAATGCTGTCTGACCTAGCTTTCAGTGTACTTTAAATATTTCACTGATATAATATGTTGTGTAGCTGCAGCCAAAACAATTCAGGCTGTCATGGGTCAGATCTCATTAGCTTCCCACTTTCTCCCTCCCCTTCACAACAAGCAGGAGGCTCCTGGGAGCAGCTGCAAGGCAGAGGGCAGGAGCAGCACATGGCAGTGGGGGGAGGGACAGCTGAACTGCCGGCAATTGGTAGCCCGCTGGGCGGCTGCTGCACCGGGAACATAGGAGAGTGGGGAGCTGATGGTGGGGCTGTAGGTCCACCCTGGTTCCAAGCCCCCACGAGCTAGCTGCAACGGGCAGCTCTTCCTGCAAGCAGTGGACAAAGCAGGCGGCTGCCAAACAACATTATAAGGGAGCATTGCACAACTTTAAATGAGCATGTTCTCTAAATGATCAGCAACATAACAACGAAACAACGTTAACCAGGATGACTTTAAGTGAGGAGTTACTGTATGGAGCTAGAAGCCTAACTTTAGGCACCTGCTTTTTAAAATCTTGGCCCAGAATCTTTTTAATATCACAGCCAAACTCCAGTTTAGGTGAGACATTCTGCATATACACCTCTACCTCAATATAACACTGTCCTCAGGAGCCAAAAAAATCTTACCGCATTATAGGTGAAACCGTGTTGTATCGAACTTGCTTTGATCTGCTGGAGTGCGCAGCCCCGCCCCCTGGAGCACTGCTTTACCGCGTTATGTCAGAATTCGTGTTATATTGGGTTGTGTTATATCAGGGTAGAGGTGTATAACAGTGTCTCTCTGTGTCCATCTGTACTATCAAAAAGCTGCAATGTTATGACCCAGTTCCTGAAAGGACTTAAACTCATCCTAAAGTTCATCCTTCTTCTGGAAAACACCAGATATAAAATACACCAATGTAATACACCAATATAAAATACACCAAAACGTTTAATGACATTTAAGGTTGTATTGGGACACATCCCCCCAACTCAAAACCTGAAAGGCATGGAAATAGTCAGTTAAGGGAAAAGTCTTCTGCAATCTTTACCACTTTCACATTGCCCCGCAATGCTGTCAACACTCACTCCAATACTCTGCAAAGCTTTCAGTCCAACAGATACCAAAAAGTAATACGTGCCTGAGTTCATCAGATTTGCACTCTAACACAAAACCTTAACAGTGACCTCAGATACTTTTCAGATCAACAGACTGGCACATCTGATTGTCTCACATTCCATATTTTTGGGAAGTGATTCTGTCTTAATATTGCTGAGAGGTCGCTGTTGCTCTTAAGCTAGAGTGCAAATTTGATGAAGTTGGGGTATATGCTGCTTTTTGAAGTTTGGTTCAGGTAGAAGTGAAAGCCTTCTGGAGTGATGGCGGGCGGGGTCCTTTTTTAGAACTCTTATTAATTCAATTTTCATCAGGTCACCATGAAAAATGTATCAAAGTTTATGCTGTGTGTTTCACTTTTATCTCTTGAGATTTCTACTAAATAAAAGTTTAAAGCTCCTGTTAAACTGAAAACTTCTGACTCAATCTTAATGATGGAGTTGCAACCAGCGACTCCATAATAGGTAAAGCTTATTTCATATTACCCTTTACTTACTTTCATTCTGTATTACCAAAGGAATTTGAACCATCTCTTGTATATTTTTACACCTGGTCAAAATAAAATGCTCTCCTAAGATGTAATGGTAACAGACACATTTCTGTAAAGTGTGAATTAAGCAGTTGTAATTGGAAGACACGTTCTCAGTTTGCTGAATTGTGTCATTACCTCTGATTTACTAGTTGCACCTGATTCTCCTCAGTGTTTAAATTTACAGTATGTCTGACATGATTTTCATCAGAACCTTGCTTTCTACTTCCGCATGCTGATAACTGTTTAAGTATTGTGAGGAGAAAAGATTTTATGTATTAGTTTTTCCATGATTAAGGCAGGTGAGATCTTCATTGTCCTGTCCTCTTCTTTAGCTTGATTTTGATTAGTACAATTCCTTTAGTTGACAGTTGGCTTATATAGCTGGAACTATGCATTTGCTCTCCTGTTTAGTATGTTAAACTGAATTGTAAGACTCGGGGTATACAGTATATACATTCAACCTGGGCGGTAGATGTATGTGTGCTAGCTTTGATTGTGCTGGCGCACTAAAAGTAGAAGCGTAGCCATGGTGGTGCAGCCGGTGGGACAGGCTAGCTGGCCCCAGTACATCCTTACTGTGGTGGCTAGCCCATCCCACCACCCAGGCTGCTGTGGTTACACTTCTACTTTAGTGTGCTAGCTTAAATTAAATTCAGATGTACCTTAGATTGTTCTCTTTACAAGACTCAATATTCTGTTTTCACAATTAAAAAAGCAATAATTACACAGAAAATGCAGACAGGCTGGGCTTTTGGGATAATCACAATTCAGTAGTTTGTGGTTCTGTGTTTTGGGAATTTTTTTTTTTTTTTGGTACGGCTAATTCCTGATTCCACTGAAGTCAGTTGCAAAACTGTCATTGACCTTAATGTGATCAGACTATAGCCCATAGGGAATGATTCATCAGCCTCCTTGTATACTGATTAACCAAATGATTTGTAGAGGAGGGGGAGGTTACTTTCTAAATATTATCTCCAAAACTGGCTGTGCTAATAATGAATATAATAATACTTAGCACTTAGATGGAATGTTCCCATCCATAGATCTCAAAGCCTTTACCAAAGATGGTAAGCATAATTATTTCTGCTTTACTGACAGTGCAAATGAAATACAGGTAAGATAAAGTGACTTTCACAAGATCACAAAAGACAAGAGTGGAATCTCTTGACTTCCAGACCTGTCCTCTAGCCATCGTTCAGCACAGCCATAACATATCATACACAAAGGCTACAGAATGTATCTGGTTATCTAAAAGTATGAAATTACCAAGCAAATTAATAAGAAATATTAGTTGTAAACTTCCAGAAATTGACACCAATCATTCTTAAATCTTCATGTTTATAAATCTCATCAGACTACGGTACAGTTCTACAATATTCAGCACTGTGGATGTTTTACCCTCTTTCCATTGTTAAACTTTTGGCGTTTTTTTTCTTTTGTGCCTTGGTAACTTTGTGATAGGTCATTGATATCTCTTAGTACAGTGTGAACCCTATTTACTGAACTGAGATTAACTACAACTCTTGACCAAGTTAAATTCCCCAGGGTTGCACTGTCTGTAGAGCGAAGATTTGCAGAAGCAGAGCTTCAGTCCAGGACTGGCAGCTCCTCTGTAGCTCAGT
This sequence comes from Chrysemys picta bellii, assembly GCF_011386835.1. Taxonomy (NCBI): domain Eukaryota; kingdom Metazoa; phylum Chordata; order Testudines; family Emydidae; genus Chrysemys; species Chrysemys picta. The sequence goes on along the minus strand of NC_088794.1, from coordinate 70,432,580 downwards.
TCTTGTGAAGTTTAGGAATTCCTTGGGAGCTTTAGCTTCTAAATTCTGAAAGGCTTGATCTAGGTGCCAACAAAGTGCCTAAGCGCCATATAGCTCAGCATTTAAGCTCTGCAGGGCTGAAGCTACCTGGCAGCCCTCTCCTTTACTGAGGCCAGGTGTACACCGGAAAGAGTTTGCTGGTATAGCTGTACTGGCAAACCTCCCTAATAGAGAAGGAGAGTGTCTTTTCGGTATCGCTTATACCAGTTCCCCAAATGAAGTAAGCTATAATGGCAACAGGACCTTTTTTGCCAGTTTAACTGCCTCCATACCATTTTGCTGTTGTAAAAATGTCATGAGGAATCACACCCCTCACTGATACTGTGACATTCCCTAGGATACAATAGGGACTATTGAATAGATGTGTCCCCTCAATTCTCCAATCTGGAGTGCCTTTTACACTACTTCACTGTGAAAGCAACAACTACTGATCTGTCCACACACAGCCTCCAGCATATAATTCACTCCCAGCTATACTCTGAGTGTTATAGCCAGCCACCCATGAATTACACTGCAGGAGACACCAGGAACCTCCCAGTCCCAGACTTCCCCCAGAAATGTTTGTCTTATACTGACTAGCCTGCTCCTGGACAACACAAACTCATATCAAATCTGTCATTTCATTAATAGAAAATGATATGCACAAACCTTGCTATCTCAAGTGGAGTTTCCCAAACACTTCAATCCAAACACGTACCGGCTTACATAAAAGAATAAAACAAGTTTATTAACTACTGCAAGATAGATTTTAAGTGATTACAAGTAAAGACGCATAAAAGTCAGGGTTGGTTACAAAAAAATAAAAGGTAAAATGCAACTAATGCCTAACTTAACAAGCTAAGTGAATTCAAAGCAAAGAGTCTCCCTCACTACTTGTAGTAGCAGATCTACTGGAATCCTTCCAACCAGTTCAAAGTAATTTCCTTGTCCTTAAGGTGGTGTTGATGCCGTGAGTAGAGATGGAGGGAGATATATTTCGGGGGCCTCCAGTCTCCTTTCTTAGAGCTCTTTTTTTCCTTCAAAAAAGGAAAAAAGGATTGTATCCTAGGGAATCACCTCAAGCTGAGGTTCAGGAGACAGCCAGTCTGTGGAGATGGGAACTTCCAGCTGTTCATTGCCAAGATGTAAATTTCTTGGTCACTCTCTTTTCCTGCCAAAGAATTGCTGCTTAACCAGGTTGATCGTCCATTTGATACTATTGACACCTGGTTGAGGCATCAGTTTGCCTTTTGACTCTGAGGAACTCGTTTGTGTCTGCTTTTCTAAACTTGATCTCGGCAATGTCTTCCAGTAGAATTTAACAATGTTGCCACACATTTTATCAGGACAATAATGATCATCAAATTGAGTTTTCAAATGATACTTCACAAGGTATACATTCTACAAAATCGATTATAGTTTTGTAAAGAGGGTGAGTATAGGGATACAGACTAGGGTGACCAGATGTCCAGTTTTTATACGGACAGTCCCATTTTTTGGTAATTTTCTTATATAGGCGCCTATTAACCCCCACCCGCTGTCCCGTTTTTTAACAGTTGCTATCTGGTCACCCTAATACAGACAGTCTCAGATATTATTAGAGCGGGAAATGTTTTTAGTGTAGACCTGGTCTGAGTTGAATTTGATCATCCACACACAATTTCACACAGTTTTTGGTGTCCCAAAGTGTAAAATTAGGTTTCCAGAGAGAGAATGGGTTAGTTTTCTTACATAGAAGTATGCTAAGGTTTGATTTTTCAGCCAAGTTTGGAAATAACAATAGATTTAATTTCTAGCACCCTAAGAATGAGGAGGGTCACTTAATTGAGGGCCCGGTTCTAATGAGAGCCCTGTTGTCTTTGTCACTAAATCTTTTCACAGGTTGCTTTTTAAAATTAGGGAGCAATAAAACACTAGAGAGGATTCTCCAAATTTATTGTAAAACCTGCGAAGTCTGAATCACAGAAAATTCCCTAAAACTCCAGCGAAGATAAGCATCTGACTTAAACTGAGGAATTTATCAATTTTATTGCACGTTTCACCACAGGAATATTCACTTGCTAAGGGCTCATTTCAGAATTTCATTAAATATGTCATTGCTGTTACTGTACCAGTCACTGGTATACATATCATACACATTAAATGTCAGAAGAAAACTGATGCTATGAGTGTTAACACCAATAACCCAGTAGCTATTTTTCTATATTAATAAAAAGATTGGGAGCACATTTGTGGGACAAAGTGGTAAAGGATGAGAAAATCAATCAAATGTATTTTAAGAAAGAAGGGAAATAAAAGGGCAAAAAAAGTCCACATGAGAAAATAAAAGAGAAATGGCACATGAATTACACTGCCACTGACTCTGTCTTTAGCTAGAGCTTGAAGCAAAGCCCCTTCTAGTCGATGGTGATCTTTGCATTGACTTCAGTGGACTCTGGATCAGGCCCCTAGTGTTCAAAATTTAACAGTATCCTGAAGGCCAAATTTTCAGAAGTATGGCCCTCACATTCTGATGTCTCCCACCCTTTCCTCCCATATGCACACATCAAAATATTTTGTATTTGCTGATTGTACCCGCAAAATCCAAATTTGTGCACATTAACAGGCATTTGCTCATACAGAATGGATAACACATAAATATCCATTTGCATACATAATGGGTGCCACAATTTGTAGGCATAAATTAGGATTTTTCAGGAGCCAAGTGATGCAGCAGATGTTTTGGAAACAATTTAGAAGCCCATTTTTGAAAATTTGGCACTTAGATAGTGATACAAAATATCTGGTAAAATATATTCATAATGAACAATAATTGCCTACTACTAGATTGATGAGTTACCACGAGCCCTGTGTAAGGGGCATTATGCAGATGCCTTGCAGGAGACCATGGCCTGAATTGTGACCCAGGCCTTGTCTTGACTAGATAGCTTGTAGTAGATATGCCTGTCCTAAAATTACTTTTTCTAGACCGGATGATGTCCCAGACAGTCACAGTTCAGTGTCCCAGAGGGTCAGCAAGCTGTGTCCGCCCGTGACATGGCAGTTTACTTCACTAGCCAGTGAATTTAGAGGGATGCAGCCACACCTCTGCTCACTCATCGGTCTCCCACACACCGTCCACCTGTACCAGATGAGATATAGCAGCTCTGCAGAGGCTGCTCTCTCCTCTGCAAGGGTGCTCAATAATGGTCACAAGTTGACCCATAATACGGTAGGTGAATGAAGTACAAACAGATACAAATAAGTATCCACACCATCCCAAAAAACAGACTCTGTTTCTCCTCACCACTGTACAATATTTGACTTCGGTGTAAAAATACACACACAAGGTGAAATTTTGTCATGGAAAGTCAAATAACTGCTGAAGAAGAGGTTACTCACCTTTAGCAATTTTCATAAAGTTGTGCAGCAAAGCAGATTTCATGGCACAGAGTATGATTTAAGATTGTCCCTGTGATAAGGACAAACCTGAGGATATGTCTCGCTGTCCTATATATTAAGATGCCTATTGCATGAGGAACTCAGAGCAAAATGGCTTATGGTTATTGATAGGAAATAAAATGTATTTGTGTGAAGATCTGGTATATTACTTATTTCAGGTAAATAAGAAATTTGAGTTTTATGCTTTGCGCTCATTTGTAGAACTGAAAACAAAATATGAAATGGCAAAAATGCACTATTAAAATTAACTGGAGAAGGGTTTTTAATTTGAAATCTGTGATTGATATAGTTTTGTGTATGAAGTTTGGAATGTAAATTTTATTTATATTGCTTTGTGAAGACAAAAGGTAAAAGGTATCGTAAATGCTTCTTTTTCGGACATCTTCCTTACCTAGTTTTTTAATTACATTTTAACTCAGAATGCTGTGAATGGTAGGGTTCTATATGCTAAATGAATGTAAGTATAAGGGAAAGAGCACAGTTACAGAATATTGTTTGGGATCTTGCACAGTATAGAAGCTCTCGGGGAAAATGTAGATCACATTTTGAACTTATACTATTACATGGTATAAAAATAATATATATGACTTTGTCTGCTGGGTTATTCTCACCTGTTTATGCACATACTTGGCCAATGGAGCTATTGGGATTTACGCCGGCTTGAGACTGTGGTATACTACATCAGTGATTATTGTTAATGAGATCTATTTACACATATTGTGAGGCAAGGACCCTGACGTTTGAAATCTATTTTGTTTTTGTTGCTAAGGGAAAATGAGGGAGCCTGGATTGCTCAGGGCATTGGCAGTGGGATAGGAAGGCTTTTAGCTCTAGGTCACCAGTTAAAGCCCAGTTCAAGACAGTGGTGACCAAAACCCATTACCATCTGCTGGCTGTGAAGTGACCTGTGTGAAATGAGTTGGTAGTCTCAGTCCAGTTCCTCCTGGATGTGTCCACACCACTGACATCACCATTAAACTTGACATTGAGTATCTTGGCTTGAATCAGTGTGGGGAGACACCACTGCTCTTTCACTGTTAGATCTGGTTCATCTGGGTCCAGATTGCGTCATATTGGTAACTCAGTATGGGCAAGATTGCACTTCTGTCCACATTACCCTGTTATGTGACTAAATAGAGGACGTCAGTCTTCAGAACATCTAGAACCTTTCACAAGCACACATAAATTCACAAGAGTAGAAGGAAGAAATATGTATGTATGTATGTACATATATTTATGTTTAGAGTAAGAGATAAATCCTTGGAATAATCTCTCACTTTGCATGTATTTTCCAAATCTGTTTCTAAGGCCCTCTTGACTCTACAAATACTTCTGGAAAAAGAATCTCTGTGTAACCTGTTGCTTTGGATATAATCCCCTCACGCTCTTCTTACTACGCATCCCCAGCTGAATTCAGCATAATATACAGGACATTTTTTGAGTGGTAAAATATCCACCTCGGTGAGAAGACCTAGTTTTGTAGCTTTTCACCAAAAAATTAGGCCAGAAAAGTTGAGAGATGGGGGATGTGAAAAGGAAATGGGTGCCCTAATATTGCTGACTTCTTTGGTTTTTGTCAGGTTTTGTTTGTCTTATCCAATTTACGCTTTTCATTGGTGTTATTTGCTGTCAACAGTGTTCTGTATTTATGAGAAAGAAAGAAAACTCAGTTGGAGCAGATAATGCTTTGATGTATGCAAAATACTGTATTGCTGTCACCTACAAGCACTTTACCCTAATTCACATAAAGTTTCCTGTGTTTTGAAAAAATGCTAAAAATCTGTTTAAAATCTAAATATGTGAGTCCACAGGAAAAGATTCCAAATTCTGATATGCCCAAGAGGGCATTGTGAGACATATTGCTGTCGTTAACTTCAATGTTCAATCTTTCATTGGGGGGGCGAGGGATAGCTCAGTGGTTTGAGCATTGCCCTGCTAAACCCAGGGTTGTGAGTTCAATCCTTGAGGGGGCCACTTAGGGATCTGGGGCAAAATCAGTACTTGGTCCTGCTAGTGAAGGCAGGGGGCTGGACTCAATGATCTTTCAAGGTCCCTTCCAGTTCTAGGAGATAGGATATCTCCATTAATTATTTATAATTATTAATTATTATTCATAGTGAATTTCTCTGATGAGATGTATTAATGACAAAACTTACCTGTAGGGTTTAGTTCTATTTTCTGGACCATAGCTGCCCACTGCCTAAAATCTCACTCATTTATTGTTTTAATGCACATTTGCACAATGAGTGATTTTTACGTGACTAGTTGTAGAATATACTTGTTGAGTTAGTGGAATTGTGGGGAACCATGTGGTGTATATTTAGCTATCCAATTTAGCTAGGCTCGGTCAGAATTCCTCCAGGGGGTTGCACTCGCATGTGGCAGTTGCATCATCTTTGGCTCCATGCCTGGCCAACTATGCCATGGTGATGCCTGTCTCTTTACCTTTTCAGGCATCTAATGTGGTTGGGATGCTAACAAGAAACAGGGCCTGTACTCTCCCTCTACATTATGGCTAGCTCTTCCATGGAGCTCAGGGAAAGGGTTGACACTTCATGTCCCCCTCACCCCCCCATTTGTATTCTTACAGAGGTACCAGACAGACACAAACTGTCTTAAATCTGTTCTTAATACTTAGGCTGTTTCGAGCTACTGTGTAAGATGTAGTACTACTTTCTTTGAGTCTAAATGTCATATTCAACTTGCTATCTACTTGAAGCTAACTATTGGTGGATTAGTTTTGCTTTTTATATGATTATTATTTATGTAAGGGCATGTAGTGTTGAAAAATAAGTAATCCTCTTGGATTACTTGTTAGAAGATACACCAAAGTGTTCTAATAATCAAGATAAGCGGTTAATTTCATTGGGTTTCCTATGAGCATGATAGAAATATCTACAGCAGAGATCTGTAATTACTTTGCATAGCATTATATATCTCTAATGGTACATAAACAACTTTAGTTTTCCCAAACCCATAGTGTTATCATTGTAGATTTCTGTTCAGGTTTATGCTATCTCTGTTGCCTGAGGCAGGTCGTTAACCGGGGCTGACTTTCCAGTGACAGCATTTTCAAATGGAAGTTTTCTGTGGGGATTTTACTCACTTTATGGGTATACAGCGGGCTTTAACTTTGGGAACAACAAAGGCAGGAGTGGGAACATTCTTCCTCAGAAATATTTTTGTAAAATAAGTCTAATTTCTTGGAAGTAATTTTTCAAGCATACATGAAAGCAAGAGTGCTTCCCTAGCCAATGGCCAACGGGAGAATATGCCATTTTTGTCTTTTCTTTGCAAACTATCCTGCTGCAAATATGAACTGAGAAAATACTGTGCTTGTAAAATAATCCTCTTGTGGATTTTGGGAAAGGTCATGAAAGGTTTTGAAATTCTAGGAGACTTTTACTGACAACAAACAGCTTAGTAATAAATTATTAGTTTGTCGATTTTGGTTGTGGCTGGCTGGATAGGCAGGAGGGAAATGTGAGGTGTTCTTTGTGCTTAGTGATACAACGAGGAAGAAGTAAAAAAGCAAAAGGTAAGCCACTGCAAACACTTGATTCTCAGATTTATACCAATAAAGTAATAAGAAGAATACGCTAATCGTTTACAGTATCTTGCATGTGAGCATTTCAAAACAGTTTACTATTGTTACTTAATCCTCAGAATATTTCTGTGAGATAAGTATTATCCCCATTTTACAGAAGGAAAAAATGAGGCAAGCCTCTAGCACAGGTGAGAATGTAATCCAGATCTCCTGACTCCAGGGCTACTAGGCCACACTTCTTCCCCATTATAGGTTAGTATATTATTTAGATACAAGAGATCTAAGACCTGAAAATACAACCTCAAAGGCTTTCATAAAGAAATTAACATGTCTATAAGGACAAAGTATTATTATAATAATAATTATTGCTCTTGAATGGTTACTGTTTCTTGAAATGTATGTTTAATACTCCAGGGAATGACTTCAACTTAGGAAATCAGGAAATCACATCTTTCATTATCTCTGTTCCCAGTAAGCCACCCATGCTCCCATTGGGTATGTCTACTCTGCTGTTAGGCAGCCCTGGCTGGCCTATGCCAGTGGACTTGGGCTTGGGCTCTCAGGGCTCAGACTGCAGGGCAGTTTAATAGCAGCATAGATTTCTGGGCTCGGGCTGGAGTGTGGACTCTAGGACCCTCCGAGGTGGGAGGGTCCTAGAGCTCGGGCTGTGGCCTGAGCCCAGAAGTCTAAACTGCAGTTAAACAGCCCCTAGCCCAAACCCCATGAGCCTGAGTCAGCTGGCACAGGCCAACCATGGGGATTTTAATTGCAGTATAGACACACCCTTTGTCTGCTGCTAGCTCTTTCACCAACTTCAACTTTTGTCAATATTGTATAGTAAATCAGGAATAGATGAAACCAGTCAGGTAAAATAGTGACCACCACCCCATATATACGATCTCTGTACCTACCCTGAAAATCCACTTTTTGAGATGATATTTTTTTTATTTTTACATGCCTCTTTCTGCACTTCTGGGTTCCAGCTAAAAGTGTAATTGCCAAAATAAGACATGCTTTCAACAAGTAGTGACTCTGAATTCTCTTACCTCAGATCTTTTGTTTTCTTTTTAATTTCTTTTTCTTTTTCAGGGTCTTCACATTCCATCTTGGGTTGCCATCTTGTCTTGTAATTCTCCCCTTCTGTCTCTGAATTCCACTGACCTCACTGAGCCAATGATTCAGCACGGTGTTAATTGCCCCATGCTGCTGGAAGAGGTGTCTTTTGAATGAATTGCCAAACTAAGCCATTTGTCGCAAAACACTTGCAATAATTAAAAATATCATGGCAGTTTCTTGCGAGAGTAGCAGTGCTAATCCTGGTCAGTCTGATTTGTCTTCTGTTCTGCTTCTTTGAAATTCCCTCTGTAGATTTATTTCACTTTCTATAGACACTGATATAGGTTTTCGGGCTACAACTAAGCACTAGAAAGTTTTGCTAATACACATTATGAATCATGCCAAGGTGAGGCCTTAAGGGAATTTCTCCAAAATGCTCTTTTAAAAAAAATAACATCGCTCTTTGGCGAAATTTTAAAAGGACGAAGGAAACACAACCAAAGTAGGATACTGACAGGGTCTTAAGCATTTTTCCTTTTCTCACAGGTTAATGTGCTTGAAATAAAAGACTTTTGTTAACCTGACAGAAGATCAATGCTGACTCATTCTCACTAGGGCTGTAGCTAACTCTTCTATAGACTTGTCTACACTAGGGAAGTTTAAAAAAAAATTCCCACCATTGCAGCTGTCCCACAGTTATCAATTTTGGAAATTCTTGCATGGACAAGGATCCCTTAGTTGCACTGGTGTTAGTAATGCTGGGTTCTCTTGTATAGGGCAGTTTCCCATGGCCAGAACCATTGTTAACACCAGGCCAATTAAATTTCTCAGAGCATATCTAATTGGCATCAGTGTTAAAAAAGGCTGCAGCTATGGAACCTTGTCTACATTAGAACCCCTATTGTTGTAAACACCTGGGAAGAGCTCCGAAGGGGTTAAGGTTTTGTATGTTTTGGCAAACCCAAGTTTTTCCCTTCAGATGGGATATTGTTTTTACTGTAAATGGTGAGAGGGGAATCTAAATAGATGGTCAGTTCTTTAGGGCAGGGTTGATTTTATTATGCATGTGTGTATAGTGCCTAGCACAATGGGGACCCCTGTGTTTCTGGTGCTACTGAAATACAGATCAATAATTACACCAACTTTCCTCTGTAGGTGAGATTTAGGGGAAAATGTTGTTTTTAAAAGAAAATATGTTTTAAGAATAGAATGGGCTAATTGCCTGCGGAGGTGGTCAGAGGGTTACCACTATAAAAGCTTCTCCTTAATCTGCCACAATGGGCTGAGCTGTGTGTGGTGCTTTTCTTAATTGAGATAGGAGTTGCACAAGCTAGGCTGCTGCATAGTTTCCTTTGAGTTCAAGAAGAAGAGTTTATAGTGGCCAGGACGGAGCCTAACATTCAGAATATCTAAGGGTCTGAAAAGTAGAGAGTAGCTAAAGTGAATTCTGCAGCAGAGCAAGGGACCAGCATAAACTAAAGAGCATAAACATAAGTCTGAATTTATCGGCTGAAGCAGATACATTTTATGTATGAATTTTCTGTTTTAAAAAAGTGATAAGGAAAGAGCAAAATATCCCTATGATACTCCTTTGAAAAATTATGTAAATCCCATATCACTTAGCTATCGAATGTGTTTGGAAACATTATATACCCAATAGATAATGTGCAAAGACATATTTATGCTCTTTTAAGAACATTTATTCTAGCAGAGCCCTTGCAATCTGTCACTCAGACAGTTTGAATTATCCTGAAGTACAGTGTCAACCTGGACTTTGGGAGAGTCTGTTTATAAGACATAACCCTTTTCCCACTAGAGGGTACCTTTCAGCTACGAGTGTCCATTAAGAGAAGTTCATAAAGACTAACTTGACTTTTGTATTAGCAACAATAAAGACAAACACTAGCAAGAAGCATTTCAATTTCTGCTTTGTAATTACACCCATTTTCTTGCACCCATAGCTATGCTTTCTGGAAGCATCACTGCACGGTGATTCCTTCCCATAAAGAAAGAGTTAACAAATTAACTTCAGTTAACATTAAATCATCATCCTCTTAAAACATGCAAGAGGCAGGCAAAGCGTCACCATATTTCATCTGGGATGATGCGTCAGCGGCTCTTCTTTCTTCCCCTCCCTCCAACTCCTGCCACATATGCAGAGGGAGGAACTGGCCGAGCTATATGAGAAGTGGGAGGCTGGCAGCCTTAAACTGGTGCTTTGCTGGAGCGGACTGCAGCATCACACATACGGATGGGAGGGAAGAGATGGAAGGGAGGGGAGAGTAAGTTGCAGGCCCTTCAGCCCTGTTGGCAGCTTGGGTAATGAGAGTAACACATGGCCCATATTTCTGGAAGGTGCTTTGGGAACCGTTGGTCTGGAAGGTGCCTTAGAAGTACAGAATATTATTATTTTATGCCAAGCTTTAGCACAGCATACATTTGTGCGTGTGAATGGTTGTAATGGAACTGCTGTTAGACCTTTAAAGACTATGCCATCAATGTGCCTCACTGTAACCACTTATCTTGTATTTATATTTACCACACTTGGTGGGCAGTGATGGTGAGACTTATCACATCCGAGATGCTGCAGTGATAATCTTCTTCCTGTGATTATTATGGTAGTAGCCCTGTGTAGTCTGCCCAGATAGGTTTTTTTCTTCTTCTTCAGTCTGAATAAACAAGCTACTCCTGCCATGAATATGTCATTATGTCCTGGAATTGAAGCAGTCCATATTAGGCTCTTACATTTGAATCCCTGCTGTGTTCAGCCATTGTGGCATCCTTAATATTAGTTCTAACTCAGTTTTCAAATGTCAGATCAGCAAACTGAAAAGCAGATCTTTTTCTCTCTTGTATTTTTTTTTCTGGTAGAGCATGATGAATGTGGCAGTGGACAGCACAACTGTGATGAAAATGCAATCTGTACTAACACTGTCAGGGGACATAGCTGCACCTGCAAACCTGGATATGTGGGGAATGGGACCATCTGTCGAGGTAGGTCTGTTACTCTAGGAACTTGAGAAAAGCCACAGACTCTATTAATATTTTTTGACAGTCACCTAAGTTCTGGTAGCGCATGATGCTGGGCTTTGTCAAAGATTCATTGTCTGAATTATCACCTGGCAATTGTAGTATGCATAGAGAGAATTGATTTGTGAATAACGTCCTATCACAGGACAGTATTTTTGAATTGTTTTTAAAAAAACCTTTAAGTATATTGCCAATTAAAGTTGTAATTTAAGTCTGTTTCATGCAGCTTTTAAACTGTTTTGTGTCTTAAACTGAGTTAGTGTCAGATATGCCATAAATTACCACCTTCATGTTTTAAACTAGGTTCATGTAGCCTTTAAACTGGTATAATCTTGTAGCATCATGTAGCAATGCCATGGGCTATTAAAGTTACAGAAGTGATTGATGGGGATGTTTTTGTCCATGATGTGTTTTAATTTACAGCACACCTATAAAGTGAAGATCTGCATTTGGTAGATTTCACTGTAGCTTAGACCATGAGTATCTGGAATCAGTCCATCTTGCTGTAAAATGGCAGTTTTTGTTGGTCTTTTTTTAAGAAAGGAAAGATTAAGCTGTTTCATAAAGATAGAAGAGGAAATATACACCATCAACCAGCTGGCTCACTAATGACTGCAACTTGGAAATGTCATTGTATTGTGCCTGCAATGCCTGTTGTTGTTATGTGTTTTAGGAATGTCTCACGGTTGTCTCATAAAATGCTATTAATTGCTCCATCATTGATTCCACAATTCCTGGCTTCCAAAACATTATTGCCATAATGGCTAATTTGTTGGAAACTACTGCTGATGTAAAATAATAGTGCATCCAGAAAACATTCATATGCACTTAGATTTGGGGAGAAATATTAGCTTTCTTTCAGTGTTATGAATTGGTAGAATTGTCTTGAAGTGATGGATGGTGAACCACCACTTCCAGTTTAAATTCTTCACCAAGGTTTCCACAGTCTATCAGGTGTCAAAGTAGCATGTGCCATGTGATAATCTCTCCATCTGACTAACTCTCTGGAATGTACAACAATCTCAAGATATTTAGAAAAAATAAAATGGTTTCTAAATGAACATAGCAGGGACTGCAAAAATGAGAATGTAATGAAGACTATAGTCCAGATTCATCCTATAGAAGTCACACCAAGAATCAGTTTTGCCCAGTATTTTCCCAATTCTTGCTTGCATGGATTGTAAGTTACAACATTTCCAAATAAAGTTTCAAGCAGGGGTGAATGAATATACTCTCTAAATTTGACAATGGCTTTTCCCCCCTGTAGACTATAGGGTGTGGGACAACTCTTGACTCCGCTGTGTGCAACAAGGACATTTTTGATTGACTCAAACAGGACATTTTTTTGGTTTTACTTTGCTGGATTTGTACACCCAGAGTTTTACTTTGAGTTTCAGGTTGAAAGGGCTGAAAAAACTTGAAGCAAAACTCATCCAGCCACCATTTAGTTTAATAGGAAAATATTCAGGGTTCTTTTTTTTTTTTTTTTTAACTCTTTTAATGAACTTGTGCTGAGATTCAAGCTTGAAATGAAATCCCAAAGCAGATGAATTTCCATTTCATTTTCAAATATTCTCCCAGCTTTGTTCTCAAAATGCCTAGAATTACACAACTAAATGAAGATATAACTGCCTTTTAAAAAAGTGGCTAACATGGAAATGCAAAAAACGGAGCTGTGGAATTTTGTGGTTGTTTACATCCCAACTGGGAAATATATCTACAGAACCCATGTTGAAAATTTTTGGAGCTTGAAAAAGTGAGTGATATTCTCTAATATTCCAGATGGGAAGAAGCCCCTTAATGGGAAGCTATGGAGAAATTCTTCTCTCACTACAGAAGGAGCTATGGATAATTTAGATGGTACTCAAGTGGTAAGAGACTTGGTAATCAGTAAACACAGAGGCTGTAAAATAATGGGCCAGATTGCTTAGTAGTAAAATTGCATAACACCAGTCAAGTCAAAGGAGCAATGCTGAGGATAACACCAGCTGAGGATCTGGCCCATATCATAATTTACTTAAATGGTCTAGAATTGTTTCATAAACTTTTACAAATGGTGTATATATACACAACAATCATTTCAGCCACTAATGACCTGATCCACCTCTGGGGTGGATCAAGGCAGCTTATTATCACACAGCAACACCATATGCCAACAGGGAAAGGATGATTTTGTAGCCAAAACACAGGCGTAGGAGTCTATTCCTGGTTCTGCCACGTACTTCCCACGTGGCCTTGGGCAAGTCATATGACCATTCTGTACCTTATTTTCTGTATAAGTAAAATGTGGATGATGAAAACCATGTTGTGAGGCGTAATCAACAAACTCAGCAATCCTTGGAAGGCTCTATAGAAATGTAGAATATTATTCTTAATCTTTTAGGAGAGCAAGTATAGGGGAATAATGCAGCCAAATGAAACAACATGGAGAGCTTTGGAGTAGGCATAATGAAAGTAGCCTGATAGGAGTTTGTCCAGGACACCTGAACTAACACTCTGTGTAGGGAGGGGGCGGGAGGAGGGTGAGAAAGAGAGAAATAGTCAGGTAAAGAGGAAAGCAGAGAGAATCTGGGAAGTAGAGACGACAATCGGTTTTGATTTATGACTAAAAATATTAAGAAGAGGAAAACAAAATCATTAATAAAAGTACACAGTAACAGGCAGCAAGTAGGAACATTTATTTCATGCACAAAGGATTGTGTCTACTTCATAAATATAGTGGACTAGAGAATTTCAGAATGTAATTAAGGACAAGATGCTGTCAAAGTGGACATGGAAATAATCGGTAAGAAGAATGGTGTAAAAGGATGCAGACAAAAACAAAATGCATGTCTCTTTTAAAAAAAAAATGTGTAACACAAAAATATGTAGCAAGAGACCTGAAGATGAACAAAAGTAAACCTTTATAGATACATAAGAAGCAAACACATAGGCAAAGAGACAGGAAGGTCACTGCTGGGCAAGTGTAGAACAGTAAAGACAAATGTGGCCTTTATTTGCTGTGGGCATAAACAAATTCTTGGTCTCAATGTAGAAGTGGACTATAACATTGCAGAGAGGAACATCTTGTTGGGGGAGAGATGGGAAAAGACAGAACAAGGAGCAATGGTCTCAAGTTGCAGTGGGGGAGGTCCAGGTTGGATATCAGGAAAAACTATTTCACTAGGAGGGTGGTGAAACACTGGAATGCGTTACCTAGGGAGATGGTGGAGTCTCCTTCCTTGGAGGTTTTTAAGGCCTGGCTTGACAAAGCCCTGGCTGGGATGATTTAGCTGGGAATTGGTCCTGCTTTGAGCAGGGGGTTGGACTAGATGACCTCTTGAGGTCCCTTCCAACTCTGATATTCTATGATATGATTCTATGAAAAGAAGGCTGAGGTGACGTGGAATGGCAAGACTGTGTGATACGGTGTCGCAGCAAATAATAAACTTGACAAAATACCAGGTGGAGAGTCAGATAAATTACATCCTGGGACTTTTCAGGCAGTAACAAGGAAACTGGGAAAGCCTGTGGCAAAAGTATTTATGGCGCCAAAGACAGAGGACTGGAATGTGGCTAATATTATATAGATTATATACCTATAAAGTTGCTTTTAGCTACAGAAAAAATGTTGGTAAGATTGATCAGGAACAAGAATGTATAATATTATATATTGCAGTTCAGAAAATAGAAACTAGCACAGATACATAAAGGACACTCATGCCAAGCAAGGTTGCTTGAATGACTTGAATACACTATGGAATTAGTAGGTCAGGATGAAACCATGGCTGTAGAGCAAATCAGCTAGACTTCAGGAGAGGACTTAATACTGTAGCACAAAGCCAATTAATTTACAAAGACAGAATGCAAAGTAAAGTGGTTTAGTAATAGTCTCAAGAAAATGGCAAAGTTGAGGGTAGAGGATGAAGAATCATAAAATTGTAGGACTGTAGGGACCTTGAGAGGTTTTCTAGTCCAGTTCCCTGTATTCAAGGTATGACTAAGTATTATCTAGACCATCCCTGACGGGTGTTTGTCTAACGTTCTCTTAAAAATCGCCAATGACAGAGATTGCACAACCCCCTAGGCAATTTATTCAAGTGCTTAAGCATCCGGACTGTAAGGCAGTTTTTCCTAATGTCCAACCTCAACTGCCTTTGCTGCAATTTAAGCCCATTGCTTCTTGTCCTGTCCTCGGAGGTTAAGGAGAACAATTTTTATCTCTCCTCTTGTAATAATATTTTATGTACATGAAAACTATCATCATGTCCCTCCTCAGTCTTCTCTTCTCCAGACTAAACAAACCCAATATTTTCAGTCTTTCCTCAAAGGTCATGTTTTCTAGATCTTTAATAATTTTTGTTGCTCTTCTCTGGACTTTCTCCAATTTGTCCACATCTTTCCTGAAATGTGATGCCCAGAACTGAGGCCTAATCGGCACAGAGTAGAGTGGAATAATTTCTTGTGTGTTGCTTACAACACTACCGTTAATACAGCCAAAAATGATATTTGCTTTTTTTGCAACAGCGTTACACTGTTGACTCATATTTAGCTTGTGATCCACTGTGACCCCCCAGATCACTTTCCGCAGCACTCCTTCCTAGGCAATCCTTTCCCATTTTGTATGCATGCAACTGAATGTTCCTTTCTAAGTGGAGTACTTTGCATTTGTTCTTATTGAATTTTATCCTATTTACTTCAGCTTGTCCAGATCATTTTGAATTTTAGTCCTGTCCTCCAAAGCACTTGCAACTTGTCCCAGCTTGGTATTGTCTGCAAACTTTGCCCTTATCTAAATAATTGATGAAAACATTGAAGAGAACCAGACCCAGAGCTGATCTCTGTGGGACCCCACTTGATATGCCCTTCCAGCTTGACTGAGAGCCACTGATAACTACTCTCTGGGAACAGTTTTCCAACCAGTTATGCACCCACCTCATAGTAGCTCTATCTAGATTGTGTTTCCCTAGTTTGTTTATGAGAAGGTCATGTGAGACAGAATCAAAATCCTTACTAAAGTCAAAATATACCACATTTACCACCACCCCCACCCTCCCACAAGGTTTATTACCTTGTCAAAGAAAGTTATTAGGTTGGTTTGACACAATTTTTTCCTGACAAATTGATTGGTTAATTATTTGCTCCATTATCTTTCCGGGTACTGAAGTTAAGATGACTGGTCTGTAATTCCCCCGATTGTCCTTATTCCCTTTTTTATAGATTGGCAATATATTTGCCCCTTTCCAGTCCTCTGGAATCTCTTCCACCTTCCATGACTTTTCCAAGATAATCACACTAATGGCTCAGATATCTCTGCAGTCAGTTCTTTGCATATTCTGGGATGTATTTCATCAGGCCCTAGTGACTTGAAAACATCTAACTACAGATGTTCCACTTCTTCAGTTTGTTGTACATGAGTGATCCTGTAACAGGCCATCATTTCAGTAGTAGATAGAAATAGAGCCAATCTTGAATGGAAAAGAGGGAACATGAGATCATATTTGTCAGAACCTGTTTCCACATTAGGCAGACAGAGAAATGCCATCAAGTTGAGTGTAGGGACCTGCTTCACTTGCCCAATAATAGATAATTATAATTAGTTGATGTATATCTCATCAGTTATTCTTGTTAAATAATGGATTGACTGCACAGTAGTAAAAAATAGTAGGAGAAAATTTTTACCAAAACGCAATAATAAAACCACTAGTAGATATGAAACAGGTAGTGTTTCTACTGATTTCAGCAGGTACGAGCCATGAAGACTCCTTTATTCAGATTTTTTTCTCACATTTGTTTTACACTGTTGTAACTCTAGTGGTTTAATTGTAACTATTCCTGGTTTTTGCTGGTGTAAATGAAAAAAGGATCCGGTCATTTGGTTTTATTTCTGCCTCTGCCACTGACCCACTTTGGTAAGTATCATTGAATCTCTTTGCCCATCTGTAAATAGAATATTCTGCACTTTAGTTATCATTGTGTTACAGAGTTCAATTTTAGCAAGTGTGTGATGGGGCATTCTCCCCACACTAACCCTGGAGCAGTTAATATAAGAAAGAGAGACCAATTAACCATAGGCTGCACCTGGGAGGGCGCTAGGATACAATATGGCTTAATTGGGAATGAAGTTTACCTGGGCAGAAAGATATGGGACTTCTGCAAAGCCAGGGAGCTGGCAACAGAGCCTGCAGTCACACTCCCCGATACAAGGGAGGAGAGTAGGCCCTGTAATAGAAGGTGTAGGAAGCAGTCCAAGGAAGGAGCAGTAAAGGCTGGGAGAATAAAGACCTGAGCTACTGGGTCAAGAGTCCCTGGATTGGAACCTGCTGGAGAAGGCAGGCCTGGGTTCCTCTACAGTACGCTGTAGGAGTGGCATGCCAGGAGCAGCCTATTTGGGGACTGCTGGGGACAGTTTGATAATAGCCCAGGAAGGGGGAACTTCAATGTGTTTTAGCCGGAGGGCTAAACCATGAAGAGGAAAGCTTCAGGAGCATGAGAGAGCCCATGCAGTGAGTGAATGGAATGATGGACTCAGCAATCGTCAGACTATGTGGCAGGGCCGCCCAGAGGATTCAGGGGGCCTGGGGCAAAGCAATTTCGGGGGCCCCTTCCATAAAAAAAAATGGCAATACTATACAATACTATATTCTCGTGGGGGCCCCTGTGGGGACCAGGGCAAATTGCCCCACTTGCTCTCTTTCCCCTCCCTCCCCCCACACACACTAGGTGGCCCTTGGAAAAATAAACCTTCCGCATCTCGGCACAAACCCAGGTTTGAGAAAACTTCTTTACAGGGTATCACTGGTTCTCAGCATCAGCTAGTGCTAAAAGGCACTAAAGCTCATTAAAAGGGTTGGACAAATATTTTCCGTCAAAAATTTTTTTGGATCAAAGACTAGGGGTTTTTAAAAAGCAGAAAAAAATCACAGACAATGTGCGTTTTCCTTCAAAATTTGTTGTGTTTTTTTAATTGAAAAGCTGAAATTAATCTGCCAAAACCTGAATATGGTTTGGGGTTTCAGAAGTGTGTGGCCAAATATTTGCTGCTTGCTGTGTTTGATTGTTTAAAGAAACAATAAAAAAAATTCTGCTTAAAAAAAATCCAAAACTTTTGAACCACTTCAGCTTGTGACCCAAATGCCTGAACCCATCCAGTCAGAGGTTTTTCCAGGTTTCTGATACTCTGCTGGCTTCCTTGACTCATATCTGTCTCCTTAACTTTGGGTTAATTTAGGTTAGAACATAAGAACGGCCATATTGGGTCAGACCAAAGGTCCATCCAGCCCAGTATCCTGTCTACCGACAATGACCAATGCCAAGTGCCCCAGAGGGAGTGAACCTAACAGTTAATGATCAAGTTATCTCTCTCCTGCCTTTAAACCTTTATTTTGTAAAAACCTTATTGCTAATGGCAAAATCCAAAATGTAGAATAAAACTTTGAACACAATTTGAATTTTTCATGGTGATTTAATGAAAAAAGGAATTGCTAAGAACGAATAATAAAAGTTTAAAAATCATCCCTGTTGACAATTTTTTCCCACTGGATTGTCTTACTTTTCTTTGTGTCCCTTTTGCACCGACCTTAACAGCGTTAAGGCAGACTGACATCCCAAATGCCTGTATTGTGTGACAAGCAAATGTGCTTGTGTGTTCATATAATTGCTATAAAAGCATGTGGTTTTTGCTGGGGAATGGATGGCTTTTGGTATCCATTGGAGGTGGAATTGAAAGCCTTTAATGGCATATTGGATTATATTATTGACAGCATTATAGGTAACATGAAAGTGGAAAGGAATGCACAAGGCTTTCTCCGTAGCTTCTGATTGCCGTGCTTTTATAGGTTTGGTGTGGACTAATGTGTACATTTAAACTACAGGGTTTTTTTCCCCACACTCTTTAATCTACTGCCTAAATAAAAATTTTAAAATGCAATAATACAGAAAATTCTATATTTTAGGTTTGTGATTATACATCAACTCAGCCTGCTGGATTTATTATAAGTAAGAGAAAAGACTTCCTCCAGTTCATTATTTTCCTCTCTTTTCCTTTCTAGGTATGGAATGTTAGATTTTTTTTTTTAAAGTTGCGTCCATTGAGATTCTTGTAGTATGAAGAAAGACATTTACACAAATAGACTATGTAAACTTTTAAACTATTGCAGCTTTGAATGCTGCCCTTACATTGGTTTTAGAATGTAATAAAATTAATTTTTTTCTTGTCCATAGAGCACCAAGATGTAATAGAACAGATAATCTGGCAATGAAAGAAGTTGAAAGTCTGGGGAAATATTTTTACATTCAGCTCTAAATTATACCACACAGTCTGAGTCTTCAGCCTTTACAGACAAATAAATAGTTCTTCTAAATTTTTCAGGACTCCATCTGTGAATAAGAGGCTGGAGAATTGTGTCCATGAATGGATCCAGTACTACTTGTGAGCTTGTTAAAGGTGGTTTATTAATTAGTATAAATCATGACAATGTATCTTTTTAAAGTATGTATCATGGGACCTGCCAGGGGCCAGATACTGCTCCTTTTACTGGTCTGTACCATCAGCTAGTGGAAATCAGTGTAACACTGATTTACATTGGCTGAATTCAGAGTGGGCCAGAGCAAAACAACTATGAATTGTATACAAGAAACAGCCTTTGGGTCCAAATGATGTAAAGCACCTATTTTCAAGGAAAATAATTTATAGTATGATCCTGCAGTGTCTTACTCCTGTGAGTAGTCCCATTGAGTTCAACAGGATTACTTAAGGCTGCTTGTAAAAGAAGCAGTGAGAGGAAAAAAGGCATCTTTAAAAAGTGGAAGTTAAATCCTAGTGAAGAAAATAGAAAGGAGCACAAACTCTGGCAAATTAAGTGTAAAAAGACAAGTAGGAAGGCCAAAAAAGAATTTGAGGAATAGTTAGCCAAAGACTCAAAAAGTAATTTTTTTTTTAAGTACAACAGAAGCATGAAACTGAACAACCAGTGGGGTCACTGGACGATCGAGGTGCTAAAGGAGCACTCAAGGACGATAAGGCCATTGCGGAGAAACTAAATGAATTCTTTGCATCGGTCTTCATAGCTGAGGATGTGAGGGAGATTCCCAAACTTGAGCTATTCTTTTTAGGTGACAGATCTGAGGAACTGTCCCTGATTGAGGTATCATTAGAGGAGGTTTTGGAACAAATTGATAAATTAAACAGCAATAAGTCACCAGGACCAGATGGTATTCACCCAAGAGTTCTGAAGGAACTCAAATGTGAAATTGCAGAACTATTAACTGTAGTCTGTAACCTATCATTTAAATCAGCTTCTGTACCAAATGACTGGAGGATAGCTAATGTGACGCCAATTTTTTTAAAGGGCTCCGGAGGTGATCCTGGCAATTACAGGCCTGTAAGCCAGACTTCAGTACCGGGAAAACTGGTTGAAACTATAATAAAGAACAACATTGTCAGACATATAGATGAACATAATTTGTTGAGGAAGAGTCAACATAGTTTTAGTAAAGGGAATCATGCCTCACCAATCTACTATAATTCTTTAAGGGGTCAACAAATATGTGGATCAAGAGGATCCAGTGGATATAGTGTACTTAGATTTTCAGAAAGACTTTGAGAAGGTCCCTCAGCAAAGGCTCTTATGCAAAGTAAGCTGCCATGGGATAAGAAGGGAGGAGCTCTCATGGATTGGTAACTGGTTAAAAGATAGGAAACAAAGGGTAGGTATAAATGGTCAGTTTTCAGAATGGAGAGAGGTAAATAGTGGTATCCTCCAGGGGTCTGTTCAGGGACCAGTCCTAGTCAACATATTCATAAATGATCTGGAAAAAAGGGTAAACAGTGAGGTGACAAAATTTGCAGATGATAAAAATTACTAAAGATAGTTAAGACCCAGGCAGAATGCGAAGAGCTACAAAAGGATCTCTCAAAACTGGGTGACTGGGCAACAAAATGGCAGATGAATTTTAATGTTGATTAATGCAAAGTAATGCACATTGGAAAGCATAATCCCAATTATACATATAAAATGATGGGGTCTAAATTAGCTGTTACCACTCAAGAGATCTTGGAATCATTGTGGATAGTTCTCTGAAAACATCCACTCAATGTGCAGCGGCAGTCAAAAAAGCAAACAAAATGCTGGGAATAATTAAGAAAGGGATAGATAGTAGGACAGAAAATATCATGTTGCTTCTATATAAATCCATGGTACGCCCACATCTTGAATACTGTGTGCAGGTGTGGTCGTCCCATCTCAAAAAAGATATATTGGAATTGGAAAAGGGTCAGAAAAGGGCAACAAAAATTATTAGGGGGTATGGAATGGCTTCCGTATGAGGAAAGATGAATAAAACTGGGACTTTTCAGCTTGGAAACGAGACGACTAAGGGGAGATAATATCATGAGGTATATAAAATCATGAGTGGTGTGGAGAAAGTGAATAAGGAAGTGTTGTTTATTACTTCTCATAACAGAAGAACTAGGGGTCACCAAATGAAAGTAATAGGCAGCATGTTTAAAACAAATAAAAGGAAGTGTTTCGTCACACGACACAGTTAACCTGTGGAACTCCTTGCCAGAGGATGTTGTGAATGCCAATGCCAAGACCAAGGTTCAAAAAACAACTAGATACATTCATGGAGGATAGGTCCATCAATGGCTGTTAGCCAGGATGGGCAGGAATGGTGTCCCTAGCCTCTGTTTGCCAGAAGCTGGGAATGAGCAACAGGGGATGGATCACTTGATGATTACCTGTTCTGTTCATTCCCTCTGGAGCACCTGGCACTGGCCACTGTTGGAAGCCTGGATACTGGGCTAGATGGACCTTTGGGTCTGACTCAGTAGGGCCATTCTTATGTTCTTATGAATGACCTGATCTTACTCCAATAGGTTCAAATTCTGATACCTTTACTCACATTGAGTATTGGTTTGCTCCAGATTAGCTCCATTGAAATGAGTGGGACCATTCTGGGCTCAGAAGTATTGTACAACATGAATAAGGGTATTACAGTAGAGCTTACTGAAATCAGTGAAGAGATTCTCAGTGTCTTCCTTGGGAGTTGTATTGAGTCTCGTGGGAATATGGTTTTACAGGACCAGATCCTTGATTTTGACATCGTATTGTGTATTTTGGGATGTAGCCCTTTTTGGTCTGGACTTCTCAACATGAGGCTTGCAAATGCAGACTGGTGTTTTAAATATTTATTTATTTAATTACTTAAACAGCATACAAGCACCATGTTTTCCATGCTGATGATGCCCTCTCATCAATTAAAAACCCAGTTCAAAGTTAAGATGGTCCAAACAAAAGATTTGCTTTTTAAAAGGGAATAGTAGCCTCATTTGACCTCACACATTGAACTGTATTGATCTAGTAACCTTTATAGGCTGGGAAATAATTCTGGGAAGATATTTAATTCCCCAGGCAGGTTTTTCTTTTCTTTTTGTACTGAATGATCCACGTGAGATAAGCTTGCCAGTTTAATTCAAAGCAATAGCAATTTCATAACCACTCAGTCAGTATCAACAAACAAGAAGCTTAAAAAAGACCCTGCCTTTATGTATTGGTTCCAGACAATACATTCTGTTTAACACTGCTGGGAATCCAAGACTTTCAATATTAAACGTATTCATTGCTCTTCTCTTGCTTTTTTAAAAGAGGCTGTGCTTTCTAAAAGCAAAAATATAATGATTTTTCTTGGTTTTAATCACATTATTATCCACTTTTCATTTACCCCAGTTCTGGTCTGTTGTGACACCATTTCCATAAATAACTGTTTCCATAGCTGAGGGTCCTGGGACTTCTCAGAACTCCAGTATAGCAAAGGAGACTGATCTGAAGTCCATTGAAGTCAATGGTAGTCTTTCCAGGTGCCATTGAATGGTTGGAACTCATAGATGCCACCTTACTTAATATTTTCTTTCTTCCCTAGATATTAAGATCTTGTTTGAGTTTTCAACAATATCTAGAACGGTTCAAATCCTTGAACATGCTCTTCACTTGAAAGGTTGATTTGCTGTCCTTGAAACAATAGAGTTTATGCTCTAGTCACTCAATCTTCAGTATCTAGTTGGTTTCAGTTTGTAATTGTTAGAATGTACTGTTAGCTCTACCTTTCATATTTAGGAATGTAACTGCACCAGGGAACATGAGGAGCCTAACTGCAGTTACTTGGAACCAGAGTGCTTAGTCTTTTCATGATGGGTGTAAAATCATTTTACCGGGAGCATCTTGAAATACCTCATTGCAAAGAATCTATCAGGACATGGGCTCAGTCTTTCTCCTGGTCCCAGTGGTATGCAGCTCTCTGTGTCATGTGAAATGAGTTAGTTATGCAAACAGTTCAGCACTAGTGTATGTGAACCAAGCAGCCCATATTGAATGGCAAAATGAAGCCATGAATCAAAGTATTCCTATGTATTCACAATAGGAAATAACCAAACAATATTCAAAATTGAGTGTTCGTAGCGCAGCCAAGCATAACAATAATAACTGCAGTGTTAATTATAATACTAGTTGTTATTATTTAATTTAAGGGCAGATGCTACTGTGGATGAATTTGACCTACTAATTTATCCTTACAATAGGTCGGTAAGGTATGTAAGTCTTATTATCCACAGTCTACAGATAGGAAAGTTGAGGCAGAGAAGTTAAGTGGCATGTCTGAGGTCACAGAGGGAATCAGAATCTGAGCCAGGATTAAAACGCAGCATTCCTTGATTCTCAGTCCTATTCTAAACCACTGGACCTAATTTCCTTCTATTTATAAATTGCACCCAAAGTTTGTTAAAAGAACAATGCTTGCAAAGTAAAGCATTCAAAAGTTAGGAAATGCCAGCTGGGTTCTCATTTCAGAAGAAATCAGGGGTTGTAGTGGGCAAAGTTGTGTCTGCATATAGAACATTATATATAATTATATCCTGCAAAGTTGGGGGGGAGGGGTGGGAGAGGCAAAAAATGGAAGACATAATGGAACATATAGACCTATCAGAAGGCAACTGTCCTCCTTGCTCTCAAAGCAAATGATGACCCTGATGCCAGCATTAGCTCCACAGCACGGTCCTCTATTGTTTGAGCTGTTGGGGTAACTGATAGCAATAGCAGGCGGATATCTTCTATGTGTACCTGCTGCTAGAGGGGGTGGAGTTGCACTCTTTGCTAGCATGTTTCACAGTTGTTTGCTAGGCAGCAAAGGAATGTTGAGACTTGGGAATAATAGATTTGGATTCCATGTTGTGGAGCGGAGTGTGCTCTAATGGTTGTAACACTTCCTGGGGGTACCCAGGGTTGTGAGGCACCTGCTATCGCCTGACCTTAGCAAGAGAAAGCTTTGTCTGTGCATGCTGTGGGTCAACTCCTTGACTCCACCAGCCATGGGCAACACAAGCACTGCCCTCTTAGCCAATGTAGGCTCTGCTGTCTCTCTGCAGGTTAACAATAGGCACGCTCCATCCCCCAAGCCCTATGAGCAGCCCACTGGAGCATCCCCTCCCTGATCCATGGGACACTTGCAGTATTCATAGATCTGTTGTTCCCAAAAGATGCAGTACTCCCCAGCTTACCAGTTACATCTCAGATGACCACTGCACTGAACATCAAGCACTTAGTTAAGATTATAGTAAAAACAAGTTTATTTAACAAAGTATGGGTGATAACAAGTAGAAATATTGGAAACAAATGGTTACATATAAAATAAAACCATAACATGCATTCTAGAGCCTAGATTTCATTAATAAAATACCATCATGTCTAATAAAGTATTGTTCATCAGTGTTTTCATGCCAGGCAGGCTGTGATCCCTTTTTCATAAGAGAAGCAACATTGTCAGCTTGTCGCCTCGGTGAAGACTCTCTGCACCCCCAAATATACACCAATGTTCCTTCCATTGTCTTTACTTGTAAAGATAATGCCCTCCTGCTGTTTATTTTTTTCTGTGGCCTCCCTCCTTGTTGACTTCACAAGCTCTTCATTGGCATTTGACTCAATATACCAAAAGGTACCCATTGTAAGACTACAATGCCTCATACGCTTGTGACCAGAGGGAGAGAGAAACCTTGTCTGTGTTCTGTTTTAAAGACGCATGTCACCTCTTGGTAACCTGCTTTAACTTCAAGGCTTTGAGAACATAATTTCCAGTTTAGATACATAACTCCTTAAATACTATCCTTATATATATTTTGAAATAATTATTATGATTAGTGGGCTACTGGCTCTTGATAGAGCTCTTGCATGCCACCATTTGGTAAACTTAATATGCCTACATCTGACCCTTTAAAATTCTATACCTCTGGAACCAAGAGGTCCGTAGGTCATAGTGGTTACATTACAGACCTCTCTGCCTCTCTCCCCTCCCCAGCTTCTCCCTGCTAACTTCTGCTCCTATCTCCACTTTCCCTACCCCCGTTCCTTTCTCTTCTGTCTGTTTCCTATGCTCCTACCCATCTGCCCACTCCACAGTTCCTGGCCCTCTCCACTGTTCATATTCTCTCCACCATCTTCTTCCCCCACCGGGTTCTCATTCCTCACCTCTCGGTATTCAAGTCATGGAGCTTCCTCTTTCTCTTCCACTCTGCCTGGGCAACCAAAGATGAAGCATTAAAAATACAGAAGAGACATTCTCCCCACTTTCAGTTCTGGTGCCTAGGGCCACATTGGCCCCTAGTAAAAGGGAGGAGTAATGGCAGCCCCTTTAATCCTTGGATGGAGCATCTCCAGTTGCTCTGTGCAGATGACACGTACAAGGTCTTGTCAGCATGTGAGAGGTGTGATATGGTAGAGCATGCTCAGCCCACATGGAACCTTGAGGAAATTCAGCTTTCAAACTCTTAATAGGTCTGTACGAAGATTTTTCAGAGGCTCATAACTTGGCCGAATTTGGTTAGATTTTTACAGGGATGGAAAAAGGCACAAAAAGGCTGACACAAATGTCACCCTAATGCCAAATTTAAAGTCTCTGCTTCAAAGCATGGGGGAACTGGAGCTTCTTGTAAGAATGGTTTTAATATGGGCAAAACATTGTACTGTTCGCTATTTTTTTTCTGAGAAATGACTGACCTGTTTTAGTTGAAATTTTGCAAAAATAATTCAGTATATGCTAGACACCCAGCATGGGAAACTTTAAGTTTAAGTTGAGCAATGTTAACCGGGTACTATAATGTAGAGTTTTGGGCAGCTTTAACTATAGGCATCTATCGTTCTGCCTAGATGCCTAACAGGTTTAGATTAAGCCCTGCAGTTGAAATTGCTACTTATTTGTTGAGTATTAGATATGGGAAGTCTAGAAGCCATGTGGGATGCTTGACAGGCCCATTTGCATGCTAATACCCAGAATGCTTTTCCATCTCACAGCTGTTTCACAGTGGTGCTGGTGTCCTAGCTCCTGGAACATGCTGTAAAGTTTAGGCACCCTTGTGTGTTCACAGAGTTTTTATCTATAGTGTTGTGCAGTAAAAATAATAAATGTTTCTATGCTAAGTGAGCATATGCTAAGTACAAGACTAATTGCTAGACTAAATAGTATACTCATAATGGTACCTGGAAAAAAAATGCAATGGTGAAAAACATCCATTTCAGAGTCTACTAAAAAAAGAAATTGTTATGAAGAGTGTATCATCAAAATGAATGATTGGACAAATTCAGTGCATAAACTGCAATGAAGATGCAAGTTAAAATAGCTTAGGACACATTACATGTAAAGAGAATGAAAAGTTAAGATACATCAAGGAGATGTAGAGGTTGAACGGGGCAGCCTTTAACATCATTTGAGATTGAGTCATCCCAAAGGTAAAGCTGAATGTTTCATATCACAGAAAAACTGGTGGGCTTGCCTTAGATATTTCTGAAGTGGTAGAGCTCCATGAGTTCTATGGTGACCTACCATGGCCTGCATTCATCACCTAGCTTGTAAAGACTTCAGCAGACAGGTGCATCACCTTGATAGTACTTGCAGCTTTATCCTTTAAATTGTGTCCATACAGATGGAAATTGTTGGACTGAGTTTTTGAAATTAAGCTTCCTTATGACTATTTATCACCAGAACCCTATTCCTACATGGCAGATTTAAACCTTGACATATAGAATCCAGATAGATTTCAAGGCTGTAAGATTGTAACTACAAGTAACACAGGATCACTTATGAACTTTTGAAAAAGTCTGTTGCAAGCCATGCTTTACCTATGTATACAGCATGTATCCTAATTAACTGACTGAATGAATAAAGGATGATATTTTCTTGTTTAATCTTTTCCTACTGTAGTTCTCCTAAGAACCATTTCACAAATATAATGAAATTCATACTCTTTATTCCCCTGATCTTAAACTAAGATGTATTTTGAAATTTTAAAGTACACTTAGTACAGCAGTTGAAGGATGGACTTCTGGCTAGGCTGCTGCACTAAGAGACTGTTTGATAGCTGTGAAGAACCCAGCTCTACTGTCCCCCTGTTCAGCAGCTTTGGGTTATAAGACAGGAACATCTAGAAACTTATCTTCAATTCTGTTGTAGGACAATGGTTGGAACCAGAATAAAAATGGATGGGAATTTGAAAAGATGTTGTCCCTCGAGCCTGACCTTGATCACTTGGGCCAAAGTGATTTTGATTGCTCTATTCTTTTCATTGTATAAGCATCAAAATTCTGAAATGGCTCAGGCATTAAATGTTTTCCCATTACATATTCTGTTTAAAATTGGCTTGGTTGATTACTCAGGTCACTGGAAGAGTTACACCAGTACCTGTTGTAAACAACAACTTACACCCACAATCCACATCATAAGGAATCTAATAAGCCATCCGTGCTAAAGTTAGATTTTACAAATCTGGAGCAATATTTCTTCATGTTGGGTGCTTAAATTGAAAATAAAATGTGCATATTAAGCAGAAACATGATATACACATGGAAACATGATTTTGGATGTTTTTATGATGTGTTGCTAAGTTCTGAATTGTGATTTTTTTTTTTTAAATATAGGTTTCAAAATCTTTTATATTGCTTTTTCCTGGCAGCCACTGAGAAATATGCAGGCCTTCAGTGCTAATAAAATATGCCATAGAGTGTGACTGAATTTAATTTTAAGCAAACCTGGCATATTATATTTGCATCTGAATATAGTTATTTAATTCTTATCACTTAATATTCTTCCTGACATTCCGACCCTGCTGAGCACCATAAACCATGTCTCCTAGGTTATATCAGACAGGCCCAGTCATGATTGCATTCATTTTAGATAGGCTTGTTGAGCACATGTTAATAAGGTAATATATAAGTGGACAGATAGTCTATTCTTCCCTTTGAAATTAGGTTTGACAGACAGTATTTCAAGTTGCCTCAGGAGCCTAAAATATTACTACCCATGAGAATGTCTAGGTATCATGAAAGAAAGCATCTTCATTAAGAGTTTGTTCATGCAGTCTAAAGAGTGCATGCACTTTCCCTGGATTTTTACTGTTTATTTGTAACATAGTATAACACTGAAATGCTTCATAATACTGATTGTCCTGAAGCGTAGTAGATTGGTGTTCATGTCTCATATTGATGATTTCAATGTATTGCAAAAACAACATTTATCTCCATTTAGATGAGCCATTTAAATATTTCCCCTCATATAAATACTGATTCACAACTGGTGCACAAGGTTAAAAATACTTCTAATATATGGGAAATTATCTTAACCTTACAGCTGGTAACACAGCAGTTTATTAAATATGCAATAGATTAAGGTTTCTGAAGTTTGTGACTGTACAAGCAGTTAGTCATGTTTATGTAGAGAATGATATTTGTTCCTGAGGGCTGCCGAACACATGTTCACAGTGTGATCTATCTAATGATGAATCAAATGGCTGTGGATGTGAATAATTCAAAAAATTAGGCAGTTGTACTGAAAAGCAAGTAATCAGAAACCGTCTTGGGGGCTGCTTAAAAGAGATATCAATCAATTCATCATCCATTTATCAGCCAGCAAGGCAAAAGACTAAATGTGAATTGAGTTATTTTTGGTTTTTGTCTTTTTTACTAAAAGTTGTACTAATATTTTTCCTCACACTTTCTAAAACCATTAATTGTTTATGTAATTAGGTATAGAGGCTTTAAATGTTACATTATCGGAGGAGCGATTGGTGAATGCAGTCTAACTGTCTCTTCAATGAAAGTTCACAGTTCAGTAATCAACCTTATTCAGTCATGTAGGCATTGCTCATTAAACTTTAGTAATTATATATTTTGGAACGTCTGCCAGTGATTCTGGTGAGAATTTCTCATGAATCTATGGTGATTATGTTGGAGATGGATTGAAAATAAATGTTCCCTACATCAAACAGAAGTTTGTTTGCATTTCACTTGTTTTTGCAATTGGCTTATATATAATCACTGTATAGTATATTGCATTTACTCAAGCATGGGGGGGAAGAGAGGAGGGGAAGGGGGATATAAAAGAGCTTGAATGTATGAAACTGGTAGGTTTGAACTAATACAGAGCCTGTTATGTAAATCATTTAACAAGCCACAAGAAGACAATACTTGTAATTCTAAAGGCTCAATTAGGACCTCTAAAAGTCATATATATGACATAAAATAATGTATAGCATATCAGTCCATTTGAAGGCCTAATAGACACTTCTATGTCATATAATTGTCTCATTTTTGAAATGTAACTCCTGGGTTGCCAAAATACAGTTGTACTAGGAAACTGCTGGGTTCTGAAATGTCATTAGAGTGTGTGTGTGTGTGTGTGTGTGTGTGTGTGTGTGTAATTAGTGATACATAAACTATAGACATTTTTTCTTATGTAATCCAAGTATAATTCAATACAAATTATAAGCAATAATAATTTATAGTTTTCAGCTATTTCAGACCAAGTGTGGGAGCAAACAGCAGAATAGACAAAAGAGGAGTGACTCCAGCTTGTTTTGACATGTAGCTGGCCTCATGATGTAGTGAAGAACATATCATGCTCCATTTTCTAGTGAGATATGCAATAGCCTAGGTGATGTCACAATGAAACAAACAGTTGATGTCAAGACTTTCACTTTATCTAGAGATATGTCAACAAATCACAAAATGATATAACTGTAACAGCAAAAGATTTCAGCATCAAACTGTAATGTTGCTGAATGGAGTCTAATTTGTGACTACAACAGTAAAAGCTGAGATAATGGGACAAGTATTGTGTACACACACACTCATTGCTTTTTGATTAAGAAATGCCCCATATTTTGTAGATATGTATGCCGTATACATATTTGCTATATGGTGAGCATTGTTAGCACTGACTTTCTGAAGTTGGCAGTCCGGGGTTTGTGCTGTTTCAGGTCCCCAGGGTTTTCTGTGGCCAAAAGGGAGTTAGGTCTTTGCGTTTGAGGATTCCAGAATATTCAGGTATTTTCAAACGTTAGCACCCTACGACAAGCAGAACAATGCACATGATGGACAGGCTAGAAGCAACTTTCTCAAGATACAGAGAAGGGTATAGGATGAACATTGACTGTATGAGGCAGAGGCACAGATATGGAAATCTTCCCCATGCCCAGATCAGCAAGCACATATATTGAGTCAAAAAGATCAGTATATGGTTGAAATTGTGTGCCCTCCTCTGATGCTGCACTTACTTTGTCCAGTTCAGTTTCTGCCCAGAGATCCAAACCGAGTCCTTAGTTTGTTAGCATTGTTGTCAGTGTCTCAGAGCACCAATTAAGGTCATTGAAACACCAATGGCTGTCACTGCTTGCAGACATCAGTGTAGTTGTAAACGAAAGGAAATGAGAACAGAACACATAATTTAATTTAAGCAAGCAACATGAGCAATTGTCAGTTTTTTTGGGTTATCAGAATCAGAAAGGGAAATATGTCTGACACAACTAGGGGTTAGGATCTTGACCGCTTTGTTATTTTGGGCCATCTTTGGTCTTTTCTTTCTTTCCTCTCTAACTTCCAAATAGATGCTATCATGACACAGGAGCTTCTTCTGAAAGGACAGGGTTTGTGAGTTCTCCCAAGAGTGTCCTCTGTATTGCTTCACAGAACAGCTAGCTAATTGTGTTGTAGAACAGAGACTCTGGCTTCACTCCACTACAGGATGAAGCACATTAACTGTTTCAATGCATTTATTTTCCATTAGCTAGGTAAGAGGGCATGTTAAGGTTGCTTCTTAACATGGGCCTCCCAGATGGCCGCATGAAATGTTGCTGCTTCACCACCAAGGTAGCTTTTCTTTCACAGTAATATGATTCCAAAGGTAATCATGCCTTTTGTCAGTCTGGATGGAAAGATAGATACCTCTGCATATTGGGTTTATTGATTTGAAAATACATGCTGGGAAACTAACTGCATAGCCAAACATTAAGTGAATAGTAAAGAATGTCCCTAAGTGTCTTTCAGATTAGCATTCATCAAGAGAGAGATTTCATATTTTAAATCCAGCATATAAAGTATTGTTTTCTTTGTTAGTGTATATGATGAAAGCTGGATTGACAGTCCTCTATTTAATTTATCCACAGAGCAGGTACAAGACAGCAGTAGGGAAACCTTTTCTACACTCCCCATTCTTCAGTTTTCTTCTGGAGGGTAGTATGGTATCTATGGCCCATCAATCACTGGTACGATGCACGAGAACGGCAGCAAGATCACCAAATAGTACCTGTTATTTTGGTGGGGGTTGTGATTAGGATATCTGTCTAATGCAAGCTACTTCATGTAATAACCTTTCATATCTTAATTCTGTAAGAATCTTAATCCCCATTCCTTCATCCCAGAGAACCTTTATGAATGTCTCATCCTAATTAAAGAAAAATAAGCGATTGTAATTTGTGTGTCAGAAAACCAAATTTAAGATGGAATAAATGTTTATTTAAAATGAACACCTGCTAACATAATGTCAGTTTTATGCATTTTAAGCAAAACCCTTTTCCCTTATGATTAATTTTTCTCCCAACATTAGAAGTTTCTATAAATCTGAACTTTAAATTAGAATAGAAGTGTGGCCAGTTTACATTTAGAGAAAATGTTTAATTTCCAATTAAATACGAGGGCTGTGATGCCTTTGGGGGAATTGACTGGCTTCAGTTGTCGACTGGGTGATTATTAGCAATAAAGATATTGAGACTTAATTATACTTCTGTGTATTATGATTAATTATGTCTGGAAAGCTGGTATTTCACATTTTTTCTTTTAATTGAAATGTACTGACTTAAAGAAGCAATATTTTTAAAGCTTGCAAATTTTAAAGATTTGAGCAGGAGGAAAAAAGAAATATTGCATGCATTGTTCTGAAACCAAAACATTTACAAAGGTGTGAGCTGAGAGAGAAAAAGAAAAAGCGTGTTTTGATAAGAGGAAACAATTGATGGCCTAAAGGAAGTTAAATGGCTGTGACAGGGCAGCTGCCCCTCACTGGCTGGCAAAGGGTTAATAGCAGCTCTTGGAATGGCTGAGCAGAACCCAGCCAATTAGAGGACGGCTTAGAAGCAGCCAGTCAGGGCCAGTCTGGGCCCTATAAGCAGGGCTGCAGGGCAGAAAGGAGCTCAGTCTTTCCCTGGAGCTTGAGGAAGAAGTACTGTCCACCTATAGAGAGAAGTACCTGGGACAGAGCAGTGCTGGTCAGGGGAGCAAGCGGAGCTCCAGCCTCGTTGGCTCCCAGACTGAGGCCTTGATACTGGGGCCGAGTAGGTGCTGGGGCTACGGGGAAGTGGCCCAGGGAAAGCAGGTAGTGGCAGTGGGGAAGGAGAGGCAGTGAACAGCTGCCAGCTATTGGGTCCCTGGCCCCAATGGACAACAAGGGAAGTGGCCAGCCAAAGGACTGCAGTTTGCCCTTGAGCGAGGGGTTGGACTATATCCAACTGCAGTTCGCCACTGTGGCAAAAGGACAGGCGAAGGACTGCCGGTTCCTCCGGCGGGGGCAGACAATGGAGTTGGGGCACAGCCGGAGGGCCATGCTCTGAAGAGGACGCCGTGGTCTGGGAGCAATGCGGGTCCCCACAGACCGTGGAGACGGTGGAGAAGCAGCGACAGAAAGTAAGGCACCACTAGAAGAGGGTGCCCTGCTGATGGACAGAGCTAATCCTTCTAAATCATTACTAGGCCAGTAATGTGGCACAGTGTGCTGTTGGATGTACCATCTTTGAGATTAAACCAAAGCCCCAGTCCTAGGGAGCATGAAGGATCTTGTGTTGGCACATTTTGCAAGAGTTAAACTATTAGCCCTGTGTTTTGGCCAAATCCCAGTTGCTGTTAGTCTTACTTTGCACTTTTGAATAGTTAAACTCCAGAGATGGATACATTTCAGTAGTGGAATAAGCGATTCCAGCTTTTACAGCACATATTCAGGATTAAATTAATTATTCAGGGCTAGACCCTGCACAATTTGAGTGGAATGTTACACATATAAGATAAAAAAGGATGAATAGTACAGGAAGCCACACAAGAACCCAGGTGAGAGTTGCTTCGAGCTTGCTGAGCTGCTTTGAAGTTACTTCTAATAATAATTGCAAGAGTCTGAATCATAGAATCATATGCTCACCTGTATCTCCATTGCTGGTACATGGACGCTCCTCTGACCTCCAGAAGAAGAAAGAGGAGCTCCATGTACCAGCAATGGAGATACGGGTGAGCAACCGTTTTCATGTTCTCTCCACAGGTACTAATGTGGAGAGTGGTACAGATGATACATCTGAGGGAAGGGAGCAGAAGGAGACTCCACTGATTGGAAGGCATGAGATGCACTGTCCTAGGGATGGGGGTTCCACGACCACCGCTCCCAAGAGAAGGAGGCGGGTGGTGGTGGTCAGGGACTTCCTCCTCAGGGGGACTGAGTTA
The DNA here is from genome assembly GCF_011386835.1 of Chrysemys picta bellii. NCBI lineage: Eukaryota > Metazoa > Chordata > Testudines > Emydidae > Chrysemys > Chrysemys picta. Next base: position 70,398,716 of record NC_088794.1, on the reverse strand, counting down.
TCTATCTGCCGCCCTGACCGGGAAAACTGAGAGGTCTGCTGCTTGCCAGGAGCTAGGATTCACGATGTGACGGAGAGACTGTAGAGACTCATCAAACCCTCGGATCGCTTCCACATGGGCACCAATGATACTGCCAAGTGTGGATCAGTGCAGACTATATGGCTCTGAGAAGAAGGATAAAGGAGTTTGAGGCACAAGTGGTGTTCTCGTCCATCCTCCCTGTGCAAGGAAAAGGCCTGGGTATAGACCGTCGAATTGTGGAGTCAACAAATGGCTACGCAGGTGGTGTCAGAGAGAAGGCTTTGGATTCTTTGACTATGGGATGGTGCTCCAAGAATGAGGAATGCTAGGCAGAAATGGGCTCCACCTAACAAAGAGAGGGAAGAGCATCTTCGCAAGCAGGCTGGCTAACCTAGTGAGGAGGGCTTTAAACTAGATTCACCGGGGGGAAGGAGACCAAAGCCCTAAGGTAAGTGGGGAAATGGGATACTGGGAGGAAGCACGAGCAGGAGAGCACAAGAGGGGAGGACTCCTGTCTCATATTGAGAAAATGGGACGATCAGCGAGTTATCTTAAGTGTCTATACACAAATGCAAGAAGCCTGGGAAACAAGCAGGGAGAACTGGAAGTCCTGGCACAGTCAAGGAACTATGATGTGATTGGAATAACAGAGACTTGGTGGGATAACTCGCATGACTGGAGTACTGTCATGGATGGATATAAACTGTTTAGGAAGGACAGGCAGGGCAGAAAAGGTGGAGGAGTTGCATTGTATGTAAGAGAGCAGTATGACTGGTGAGAGCTCTGGTATGAAACTGCAGAAAAACCTGAGAGTCTCTGAATTAAGTTTAGAAGTGTGAGCAACAAGGCTGATGTCATGGTGGGAGTCTGCTAAAGACCACCAGACCAGGGGGTGAGGTGCACGAGGCTTTCTTCCGGCAACTAACAGAAGTTACTTAGATCACAGGCCCTGGTTCTCATGGGAGACTTTCGTTCTCCCAGCAGATATCAGGGTGATTTTACAGCGGTGCACAGACAATCCAGGACGTTTTTGGAAAATGTAGGGGACAATTTCCTGGTGCAAGTGCTGGAGGAACCAATTAGGGGCAGTGCTTTTCTTTACCTGCTGCTCACAAACTGGGAAGAATTAGTAGGGGAAGCAAAAGTGGATGGGAGGCAGTGACCATGAGATGGTCGAGTTTAGGATCCTGATATAAGGAAGAAAGGAGAGCAGCAGAATACAGACCCTGGACTTCAGAAAAGCAGACTTTGACTCCCTCATGGAACTGTTGGGCAGGATCCCCTGGGAGAATAACATGAGGTGGAAAGGAGTCCAGGAGAGCTGGCTGTATTTTAAAGAATCCTTATTGAGGTTGCAGGAACAAACTATCCCAATGTGTAGAAAGAATAGTAAATATGGCAGGCGACCAGCTTGGCTTAACAGTGAAATCCTTGCTGATCTTAAACACAAAAAAGAAGGTTACAAGAAGTGGAAGATCGGACAAATGACCAGGGAGGAGTATAAAAATATTGCTCAGGCATGTAGGAGTGAAATCAGGAAGGCCAAGTCACACTTGGAGTTGCAGCTAGCAAGAGATGTTAAGAGTAACAAGATGGGTTTCTTCAGGTATGTTAGCAACAAGAAGAAGGTCAAGGAAAGGGTGGGCCTCTTACTGAATGAGGGAGGCAACCTAGTGACAGAGGATGTGGAAAAAGCTTATGTACTCAATGCTTTTTTTGCTATGTCTTCACGAACAAGGTCAGCTCCCAGACTGCTGGACTGGGCAGCACTGTATGGGGAGGAGGTGACCAGCCCTCTGTGGAGAAAGAAGTGGTTCGGGACTATTTAGAAAATCTGGATGAGCACAAATCCATGGGGCCGGATGCGTTGCATCCGAGGGTGCTAAAGGAGGCAGCGGATGTGATTGCAGAGCCATTGGCCATTATCTTTGAAAACTCATCCGGAGGTCCCGGATGACAGGAAAAAGGCTAATGTAGTGCCCATCTTTAAAAAAGGGAAGAAGGAGGATCCAGGGAACTACAGGCCAGTCAGCCTCACCTCAGTCCCTGGAAAAAGCATGGAGCAGGTCCTCAAGGAATCAATTCTGAAGCACTTAAAGGAGAGGAAAGTGATCAGGAACAGTCAGCATGGATTCACCAAGGGCAAGTCATGCCTGACCAACCTGATTGCCTTCTATGAAGAGATAACTGGGTCTGTGGATGAGGGGAAAGCAGTGGATGTTTTACTCCTTGACTTTAGCAAAGCTTTTGATACGGTCTCGCACAGTATTCTTGCCAGCAAGTTAAAAAAGTATCACCTGGATGAATGGACTATAACGTAGATAGAAAGCTGGTTAGACCGTCAGGCTCAACGGGTAGTGATCAATGGCTCCATGTCTAGTTGGCAGCCAGTATCAAGCGGAGTGCCCCAAGGGTCGGTCCTGCGGCTGGTTTTGTTCAATAGCTTCATTAACGATCTGGAGGATGTCGTGGACTGCACTCTCAGCAAGTTTGCAGATCACACCAAACTGGGAGGAGTGGTAGATATGCTGGAGGGTAGGGATAGGATACAGAGGGACCTAGACAAATTAGAGGATTGGGCCAAAGGAAATCTGATGAGGTTCAATAAGGACAAGTCCAGAGTCCTGCACTTAGGACGGAAGAATCCCATGCACTGCTACAGACTAGGGACCGAATGGCTAGGCAGCAGTTCTGCAGAAAAGGACGTAGGGGTTACAGTGGACGAGAAGCTGGATATGAGTCAACAGTGTGCCCTTGTTTCCAAGAAGGCTAACGGCATTTTGGGCTGTATAGATAGGGGCATTGCCAGCAGATCGAGGGACGTGATCATTCTCCTTTATTTGATATTGGTGAGGCCTCATCTGGAGTACCGTGTCCAGTTTTGGGCCCCACGCTACAAGAAGGATGTGGAAAAATTGGGAAGAGTCCAGCGGAGGGCAACAAAAATGATTAGGGGGCTGGAGCACGTGACTTATGAGGAGAGGCTGAGGGAACTGAGATTATTTAGTCTGCAAAAGAGAAGAATGAGGGGGGATTTGATAGCTGCTTTCAACTACCTGAAAGGGGATTCCAAAGAGAATGGATCTAGACTGTTCTCAGTGGTAGCAGATGACAGAACAAGGAGTAATGGTCTCAAGTTGCAGTGGGGGAGATTTAGGTTGGACATTAGGAAAAACTTTTTCACAAGGAGGGTGGTAAAGCACTGGAATGGGTTACCTAGGGAGGTGATGGAATCTCCTTCCTTAGAGGTTTTTAAGGTCAGGCTTGACAAAGCCCTGGCTGGGATGATTTAGTTGGGAATTGGTCCTGGTCTGAGCAGGGGGTTGGACTATATGACCTCCTGAGGTCCCTTCCAACCCTGATATTATATGATTCTATGCATTCACACTACAAAATTAACTTAGGTGATCTTCCCTTGAGTTACGTCCTTGTGTTAGTGTATCATGTATCTCCTTCCCCTGTGCTTACATGGAGGTGGAGTGAGGTAAGGCTGACCAATGCACTTCTTTCATGCATGCACTGCGTGAGCATGGACTGCCTGAGCCCCCGCCACTTAATATGCATAATCTGTGTAACGTGATAACATGGCGTTGATGTGATTGGAGTTCTGATTTCGGCCACTACAGTTAGGCGGGTGTGTCTTGAAGTGTGCGGGCAAATATTACAGAGTCTCTCAAACATGTCCCTTAGTAGCTGCCGTTTCTTTCCTTCATTTCCTGATCTTGTTTCCTCATTGCCCAGTCATTCTGCAGATAGTTGTCCACTACCTTCTCCTTCCTCTCCAGCATCTTCTCTGCTGTGGTCTGGTTTTGCAGTTCCGATTCACAGAGCTTCCCCACTCTGCTGGCAAACTCCCTTTGCATCCCTGCATCAAGTTTTTCCTATGGCTGCAAAGATTCAACAGCCACTGGCTTACCGTTAATTGCTTCCTGGGCAGAAGCCTGTCCTCCTTTGAAAGGAAAAATATATATACAGACAAACATTTTCATTGTGTTTCAGGGAAAAAAATTCTCTTCCACTTTTCTGCATCATAAAACCCCATAAATTACAAGTTTTATTTCACACTGAATTCCATATAGCCTTTCACTTCTCCGTTTGCTGCCTGCTCTTGAGCCATGGTTTCCCCTTCTCAGCGAGAAAATGGCAAGTGATTTCTATATATTTTACCAAATGTTTTGGTTTTACATGGCAGGGGTGGCACACATGTATAATCTAGCCAGGACTTTTCAGAAGAGGGGGGGAAGAAGCAGAGCATTACTAGTGATGATCTTAAAAAAAAATGCAGGTTGTCGTGGTATGAGATGACACGAGCTTTAGCAATCCTAGAATGGAAAAGAGAACAGTAGTGCAAGACCTCTGATAGAAAACCATCCGTTTGTGCCATGGAAATATTTTGTCATCTGGTGCCCGATTGACATATTACTGTGGGTAGAGTGTGTGGGGGAGATTGAGAAAAGTTGACCCAGGGATCTGACTGGTATTTGTTAATGAAAAACTCCCCAGAATCAGTCCACAAGAGTGGACCAGAATTAGAACCTACATAAACAGGATGCTGCGCTAGGATGCAGCAGCAGAACCGCCATGGATATGCCATTACACATGCTTATTCCCTTTGATTGACGACAATGGGACTGCTACTCATGCTTAAAGTTGTGCTTAAGTACCTTGCTGATGCATGGTCTACATGCCTAATTTTGCATTTTGAGGATTGTGTTTAAATCCTTGTCTCTTCAGACAATCACTTCTTTCTCTTCCCATGGCATGTAAGGGACTTGAGATTTACAGCTGAATGGTATCGAGGGCTATAACCTTACTTGTATCAGTGCATAGTTTCCATTAACACTTGTACCGGAATGCAACAGGTTTTGCACCCTGCTGTTCATCACATTATCCTGTGTCTCTAGGATAAAGGGCATAAGTCATAGGCTACATCTACACTACAGGGGGGGTCGATTTAAGATACGCAAATTCAGCTACGCGAATAGCGTAGCTGAATTCGACGTATCGCAGCCGACTTACCCTGCTGTAGGGACGGCGGCAAAATCGACCTCTGCGGCTTCCTGTCGACGGCGCTTACTCCCACCTCCGCTGGTGGAGTAAGAGCGTCGATTCGGGGATCGATTGTCGCGTCCCAATGGGACGCGATAAATCGATCCCCGAGAGGTCAATTTCTACCCGCCGATTCAGGCGGGTAGTGTAGACCCAGCCATAGAAATTAGAGCTAAAGAGGATTTATAAGATCATCCAAGGCCTGATCCAAAGCCCACTGAAGTCAGTGGAAAGACTTTCATTGACTTAAATGGGCTTTGTCTCAGAACCTTACTCTTTATCACTCCCAATGCAGGACCATTCCCTATAGTATATATTTTAGGTTTGGTTTATTTATGATGATATGTTATTGCTGGTATTATATAATCACTTTATATGTCAGGAGAAGGAATGAGCAGGAAAGCTTACAAAATGTTCATTACAGCAACATCCACTATAGCATCATGAATGTTTCTTTTTTTAAACTGGATTATTGTATTCTGCAGTGATTTAAATGGGTTAAGGCAAGGTTGGAGCTCTGTCCTCTGTTACCCATAATTTACAGCTTTCCCAAGATAATATGGTATCATTAAATAAATCATCCCCATTTGTAACATGGGACTTTTGGATATGTTCACTGATCTCCCTTTTATCTCTTTTATTAAGATCATCAGACAGCTAGGCTGCAGATAGGGTCTTGCTTTATCTAAAGATGTTGTTAATGAGTTAATTAGTATAGTAAACTTGAACTAAATGGTAGATATTGTAGCCCTGATAATAAATAAAGTAACATAAAACCACTACATTTTTGAGTTACTTTTCTGCTTTGCTTTGATTAGAAGTGCTGCTGACGCCACTGGAAAGTTAGCTCTTTCAACTGAGCTATTCCTTTTTCTCTCCTGTCTTTGCAATGCTTCGTCTGTTTTGTTTAAGCATACATTTATGACAATTTTACAGCTGTCCTCTTTTTGGAAATTATATAATCCAAAATTTTACCATGTATTGTATTTGTTTATGTATATGTTTTGCCTGATTATTGCTGTTGCCACGTAGGAGATGGGGTAGATCAATGTATGAAAGCATTATTTTATTGAGGGCAGTTTGTGCACAGGACTGAAAAAAGAATGACAGACTTCATTCATGAACAGCTAAATGACAATAGTCTTCTAAGGGGCAGTGATTCTGTAAAAGTAGAACTTTCTTACTCAGTAGGTTCCCTTCTCAGTGAGACTGCTGGGTAAGCCACATAGTCCAGACAATGGGACCTCAAGGTCATCTCCGTAACCATCCATAAGTTGAAAGAACATTACCTAGCAACCTGGGAGGTTGCTCTGGTTACTAATCCACAAAAGTCTTCCCAGAGATCCATATTTCAGGCAAAAGCAATTTTTGTTTTGTGTTTTGTTTTTTTGTATTTGGAAGGTCTCTGTGTCCCTGATCCTATGCCATTAAAGCCAATGGGAGTTTTGCTATTTACTTCAGCCCTGTGTGATAGTATGAGTGTGGCTGGTAGCACTGTTTATAATTAAAGTTGCTTGGCGCTTTCCTTTGTGAGACCCTCTTTTCGGTTGCTTATAAATTTGCCAAAGTTGGTTTTCTGTCCCCTTGAAAACTTCTTGGCTTTCTGTCCCCTTGAATCCCTGTTGGCTTTGGGATAAGTGGAACTATTTTAAAAGGGGTTAAAAGGAACAGGTAGAAAGCAGAAATATGGGTTGCATTTCATTGGGAAAGGATCAAACAAACAAACTATTCTCATGTGTTACATACTCTTTAATAATGTAATGAACTAATGGATGAGGAAAAACTAGACTACAAGATAAGTGCTGTTGAACCAGAAATGTGAATGAAACTCTGAGGAGGAAAAACAGCAAATGGAGAAATATGGGAAGGTTAGTTTCTCATTTCAGACAGAAGTTCAGAGTTGTATACATTTTTTCCCCCTGCACAAATGATTTTTGGAGTTGTCCCTTGGAATGCAGTGTGTGGGAGGGGAAGGAAGAAGGAGGGATGCGCAAGAAGAGTGCGGCTAGCAATTTGAAATTTGGACTACGTTCCTATCCTTAGACATAACATGATCCTTAATGTAGTGGTTGTGGTTTAAGATGTCTGTCTCTAGGTTCTTATATGGCCCTCATTACTGGAGCGCGTGTGATAGAAAAATGTATGTGTAATGAAAATTATATCTTCTTTCATCCGAAAGACTCCCAAGGCTGTACTTTATGCCACAGGGCTCAGTTTATCTGCTGTTGAAATGCAGTCACCTCTTGACTGAAATACAACAGCTGTGAGCAACACCACTCACAATATTTTATAACAAGAAGTGAAGAAGAATGTTGCATCCAACTGAAACTACTGGACAAAAAAACAAACACCCTTCTTGCCCCTCTATGCTGGCTCTATGAAAAGAAATGTTGACTCAGGAGATTAAAAATAATGCCCTGTGCCAGATTCTTAACTGCCTCTATCTGTGGTTGTACTAGTGTAAAGAGGAGCAAAAACAAGACTTGACCTGAATGGGGAAAATTGATATTCACAGGACAAAACTGTTGAAAAATTGGGATCCTATCACCACATTTGCAAATGTTTAAGAATCAACACAGCACAAGCCAGAACTGTGAATAAAGATGAGCATTGAAGTCAGAGCTTGCATCATTTAAGCATCTGATCTACTACTGTTAATGCCAAATTTAGTTCATATAAAATAGATGTAAATGAATGTGTGTTGCAAAAGAGAATAAAAAGTGAATATCTGCTAAATGGAATGGAGCTGCGGCAAAGTGACAGGAAAAGAGATTTCAGAGTTATTGTATAGAAATCCCAAAAGCCGACAGCATTTTATGCAGCTGCAGTGAGGATGGCAAACAGGATTCCGAAATGCAATGGTAAAAAAATTCAGTCAGGTGTCAAAGGAAATGATGATAATGCTAGTTAAGACACAGACTTGGCCTCATCTAGGATACTTTATCTAGCTTCTGTCTGTGTTCAGAATATTAATTTACCTTGAAAAGGTGCAGCACATAATACTCCGCTTCAAATAAGATTCCCTCTCCTATATGCACTTAGGTCTGGGCACAAGAGAAAGCAAGAGCTGTGTGCCTGGTGCTTCCTCTCAAGCAGGAGGGCAGGGAGAGAACAGAGAGGGACAGAGCTGAGCCAACACATGATTTGGGGGGGTTGCTGAACCAAATAAAGGCTGTAACGAATTTCTCTCCCTTAGGAGGAAGGAGGGAGAAAGGTTTAAAGTGAGATGAGGGTATTTCTACTGGAGCACAAGTAGACTTTAATCTAACTAGCTAGCTAAGGGATCAGTTGTAGTGAAGTCATGGCAAGGCTTGTACAGTTCATGCAGAAGTCCATGCTGCCACTGCTTCACTGCTATCTGTACCCGAGCTACTTAGATTTAAGCAAGTTCAAGTATGTCTACACATGCAGAAATCACACACACACTGATTGTAGTGTAGAACTACCCTGAGTCACAACTGATCCTTGGCTAGCACTGCCCCATATTCAGGGCAATGAGAATAGGCTCAATTAAGCCCTCCAACATTGGACTTTTGGAGAAAGAAAAACCTCCCTGAAAGCCTTTTTGAAATATAACAGCATTTAGGGTTGAGATAGTTAACACTGAATGGTAATTTGTTTACACTTGCAAATACAGAGAGTGGTGTTTGTAACAGAAGCCACTGGAGTCAGTTGATTGTTCCCCATGCTGTGTGACAGGCCTATGTAATGTTTTGCAGTGCTGATCCATGTCAAGTAACTGGGTACAGGAGATAATAGATCAGTCTCTTGCCAGTGATCCTGTGCAGCATCTTTATTATATGACATGAGAAGAAAATTTCTTTGGGCAAAATAATGGAGCAGTAGAGTTGGATCTGACCCTGTATAGCTTAGACTCTCCTGTCTGAGAGGTCCCTTCTTTCCTGAAAACCCACCATGGCAGTTCAAGTCCTAAATAATTTCCAGGGTTAGACATGAGGTGGCTGGTGCCATTCTAAGTGGATTACCTAATGCACTCCTCTGGCTGGTCCAACACAGGCCAGATTTAAGACTCCCCACGTAGCAGGATTGGGAAATCTCAGACTCTGCCTCCAGATAAAGTGAGTTGTCACTGGGAATCCTTAGGACATCTTTCTGGACAGTAATTGAGAAGAATTGTTGCCTCTGGATTTGACTGGTCCCTTCAGGCACAGAATCATAGGACTGGAAGGGACCTCGAGAGGTCATCTAGTCCGGTCCTCTGCAGTCATGGCAGGACTAAGTATTATATAGACCATTCCTGACAGGTGTTTGTCTAACCTGCTCTTAAAAATCTCCAATGATGGAGATTCCACAATCTCCATAGGCAATTTATTCTAGGTCTTAACCACTCTGACAGGAAGTTTTTCCGAATGTCCAACCTAAACCTCCCTTGCTGCAATTTAAGCCAATTAAGGACTCTTGTCCTATCCTCAGAGGGTAAGAACGTTTTTTTTCTCCCTCTTCCTTGTAACAACCTTTTATGTACTTGAAAACTGTTATGTCCCCTCTACCTTCTCTTTTCCAGTCTAAACAAACCCAATGTTTTCAATCTTCCTTCATAGAGCCTGTTTTCTAGGCCTTTAATCATTGTTGTTGCTGTTCTCTAGAGTCTCTCCAATTTGTCCACATCTTTCCTGAAATGTGGCGCCCAGAACTGGACATAGTACTCCAGTTGATATCCTAATCAGCGCAGAGTAGAGCAGACCTCTGGCTAGGGTCCACACCTACTGAATGGGCTGAATCAGGTTCTGGCCTATGGTGCCAAGTTCAGAGATGATGTGTAAGATAATGTAAAGCAGATTCTCATTTGACATCAATGCATTGGGTGCAAATGTAAGGGGCTCAGTGGGGAGGCTACTTTACACTACTGACCACTTCTGAACTAGGTCTATGGCAGTGGTTCTCAAACTTTTGTACTGGTGACCTCTTTCACAGAGCAAGCCTCTGAGTGTGACCCCCCCCCCTTATAAATTAAAAACACTTGTTAATATATTTCACACCATTATAAATGCTGGAGGCAAAGCGGGGTTTGGGGTGGAGGTTGACAGCTCATGACCCCCCATGTAATAACCTCGCGACCCCCTGAGGGGTCCCAACCCCCAGTTTGAGAACCCCTGGTCTATGGGCTTTAAGGAGCATACTCACCTATTTCAGTACCTTTACAATGATGAGGAAAAAAAGAGCCAAAGATGTTGGAATGCACCTTATAACGAATGCCTGAGGGAGGCAAAATCACCCCACAGTTCCCCCCAATGAAAATTTTAATAATTTAGCTTTTGATGCCCATAGTAACCAAATGAAATGTTTTCCTATCCTCAACCCCAACTTGAAAGATGTATTCCATTGGGGAGAAGATTTGGAGTTGAGACTAGAAGCCATTTCCATACCATTTTTAGAAAATTCTTTTCTTTATAGGTAGCACAAGATAACCTCCACAAATCAGGGCATCTCTTGAAGGAAGGATGGGGTGGTGAGCTCTTTAAATTTACAGCTCTTGAACTCACTACCTCTCCAGTAATTTTTGTAATGTAGCTGTAAGAAATGTAAGATCCTTCGATTCTTTCTGTGGGGAGAAAGGGCTGTATAGTTTGGATGGCCTCCACCTCAGAAGGGGAACCAATCTCCTTGTGAACAGGCTGGCTAGAGTAGTCAGTAGGGTATTCAACGAATAGCAAAAAAGGGGGGTAAAATACAGAAAATACAAGCACTCAGCACAAAATCAAGATGTTGACAACAAAATTAATCAAGGAACCAAAGGACACAAAGGAAAAAAATTCTTGAATTGCGTGTACACCAATGCTAGGAGCCTGGGTAACAAACAAGAATTGGAATTGCTCATTTATGAGCATAAATTTAATCTAGTTGCTATTACTGCAACCTAGTGGGATGATTTGCATGATTAGAATGTTAAAATCAAGGGTTATAACTTATTTAGGAAGGATTGAGTGGGCAAAAGAGGTGGGGGGAGTGGCACTCCATGCATCAAAAATGGCATTACCTATTTCAGACTCATTAATAATTCAGACAAAAATGACCTTGAATGCTTATGGATCATTGTCCTAACAGATAACGCAAAAGATGGGATTAGTTGGTATCTGCTATGGGCCATCAAATCATACTAGAGAACAGAATGACGGCCTCCTTAGCACTTATCTATAATGTGTAGGGGGGGGAAATGAAGGCTCATGGGGGACTTCAATCTGAGTAACACACGCTGCAGATCTCATGCTGCCAGTACTAAAATATGCGTGGAATTTCCAAATATTCTAGATAATTTCCTAACTCAAAAAGTGTTGGAGCCAACACAAGGAAATTCTTTGTTTTAAACCTTGTCTTTACACATAAAGAAGAACTGATCACAAAACTAAAAATTAATAGTAGTTGAGGTACAAGTGATCATGAGTTGATCACATTTATAATGTATAAGCAGAATAAAGTGCAGACCAGTCACATATATATATATATATATATATATATTTGATGCTTTAATAGGGCCAATTTCAAAAAGCTGAAAACAGCGGGGAAGAAGAATTTATTTAGAAGAATGTGAATGATACTGGGAATCATTAAAGAACATTTACTAGATGCCCAAAAAGCCAAAATGCAGGAAGAAGGTTGTACTGGTTAAATAACAGACCTGGTTTAGAGGGGAAGTGAAGGCAGATATGTGCATGTGCCTTCACTTCCCCTCTACACCAGGTTGGTTTTATATATATGTGTGTGTGTGTGTGTGTGTATGCATGCCCTAAAAAATGATGTATATATATTCATGAATATATGAAAATGGAAGAAAGGGGAAGTTGATCATAATGAATATTTATCAGAAGATAGGAATTGAAGAAAAGTGATAAGAGAAGCAAAGAGACACAAGGAGAAATCTATGGCTAGCAGAGTTAAGGAAAATAAGGAGTTTTTTAAATATATTGGGAACAAAAAGAATCCCGAATTGAACACCTCTCCCTTTTCTGCATTATTATTGATAATTCTACCATTTCTAGTAATGGATCAACGGTAATGGTAGAATTATCAATAATGCAGAAAAGGCAGAAGTGTTTATTAAATATTTCTGTTCTGTATTTTGGCAAAAACATATATAGTCTCATCATTCCACTGGTATTGTAGGAGCTGGATTTTATAATGTACTATGAGAATTAATGTATGATTTGATTTCATCCTGTCAGCCACCCTTTTTGAATAGCAGAAAGGAATGACAGACCAGAACAATCCTTATGACTAATTATGGTCATCCTTTTGTTTTAGAATAAGTTATAAAGCTACTATGGTTTCCTATATGTATTACAAATTAGGAAGTAAGAGACAGGATTCTCTATTGTGTCTATGTTAAGTAGCTTAGAGGAACATTGAAGGCCTGGGTCTCAATGTAAATTGGCTTGGTTATTGATTGTAAAACTTAGCAAGGTTTAAGTTGCAATGTCCTTTTGCTCAATATAAAATACTACTGTTTGTATTCTCAATCTGTTTGTGTGAATGAGGAATGTATGCATTAGAAAAAGATAAGGTGTGAAGGCCATTGTTATAGCCAGAGTCAAGGAAGAAGGAGTGAAGAAACTTAAAGGACATCAAAGAATCATCAACATGCATCCATAAGGAAGGGCAGATTGACGACCCTGAGGTAAAGGCTGGCACCCCTAAAGACAATTGATTAAATCGGAACAAAGAACAGGATGACCCTCTCGGAGGTGTATTGGAATGTTTACACCAATTAAGAAGTAACCGGTCACAAAGTGACACAGCAGAATCCATAGGCTTCAACAAAGAAGAAATCCTATAAGAACAGGGTGCTTTGCCATAGGACTTTGGGTTCGTCTTGCCACACTCCAGGAGCATCGGATCGCGACCGATAGAACCCCGATCCTCTCTGCGACCAATCTGGCTGGCCACTAGATTGATCCAGACTCTGGACTGGTAACTATAAACATCAGTGCAGGACTGTGTGTGTGTGTGTGTGTGTGTGTGTGTGTGTATTTATATATATAAAAAGCATATGCTACTGTGGTATTCTCAATAAACGCTGTGTGTATTTACCTTCCTCTATAAAGATTCCGTGTGCTTTGTACGAGCATAACAGTATTTCTGGAGGATGTTAAACAGAAGCTAATAAAGTTAGGCATTTTAAAATCTGTAGGTCCAGATAACTTGCATCCAAGAGTTTTAAAAGAGCTGGCAGCTGAGCTTGCTGGACAATTAATGTTGCTTCTTCAACAACTCTTGAAGCACTGGGGAAGTTCCAGAAGACTGGCAGAAAGTTAAGGTTGTGTCAATTTTTAAAAAGAGTAAACAGGATGACTTGCGTAATTAAAGGCCTGACATTGATCCTGGGTAAGATAATGGAGCAGCTCATATGGGACTTGATTAACAAAGAGTTAAAGGAGGTTAATACAATTAATCACATGGGTTTATGGAAGATAGAGCCGTCTAACTAACTTGATATATTTTTGGATGAGATTACAAGTTTGATTATTAAAGGAAATAATGTTAATGTAATATACTTAAACATCTATAAGGCATTTGGCATGGTACCACACTACAATTTGATTAAAAAACTAGAACTATATATTAACGTGACACACATTAAATGGACTAAAAATTGGCTGATGAATAGTTCTCAAACTATAATTGTAAATGGGTAATTTTCATTGAGCGGGTGTGTTTCTAGTGGGGTCCCACAGGGATCAGTTTTAGGCCCTAAGCTTGTTAACATTTTTATCAGTGACGTGGAAGAAAAATCATAAAATCATAAAATTGTGGGACTGGAAGAGACATCGAGAGGTCATCTAGTCTAATCCCCTGCACTCATGGCAGGACTAAGTATTGTCTAGACCAGAGGTTCTCAAACTGTGGTCCGCGGACCAACTGTGGTCTGCGAGCTCCATTCAGGTGGCCGCGGATAGTTTCCCTCTAAGGTGCGCGTCTGGGCAGCCGCACACAAAGAATGAAGGGCCATCCACCTAATTAGTGGAGCCGCACAGGCGTGGCTTCACTAAATAGGTGCTGGACCCTGGAGAATATGCACATGTGAGGTGGTGGCCTTGGGAGGAATAGGGAGTAGGTGGGAGGGGGCAGTGGGGTGATAATAAGGGGGGCAATTTGGGATGTGCAGGGTTGTGGCGGCCAGAGAAAGAGGCGACTTTCCCCAGCTCCAGGGCTGTGGCTGCCAGGGAGAGATGGCCCTCCTTCCCAGCCTCAGCTCTGTGGGTTCTGTGGCAGAGGAGAGACCCCCCTCCATCCTAGCCCCAGCTCGGGCGATGCTGCGACAGGGAGAGAGGGCACATCCATTGCATTAGAAAGGTAAGATTACCAATATTAAAATATGAGTTGTGTGCTTTTATTTGTAGAACCAAAAAAATTAATTATTAAGGGTTTTTTTATATAGCATTTTCATCCAAAGCGCTTTATAAGAGTTAGCTAATGGTACAAACAACATTTGAAAAGATCATTAAGTGGTCCGCCAAGACCAGCAGCAATTTTCAAGTGGTCCACAAAAAAAAAAAAAAGTTTGAGAACCACTGATCTAGACCAATGATTCTCAAACTTTAGCAACCTGAAGACCCCCATTTTTATTTAAAATTTTTCAGGGACCCCTTAGCCCGCCCCGCTCAGCCTTTGCCCTGCTTCCTTCCCCAAGGCCATACCCCTGCCCTGTCCCTTCCCCAAGGCCATGCCCCTGCTCACTCGCTCTCCTCTACCCTCACTCACTTTCAGCAGGCTGGGATGGGGTTGGGGTGCAGGAGGGGGTGGGGCTCTGGGAGGGAGTTTGGGTGCGGGATGGGGTGTGGGTTCTGGGAGGGTTTGTTTAATTGTAGTGTAGATGTTTTGGCTTGGGAGTCTGAGCTCTGTGACTCTCTTGCTTTGCAGCATCCTAGAGCCTGCACTACAGGCGAAGCCTCAATGTCTACACTGCAATTAAACAGCCTCTTAGCCCAAACAAGCTGGCACGGGCTAGCCACGCATGTCTAACTGAAGCGTAGACATATCCAAATTGCTCAGTCTATTTAGCTTAAAAAAGAGAAGGATGAGGGGTGACTTGATTACAGTTTATAAGTTTCTACCTGGGGAATAAATATTGAATAATTGTCTCTTCAGTCTAGCGCTCAGGTGTAGTGACGTTTTCATGAACCCACATTCTTCAGTGACAGAGAGCTCATTGAATATTTTCCCCCACAGTCATTGATTTATAACTATTAAAATGAAATGGGCAAACTTCTTCTGTTTCACACGTGAAACCGCCTTGAAATCAGTAGCATTGTTTGGGTATCAGAGAGCCTAATTTAGCTCATTGTTTATATCCATTTTGGTTTTTAATGATAATAGTGAGAAAAACTTCTCTTTCAGAATTCTTTCCACTTCTGTCTTTTATATATAAGAGGGTAGAGACTGTCTCTGTCCCTGAAATTTCTCCCAAGGTTACCTCTCTCATTATTCCAGTGGAGTGTTTTGGGGGTACAGACCAGTACACCCTTGTTTGGGGTTTTCCTCCTTTATCTTTCCAAGTAGACATTGTTGACTTTCCTCTGTGATTAGTCATCAAATATGAGAGGATATTGTTATAAAAGAGTTTGCTGCTAATAAACAAATATTCCACATGCACCTCCGAGCGATTGGTATTTAACCAGTTTAATAGCAGTTGTTGGCCCACCATTATTCTTCTTGATATCCTTTCCATGGTATTTCATTTTTCTTCCACTTTGCCACTTTCTTACACCAAAGATTGTGAGTTCTTTGT
Organism: Chrysemys picta bellii; assembly: GCF_011386835.1. Taxonomy (NCBI): domain Eukaryota; kingdom Metazoa; phylum Chordata; order Testudines; family Emydidae; genus Chrysemys; species Chrysemys picta. The sequence continues at coordinate 70,382,902 of NC_088794.1, read as the reverse complement.
TCTGTTGTGCCTCCCCTTTGTCTTTTCTCTCTGAAAAGAGAATTAAACCACACCAGCCTCTTTTGCCAGTGCAGAGTTTCTGAGTAAGAGTCCAACTGCTCTCGCTGGCCTTTTCTCCCTTCAGAAATAGCTCAGGAAGGGGGTATTTGAAATTCTACCTGAGTCATTTGTGTGTCAGTTCCAAAATGCTTTGTTGTCCTCTCATATGTGATTTAGCATGTACTTGTAGGGATGAGTTCTATTTAGTACCTCCTATTATCTGCTGATACTGATGTGCTTTTTCAGTGATAAAGGAGAAAGATGGAATCTGTGCCTCACTGTCAGCCAAAGACTATCCACACTCCCTTTATAAAGGAAAATCTTTCTAATAAGGATTGATTCCTCCTTGTTCCTTTAGGCATTTTCTTCCCTTTGTTTCCAGTAACTCTCATTCTGGCAGATGGGACAGTAAAGTTTCCATTTTTCAGATAGGTTATTTAGACTGAATGTTGTACACTGAATTCCAGTATACATCCTCCAGAATATTAGCATCACTTTGCCACAGTTATGGTTTTTATCCAGACTGGCAGCTGCTTTTAAAGGCATGCTGAACTTCAGAGAAAACCAACTTAAAATGCACAGAAAGAGAAAAATGCTTCTTTTGTAGGGCTCCTGCTGAGCTGATAACAGTCTACAGGAAGACATCTATTTAAACAGAAATAAACATGCCTTAGGATGCTTGGATCCTATTTTCAGCTTTATTAAGCTATTTTCAGCTTTATTAAGAATGCTGTGTTTAATTTTTCCAGCATATCCAGCCCCATTAATTTAGTTTACACCGCATTTGGATCAATTAGCACACTGATGATAATGTAGTATTTGCCTCTCTGCCTATTTAGAACAAGAGAAACAAGATGATGGATTTTGATTGGATTAAAGATTCTGGATTTCTTCCAAGGGCTCTATTTACTAAAAATATTAAATCTCACAGTCTGGTCAAGTGGAAACTAAAATCTATGTAGGGTGGCTGGTTAATGGATCTGTCTCCTTTCTCCAATGGCTTCTCAACTCTTTGGCTTGCATCCTCTTATTTTTGTTTTTAATCTGATGTTAGTGTGATCTAGTGTGATGGCAGATTGTAGTTAGCAGAAGAAAAAACAAGTGACTCACAGTATGAACTACAACTATTAAAACTAAAAACAAGGAAAATTACTTTAAATGTGAAGATGTTTAACCATTCTGTGCTCTGTTGCATGCATGCAACCTCATTAAAAATTAGTTGAGGTTACAGGCTCTTTGTAAATCTGTACTCCATATTTTCAAGAAGATCTTTATACAGCTCCTTTTCAGAAGATTAATTACTAACCTCCTTTTTGTTTTAAAAAAGCAGAATGTTTGGACAGAATTCAGTCATCTCACCCTTACTTGAATTGGCATCTTGTTACCACATTAGGTCCACATTAAAAAAAATGCATCAAAATGCCAGTGTTAAATTTGGGTCTCATTGGTCCTTTCTAATCTGTCATAAATGTGGGTTGAAGTACTCTTGGTTTTCTTGTTTTAATTGCCTTTTTAAAAGATGCCTACCATAAAAGGCAAATGAAAGACTTTTATTTTATTACAACATTTGCAAATGTAAGTTAGTACAATACCAGCCATTAACACTGAAAGTTCTTGCTCTCTATCCGAGATTATTGGCAGTGTTTGCTAAGATTTTATTTGGGATATTCTCCCTCGTATGCTATGCAGTGTTAAGATACCAAGGCAAGAGAAGTGAATTCTAACAGTCGGAGTATGGGATTGACAGGATCCTTAGGTTCCGTTTCCAATTCTGCCAACAACTTTCTGTGCAACCTGTGACATGTCACTTAATCTAGCTGTGCCTCAATTTACCTAGCCGTAAAATGGTCGCAATAGTATTCACTAACGTCATGGTGGTTTAATGGCCCAGGTATAATAATTGTTTGCAAAGTACTTTGAGATACTTGGATGAAAAAATCTTTAGAATGACAAACTCCTAATATTTTTTAGAGATTTTTTTTCCCCTATACCTCTGTATTCTGATACCTTTGGTTTTGTACCACATGAACAAATACCCAACCTTGACAGCACTGTAGGGGCATGTATTGTTCCCTTGGACTTGTTTATGTTCCATTTATTGCCACTTTAGCTGACACAAAACATTTATGAGTTTCTATATGTTGAGTCCTGTAATCCCATTTGCCTTCCCAGGCTTTGTATGGAGCTCTGAAAAATATTTGTTATTCATTGAAGTGCTTGTTGGATGGCAAAATATAGAAGTTGGATACAGGCCACAGGAAAATCTGTATTGTGATGCTGAATCCATCATCTTATTCACCAGTAAAATAACACAAAGAAAATTGTTACTGTACCCAGGCTGAGACTCCAGCCAACATCTGAGTTTTAGATTCCTCTATGTCCCTTTTGGGAGATATCATTGCCTTCCTAAGCATATATGCCCAGTTTGTATTAAATTGGTGGTTCCAACTCCCTTATACAGAACAGCTGAGTATAATGTAGTTGTGGGATACTGAAAAAGCAATGGAAATCTCAAAAGCCAATTTTATTTGTGTACAGTATTCCACTACAAGTAGTATGTTAAATCCTTATCTTATCCTTCAGCAGTTTTGATGCACTACTAGCGCTCCAGAGCTTGAGACATACTGTGCTGGATAAATAGCACATAAAGCATAGTTTAAAAGGTTTATTTTGGAGTAAATATAAAAGTCCAGTTCAGTATTGAGGCACACTAGTATGGTGACATGAGGGAACTTGCACTGCCACTGACTATAGATTTTGAGGATAAACAGATGACTTCAGACTCAAGGGATGTCAGACTGCACACTTGAGTCACTAACCAAATTATGGGAAGGAGGAACAAGTACCCAGTCAGATGTTCATCCATATGCAGAAGACTTTCTCCGTACGGGTTCTAATTTGATGTTCAAGTAATTTTCCCAAGCTTTTTCAGTACCAGTACACATACTAGAACCCAAACTTCGCTGCTGTGGATCCTATCTAGTTAATTATATGGCATATGCTAGAATGAAGCTCAGTTTAACTGGATGTTTGATTTCCCCTCAACATTTATTTTTGTTAAAGCTTTCCCTTGTCATTTATCTGACAGCAGGAGACCATTATCTTATTGTATTATCCTGTGGGAACTTTTTTTTTTCTATTGCCATCTCTGATTATATACATTGTAAGTGGCTTAATTTTTTCTTTCTTTTACCTATCACGTACAGTGCAGTCCAAAGCTCTCTAGCCATTTCATGTGTGTAACAATAAATTGCAGGAGGTTCAAAACAATACCAATGTATCAAAGTAGCATGAAAATATTGCAAGTAAACCTAAAAGCTTTTTGCTGGGAGTTTAAAAATAAAAAGGGGGGGGGGGAAACCATCACCACACATCTAGGTACAAAGTTTCAGAAAGCAAAGAGCTTCACTCCCTCTTTCCCCCATCCATCTGAATCTTGTCAGTGTACATTAGAGATGACCTGTTGACATTTTTCTCAGTAAAATCATACTTTTTTCAAAAGATCAAACCCGGTTTAACTCAAAGATGACTTCAAACAGACATGCCTTTTGTTCCTACCCAGTTTCATGAAAGTGAATATGGTAAATTTTGAACTTTCAGCGTTTTTCTTTTATTTTCACTTGAATGGAGCAATTCCTTTCAAGAGGTATCTTTCCTTGCTAGAGTTGGCATTAGTTAGAGCAACCTTAATGATGTCAGACAATATTTAAGTATTTGCTTTTTCACCACTCCAATTATATTTTCCACTATACATTATTAGATATGTTTTCAGCTTGGCACACAGAATTGGACATATCAATCCAATTTGTTTAAAAAATACCTAGTACTGCTTGTTTACATTTCCATGTATTTCACTCCTGGCATAAGTAGCATCCCTTGGTGCTAAGCTAGTTCTCATTTTAGATATGCATTGGATACAGTGATTCAGAGTATGACAGAGAAATAGATATAGAGGAAGAGGGAGACTATATGATGGTGTAGTGTATTATAACAATTTTATTGGCATGAGTTTGGTATAGCTTCATTATACACAAGTGACGAATGACATGGTAATGTCTCACTAATAAGGTGTATAGTGTTGAGCCATGAATAAGGTAAACATTTCAAAATATGTTTTCCTTTTGTGTCATTTAGACTGAATGGATCAAATAAATATGGTCTGCTGTAATTTCATTTCCAGACTTGATTCTAATTATTCAGGATAGTCCTGGAATATTGGGAGGTAATATTCTGCAACAATGGGTAAATAAGAGCTTGTTTTTTCCTTATTATAGAAGTGTTTCTCCTTCTCTGTGTGTCTGTTTGATGAGTATTAAATGAACTTTTAACCTGTTTTGGGGAAAGTTTTTCCTATTATTCATCATGTGTTTCAGGGGAGGTCATGCTATAGAACTTATTGTCCCCATTTTTTTAAGGTGACATGCTGTGGTTAGCAAATTGAAGGGATATATTTTTGGAAATACATTTTTAGGACTAAGAGTTTAGCAAAGCATAATGGAGCTCCACCAGCAAGCCTTTGTGACATCCCACTGAGAACTAATAGGAGTCACATTTTTTGGGTGTGGCAAGACCAGGAGCTCACCATGCACAGGAGTTGATGCTGTTAAGGTGCTGAAACAGTTAGCATGAATAAGATTGCAAATGTGCGCACATGCGCACACCTCCACACACAGTCATCTTGGAAACTGCCTTACAATCCATGACAAACAAATCCTAGAAGGTCACTGAACAATTGGTGCAAATTGTGGCTTCTCATGTAAAAAGAGCATAAGTCCCACCTTCTTCTGTGTTACCCTTTATGTGTGAAATACCCTCCCAAAATCAAGCTACAACCTTATCCTTCTTCAGATCTCTTCTTAAGACCCACCTCTCTCATGATGTCTATGGTAAATGGCCTAATAATAATGGCTAGCCACATGGACTGTGTAGTGTGATTCATTAAAAAAAATACTTGAAGATATACCTGTCTCATAGAACTGGAAGGGACCCTGAAAGGTCATCAAGTCCTTGTCATATCCTATTATTTTATTAAAAAATAAACCCCATGAAGCCTACAGGTTGTACATACAGCTAGTATACACAATTTTCTCTTACTGTTATTAGCACCCTTGTCTTTCCATTCCACCCCCAGCCCTACTGTCACTGGTTGCTTCGAGTGTCCATATGTAGGGCCTATTTGTGATACCTGTATTCCCACTGAGCAGTGTCTTATTCCTCAAGCAGTCCCACTGAAATCAGTGGAATTATTTATGGAGCAACATTACTACTAGCATGATTAAGGGTCTCCGAATATAGCCTTTAAGCTTTCTCTGCACTTAAACCGCTACAGTGGCACAGCTGCGCTGCTGTCATGTTTCAGTGTAGACACTTGCTACAGTGATGGGAGGGGTTCTCCCATTGCTGTAGTTAATCCACCTCCACAACAGGCAGTAGCTAGGTCTATGGAAGAATTCTGCTTTGATCTAATGCTGTCTATGCTGCGGGTTAGGTTAGCTTAACTACATCGCTCAGGGGTGTGGGTTATTCACACTCCTGAGCAACATTGCTGGGGCAATCTAACCTTTTAGTATAGACCTAGCCTTGGACTATAAACTCTTTGGGACAAGAATTAACATTTAATTTATGTTTATGCAGCACCCAGCACATGGGATTCTGATCCTGCTTGGAGCACCTGTATGCTACTATAATAAAGGTTAATAATAATGTCTGTAATGTAAACTAATGTGCTGCTGCCTTGTTAACCCAGTTTTGCGGAGTTCGAAACCATAGTGGCCAAATAGTATCCACAAAGGTGTGAACTTTCTCCCCCTCTAGCCCATTCATCTCAAAGACGTGTGAAACATATGTGTGTGTTTTTGCTGAAGGTGTAAAAACTGTTCTTCCTTAAAAACATTTTGGTCTCTTTTGTAAGTAAATCTCAGCCTCCAGAGTATTCTCTATAAAGAGAATTTCAATGCCATATATTCAGTCCCATACAAAGGGCCAGGACAAGACCTAAATTGAAGTTTTATATTGGATTTATGTGTATTTAGGACTTCTGTACACAGTAGTAAATTTAATCTTATATAGAATACTTTGGATACTGAGATTAAAATGTTTAAGAATTTCATTTTAGTAATGTTAGAAAACACTGGGAATACCACTGTAATATTATGTAGCTGCAAATGCAAAATTGGAACTTTTTTTGTGGGTAACCTCTGTGCACATATCTCTCTCTATATATAGGTGTGTGTGTGTGCTTGTTGCGTTGTAGTGTGTGGGATGTATAGAGTTATGGGCAGTAGATTAATCGGCATGTTTCAATAACAAAAATAAATACCATAGTTTTACTGGTTTCCCACACAGTGTTTAATAGCTATGAAGCAGTATATTGATGATATCAGGGAACTGATACATTTGTTAAAATAAATATATTATCCATGCCATAAAATTAAATGGTGCATTGCAAAGTAATTTACCAAGTATCTCTTTAGTCAGTTTTTGCAAACTAAATGTTGTGATATGATATTGGAACAAAGATGCATATAAATCTGTATAGAAACATATTCCATTAGAAAATATAGTCTTGTAACATGCACTGCATTTGATATACGCACTACTTTTGCACCAAAAATGTACTGCTTCCTGTTAACAGGCTTCCATTATGACATTTTAAAAAATCCTTTACATTTATATAGAACCTTATCATTAGAAGGGAACCCAAACTATCACATAAGAGCAGCCGTACTGGGTCAGACCAATGGTCCATTTAGCTTAATATCCTGTCTCTGACATGGACTGTGCCAGGTGCTTCAGAGCAAATGAACAAAACAGGACAATTTTGAGAGATCCATCCCCAGTCATCCAGTCCCAGCTTTGTGCAATTGGATTTTTAGGGATACCCCGAGAATGGGGTTGCATCCCTGACCATCTTGGCTAATGAAGATTGATGGATCTATCCTCCAGGAACTTAATTCTTTTTTGAACCCAGGTATATTTTTGACCTTTTCAACATCCCCTGGCAACAAGTTCCACAGGTTGACTATACGTTGTGTGAAGAAGTATTTCCTTACATTTATTTTAAGCCTGCTACCTATTAATTTCATTGGGTAACTCCTAGTTCTTGTGTTATGTCAAGAAGTCAATAATGCTTCCCTTTTCATTTTCTCTGCACTATTCATGATTTTATAGACTTCTGTCATATCCTCCATTAGTCATCTCTTTTCTAAACTGAATAGTCCCAATCTTTTTAATTTCTCCTCACATGGAAACTGTTCCATGCCTCTAATATTTTTGTTGCCCTTCTCTGTACCTTTTCCAATTCTAATGTATTTTTTTTTACATGGGGTGATCAGAACTGTATGTAGTATTCAATGTGTGGGCGTACCATAGATTTATAGAGTAGCATTGTCATATTTTGTTTTCTTATCCAGCCCCTTTCTAATGGTCCCTAATAGTCTGTTAACTTTTTCGATTGCCATACACATTGAGTGGAAGTTATCAATGAACTATCCATGATGACTCCAAGATTTCATTCTTGAGCGATAACAGCTAATTTAGACTTCATCACTTTGTATGTATAGTTGGGATTATGTTTTCCATGTGCATTATTTTGCACTTATCCACATTGAATTTCATCTGCCATTTTGTTGACCAGTCACACAGTTTAATGAGACCCCTTTGTAACTATTTCCAGTCAACTTTGGACTTAACTATCTTGAGTAATTTTGTATCTTCTGCAAAATTTGGCACCTCACTTTTTTTTAGATTGTGTATGAATATGTTGAACAGCATATGTCCCAATACAGATCCTTGGGGGACCTTGCTGTTTACCTCTTTTCATTGTGAAAACTGGCAATTTATTCCTATTCTTTGTTTCCTGTCTTGTAACCAGTTAGTGATCCATGAGAGGACCTTCCCTCTTATACCATGATTGCTTAGTTTGCTTAGGAGCCTTTGGTGAGGGGTCTTGTCAAAGGCTTTCTGAAAGTCCAAGTACACTATATCCATTGGAGCACCCTTGTCCACACGCTTGTTGACTCAGTCAAAGAATTCTAATAGATTGGGGAGGCATTTATTTCCCTTTACAAATGCCATGTTGACTCTTCCCCAACATATCATGTTTCTGTATGTCTGATAATTTTCTTTACTATAGTTTCAACCAATTTTCCTGTGGCTGACTGGCCTATAATTACCATGATCACTTCTGCAGCCTTTTTAAAAAATCAGCGTTACGTTAGCTACCCTCCTGTCATCTGATATTGAGGCTGATTTAAGTGATAGGCTACATATCATAGTTAGTAGTTCTGCAGTTTCTTATTTGAGTTCCTTCAAAACTCTTGGGTGGATACCATCTGGTCTTGATGTCTTATTACTGTTTAATTTATCAGTTTGTTCCAAAAACTCCTGTATTGACACTTCAGTCTGGGACAGTTCCTCAGATTTGTTACCTAAAAAGAGTGGCTCATGTGAAGGCTGATGCAGAGAATTCTTTTGCTTCTCCATAATGGCCTTGTCTTCCTTGAGTGTTCCTTTAGCATCAGAATGGTCCACGGTACACAGGGTATACATTTAGTTTGAGCCTCTATTATGGTGTTTTCAAATAGTCTCCATGCAATTTACGGGCACTTCGCCCTTGTGACTGTTCCTTTTAATGTCTCTTTAACTAGCTTCTTCAATTTTGTATAGTTCCCCTTTTTGAAGTTATGTGCTACCATGGTGGACTTCTTTGGCATTTCCCCCCACCCCCACAAGGATGTTAAATTTAATTACATTATGGTTGCTGTTACTGAGCGGTTCAGCTATATTCACCTCTTGGACCAGATCCTGGGTTTCATTAGGACTAAATCAATAATTGCCTCTTTCTAAGTAAACATGTTTATTTTCAAGGTAAAAGAATAACAGAAAAATCATATTAAAAGCAATACAAGAATTTTACATGCAAGCATAATAAGCTTACTGGAGATCACCCCCTGACTCCAGCAAGGGCTTTGGCTGCTGAACAATCCATCAAACCCACCAACAGGTTTTTCTGTGGTTATCTGGTCATAACCACTTTGGCTGAGAACCAGCAAACTCACGAATCTAAGGGACTTTTGATCCTGGGAATAGGTAAATCGTAGCCAAAGGTCCCCTCCCCAGGGCAGCGTGTCAAAAGAACATGTCTCTTCTCCCAAGTATTTCCTAGGAAACCTCCACAACTAACAGTTGATTCTTGTTTTAGCCCATTGCTTAAAAAAAGTCCTTTGGCGCTCATAACGCTTCCCAAGGTTTGCATTAGTCATGTCTCCTACATACAGTCCCCCAGTAACATACAAAACATTTTCATTTTTCATACGAGCTTCTAAAATACTTAATTCAATAAGAGTTAATTTAATAAGGTTTGTCCAGGATATTGCAGGAAATTGTGGCATCTGTCATAGCAGCTTGCTGTGCAGCTGTAAGTGCAGGGAAATTTTGGTCAAACATGGAAACATGAAAAGTTCCAGAGGATCTTTAATGTCCCTTAGGCCCTGATCTGAAGCCCATTAAAGTCAATGAGGCCATGTGTACACTGCATAGTAACCCCAGTTGGGGACCTGTGCCTGCAGACTTGGTGTTTCCAAGCCCATGCTTGAGTATCCACACTGCATTGTAAGCCTGGGCCTCACAACCGGTGCTGAGTGTCCACACAGCATGAGGCAGGCCTGAGTCAGAAGAGTTTCTAGCACCCTCATGAGCTGTAGCATGTAGCCCCTCTAAGACTTAATTCCTAGTGCATTGTGGGAGAGCTTGATGTAGGACTTCTTTTTAGTGCTGGCCACATTGAGCAGCTTGTGTGGAAATTAAGGGTTGGATGCTGAGCAGCTATATTCATACCAGGATGTTGGTTCTGGTTCCTGGGAATTGAGTAGGACTTTTGGGGGATGGAAGGGCTGGGAAACTCAAGCCCAGGGGATTATGGGATAGCATAGGTGGACTTTTCAGGCACAAGTCTGGCGACCTGGAATTGAGCTGCATCCACACTCCAAAATGCCCAGGCTTGGCCCCACAACATAGTGTACTCAGACCCATACTCCTGGCTGGGTCATTGTGTCCAATTCCTGAGTACTTTCTGGCCCAACTCACAGATTTGTGTGTAGATGGTAGAGAGGCTTGGCCTTAAACCTGAGTCTGAGCCCATGTATACTATGCAGTATGGACATACCTGGAGAGTCTTTCCACTGACTTCTCTGGGCTTTTGATCAGTCCCTGGGGCTGGATTCACAAAGGGTTTTAGGCATTGCAATGCTAAGCACTGCAGTGCCTAACATTTAGGTGCCTTGCCACCCAGTGGAATCCCCAGCCTCTCTATCTGATACATGGGGAGAGTTAGGTGCCTAAAGATAGAATCCACAAAAGCAAGCATATTGAGCAGGAAACTGTGCTAAGCTAGCCAATACAAAATGTTGAGGAGTGGTGCCACTCTCCAGGAGATAGGCATGCAAGTCCAGGTCAGTGGAAGGTGCCTTTCTCTGCTTGGGGTTCTCAGCTGTGAACTTTCTCCTGAAGCTAGGTGCTGAAGCATTTTTTTGCAAGAAATGTGGGGTGCGGTGTGGTGGGGGAGGAGGAAGAGGCAGCCTCCCGATAACCTTTAGCCCAGTGGTTCATAGAATCATAGAATATCAGAGTTGGAAGGGACCTCAAGAGGTCATCTAGTCCAACCCCCTGCTCAAAGCAGGACCAATTCCCAGCTAAATCATCCCAGCCAGGGCTTTGTCAAGCCGGGCCTTAAAAACCTCCAAGGAAGGAGACTCCACCACCTCCCTAGGTAACGCATTCCAGTGTTTCACCACCCTCCTAGTGAAATAGTTTTTCCTGATATCCAACCTGGACCTCCCCCACTGCAACTTGAGACCATTGCTCCTTGTTCTGTCATCTGCCACCACTGAGAACAGCCGAGCTCCATCCTCTTTGGAACCCCCCTTCAGGTAGTTGAAGGCTGCTATCAAATCCCCCCTCATTCTTCTCTTCTGGAGACTAAACAATCCCAGTTCCCTCAGCCTCTCCTCATAAGTCATGTGCTCCAGACCCCTAATCATTTTTGTTGCCCTACGCTGGACTCTTTCCAATTTTTCCACATCCTTCTTGTAGTGTGGGGCCCAAAACTGGACACAGTATTCCAAATGAGGCCTCACCAATGTCGAATAAAGGGGAACGATCACGTTCCTCGATCTGCTGGCAATGCCCCTACTTATACAGCCCAAAATGCCGTTAGCCTTCTTGGCAACAAGAGCACACTGTTGACTCATATCCAGCTTCTCGTCCACTGTGACCCCTAGGTCCTTTTCTGCAGAACTGCTACCTAGCCATTCGGTCCCTAGTCTGTAGCAGTGCATGGGATTTTTCCGTCCTAAGTGCAGGACTCTGCACTTGTCCTTGTTGCACCTCATCAGGTTTTTTTCGGCCCAATCCTCTAATTTGTCTAGGTCCCTCTGTATCCGAACCCTACCCTCTAGTGTATCTACCACGCCTCCTAGTTTAGTGTCATCTGCAAACTTGCTGAGAGTGCAGTCCACACCATCCTCCAGATCATTAATAAAGATATTAAACAAAACTGGCCCCAGGACCGACCCTTGGGGCACTCCGCTTGAAACCGGCTGCCAACTAGACATGGAGCCATTGATCACTACTCGTTGAGCCCGACGATCTAGCCAGCTTTCTATCCACCTTACAGTCCATTCATCCAGCCCATACTTCTTTAACTTGGCGGCAAGAACTCTTTTGGGATGTGGGAGATGTAGCTTCAGTTCCCTCTTCTACCTGATGTGGAGAAGAAGGGCTTGAACTCACCTCTCAGGTGAGTGCCTTAACCATTGGGCTCTGGGTCTCTCTGTTCCGTTGAAGCTGTTTCACTGTGTCTAAATAATTAAATATGCTTTGGGCCAGAGAGAGATTGATTCTCAGTCTATAGTACAATGATTAGGGCACTCACCTGACAGGTGGGAGACTCAAGTTCAAATCCCTTCTCCACATCAGGTGGTGGTGGGCTAATGAACCAGGTCTCCCACGTCCCGCATGAGTGTCCCAATAAGGGAGGTCACTGCCACCTCTTCCTGAACTCTCACCCTCAGCTGTTCAGTGTGAGTTGAGGCATGCGCTGAGCACACCAACAGATCAGGCCAGAGCTGGGGCAATTCTAGCTTGATGATCCCACTGGTGCTTAGGCATGAGATAGGTGTCTGTGCGCCTAGACTGAAGTGGCTGTGCACATGCTCAGTGGCAGAAACTTAGGTGCCTTGGGTACTCTAACAGTAGAAATTTAGTTGACAAAGGACTTTGAGTGCCCACAGGATTAGGCAGCTGAATGGGCAATTTGAGAATTTCAGTGCTGTCACTTCAGGCACCTTGTCCTCTCCTGGTCTAGCCCCTGGTGTCATGTATGGTTGTGTACACACTAAGGGGGACATTTTCAAAAAGAGCTGCGGCTCAGTCTCCCTTTTTGTGGACTCAGATTGATCTCAGTCTTTTGCAGATACAAATTGTCACTTACCCTCTGATTGAGGGTGCAAATCATGTAGCGACAGGCACCAGTAGCCTGACTTCCTCCAGTCATTCAGCTTGTGGGTACAAGAACCCAAAATAGCTTCCAAAATGGAAGTGCAGGTACAAGTTACACATGCAAAATTGGAGGCCACTCTTGACATTTAGCTCCAAAATGTTGTTTTTTATTTTTTTAAACAAATCAGTCCTTTGCCTCCTTACTTCGGCATTGTATGGAAGGAAGCAAGACTCCCTATGATTCTTGATACACATACACACACACACACACACACACACACACACACACACACACTCTCTCTCTCACATATGTGGAATGTTAGTTGATCGTGCATGAAGTAGATTTTTAAACTTTTATGTCCCTTTGCCAGATCAGAACCAATTCCACTGAGGGGAGATCTGTGACCTAGGAACCACGTCCCTGCCAAATTTCGAATGTTTAATATTTACCGTGTGGCTCTAGAGGTATTTTAAAGAAAGGTCATAGAGCTTATTTTTTTAATAATGAGAATTTTCCCTTTCTACACACTATGTATGCTTTCAAAAAATGGTAGAACAATTCTAGTTCAAACTAAAAATAAATATCACTCCTGAGTTGAGAAAAATATGACCAGTAATCTGAAAGGTTGAATTTTCAGGAAGTTATAAACATTTGAAGTAGAAACGCTTTGGCATCTTAACTATAGGTGATATGCTTAAAATAGTTGTCTTTGTCTGTCTGTAACTATGGATCAGGTTCCTGGGTTCAGCTGAACTGTGTTTTGCGTAGGACCTGAGAAGAGAGAGAAAGATGGCCCTAAGCAACAATTTCCCCAGCTCCCGGTGTTGGGGTCAGCTGTGGGGACCAATTCAGAACCCTAACCTATCTTACAGCTGCCTCAGCAGGCCATTATTCTAAGGCCCACTCCACTGGCTCAAGATGCTGGAGCACAACATGCTCTGATAACATACACTACTTTCCTTGGCCCACCTCCTTATGCCAAGGAAACTAGGAGTAAGTGGCATAGAGCCATCTAAATCAAATTGATGCCAGCTGGTCATTCTTTATGGGCGGGGAGGGGCGGCAGCTGAGGATGAGACTTTCTATTTCATGTTCCCCTATTTACCTCTGATTTCATAATCCAGTCACTACAGAATGAGCTCTCCCTAGAATAATGGCAAAAAAAGAAGAGTGGAGATAGATGGTAGTAATATTATTAGTGTTTTTTATTTGTATTACCATAGTGCCTTGGAACCCTTGTCATAGACCAGGACACACTTGTGCTAGGTGCTGTACAAACACAAAACAAAAAGATGGTCTTGCCAGAGAATGGCTGTACATATTTTCACAGTTACTAGCTTAGGTATGTCTGTTCATGTATATCTATATCCAGAAAATGACATTGATGGCATTTTAGATTGTCAAACAAGCAAGCACAGTGCATTCTGGAAATGCAAAGACTAAGGGGCCAAATTCTCAGTGAATGTGTAAATTGGTGTAGCTTCACTGCAGTTGCCAGTTTATAAAAGCTGCAAATCTAGCCCTTTCTCAGTAATGTTAGCTTAGCTGCATTGCACAAAGATAGTATTTTCTATTCCTCGTTTTCCTGTTAAACATGTAGTTTAATATAATTTCATTTGTGTAGTTAACTCTGTGTCATAAAAGTACCTAGAAGGATCAGATCTTTAATATGTGTCTATTTCACAAGGGGTGTTGTAAGGTTTAATTGTTTATAATGGGTGTTGAGAGCCTCAGATGAAAGGAGTTATGTTAGAACAAAGTATTATGATGATTATAATGATGATGTTGATACATACCGTACCTGCTGTCACACCAGATTGAACAAAGCAGTATCAGCCTTCTGACTTTCAGATTTGTGCACAGCAGTCACTACAGCATCATTTCTTCTGTGTAGTTTTTTTTGTTTCGATAATAATGTGCTTAACTAAACTCCTTGGAAACAGATATAATAATAATAATAATAATACCTACCTCCTCTACAGCACCTTTTCATCAGTTGACCTAAAGCACTATACAAAGAAGGTCAGTATCATTACTCCCATTTTTACATGTTGGCTGAATCTCAGTCGAGTGCTCTCTGCATTAGGCCACAATTGCCTCAGTGATTCATGTCAGTTTTAGGGTCATAAATAAGGGGAAAATAATTTTAACCCAAACTGCCATCCAAAAATAAGTTTGTGTATCTACATTGTCCATAATCGTGGAAAACTCCCCTAATGGAATATGTTCAAATTTACAGAAATCTAAAGGATTTTGAAAAGCTGGATAGTTTCCTCACATGTCTTTCAGTAACTCCTATGGCACTTGCATGTGAATATCATCATGATACACTCTGTGTGAGGATGTCCCAGCCCCAGAGATGTTAAATGACTCTTAAATGAGAAGTTCACACTTCGGGATTTAACTACACCACCACCTCGATATAACGCGACCCGATATAACACGAATTCAGATATAATGAGGTAAAGCAGTGCTCCGGGGGGGCAGGACTGCGCACTCTGGTGTATCAAAGCAAGGTCAATATCATGCGGTTTCACCTGTAACACGGTAAGATTTTTTGTCTCCCAAGGACAGCGTTATTTCGAGGTAGAGGTGTACTACACAAATCATTAAGTAATGAATGTGTGTAGTCTGTTGGTTCGACGATGTTTTCATACTCTCTTTTTGTGGATTCTGGAGTGACTCAAGTCCAAAGCATTACGTGCATGCTCATGAGCAGATTGGGCAGACAAAGTCATCGGTGAGCGTCTTGATAGCTATAGCAGTAGTATGATGCTTTTCCCTTGCAGCTAACAATCAATTATTTCTGTCCTCTTCTGAGGCTTGAAAAGCTCTAAGTGTTGTGTGTTGCCATGCTGATCTATTTAATGCAGCCTTCTCAAGATCATACAGTTTTATTGCACCAGAGTGAATACTGTTCTTGATGCTGTCCTTGTAGCCCTTTCTGGGGCGGCCTTGATTCTGGTGTCCTTCTGCCAATTCTTCATAGAAATTTTTTCTGAGGAGTCGATATTCAGGCATCCTAATGACGTGTCAAACCCAGCGTAGTTGGGCTTTTATCAGCATGGCCTTGATGAATGTGGCATTTGACTTTTGGAGAACCTCCAGGTTGGTAATTTTGTCCTGCCAGTGGATCCCCATAATGGCGCACAGAGACCGCATATGGAAGGCTGTAGCCCTAAGGATTAATCTGCTTGTCTGTATAAATATATCTTTCTTATAAAATAAGTATTTGATGTATTGGATTTATAGATTTATATGAAAAGTAAGTTTACTTGTAATGCAAGAGACTTACCTACAGGTTAAACTCTGTATGTTAAAGCTAATGCGTAGTTAGCACCTTTTTGAGACCCTTCCCAGGAGAAAGTAAAATTAGGCCAAACACCCATGCAGATGTCTAGAGACCTTTACCTAGACCAATAGTAAAATGGGGTGGAAAATGAGGGGTTTTGCCCACATTCTAACATATTTACCACAAGTGCGTACATACCTGTCATTCATCTGCACATGCATACTAGCCTATGGGTAAGTGTACCCTAACATTTCCGTGGGGGAAGAATGAAATATGGGCATAGGAGGGAGGATTTCCGATTAAATACCTTATAAAAAGGCAGGCAGTTTGCCATTAGACAGGCAATCTACCCATCTACCTACTCCTGTCTACTCTTCATTGCCTCAACCTTTCAACTACGAATCGATACTACTCATCTTCCACACGACTATTAACTATTGATAGGTCGTTCTTCATTCTTTTCAAGACTGTAAGTTAAAAAGGGATTTAATCTCATTTACATTTTATTTAGATAAGGCATATAGAGTTAATTTAGAAAGCAAGTCGCTTTGCAGTAGCTTCCTTTACTAGAAGTGTGAAAAATGCCCAAGGTGTTGCCAGCACCAGGTTATTATCAAGAACAGGGTGTGAGTATTAATCCATGTTGCAGTGTATAGCCTTATATTCTCTTAAAGATCTGTAATCCAAGTGTAACTCTGTAGTTCTAACTGTTTTACCATTTACTTACTATCTTCATTGATATTAATAAAAAGTCTTTATGACTACATCTGTTTCTGTGTAAACTTCCTGTCACAACCCCAAATTTCCTTTTATAAACTCTGTGAAGCCTGTTTCAGGATGAACTCTATCTTCTGATTAAACAAATTGGTGAGCCAAATACCCATACTAATTAATATTCACAATAATTATTAAACTATTAAAATTAATAAAATTATTAATTTATTAAAGAAAAATAAAATTAAGTGGATAAATTAAATCAACACTACTAACCTACCCCAAATCAGGCTACAAGGCCTATAGCTGTTTGATATGCTATTTGTATGGTGCCCAGGTCTCACAGCAGTAGAGGAGAGATGTGAGCACAAAACCATTGTAAAGTTTTATTTTTGTTGAGAGGGTTATGTTGTGGGATTTCAGGACTTTATGTAACTTTCCTAATGACTGAGAATCTTTCTATATTCTGTTCATGATCTCTTTGTCAAGAGATCCATCATGGGAGATGTTGCTGCCAAGATAGGTAAAACTGTCAACTTGCTTTAGTTGGTTTCCACTAATGGATATGCTAGGGGATATAGCACAGAGCAGTGAAGATGATTGGTGCAACACCACAGTTTTCTCCAGGTTGATTGTGATGCCAAACAATTTTGATGCTTCAGCAAAGCGATCTACGATGCACTGGAGATCTCCCTTTGTGTGTGCTAGGAGAGCACAATCATCTGCAAAGAGTACTTCTCTTAGTAGTAGTTTTGTTACTTTTGTTTTTGCTTTAAGCTTTGTAAGATTGAAGACTGAGCCGTCGTGTCTGTATCTGATGTATATGCCTCTGTTGAGCCCATCTGTAGCATGGTTGAGAACTTGAGTGAAGAAGAGGTTGAACAGTACAGGGGCGAGGACATAGCCTTTTTTTACTCCATATGAAATGGGGAAGGAGTCAGTGAAATCTCCATTAAAAAGTACCTGACCTTGCATCCCCTCATGAAATAAACGAATGATCTTTACCTGTTTTGGTGGGCAACCAAATTTGCTGAGGGTCATCTATAATCCTTCTCTATTGACTTTATCAAATGCTTTTGTCAGATCGATGAAAACACTGAACAAATTTAATGTTTTGTTCGATACATTTTTCTTGTATTTGCCTGATACTGAAAATCATATCTCTGGTGCTACGACCAGGTCTGAATCCACACTGAGTCCCAGGTAGACTGGCTTCTGAGACAGATTAAATCAATCGTGTCAGGAGGACCCGAGCAAAGATTTTTCCCGCAACAGATAGGAGAGATATCCATGGTAGTTCTCACAGAGCATTTTGCTGCCTTTGTTTTTAAATAAAGGAATAATTGTGGCATCTTTGAAGTCTTGTGGCATTTCTTCATTGTCCCAGATGTCAGTAAGGATCTTCTGGAGTGTTGTTACCACTTTTGGACCCGTAGATTTATATATTTCTGCTGGTATTCCATCTTAGCCCGAGGACTTTCCTGAGCTCACCAAACTGATTCCCTTTTCTGCCTCTTAAAGTGAGGGTGGTGAGTCAGGGTAGTGCTGAATAGGCTTTTGAGGTATCCGATTAATAGCACTTGTTTCAATTGAGGATGGTCTGTTCAGTAGTTGGCTGAAATGTTCAAACTATTTCTCGTCCATGCCATGTTTGTCTTTGACTGTCTTGCCATTAGCCATCATGAGCGAACCTGTGCCCACCTTTGAATGTCCATAGACTAGCTTCAAGGAATCAAAGAACTTCTTTGTTTCATTTGTTTCTGCATATATTCGAGTGTCTTCTGCTATCTCCTCCCATCATTTATCTTGTATCAAGCATAGTTGTCTTTTTGCCTTGCTTTGCAGGTGTTTAAATCTCTCTCTCTCTTTGAGGAGGACTGAGTATCATTTTGCCAGATTTTTTTTTCTTTCAAGAGTACTGTGATTTCCTCATCATTTTCATCAAACCAGTCACGGAGAGCCCTTTTCTTCCATCCAAGGATGTCAGTTGCAGCTCTTTGTACTGTCTCTCTAAATTCCTCCCATAAGACAGGATTATCACCAAGGTTGGTTTCTAGTGCATTTTGTAGCTTGTCTCAATAGGATGCATGGTTTAGTTTAACAATATCAGGGGATGTCTTGATTGTTTTGGGGCGTTTCAAGCGTGTGGATACAACGTGTAGATTCAGTATTGACCTAATCATTCTATGATCCGTCCAACATTCTGCTCCACACATGGCTCTGGTGATCTTGACATCCCTTATTTCACATTGTCGGATAATGATGTAATCTATTAGATGCCATTGTTTGGATCTGGGGTGTATCCATGTAGTTTTATATTTGTCTGCCTGTCTAAATATGGTATTTGTAATTGTCAGGCTATGTTCTGCACACTTGCTTAGGAGTAGGAGACCATTTTCATTCATTTTTCCAATGCCATTTTTCCCAATGACATCTTGCCAGTTGTTGTTATCTTTACCTACTCTTGCATTAAAATCTCCTAGGATGATTAGTTTGTGGTGTTGACTTGAAGAGAGAATCAAGATCAGAGTAGAACCGTTCCTTAGCATCGTCAGGATTTGTTAAGGTGGGTGCATATGCACTGATGATGGTAGCAAATCGTGACTTATTTAGTGGCAACTATTGTTTCATGAGTCTTTCGTTAATGCTTATTGGAAAGTCTTCAAGACATTGCAAGAGTTTGGTCTTCATTGCAATTCCCACTCCATAGATTCTATCTTCGTGTAGTTCTTTTCCCTTCCAAAAGAAGATGCAACTCCCAGCCGGTTCTGTAATAATGCCCCCATCTGCCAATCTAGTTTCACTGAGCGCTGCAATGTCAATGTCATACTGGGCTAGCTCTTTTGAAAGGAGAGCTGTTCTTCTTTCAAATCACGAGGTGTTGTCTTTGTCTATCATAGTCCTGATGTTCCAAGCAGCAATCTTTAGTGTTTTTTTAGTCATCTTTGGTTTTCAACCGCATTGAGGATGATCTGCCAGCCACGGTAAGCTGTCCGGATTTAATTTGGGCAGGTAGTGTTTGAGGCACCGTTTCTAGCCCCTTCCCTCACAAAGGAAGAGCAATGCAATCCTAAAAAGGGCTGCTCTGTCACTGGGGAGTTGCCGAGCTTCCCTGTTGCCCTTGGGTCAGGGATGGCCAGCCAATGTCCCAGGCCGCCTGCATGCAGGCTTGTGGCTACAACTGCCAGTAATTCTCTTCACCTGTCGCTTTGCCACTTCCCCATCGCCACAGGACTTTTGACGAGAGATGTGCATGAATGATGCGTGCGTGAAGATTAAAATGGGAGAGTCATTGCACTGGGACAATTCCATTCTCTTGGCTGCTGAAGCTTGGCCCAATGCAGGGGTGGCTCTAGGCACCAGCACAGCAAGCACGTGCCTGGGGCGGCAAGCCGCAGGGGGCGGCGTTCCGGTCACCGTGAGGGCAGCAGTCAGGCAGCCTTCGGTGACATGCCTGTGGGAGGTCTGCCGGTCCCGCGGCTTCGGCGGCGGGTACGCCGAAGGCTCAGGACCAGCAGATCACCCGCAGAAACGCTGCCGAATCCGCGTAACTGCCGAGGGCCACCTGACTGCCGTGCTTGGGGCAGCAAAAAACATAGAGCCGCCCCTGGCCCAGTGGCCCAAAGACTGTTGCAACTGGAGGCTTCTTTAGCTACAGTGGATAGCCATGACTTCTGTAGTGCTCCATCATGCCTTTCACCTTCCACAATACGTTGCTGCACTGCTTTTCAAGCTGTTGGACCAATATATGGTCTTTTTCACCTTGGCTACCAGAGCAGTCTTCGTATGCTTGGGAGGACAGTCCTGAAATGACCGTCAGTTTCCACACTTCCGGTTACCCTTATTGGGTAACCAGTAATCAATAGATACAAGTGTTACCCTGTGAGGGGGAAAGGAAGCTGATTTAAGGATGTGGGATTATTTATTGTGCCATTTACATGTTGAATTAAACATTAAATATAAATCAATACTTATCAGCTGACTCTGGGTGGCTAGTTATGATCCAGCTTTAAGATAAGAAATGTGAATAATATATCAAACTGGTGTAAATTCCACATTCTAGATGTGATAGAAGCTCTGCAGCCAAGAGATGTACAGACCAGACACAGAGCAAAGCAAAGTAGCTGGGCGGGGGGAGAGGGAAGAAACACCTGCCAAGTTTAAAAATGTAAACATAGCTGTTGTTTGTACTAACCAGGATAGAACAGCCTCAGAAATGGACAACGTCCTAAACTTTAATGACAACACTTCTTCATACTAAGGCATCTCAAGATGCTTCACAATAATATTAAAATTAAAAGATAATCCATCCTATGGAATTAAATTAGTTAAAATCAGTTACAGTCCAATGAAACAAATACATTGTGTATTTATACCATTTATATCATTTCCTCAGCCCTACCTAAGTCCCCTTTGTACTTACTGCTGCAGTGGTGCAAAGGGAACTACAAGCTGATTCGAACAGGTGGCTGATTCCCTCCTATGCTTTATGCTATTTGCTCTTCCCAGTTTGGGCATAAAGGGGTGAGTCCCAATGACAGGAGAGCCAGCCAGGCTGTAGTGCACAGTGCTCCGGGCTATCCTTGGCCACTACAGCAGCCACTGTGTGACTGCTGTAGTCAGCATAACTTAAAAAAGGGAGCCATTTTGGTCCCCAGCATCAGTGTAATGGGAAGGTGGCTTAGAGCCCAAGAAGAAGCTATCAGTAGGTGTCAGTGCACAAATGCTCAAAATTGTTGCCATGCAATATGACACATTCGGTTTTAGTTAACCTTTGTCAGTGGCCAGTATAATTAAGCGCTCAGTGATTTGTAAAAAGAGAATAAAAGCACCAGGACAAATTCTGTTAGTTACATTTGTGTGACCCTATGGCCCAAACTATGTGATTTGAATGAACCAGAGGAAGCATGCAGGTCTATCATTCACAGCTACAATGGAACTGATGTTAACTAGAGATGTTCCTTTTGGAAATATCTGGTTTTATTGAGGGTAAAGTGGTATCTTGTTGCTCATAACCTAGAGTGCATTCCTGCATGCTGAGAACTGGGATGGCCCTAAACAGTTTCTGTGAAGAATTGGAAAAAAAACTTTTATAAATATTGTTTTACTATATTTTTAACCCTAAGATATTTTCTTGTTCCATTAATGGAAATGTGTCCATGTAGAACTGTACCCAGTTACAGTCCAATGAAACTCCTTCTTAATGGTTCAAGAATACTAGCCTTGAATCTTTGAAACAGGTGCCCAGTGCAGATAGCACTAGCATTAAACACTGTAGAGTTCTTCTAGTTTCCAGAATTGGTATCAACTCTTCTTTGAGGTTGACCATGGTGACTCATCTGCAATTCTAAGTGGTGTAGATGGCACTAGAAATGACAACTTCTCAGTCCAACATTTTTTTTCTTTCACTCTTTTGTTCCCTGATTTGCGAGTTTTGGAGGTGCTGTCCACCAATAAGAAGAACAAAGAAATATATATCAGCTGTTGGATGATCTTGCTCCAAAGCTTGGGTACTATAGGGAACTCCCATAATTTATGTATTAAGATTCCACATACATTGAAACATTTTCCACAAACTGTAGATTGTAGGAGGCCCATCCTATGATTTTGTAAATGTATTTCCTAAATAAATTAAGCACAGTTCGTCTTGTACATAGATCCATGCAACCATAGAGAGAACAGCATTCCACTTTTTTAACAGATTTTGCAAAAAACACATTTGCTGTAGAAAAAAAAAACATTTAAGACAAAATATTCCCAACCAGTTCTAGGATTAATACTTGCATTCTCTACTCTACTCTTATTCTCTTATACTCTAACCCAAGAAATAGAAAGTTAGAAGTAGAGCAAATGAGTGCAGAATGTCCTGCTGACCCACAAGGGAAACAGTAGATGAATCAGCATTAAATATTTTGTCAGTGTAGTCAAACCTTTCTTTTTGATTATTCTTTTTCACTGCCTTAATCGTTCTCCCTTTCCCTTATACAAATTTGATTTGACTGGGACAGGATGGCTTGGGGCATTGTTAATAGAATGCAGAGCTGTTCAAATTTGGACCAGTTCATTAGCGACTGCAAATCATTATATGTTAAAGGCTGCTTGGTAACCTAAAGGAAATGGGTTGGTAGCCTCTTAAGTAATTTCCTAGAGGGAGATGTCTATATCTAATTTGGCATCCTTCTTGATAGTCTCAGTGGGAGATTAAGGACTGTATGGACATGGAGAATGAGCTGCCTTGTCATCCCTGCTTTTTTAGCAGAGCTGGGCAGGAAATATGTTTCCCAAAAAATGTCAAGGACACTGAAAAATTTCCCATCCCAAATGGGGATGAAAAGCCAATATGAATTTTTTTTTGCAAACTGAAAATCCAGGGGAAAAAATGGGTTCAAGTCAATTGGAACATTTCATTTTGATCATTTTATTTTGTTTTACATTGTTTTACTAGAATTAGGTTACATTTCAAAATGAAAAGTCATTTCACACTTGAAAACTGGAATTTTTCTTTTTGAAAATAGCAAAACAAAACATTTTGACAGTTTCAAAACCTTTTTCCAAAATACTTTTAAGTCTAAAAATTTGTCAAAAATGGACCCTTTCCTGCAAACCCTCCTCCCCCCCCCCCCCAAAATCAATTTCAATGAATCAGCATTTACCAATGGAAAAAACATTTTGATGGAAAATTTCTTACCAATCCTGTATTTAAGTTCCATTACTTAGGCATTGTGAAGATGCTCCTTTCTGTGTTCTGTCTGTTGTGTGGACAGGGGACTTTAGGGCTTGTCTAAACAAGCAGTTAGGACATGGAAAGTTCCAATGGAAATCCGCTGAAAGTTCCCAAGTGCGTGTTGACGTACTGCTGACGTCAGTGTACACTATATCTGTGCATGGCAGCAGGATCCATATGGATGGTTAGTGTCATAGAAATTTCTGTCCGTTCCAGCTGAGGAATAAGGAGAGACGGACACAGCTAGCCAAGCAAGGAGCCGTTTATTTCAATTGCTATTGGGTTCGAGCTCATAAGTCAGCAAGAACAAAGAAAACACTTACACCAAAGCATTATATGCAGTTGCTTATGATAATCTATCGCTCTATGATTGGCCAAAATTTGCCATCATTACCATACATAATTAGCAAGCTACATGTATCTGCCCCTCTTATGACCCCTTATTGTTCATCTACTTGCCCCTCCTCCTTACTTATTTTGCAAACTAAGCAGTTTATCTACAGGACGCAGGCTCAAAAAGGTCCATTGTCTGCAGGTTTGGAGTTTGGCTACATTTCCTCTTGAAGGAACTTCCTGAGTTAAGACATAGCTATAACTGTGCTGTATAACTTCCATGTGTACGGGACAAATTTGCCCCCTGGCAGTTAAGCAGAATAATTTTATCTCATTAGCATGTGACCCACTGGAGCGCTGTAGGTTTTTACCTCAGCTTGCTGTGCATTGACTGCACATTTTGACATGCTCTTAGTTTCTAGAGCTGTTAATCCAGCACCTTTCATTAGTACTAAACAGTTCATTTAAAAGAAGAAATTTGACTTTGTATGGGATATCGGCCAGGGCTGGGTGAGATTTAGAAGATGCAAAAACACATTTCAGGGCATTTTCAGAGCTGCAAGCAGGGACTTAACTGTGAGCCTACCACAAATATCATGTAATGTCAACATGCAGTGTTGGTCACAGAATATTAGAGAGAGAAGGTGAGTGAGGTAATATCTTTTATTGGACCAGTGTTGGCTGGTGAGAGAGAGATGCTTTTGAGTTCTGTGTAAGCTTGAAAGCGTGTCTCTCTCACCAGCAGAAGCTGGTCCAATAAAAGATATTACCTCATCCACCTTGTCTCTCATGCAATGAATGTCAAGATGGTGACTAAAGCTCAGTGTGATTCTTTGAAAATGTTTGACCAAAGGTCTCTTAAGGACTTTTCTGGCTTTTAATATAGTTGTGAAATTGCCATTGTCATTTTACTTCTGGTGTACTTTTTTTTTTTTTTAAACTCTGCTGAGCTGTCAGTAGTAACTTAACAAAGCAGAATCAGAGTCAAGTGCGGTGGAAACAAAAATAAACATTTGATTTCAGTTCCAGTGTTTATTTTCACTCTAAGACTTTAGCAGCCCTTTAAAAAAACCCAAACAGTTGAGTTTAATTCTGTAAAAGTTATGATTATTCCAAGAGCAACACCATCTTCACTCCCAACTAATGACAAATAAAAGATGCACTCCCTTCCAAGTTTCCTTTTAATGTTCAGATGATAATGTCCTTCACCCAGAGAATTACCAGTTTCCAGTAAAGTGATGTTTTATTGAAATGCTGGGCATATTTTGCAAGTGGTGAGACTCTTCTGCACTCAAACTGTTTAATAAAACATGATTATTTGAGTTGCCATGAAGTTTCCATTAGGTACTATACAGTAAATATCTCAAACTGCCTTATTTCCTATAGATAAAAACAACATTATGGTTTGTTGGTAAGGTCTCCCATCGACAATGCAGCAGTATTTAAGGAGAGTGATTTTTAGGGATTGTAATATAATAAGTATGTATGTAAATATTTTCATTTTGGCATTTTTTCATTTGGGAATCTTTTACATGGATAGGTCATGTGTATTTTTGTGTGTGAAACTTTTAAACTGCTTCTGTTATATTTGAGTAGAATATATCTGCTCTTGTGCTGTATGCGTGTGTAAGGCCAGAGAGAATATAACTGCTTTTCTGGTGAATGTACCTTATAACATGTCCAGGTGGAACACAGCTGCTGTGCTGTTTGAATGCGCTTTGTATCATATTCTGGAAGCATGCTTCTGGGACTTGATCAAACAAAAGTTCACCAAAGTTGCTCTTTCTAAAGACTTTAGTGGGCTTTGAATCAGGCCTCTGTGATGCTGGTAGAATGTACCACATAAAACACTCCTGTCGTGCTGCCTGGAAAATGCCATCTACCAATTCCCCTGATTTCAGAAGAAACTTGAGAGGCACAGGATCATTATGCACATTTGTATCCACCTAGAAGAAAAGGAACAAAGGCATACAAATATAAAACAGGAGTTACTGTGTGTTTTCTCAGTCAGAAACAATAAATATTCAACAATAGGGCCAGCAAATATAGTAATACCATCAAAGTGTATGTTGTCCTTCAAAATAGTGCCAGCAAAACACAACTGACTTTATTCCGGCTTTGTGTCTATAACTGGGGGTTGAATTTTACGACAAACTGGGATATCCAGTTTTTTCTGGTATGTGGGAAATGCTTTATTACACCCTGTTTTGTTGGGTTTCATAGTAGAGTTTTGGGAATAGTGCTCCTGCTGTCCTATAACCATGTATTGAAATTGTTAGAGACCCTTGCCTTAATTATACCACACATAGAAAGCATGGCAATAAATTGGCAAAAACACCGTTTGTTTAAGATACCATGGTTTGAGAATATGGAAGAGCAAGTTTCAAAATGATATAATAATATATCAAAATGCATATTTTATTACATTTTTTGTCTTTTATTGTTTCAATTAATTTTATTTATATTCATATACATTGTTTGATGCATTACGCCCTTCACGAGAACTATAAAACAACCTAGACTTTAATAGATATATTTCATCTGTGTATTTTACCCAAGAGCAAAGAGTGTGAGAGATCTCTAATATTTTCATATTTTATTCATTCCATATACTTTGTCAGTTTATGTAATAAAATATATTTATATTTTGTGTGTCCGTTCATCAGAAACATTTTTTGCTGTGAGAGAATAGTGTTAATCAAAGCAAGTAATTTATGCATTTGAAAATAGGCTCCCCTGTTGGTAATCCAAGCAAAGTAATTAGTGTTTATTACTGTGGAAGGCTAAAAGTATCAGGAATTCATTTTATTAATTGTGGGAAGCTGATGTTTCAGCGTTCAAAAATATAATGTCCCTAGCCAACTGCACTTGACTCTAGGCTTCATCCTATAGATGAAGTGCTACCTCTGCAGTCTAATGGCCACAGCTTGATTACAACATGTTGATCAAGCAGATGTAGGGGAGAAAGGGGAGTAGTAATTTTAAACTGTTGGATGCTGAGTAAATCCATTTAAAAATACTAAAAATATTTACCTTATAGAACAAAAATGGAAGACCAGCTCTTACTAATTGTTTCTCTTATTACCAGTTCAGGCATGTGACCCCCACTATTTTAGTCACAGAGGTTCTTTTACATACCTCAAGGGATACCGTGTTTAAAATAAAGCAAAATAATCATAGTTATTCACCATGGATATTTTATTATTGAAGAAAGGGAAAGAAAACCTTAAACCAATATAAATGACAGAACACAAATGATAAACTGGTTACTTCCATTACAATCTCTTCTGTACGCCTCTCCATGGAGAGCTTTTAACAGAAATTACACCTTTGAGAGTGGATCTGCCTCTGGGGGCATTCTTCATTTGGTAAGTTAAGACCAGAGTATATTGTTACCCATGTTCATTGTGAGCCCATCTTAGTATCTTATAGATACTTAAACTGTTTATAACTGAGCAAATAATTTGTTTAAGGAAAGGTGGGTGCTGTCTAGTCTGTCACTGATAACATAACCCATTTATAATTGGGCAAAGTAAGCAACCTTAACTAAATCCTCTGAAATCAAAGAAAATATTTAAATCAGTTACTTTAAAAAAAGCCATTTAAGGAACTCTCTTAAGACAGGCCCTTTATGAATATTCAGAATGTTAAATCCAGTTAAATCCAACTATTTCTCTGTTATCATTGTTTAGTCCGAGGCTCCTCTCCAGGTTTTATCCATTTGGTGATTAACAGGAGAAACTATTAGTATAATAAATTACAATAGGATTTCCATATGCAAATAAAATCATTACAATAGTTTTAAATGTAATCCCTTGGCATTGTCTTTGTTTAATTTCTCTCACCGATTTATGCCGAAGTCTTGGAGTGGTTTACCTTGGGTAGGTTTCTTCTTGAGTCTTAGCTGTCTGTGGCAGGTTGCTCGTAGAGATGGACAGGATGGGTTGTGTTGGGTGCTGCGTTTGAGCACTGTAGCAGAGGGCACGTGCATGAAGTGTGCTCACTTCAGAGTTTTTGTACTCTTCTCCTCCCTATTTCCATGGAATTATTGGAAAATCCTCCTCTTTCAGACTTGTTTAAATGTAATGCTAATTGCTGTAATTCTTTCACTGCCTCAGTACTTTCAGGGGATGTCCTTAGGACCCTCTTCATCTTATGAGCAAGTAGTTTTGTTAAGTTTCAGAGTAGCAGCCGTGTTAGTCTGTATCCGCAAAAAGAACAGGAGTACTTGTGGCACCTTAGAGACTAACAAATTTATTAGAGCATAAGCTTTCGTGGACTACAGCGGATAAGCATCTGAAGAAGTGGGCTGTAGTCCACGAAAGCTTATGCTCTAATAAATTTGTTAGTCTCTAAGGTGCCACAAGTACTCCTGTTAGTTTTGTTAATGCATATATGCATTAGAGTTGTAATTCTTTTTTTGACAGTTTTATTTCCTTTGTCTTTATGGCAGGAAATTCTCAGAACTCTTTCTTTATATTGAGTCTGAGATATTTCTTTAGTTTTATTGGAGTTCAAAAGGATTTTTTTTATTTAAAAAAAAACAGACCAAAGACTCCTGTTTTTTATAGTCATGATTTTAGTTCTCAAAACAGTTTTTTTTTTAATTAGTAATTCCTAAAGAGCGTCTTTATCTTAGAATCATATGAGGGGAAGGGACTTCAGGAGGTCATCTAGTCCAGTCCCCTGCAGTCATGGCAGGGCTAAGTGTTATCTAGACCAGGGGTTGGCAACCTCTGGCACACGGCTCACCAGGGTAAGCACCCTCGGGGGCCGGGTCAGTTTGTTTACCTGCCACGTCCTCAGGTTTGGCCGATCGCGGCTCCCACTGGCCACGGTTCGCCGCTTCAGGCCAATGGGGGCTGCGGGAAGCGGCGCGGGCTGACGGATGTGCTGGCCGTGGCTTCCCACCACCCCCATTGGCCTGAAGCGGTGAACCGTGACCAGTAGGAACCGCGATCAGCCGAACCTGTGAACAGGTAAACAAACTGGCCCGCCCACCAGAGTGCTTACCCTGGTGAGCCGCGTGCCAGAGGTTGCCGACCCTTGATCTAGACTAACCTGCTCTGTTTGTCTAACCTGCTCTTAAAAATCTAAATCTCCAATGATGGAGATCCCACCACCTCCCTAGGCAATTTATTCCAGTGCTGAACCCTGACAGGAAGTTTTTCCTAATGTCCAACCTAAACTGCCATTGCTGTAATTTAAGACGTAATTAATGTAATTTAATTGCTTTTTGTCCTATTCTCGGAGGTTGAGAACAATTTTTCTCACTCTTCTTGTAACAACCTTTTATGTACTTGAAAACTGTTATCATGTCTGTCATGTCTCCCCTCAGTCTTCTCTTCTCCAGACTAAACAAAACAAATTTTTTCAATCTTCCCTCAAAAGTCATGTTTTGTAGACCTTTAATCATTTTTGATGCTCTTCTCTGGACTTTCTCCAGTTTGTCCACATCTTTCCTGAAATGTGTAATCAGCATGGAGTAGACAGGAAGAATTACTTCTTGTGTCTTGCTTATAATACCTCTGATAATACAGCCCAGAATGATGTTTGCCTTTTTTTTTCTTTTTCCCCCCAACAGTGTTACACTGTTGACTCATATTTAGTTTGTGATCCACAATGACCCCCAGATCCCTTTCCGCAGTACTCCTTCTTAGGAAGTCATTTCCCATTTTGTAGGTGTGCAACTGATTGTTCCTTCCTAAGTGGAGTACTTTGCATTTGTCCTTATTGAATTTCCTCCTATTTACTTCAGACCATTCCTCCAGTTTGTCCAGATCATTTTGAATTTTAATCCTATCCACCAAAGCACTTGCAACCCCTCCCAGCTTGGTATCGTCCGCAAACTTTATAAGTGTACTCTCTATATAATTATCTAAATCATTGATGAAGATATTGAACAGAACCAAATTCAGAACTGATCCCTGCAGGGCCCCACTCGTTATGCCCTTCCAGCCTGACTGTGAACCCCTGATAACTACTCTCTGGGAATGGTTTTCCAGTTACACACCCAACTTATAATAGCTCCATCACGGTTGTATTTCCCTAGTTTGTTTATGAGAAGATCATGCAAGACAGTATCAAAAGCTTTCCTAAAGTCAGTATATACCTCCTCTTCTGCTTCCCCCTATCCACAAGGCTTGTTACCCTGTCAAAGAAGCAATTAGGTTGGTTTGACATGATTTGTTTTTGCTGATTGTTACTTATCACCTTATTATCTTTTAGGTGTTTGCAAATTGCTTTATCATTTGCTCCATTATCTCTCCCAATACTAAATTTAAGCTGACTGGTCTGTAATTCCTTGCATTGTCCTTATTTCCTTTTTTATAGATTGGCACTATATTTGCCCTTTTCCAGTCCTCTGGAATCTCTCCAGTCTTCCATGACTTCTC
The DNA here is from genome assembly GCF_011386835.1 of Chrysemys picta bellii. NCBI lineage: Eukaryota > Metazoa > Chordata > Testudines > Emydidae > Chrysemys > Chrysemys picta. Next base: position 70,352,906 of record NC_088794.1, on the reverse strand, counting down.
AAAAATATCTCCTCAGTCAGCCTTGAGTCCTTGAGTATTCTAGAATGTATTTCATCAGGCCCGGGTGACTTGAAGACATCTAACTTGTCTAAATAATTTTTAACTTGTTCTTTTCCTATTTTAGCCCAATGTTCACTGCCATTCACTATGTTAGACGTCCAAACTGTACTATCCTCCTTGATGAAAACTGAATCAAAAAAGTCATTTAGCACTTTGCTGTTTCTACATAAAATAGTTTTTAAATACGTTGTTGATTCTTTATAACAATTTTGGGAGATATGATTCTTCTTGTCTTCCTGAATTAGGTGAGAGAGTAGCTTGACTGCTGCCAGTAATTAATGAATTCCCCACTAATATAAATATTCTATATTTAAATGGCTTATTGTTTTAGTAATCAGTTTAGCAAGGTCATTAGATTTCAGGTTGGGACATAAAGCTTTTTACCAGTTAGATAGCAATGATATTAGGAATTGTATTAGGAGCTTTGCATTTAGCTAACTAGTTACAAATATGCATTTCACAAAGGTATTTGCCATTTTTAACATAAACAAAAGATTTTAAATATTTCCAGCTACACTTTTTCCCTAGAGGCCTTTCTTTGCAAAGCGGGGAGGTCAGGACTCACTTACCCTTAGGTTTTTATGGTTTGATAAGTATCTGCAGTGTTACTTCTCTTTGAAGTTCTTTTAACCAAATTGTGTTTACCAGTTGCAGTCTTTACAGTTAAAATATTCACAGCACCAATCACAGCAACCAAACTTGCATCAGTTTTTCAAAACACAGTATAAAAGAAATTGGTATAGAAAGTTAAAGCACAATAAAGTTTAAAATGCAGCTTTTCTCAATTTGTATGCAAGTATAAGATCCATAATATAAACTCACAAGGCCCTGCAAAATCTAGTTCCTCCCTACATCTTCGCCCTCATTTTTCCTATATCGCCCACTGCTACCTATGCTCCTCTGTCATTTCTCCTTACTGCCCCTTCATATACTCTCAGTTCATGCCTTTTGTCTACCACCCCTTAAACTTGGAAGTGTTTCCCCCGTTTGATGTATGCTAAGTGCTCTCAGAAAATCCCATCTTCAAATCCTCCCGAAATCCCTGTTTATGAAGCTTTCCTATACTGATCTGTCTACATATTTTCCTATCTATACTCATATCTGGGATGCTGTCGAGTATATAATTATATTATACCTGCCTCTGGAGATTTCCATTACTTGCATCTGAAGAAGTGAGGTTCTTACCCACGAAACCTTGTCCTTGGTTTTTCAGCTCCCTTCTAAATCAGTCTCAGTAACTGCTGTGATCTGATTATTCTGGTATTTGGCATAAATTATTGGAATACTACCAACTACCATCTTGTGTGTATTTGGCTGGCTAAACCCATTCTGCTAATGAAATTATGATCTCTCCCTCAAATGGTTATCAACTTGCTTAGATGGTTCACCTAGCACATTTTTCTCTTCCATATCTTCCTCTATGCATATGATACATGTGTAGCCTTTACCTTGCCCTTTCTTTATGCCCATCCTTCATTAGCATATATACCAATAGTATTCAGTCTTTTTATCTGGCCAAATGTCAGTGGATTTTTTAGTTACAGTACTTGCCAGCCTGTTGGAAAAGAGTGTAAGTCTGTCAAATATGGAATATATACCAATTGTGACTTGCTTCATATTTTAACTTAGAACTTGGTTCCCTTTGAGACTATGTCCATATGTAAACATAACACTGGCAAGCACGCATTTGCCTAACTTAGGGCCTGATTCTGCTTCCCCAGTTCACACTGGTTAATACCATAAAAAGAGCCAAATTCTGCCTGGCACTTACAAAGGGGTGCACATTTATGTAAGCAGGTACCAGGAATCTGCCCATCCTAATATGGCAGATGTAAGGGCTGTCACAGTTGCAGTCCTTGTACCCAGAAGTTCACAGTGACTGATTTGTCCCTACTCCACTAAGGGCCCACAGCAACTGAAAGGGGGACGTGGAGCCATGACTCTACTCTCAAACCAGCCAAAGGGGGCTGTAATTTGCACCTCATAAAAAGGGTGTGGCAGTTGGTTTGTAGCATCTGTTCAGATAGCCCTCAGTGAGCAGCCCCAATGATTTCAAAGATGATGCTACCCAGGGCTTAAATTCTCATATAGTAATTCCTGGAGTCCCCCTGACCCCCACGCTCTCCCACCATCCGGGGTTCCAGATTCAGCTGCGGGGTAGGGGATGTCAGGGCTTTAGCCCCATGGGTTTGAAAATATTTACCAGAGCTCTGCTCCAGACAGCTCCAGCTGCCACCCTAACATGTCAAGTAGTAACAATTTCAGTGGGGCTAGTTGAGTATTATTAATTTAAAGGAAGGGTGGCAGATTGACATCCCTTTGAATTCATGCTTCCTAGATAATTACTGTGGGTTCAGTTGTCACTGTAAAGCATAGCCATACATTGGGGATATAGCTGGAGCAGATTACTTTTTCAACACATGTGCCTTTGTAGCCCAGGCACCCAGGTAAGGGTCAGCTACCATCTGTTTCTGTATGAATGAGTGTTACTATGTAGTAGTTTGAATTGAGCTGCAGCATTTAGAAAGGCTGTGGTTTACTTTACCACTGCAGCACACTTAAAAACTGGCATCACATTATGATACATAAAGTGCATCCCCTCATCTCTGGGCCACAGCTGAATGTATTGGGATCACAGGAATTGCCATACCAGATCAGACCAATAGTCTATCTGGTCTGTTGTCCTGACAATTATACAACAACTTGCCTATGGGGGCAAGTTAGTAATTGGCTTATATCCTGAAGCATGAGAGTTGACATCCCTGGTAAATCTTAGCCAGTGTAATGATGGATATTCTTCTTATTCATATAAGTATATAGATTATTCCATATATCCCATTTGGCAAACTTCTGTTCGCGCTTTGATTTACAGCTTCTTCCACTGTGATTTGTTTTGAAGCACTGCTGCATTATTTGCTAACTCTGAGCAGGCTGAAATACATATTCTTTTTCTGTACTGCTGCTCCTTTTGCTGCTAATGGAACCTATTTCAACATCCTAAATATTTTTCCTACAAAACTAAATAAATACGTACATACATAAATCAGGGTAAAAGCAGTCAGGAATACCCTCAGCTAAATGTACTTATTTTTGGCCCACTTTTAAATCTGTGTGCTGCCAGATTAAAGAGGTCGGCTGCCTAGTGAAGTAATTGTACAGATGCTTTTAAAGCACTTCTGGAGATGGATTTTCTCTTACAGAAGATGCTGTTTAATGTTTGCTGGTGTTGCTTTCTTTGTGACATTGGTAGGGAAGCGATCTACCCACTTGGAATAATTCCAGTCGGATGTTTCTCTCTCCAGATATTTGGCTCCCAAAGAATGAAAGATAAATGGAGAAATTTTATTTGTTCTTTCCTAAAGTAAAGGGAAGATAGGTTGAAGGAGAAGGGGACATATTGAAGACTGTATAACCATAGATAAGGTAAAGTGTTCAGTAATACAGGCAGAAAAAGAGAAGGTGCATTATGCTATGTCAGACGCACAAGTATATAAAAAAAGACAACAAATTACCCTTGATATGTCATTAATCAGTCATGTCAAAAGAAGAACTGCACACACTTTGACTTTGAGAGGAAGTATTTCTTCATAGTCTAGTGGGCATTGCTCTTCAAACACATAGAAACATCTCCTGTGATTGAATCTTCTTTATTGGGACATGGCATTTGAGTTAATAGATTCTCTTTATGGTGATTATTGCATTACATTTGGGAGTATGAGGCATCCAGTGCATCACAGGTAGGTCATGCCAGAGTTCCAGTCTCCAATTCCTCGTACTGTGAAGAGTTATGGTTTTGTGCTACTTTGCAGCGAAGACAGAGCATCATCGAGACAACTATTCCAGCTCTGTGGGGAAAAAAAGATATGGACTGGCTATAGAGCTTGCATATACGCACCAGATGTGTTCCTCAGAAGGCTTTTTAATGTTCTCCCAGATATGGCAGAGGTTTGTTTAAATCAGTGGTTCTCAACCTGTGGTCTGCGGATTCTTAGGGGTCCACCAGTATAATCAAGAGGGTAAAGGAACATGCTAGCAACCAGAGGTCACATGGCCCCCAGCCCCCCATTTCTGCCTTCCATTTGGCCCTGCTCCCTGAAGTGCTGATCAGAGAATCATAGGACTGGAAGGGACCTCGAGAGGTCATCTAGTCCAGTCCCCTGCACTCGTGGCAGGATTAAGTATTATCTAGACCATCCCTGACAGGTGTTTGTCTAACTTGCTGTTAAAAATCTCCAGTGATGGAGATTCCACAATCTCCCTAGGCAATTTATTCTGGTGCTTAACCACTATGACAGCTAGGAAGTTTTTCCTAATGTCCAATCTAAACCTTCCTTGCTACAATTTAAGCCAATTAAGGACTCTTGTCCTATCCTCAGAGGGTAAGAACTTTTTTTTCCCTCCCTCCTTCTTGTAGCAACCTTTTATGTACTTGAAACTATGTCATGTCCCCTCTCAGTCTTCTCTTTTCCAGACTAAACAAACCCAATTTTTTCAATCTTCCCTCATAAGTCATGTTTTCTAGACCTTTAATCATTTTTGTTGCTCTTCTCTGGCCTTTCTCCAATTTGTTCACATCTTTCCTGAAATGTGATGCCCAGAACTGGACACAATACTCCAGTTGAGGCCCAATCAGCACGGAGTACAGCAGAAGAATTACTTCTCATGTCTTGCTTGTAATACTCCTGCTAATACATCCCAGAAGGATGTTTGCTTTTTTTTGCAACAGTGTTATACTGGTTCATATTTCGCTTGTGTTCCACTATGACCCCCAGATCCCTTTCCGCAGAATTCCTTCTTAGGCAGTTATTTCCCTTTTTGTACATGTGCATCTGATTGTTCCTTCCTAAATGGAGTTCTTTGCATTTCGCCCTTATTGAATTTCATCCTATTTACTTCAGACCATTTCTCTAGTTTGTCCAGATGATTTTGAGTTTTAATCCTATCCTCCAAAGCACTCACAACCCCTCCCTGCTTGGTATCATCTGCAAACTTTATAAGTGTACTCTCCATGCCATTATCTAAATAATTGATGAAGATATTGAACAGAACCGGACCCAGAACTGATCCCTGTGGGACCCCACTCGTTATGCCCTTACAGCATGACTGTGAACCACCGATAACTACTCTCTGGGAATGGTTTTTATGAGAAGGTCACGAGAGACAGTATCAAAAGCTTTACTAAAGTCAAGATATACCACTTCCCCCCCTATTCACAAGGCTTATTACCCACAAAGCTATCAGGTTGGTTTGAGATGATTTGTTCTTGACTGTTACTTATCACCTTATTATATTCTAGATATTGGCAAATTGATTGCTTAATTATTTGCTCCATTATCTTTCCGGGTACAGAAGTTGATGTAGTAGGGCAAAGCAGGGGTGTGTCTCTTTGGCTAGCTGCTGCCTGCTTGTGGAGTCAATGGCTTTGAGGCAACCCGTTCTGATGGCAGAGGGAGATCTCTTTGCAGTGACATTGCAATTTTGGATTCTGCCCCCCCCCCCCTCCTCCGCACAACCCGGACAGGCAGGATGGCCCACTGAAATGGTGCTCTCTCCCTGTTGAGCCCCACTGTGTGGGGCTGGCCTGAGCTGCCTGGCATCAGAGCTTGCCCCCTCAAACCTGCAGTTGGAAAACCTGTCTAGGAACAAAGATAAATTGATGTGCCAGTATGAAACAACACCATTAAAAGGCGAATTACAGATGTTGCAGCTGACATGAAAGACCAGTTGTTACACAGGATTCAAGCAAGTGGGAAATGCAGCTTATTTCTGGACGAATCTTTGGATGTGTCAGGTGAGGTTCAACGTTTGGTTTATGTGATACATTTGTGATGGGAAAATAGAAGAAGAACTGCTGTTTTACATATCACTACTGACAAAAACAACATGTGATGAGAGTTTTAAGTGCCTGAATAATTTCATGATGAGCAATAATCTAGACTGGGGGCAGTGTTATGGTGTGTGCACAGACAGTGTTTTTGCAATGACAGGGAGGCATAGTGGGGTTGCAAAAAAATTACAGATGCTGGACCATTTGCAAAAGTAACTCATTGCATGCTTCACAGGGAGAATCTAGTCATGAAAGAGATGCCAGGTGACCTGAAAGATGTACTTGACAAGACAATAAAAATGGTTAACTTTATCAAAGCACATCCATTAAATGCACATATTTTTTCAGCACTGTGTGCAGAAATGGGTGAATTGCATCACAATCATCTCACTGAGGCCACATGGCTTTCCAGGGAAAGATTTTGAATTGTGTTTTTGAGCTTCGTGAGTCTCTGAAGGTATTTTTAATCAGCAGATAAATTCTCGGAGGAAAACTGGCTTGCTCAGGGTGCTTATCTTGTGGATAGCTTTGATCACCTGAGTCAGCTTATTATTAGCATGCGAGGGTGCCAGTCAATTTTTGTCACACTGTTAAACAAAGTGACTGCATTCATTGAGAAACTGGATCTAGGGCAGAAAAGAAACGAGCATGTTTCTGCTCCTTCAAGAATCTTTGAACTTTGATGAAGTCAAGGCCAACTGCCTGGCTTTGTGCTATTATGACAGAACACATGGATTCCCTTCTTTACCAGTTCAGAACATACTTCAGCGACGTGGTAAGCAATCCTGAAATGATGTGGATCATAAATACCTTTTTATCTACTTATGTGGAATTGCTTGAAATGATTGCCAAAGAAGAGGATGAATTTATTGAGCTGAAAAACAATACTGATATGAAATGTACCCATGAAACCATGCCTGTTGTTGAATTCTGGTTGTATGTGTCTGGTAAATTTCCCAAACGGGCTAACCATGCTCTGCAAGTCCTCCTTCCCTTTGCTACCACCTACCTTTGTGAAAATGGATTCTCGGCCCTCACCAGCATTAAAAATAACACTGTTCATGAATGAATGTTGAAGATTACTTTCCTAACTGAAATTACTCCTCAATTGGATAAGCTGCGTGCTGTCAAACAAGCCCAAGGATCATGTTAGTATCAGGTAAGATGTCAATATATTAATTTGCTGTGTTTTTTTATTTATCTGTTCAAATAATATTAATTTCTCTACAGTAATATCAATGATAACTATTAAAGTAACGTGAAAGAAACAAATTATGAGCAACAAAATAATGAGGGAGGAGTTGGGGGTCTGCAAGTTTGTCTATTTAAGTTTACGGATCCCTGGGTAAAAAAAGGTTGAGAGCCACTGGTTTATATCAGGTTTCAGAGTGGTAGCCATGTTAGTCTGTATCAGCAAAAACAACGAGGAGTCCTTGTGGCACCTTACAGACTAACAAATTTATTTGGACATAAGCTTTCGTGGGCTAGAGCCCACTTCATCAGATGCATGAAGTGAAAAATACCGGAGCAGGTATAAATACATGAAAGGATGGGGGTTGCTTTACCAAGTGTGAGGTCAGTCCAATGAGATAAATCAATTAACAGCAGGATACCAAGGGAGAAAAAATAACTTTTGAAGTGGTAAGAGAGTGGCCCATTACAGACAGTTGGCAAGAAGGTGTGAGTAACAGTAGGGAGAAATTAGTAATGGGGATATTAAGTTTAGGTTTTATTCCATCACGTAGCATCCCCGATACCATCACGGCAATCCTGGTGGCTGAACTTTGTGACTTTGTCCTCACCCATAACTATTTCAGATTTGGGGACAATTTATACCTTCAAGTCAGCGGGACTGCTATGGGTACCCGCATGGCCCCTCAGTATGCCAACGTTTTTATGGCTGACTTAGGACAACTCTTCCTCAGCTCTCATCCCCTTACGCCCATATTCTACTTGTGCTACATTGATGACCCATGGGAAGGAGGCCCTTGAGGAATTCCACCAAGATTTAAATGATTTCCACCCTACCATCAACCTCAGCCTGGACCAGTCCACACAAGAGGCCCACTTCCTAGACACTACAGTGCTAATAAGCGATGGTCACATAAACACCACCCTATGCCAGAAACCTACTGACCACTATACTTACCTACGTGCCTCCAGCTTTCATCTAGACTACATCACACAATCCATTGTCTGCAGCCAAGCTCTAAGATACAACCACATTTGCTCCGATCCCTCAGACAGAGACAAACACCTACAGAATCTCTATCAAGCGTTCTAAAACTGCAGTACCCACCTGGTGAAGTGAAGAAACAGATTAACAGAGCCAGAAGGGTACCGAGAAGTCACCTACTACAAGACAGGCCCAACAAAGAAAATAACAGAATACCACTAGCCATCACCTACAGCCCCCAATTAAAACCTCTCCAGCTCATCATCAAGGATCTACAACCTATTCTGAAGGATGATCCCTCACTCTCACAGATCTTGGGAGACAGGCCAGTCCTTGCCTACAGACAGCCCCCCAACCTGAAATAAATACTCACCAGCAACCAGGGCCGGCTTTAGGCCGATTTGGCCGATTTCCCCGAATTGGGCCCCGCGCCTAAGAGGGCCCCGCGGCAGCGTCTCTGCCTGAAACAAAGCTCTCCCGGAAGTAGCAGCTGTTGCTGCTAGGAAACCAGAGACGCTGTGCTGGCCGGCAGAGGGCTAGAGCTGAGGCAGCGGCTGTTGCAGGTCGGGAGGGGGGAGAAGGCACATGTGCTTTGCAGCCTTCCCCTCCCCTCCCCCCAGCACTCACCTGGAGGAGACGCCGAGGGGGTTTCTTGCAGTGGACCTCACTCACCTCGGCCCCACGCAATTGGGCAGTGTGTCCCTGCCTGAAGCAAATCTCTGTGGCTCTCTGGGAAGCAGCAGCTCTTGCTTCTAGGAAACCAGAGACGCTGTGCTGGCCGGCAGAGGGCTAGAGCTGAGGCAGCGGCAGCCGCGGCTGTTGCAGGTGGGGGTGGGGTGGGGTGGCGGGGAGGGGAGGGGGGAGAAGGCACATGTGCTTTGCAGCCTTCCCTTCCCCTCCCCCCAGCACTCACCTGGAGGAGACACACTGAGGGGGCTTCCTGTCCACTGGGAGACAGGAATCTCTGCAGTGTGGACCTCACTCACCTGAGCAGCTGCTGGGGCTTCAGTCGGTGAGTGTTTGACCCTGTGATTCCCCCTAGGTTTGTAATATTGGGTTGGTTTTGTGGTTTTTGGTGGTGTTGCTGTTTGAGGGTGAGTTTGTGCCTGTGTCTGTTTCAAAACTAAACTCGGGATCATATAACCCAATAAACCCAGGAAGAAAGCCCCGAGCCAGTACTTAGTGCTGTGAATTCCAGGTGAGAGAGAGAGATGGGGGTTTGGAGGAGGAAATCAAATACATCAAGAGGGGAGAATGCGAAAGGTCTGCAACACGTCAGGCTGAGACTTTTATCTCTTCCCCCCCCCCCCCCCCGAGAGAGGGGAAACTGAGGCACAGAATGATCTGATTTCCTTCCCCAAATTATTTTGCAAAGGAGGGGGATGGAGGCTCCTATCCAAACCAGTTCCCTTCCCATCAACTCTGCTTCCCCTGCTGCAAGACCGCTGTAGGGGCTGAATATTTCCATTAAACTCTGGCTCCTTCCTTTGCCCTGCAACAATAAAATAGACCGGCTTTGGGGGGGAGGAATAGCCCCCCCCCCCCAAAGCTGTGTGGACATTAAGTTTTTTTTTGGGGGGGGGGACGATAATATTCCAGATCAATCAAACGCCCAGATCAGCCTTCTAGCCATCCAGCAGCTCTAGGGCAGAGAAGGAAGGTGCAGAGTGGTCGCAAAACAGGGGTGAATTTAGCGGGGGGGGGGGGGGGTCTGGTTGAAATCCCACCCAATGCAGCCACACAGAATCGCTGGCGGCGCTGGGAGAGGCCAGGAGTAGAAGCAGGTGGCCCGGGGAGGGGGAGGGGGGACGGGGGACATTTGCCCTCAGTCCTGGGCTCTGGGATGGACTAGACTGGGTGGGTGGTGGGTTCAGTCTAGTCTTCCAGCCTGTTGCTCTGGGGTTTGTGGTTTTCATCTAGCTCCACCAAAAGTGTCTCTTAGATTCCTCTGCAGCAGTAAAGTATGCAGCTGCGGGGGCAGGGCTGGTTGTAGCCAGTTCCTGTAGCCCCAGGGCTCAAGGGAAGTTCTAGAAGGAGTGGCTGGACGAAGCCAGCTCATGTCCCTTAATCATCTCCCTGGGGGAGGGGGATGTACCACCTTGTAGCAAGGAGGCCACCACAGCTGCTGACTGCCAGGAAGTTGCAGGTCAGCAGGGGGCAGGGCCTGCCCTGGGGTGCACAGAGGCTTGTGTCCCAAAGGTGGAAGTTGGGGACCTGGGGACCGCTGCGATGAGAACAGGCCCCAAGGACTCTAGCTGGAAGCAAACCCAACCTGAGTGAAAGGGGGGGATTTTGCTGGCCAGTGAAAGGTCTCTCATAGCTGGTAGCTGTGACCCTACAGCTGGATCAGGGTCTCTTTCCCTTTTGGGGGACACAGGAGTGTCTGCCCCATAGGGGAGCCCAAAAATGAATTTTAGGTATACTGCCTCCGCCATGGTCAGTGTCCAAGTCTCTGGCAGTAAGTTCAGGAGGAGGGTGTGACGTTGTGCAGTCTATATGGTTTTATAAAAACATGATAATAAGTGAATATAATGTAACTGGGATAGTTTATAAAAATATAATAAATGAATATAATGTAACTGGGATATGCTTCATGCAAAAGGTCTCTTGTAAGCTATCATTACAAAGCTTATAATCTACTGAGTGTGATCATCCTATTTGTATAAATGTATCACTCTTGTATCTAAAACTAGAAATATGAAATATAACTCTGTGGGCCTATTGTAATTATGCAAAGTGTGGGCCATTAATGGTGGTTTGGAATCTTGATGACTCCCATTGACCAGGACCATTATCCGCAGATGGCTGTGTTTACCTGTTAGTCTTCCTGTATATGTGTGTGCTGGCAAGTGGGTAATGAAGTCTTGCAGTGACATGTAATCATGTCACCTGAACTGGAATCCATCTTTAACCTGGTGCTTTTCCAGTGAGGGGGGGTGGAAACCCAGAGGGACAAAGGGTTCCCGCCTTATGCAAAAGATATATAAAGGGGTGGAACAGAACAAAGGGGGGAGAGGAGCCATCATGAAGAATCCCCTAGCTATCACCTGAGCTGGAACAAGAGCTGTACCAGGGGAAAGAATTGTGCCCAGGCCTGGTAGGTGTCCAGCCTGAGAAAAAACTTACTGAAGCATCTCTGACGGAGCCAGGCGGCGCTGGGGGGGTGAGGGGGCAATTTTATATTAATAAGGAAATATTTTATAAATTAAACATTATTGAAGAAAATCAGTTGTACAAATATCCAAACAAATTGTTTTCCTAATATGAAAGTGAAAATCTATAATTATTCTTTTAGAATGTGGTGACGTCTATCAATATGGGTAAGAGATCAAGAGGCATTGGTAGAAAGTACCCAAGTGGGAGTAAGAAAAGAGCCACATACAAGGCAAAGGCAGTTGAAAGACAGAAGCAAAAGGGTGCTTTAAACAAGTATTTTAGCAGACCTGATTCTACTGTTGAGCCAGAAGAGCTCCGTGAAGATGCAGATATGGTTGAAAATTCTCCAGTAGAACATATGACACAGACCGAGAACGACAGCAGTGACAAAGAATTTGAAGAGCCAAATCAGTCTGAAGAAGACACTCAAGACAATCACGGTGAAGAGAAGACTACGAAAAGGATTGTAACTGATGCTGAAGGTACTGAGGGTCAAGAATGCTTTTCTGATAATAAAGATGTGAGTGATTTAGATCCAGAGCAGAAAGGCAACTTCAACTCTGCTGACCAGATAGAAATATCTGATGATCCTGCAACTTGGCCAGAATACATTAGCCAGCATATCAGGGAGTATTTAGTAGAACAAGGGCCGCCTAAAATTATTGTAGAAGATTTCCCTAAAAATAAGATTGGGAAACACTTTTCAAAGTTTCACTGCAAAAGGAAACTTTCAAATGGTGAAATTGTACCTCGTCCATGGGTGATATACTCAGTGTCAGCCGATAAGATCTTTTGTTATTACTGTAAGATTTTATGCAATAATGTGACAAGTTCATTAGCATCTAATGGTTTTAATGACTGGTCTAATATTCATACAAGATTGGCCGAGCACGAAAACTCAAAAGGACATTTACAAGCTATGCTTAGTTGCTGCGACCTTCAGCAAAGGTTATCTGCTGAAAAAACCATTGACTCAATACAACAAAAACGTATTGACCAAGAAGCAAAACGCTGGTATCAAGTTTTTGAGAGACTAGTCGCTGTTGTTCAGTTGCTAGCAGAACGAAACTTATCATTTCGTGGGTCGGATGAACGGCTGGGAACATCATACAATGGAAATTTTCTTGGAGTTATTGAATTACTGGGAAAGTTTGACCCAGTGATGCAGGAACATTTACGAAGAATCAAGAACAAAGAAATACATGACCATTATTTAGGAAAAAACATTCAAAATGAAGTTATTAGTATTATAGGGAATGCTGTTAAACATGAAATAATAGCTCGAATTAAGGCTGCTAAGTATTTTACTATTATACTCGACTGCACTTCTGACATTAGTCACCAAGAACAAATGTCATTGACAATTAGGTATGTGGCTGATGGTGTATCACCAAATATTCCGGCAGGAGTATATGAACATTTCATTAAGTTCATAGTAGTAGAAAGCAGCACAGGTGAATATTTGTACAATACCCTTTTAAGAGAACTCGAAGACCTGGGATTGGACGTTGCAAATATCCGTGGGCAGGGCTATGACAACGGTGCAAATATGAAGGGAAACATATCAGGTGTACAAGCACGACTTTTGAAAACAAACCCAAGAGCTTTTTTTTACACCATGTGCATGTCACAACTATAATCTCATTTTGGGAGACATGGCCAAAACATGTCCAGATGCGATGAGTTTCTTTGGAGCCTTGCAGCATATTTACGTCCTTTTTTCTGCATCTACTAAAAGATGGACTATTTTTAGAAAACATGTTACTGGCCTTTCTGTAAAGCCACTTTGCGAAACACGATGGGAATGTAGAATGCAAAGCGTCAAAGCTCTGCGGTACCAAGCAGGGGAGTTTTTATGATGCACTTGTAGAGGTAGCAGAAACAACCAATGATGCTCAAGCAAAAAATGAAGCTGAATGGCTGGCTATTCAAATAAAGGATTATAAGTTTTTGGTTTCACTAGTTTTCTGGCATGATTTACTTTTTCAAGTGAATTTTGTGAGCAAAGAGCTACAGAGTGATACAATGGATATTTCTGCAGGAATTTCTTCATTCGAAAAGCTTTGTAACTGGTTAAAAACGTACAGAGAGAAGGGTTTTCAAGAAGTGTTAACTGGTGCCAATGAACTTGCCAAAGATCTAGATGTGACTCCAGTATTCCAGACTAAACACTTGCGCAAACGAAAAAAACAATTTGAGTACGAGTCTGCAGACGAGCCTTTTTCTGATCCAAAAGAAGCTTACAGAGTGCAATGCTTCAATCAAGTGTTAGACAAAGCTTTACAGTCACTTGAACCAAGGTTTGAACAGTTACAAAAGCATGTGAGTTTATTTGGATTTTTATGCAAATTTAAAAATCTTCCCAAGGACACCATACAAAAATCTGCTGCAGATCTGGAACTTGCATTGACAGATGTGAAACTAGTGCGGGAAAACGAACAAGTTTCAACTGTAAAATCAGTTGACATAAATGGCTACATGCTTTCTGAAAAACTGGAAGCGTTAAAGCCAATTCTTCCATCTGATTGTAGAAACCCCCTAAAAATGCTTCAATTTCTTGCATATAATAACCGATCAACAGCATTCCCAAATTTATTTATAGCAATTCGAATCTTCCTGACTATTCCGGTAACTGTAGCCTCAGGAGAGAGGAGCTTCTCGAAGCTAAATCTAATTAAAACATATCTGCGATCAACAATGCAGGAAGACCGATTAAACAATTTGGCAATCATGTCAATTGAATGCGAAGTAATGAAGAGCTTAGAGTTAGGCAATATACTGAAAGATTTTGTCAAACAAAAAGCAAGGAAGATAAAGTTTTAAAAACATATAGGTGAGATGTACAATAAAGTTCCTCTTAATGAACTTGATATTTATAATATATGATGCAATGTATGTAATATATAATTTTGTTATTATTTATATAGTCATGGAAAGTAAATAATACATGGAAGAAACGAGAGGGTTTTTTTTAAGTGTTTTTTTTTTTTAAGTCATCCCTGCAGGGGCCCCGTCAAAACTGTTCGAATTGGGCCCCGCACTTCCTAAAGCCGGCCCTGCCAGCAACTACACACCACACAACAAAAACACCAACCTAGGAACCAAACCCTGCTACAAACCCCGGTGCCAACTCTGTCCACATATCTATTCAAGGGACACCATCATAGGATCTAACCACATCAGCCATACCATTCGGGGCTCGTTCACCTGTACATCTACTAACGTGATATGTGCCAGCAATGTCCCTCTGCCATGTACATTGGCCAAACCAGACAGTCTCTACAGAAAAGAATAAATGGACACAAATCTGACATTAGGTATCATAACATTCAAAAACCAGTAGGGGAACACTTCAATCTCTCTGGTCACTCAATAACAGACCTAAAAGTGGCAATTCTTCAACAAAAAAACCTTCAAAAGCAGACTGCAATGTGAAACTCCAGAACTGGAATTAATTTGCAAACTGGATACCATCAGATTAGGCCTGAATAAGGACTGGGAGTGGTTGGGTCATTACAAAACCTAAACTTAATTTCCCCATTACTAATTTCTCCCTACTGTTACTCACACCTTCTTGCCAACTGTCTGTAATGGGCCACTCTCTTACCACTTCAAAAGTTATTTTTTCTCCCGTGGTATCCTGCTGTTAATTGATTTATCTCATTGGACTGACCTCACACTTGGTAAAGCAACCCCCATCCTTTCATGTATTTATACCTGCTCCGGTATTTTTCACTTCATGCATCTGATGAAGTGGGCTCTAGCCCACGAAAGCTTATGCCCAAATAAATTTGTTAGTCTGTAAGGTGCCAAAAGGACTCCTCGTTGTTTTTGGTTTATTTCCGGTATTTTACACATACTGCCACCTAATGGCTGAACAGTATAATACAGTTTAGCATTCCCTTACATCTCCACCTTAGGTTCTATATTTCAACCATTTACAATATTTACACTATCACACTGTCTTTGAAGTTCAGAACATATCAGTCTGTTAAGTGTCTCTGAATCATACTGGCTTTCTAATTACATGACCCAAGCGCATAACAGCTTGGTCATCTGGCTGGCTGTTAGTTGCAGTGATTGGCTGTGGGGTCTGGAATTCTTGAGTCGTCGTCTTGTTCTGCATCTGCCTGCCATCTGTAGAGTTCGCTCTGTTGATTTGTTTTTTCTGAGTAACAAACTGCAGTTGTCAACGGTTTCTGTTGAACTCTCCACTGTCAGTCTCAATCCCTTATGATCTGGGCACTGAATTCATTTTCTTTACAACAGCTAGAGTTGTCCATTGTTTTTCTCCATCCAATTTGACATGAACATGGTCACAGACTTTAGAACTGACAATTCTCTGAGTGGTGTTTTTTGTTCATAAGCTCTTTTAGCCTTTTTATCGAGTTTGGCTACTCTCTTCATGTCTTGCCACTTTGGAGATAGCTTCATTTCCAATGTTGTAACAGTAGTTCTGAGTTGTCTTCACATCATAAATTATGCTGGACTATATTTAGTAGCCACTAGTGATGTTGATCTGTAATTCAGAAGAGCAAAGAATGGAGCTTCCTTGGCTTACTCCAAGGAATGGAGTAAGATTTTCTTGGCTGTCTGAACAGCTGTCTCACCCTTTCCATTCATATTGTGGGTAACGTGGCCAGTAATATGATCAAAATCGTATTTCATTTGAAGTGACTTAAATTCTATTGCAGTGAATTGTGGTACGTTGTCCATCACTCGCTGTTCTGGAATACTGAAGTGAGCAAAAGTGCACTTCAGTTTCTGAGAACACTGTGACATATTATGGCTTTCAAATGCATTATTTCTATATACCTGGGAAAATAGTCCACGATGACCAGGTAACAATGTACTCTGAATCTGAATAAATCTCCAGTTAGTCTCTTCCAAGGTTGTCTGATAGAGGTGGTGTTACTAAAGCTTCTTGTTGCTGTGTTGGTCTGTTCATTCTGCAGTGTTCACATGCAGATACTTTTTTACTGTATGTCCTTTGTGGATGAGATTTAGAATTGCTCCTCTCATTTCATTTGGAATTGCATTGTAATTGCCTTTAATCATGAGTCCATTCCACTCATTTAATTGTCCACACACCACAAAGTAGTGTCCCGTCACTTCCATAGTATCCCTTAGATACGTGGGCCGGCTGCCCCTAATGTAACTTAGAAATCCCTGAAGCTGCACGTCAGTCAAGGTTGCTTTTTGTAGCTGGAGTAGTCTCTTTTCTGACTTTGGTCTGTATGCATCTACAGTAACCACATATGCCTTTCTGTCATCATTGAGCTCACGGGTAGTTGAGTGTAATGCTGGGGTCCTTGACAGAGTATCTGCAACAATCAGCTATTTCCCAGGAACATATTTAGCAATTGGGTTAAATCTTATTAATCTTAGCAATAGATGTTGGCATCTCAATGGTGCTTTTCTGGTAATGAGGGTTACAGTTTATTGTCTGTAAATTAATCCAGTCCACACAGATATCCATGAAAGTTCTCACATGCACATATGCTTGTCAGACTCGCCTTTTCAATCTGTGCATGTTGTTTTTCTGCTTCTATGCAAGATCAAAATGCAGCTGGCTTCCACTCAGAGCCACTCACTTGCAACAGTACTCCTCCTAGGCCATTGCTGCTTGAATTTCCATTGACTTTTGTAACATCAATGAGAACTGGAGCTGTTAAGATAATTTCTTTTACCTTTTCGAAGGTGATTTCTTGATTTGGCCCCAGAGCTAAGATGTGTTGGACTTTAACAGTTCATTCAGTGGTTTTGGCACCGTAAAAATGTCTTACAGGTATTGGCCAAGGTAATTTACCGTTCCAACGATGTGTTTCAGTACTAGTACATTAATCGGTGTATTCAATTCTCAAATTGCTCTTACTTTCTCAGGGCTAGGATTGATTCCATCTGTGTCTGTCCTAAAAACTTGATTTTGGGGGTAGGTGTAAAACGCATTTTTCCTTGTTTAACTTCAGTCCAGACTGACTGATTAGGCATTGGACTTCATGGAGGGTTTTGTTGTGTTCTTCCATTAAATATCCATATATCAGAATATCGCCCATGAATACTACAACTCCATTTGTGTTAGTAAAAATTCTGCTACCTTTCTTTGGAAATTTTCAGCTGAACTGGTGCTACCAAAAGATAACCTTTGAAAGCAAAATCTCCAAAAGAGCATGATAAATGTAGTCAGTTTGCTAAATTCCTTGAGCCAAAGACAGTGCTAGAATCCGCTCAAGGCATCCAGCTTGGAGAAAACTGTCACTCCTTTCACTTTGGGGAGGAAGTTATCCAGTGTTGGGAGGATATATATTTTTTCACTAACAAATGTTTCATTAAGTCTTTTAAGAAAGAGACATTCATATTTTTCCACTTTTCTTTATAAATGGTACATTGGAGCATACTATGCTGTTGGTCAAAGATTTTCTCGAATATCCCAACCTGCTCCATTCTCTTTAACTCAATTTCTACTTTATGAAATATTGGGATAGGAATCCAGTGAAGTGTATGTATACTCTATGGTTCAGCATGGTTTCTTAAGGTATACTGGATCACCTTTCAAAAGTCCAGTATCACCAAATATTCCATTGAGATGTTCCACCTTGCTCATTAGGCCTATCATGGCTTCCATGCTACAGCTATGAAGGCTGTTGGTCTGTGGTCCTTTGGTTCACACACACCTGAACATATAGCTTTTGTCTTTTAAGTTGTTTCTGTGGTGAACTGGACCGTGCAGTTCCCAGGGCTAGTCAGAGCTGTGTCAGGTGACTTCAGCTCTGGGTGGGGTTGAAGATGATTGTAAGTCTCTTCTGAGATTATTATGATTGAGTCAATATTAAAGTCATAATCTTCCCATGAATATTCAGTTTCACTCCAAGAGATAGATCCCAGAAACAATGGCTGTTGATTGTATCTAATATGAGTCAACTCCCTGACTGCAAACAGCTGCAAAATGTCCATATTTCATGCATGTATTACATCATGTGCCTTTGGCTGGATGTGCATCATCTCTTGGGCTCTGATGTTTTTCTACACCTTGTGCATGTAGGCTGGAATTTGTCCCTCTTAACCTGGGAGTTCTCTCTCCTTGCGTCAGGGGTTTTTATGATAATGACTTTTTACACTTAAGTGTCTGTTCTATGGCTTCTAAGCTAGTTTCAGGTTTTACAAGATGCTCCTGCCTTTTGTTCTGTTTGACTAATTCAGACTTTTGCTATCTGAATAGTTATTTCTGTGGTTAAATCTCTTCAGTTGTAGCTGCTGTGAAATGTTTTCATCTGCTAACCCAATAACCAGCCTATCTTTGATATTTGCATGTTTTGCATTCCCAGAATCACAGTTTTAAGCCACTGTAAGCAGAGCTCTTATAAAACATTCAGTAGTTTCTCCTGGTTCTTGAATTCTCTAGTGAAAACTAGCTCTTCATAAACCACATTTCTCTGGGGTATAAAGTATGCATCAGACATAGCTAGACCTCTTTCATAGTCATCCTTGTGGCTGTCTTCAGTAAAGTCAAGGAATTTAAAGATGCGCTCTGCTTGCTTCCCCATGGCATAAGTTAAAGATGATATATCTAGTTTCTTTGTGCAGCTTGGTAGCAATGCAAAATCTTTTTTCCAGTCTGTACATTCTGAAGGTTTGTCAAAGCTCAAGTTCTCTGGGGCATTGAAGAGTATCCTGTGTGATAGAGCTCTTTCTCTGCCTCGGTGGGTTCCACACTTCTGCTTAGTGGGGGAGGGATAGCTCAGTGGTTTGAGCATTGGCCTGCTAAACCCAGGGTTGTGAGTTCAATTCTTGAGGGGGCCATTTGGGGATTTAGTTGGGGATTGGTCCTGTTTTGAGCAGGGGGTTGGACTAAATGATCTTCTGAGGTCCCTTCCAACTCTGATTTTCTATGATTAGGGTGACCATATTTCTCAAAAGGAATAACAGGACACTGCATGGGGCTGGCATTGCCACTCAATTGCGGGTGAGGGATAGCTCAGTGGTTTGAGCATTGGCCTGCTAAACCCAGGGTTGTGAGTTCAGTCCTTGAAGGGGCCACTTAGGGATCTGGGGCAAAATCAGTACTTGGTCCTGCTAGTGAAGGCAGGGGGCTGGACTCGATGACCTTTCAAGGTCCCTTCCAGTTCTAGGAGATAGGATATCTCAATTAATATTTTTTTTTATATAGTGGCAGGGTAGGGTATTCCGCTGTCCCTCCGAATTTCCCCATGCTGCTAGTCTACACCTTGCCTGAGCAGTGTTCCTCCCGGTCTCCTTGATAGGGGGAGGGGAGCCTCTTAGTCTCTGGTAGCCCCCTCCAGGCATGGGAGTGACAGACCAGACACTCAGTTCAGTCTCTCCCCTCTGGCAGTCTCTCTTCCCTCAGACCTCTGGGCCTGGAAGGGCTGTTTGCCCTGTTGGGCAGGGTTTCTCCTGCTCCTTGCCTCTGTACCTGCGGGGTTTCTCTCCTGGTGCTTATCAGTGTCTGCACTATCCAACTCTCCAGTAGCATGCCTTCATCCCACAGCTCCTATCACATGTCCCTATCTGGTTGGAGGGGAGGCTCTTAACAGGTTCTGGCAGGCCCCTCGATTGGCCCCAGGTGTCCTATTAACCTGGAGTAACCCCTGTTCAGTTACCAAGGGAGCAGGGATCTGCGTATCCTGGGGCTAATATACCTGCCTTCCACCACTCTCCTCTGACCCTGTCAAACATGTTAATGTCACATGTGGAGAATTACATGGTGTCAGGAATAAGAACAGGAGTACTTGTGGCACCCTAGAGACTAACAAATTTATTTGAGCATAAGTTTTCGTGGGCTAAAACCCACTTCACTGGATGCATGCAGTGGAAAATACAGTCGGGTGTCAGGAGTAAACTAAGAACAGAATGAACAAAGCAACAAAGAATTCCTGCATCCCACTTCTAACACCATATCATGCTCCTGTACCAGATATGGACTGGATACAGAGCTTGCTTACACACACCAGATGTGTTCATCATAAGATCCTTTAATGATCTGCCAGGTATGGCAGAGGTTCCTTTAAATAAGGTAATTTGCACACAGTGCCACCTAGGGGGTCTGAACAGTATAATACAGTTATAGGGAAATAGAAGTGGAAGAGCTACCAAATTCCTTTCAGGTAAGCCCTCATAGGTTGATGTTGGGGTTGAGGAAAGCAGGTGAGATACTTTGAGATCCAAAGCTCTGCATTTCTGCAACCTTCCCACTGGCTGTAGGGTTCAGGAAGTGGTTCATTCCAGAGCAAGTCACCACAGTTCCTTTTTGTTGTCCTTGGTGAGAGAAAGAGAATTTTGGAACTCTGTATTCAACTTGGATAATGATCAAGGCAGAATTTCCCTTTCGTACAATGGTCAACATGCTCCTGTTTTGCTTCTAATGATTAACATACGAGTGTCAGAAGCCTCACTCCAGTTCCTGAAGTAGGGTCACTAGCCAATTGCTAACTATGCTGCAGATTTTTGGTGCGGGAGCATCAAAAGGACAAAGGAGTCAGTCCCCTTGCTCTCCATGCCTGTGTCCAATGCAATTACAGGCAAAGTCCTGCTCCACCCCCTGTGGTCCCAGGCTGGAGCATGCTCAATGCAGATGGATTTTTGGTGAATTTAGATGCCAAACTCTAACAAGCCTCTCCTGAGCATCTGTGAACTGAGATTTTTCAGAGGCCTTAACATATTTGGGCAAATTTTCACGGGGACAGAAAAACTCACATTCCTGACATTAGGGCCACTCTTCTGCCAAATGTCAAGTCCCTGCTTCAAAGCACAGAGTTTAGATCTTCTCAATGAAATAGTTGTACAGACTTTTTACCAAGGGTGAAACAAGGTATTTTTTCCCAAATCTTGTTCTAGGAGGGACTGAACAACGTTAGCGGAAACATTCCAGAATAATTCAGCCTTAAGCAGAGACCTGGCATTGGTTGTTTCACCCCAAATGGTTAAAGTTTGGCAAAGTTATAAACAACTGAAATCAGGGTCTTATAACGAGAAATATTGACTTACCTTAATTTTAGGTGGTGCTACCAACTCTACCTATAATGCTGCAGACTCTTTCCCCAGCAGTTAGAGAAAGTAACCTTCAAACAAACATCTCTGCTTTCATAGCCACTATTTTCTGTGGGGTTAACAGGCTGATTCCATTCCTTACAAACCCAGATTAAAAGGATTAAAGGGTATGTAGCCAGTGGGCAGAATCACCAGCTGTGGAAGATGATTAATGCTCTTACCACTAGCAGAGTTTGTGCCTTTCCTCAGGCCGTTCTTTTACCGAGTCATAAACAAAGGATAATAAACAAAAACAAGCTACTCAGAACAGTGGGTCTGAATTTCTAGAGATCTTTTTGGACAGCAGGGAGGGGAAAGGACTCGCCCCGCCACAGGTACCTGTTGCTGAAGCCTCTTTTCCTCTACCTTAATATCCTCACCCACAATCATTTATATGACAAGCAGGTGTCCATGCACTGGGGTTTGTGGAGTGCCTTTCTTCCTCACCACAGGATCATGCAATAGCATACCACTCAAAGCATCACTATATTGACATTATCACTGTGCGATGATGTTGCAGCTCATCAGTGATGTGGCATTGTGATGATGTGACAAACTGCAAAATACTGATGCAGTTGTGATGCTCCCCATGGGTATCCACCTAGCCACTACTTGTTCTTAGCGTGAAGCAGTCTTGTCTGTGCCTGTAGTAGTTCCAACTCTCTGAAACTAACAGCCTCTGGGCACACAAGCACTGCCTTTCTGGTCTCTGCAGAATCAAGCCTCTTTGTGCAAACTGGTAATAGGCACACACCAACCCCCAAGTCAACTGATGTTCAGCTCCAATATAACAACCCAGCACTGAAGTACATGTATTGTAAAAACAGTCATAAGTTTATTATAGAGACAAGTGGATGAGGTAATATCTTTTATTAGACCAACTTGTGTTGGTGAAAGACAAACTTTCAAGCTACATGGAGCTCTTCTTCAGAACAACTTTTATATATGATTTTTGAGCTGTGTGTAGTTCGAAAGCTTGTATCTTTCACCAACAGAAGTTGGTCCAATAAAGTATATCACCTCATCTACCTTGTCTCTTTAATTCCTTGGGGTCAATGCAGCTACACCAGCACTGAAAAAATAATGTTATTATCAAAGGCAAAGCTTAAGTGGGAGGGAATAATGGAAATAGAAATGGTTATATAAAAAATAAAAATACAAACCTGGATTTACACTTATCAAAGGTTATCTTTCCTATTTAATAGAGTAGATTTCCCCCCAAGGATTCATTCTTTTGGAGAGCTAACAGGTTTTCACTCAAATCAGGATCCAAGCATTCATGAACACCCCCTCCTTTTTCAAGACATTTTTTGAGTAACTGAAATAACAAAATGTCTCCTTGCATTCTATTTATATTCTTCAAAGTTTATTTTTTCCCCAGGGAGTGGATAAACCCACTGTAGTTTAGTCTCCAGTGTTTTTCTATCCTCTTGCTTACTCCGTATGCAGATTTGGCTTACATTGTATTGGCTTGCAGTGCTTAATTTATATAACTGATAGGAAGACAAATGAAGCAACTTCCTTTGTCTGACTCAAAACCTGTTTGTCAACCCTGCCTTGATTTAGACATTAGAACATATGTTTAGTACATGTATACGACATCTTCAGTATCATCCATACAGACATCACACAGTGATTGAGGATCTGTGTGATACTGGCTTTAATTTAAGATGTCACATGACATTCTTAATAGATAACTATTATGAAAGCAGTGTGCTAGATGCAGTGAGTTTGTCAGGCCTGATAGGAACGTTACAGAACAGTGAATTCTTTGCCAGCTGGTACCAGTGGGCCTCTATGTCACAGCAATGTCATCACATTTTGCTGTACGCACCGCACTACTGTGAAGCATGGTCTTGTCCCAGTGCCCAAAGCCTCAAAAATGGCAACCCTGTTCTTAACCACTTCCTCCTGGAGGAGGAGCATTCTTTGGTTAGCATGAAAGATAGCAAGAAAGTTAACCAGTTTCTATACAGATCTAGAAATAAGTGTCGTTCTAAGAAACAAACATGTCATATTCAGACTAAATTATAGCAGTAAGGAAACACAAGAGACAATCCTTCCTAATTGAGGTTGTAGTCTACCTTCACTACATATGTGTATATCTCATTGGCTCTAATAAGTCTTATGTATGTGTATTATGAGTTATGAGCAATAAACCTCTGTGTCTCTTCTCCGCCTTCTCTTGTCTCTCCTATGTATTTGAATGATCTGTCACTTTTATGAAATAGTACAGTATATGCTGTTGATAGACTGTTTACTTTTTGATGGTGAAACTGATTGAAAAACAACAACCTGTTTTTTTTCTTTTCTGTATGACTTTTGCTTTTTATAACCTCTGTGCTGCAAATACTAATTATCTTCATGCCACATAGAATTTTAATGTTACTTCCGTAAGGTCCCTACTTAGCTATCACTTTCAAGCAATAAAGATTAAATGTTTTAGTTTGCACTTTGTCAAGTGCTAAGGAATTTATTTTCCCTGAGAATGCTAAGATTGGAACTGAACACAATATTCTAGGAAACATTGCATAAGGAAATTCTGTAATCTCATCATGTTTTTCTTAGATTTACTGTCTTTGTAAGGCTGTGTGCCTTAATACTCCTTTCTGTCTTGTGTGAAAGTACATTTTTGTTCATATTTTGGAAAATATTCAGTGAGAAATCAAAATTAATGTTGCTCTTTAAACATCTCTCTGCCCTGTACTTGTGAGTTAGAACATGACTGAGATGAAACTAGAGGAGATAAACTTTCAAATAACTAATACATGGAATATGTGCAGCAGGAAATAGCGGATATCATTCAGCAAGTGTTCCCCCATTCCTAGAATTCCTTGTGTTCTTCCATTACCATTTTTATACATCATTTTAGGATTCCCCTTCCCATACATCTTCACCAAAACAGAATGCTGTGCTACAAGGTATATTGATAGAGTGACAGATCATTTTAGCAATTAATTCAGTCAGGAGATATGATTTGCTTCTCTCACCTTCAAGCAGTTACAAATTACAAGATAAATTTTCTTAATGTTTGGTATTTTATTCACCTTGTTATTCTTGTTAGTACTTTGCACAAAAAAAAAATCTAAAACACCTCATCTGTTATGTAACACTTTAAGTCTTTTCATACTGTTTGTAACATCTCGTTGCCAACACTCCATCTGTGATTTTAGCTTGCAGATGCACTTTGTGCTTCTGTTATTAACACAGATGCTGAATTCTGTTTAAATATTAAATTTAGCTTCACTCACTAGTGGGGTTTAGTCCACTGAGCGCCTCAAGAACTGCAATGTGTGTTGAGGAAGGGGCAGGAATTATGCTCTTAAGAATGTGCTTCGCACTGGGACCATTCTTGCTCTCAATGAAGTCCTTGCCAAAGCTTTCTGTGGGAGCAGAAGCAGGCTCATTTTGACCTCTCATTGAAAAAAGTAAGAATAGTTTTTGAACAGAAGGCCTGATTCTCTTCTCTTTTTTAGTGTAACTGCATTCAGTTGGTGGAGTTATTCCTTATTTACAGTGGTGTAAGAGAAGAACCAGAAGCATTGTTTATAAGAATGGGCCTGATACATTGGTTTTCTTAATCATAATTACTGGATAGTTAAGTTTAGGTCAGGGGTTCTCAAGCTTTTTCATTGTGTGAACCATATCTCCATAGAGAAGTTGTCTCATGGTCCATCTCCCTTCCTGTTTTCGACTGTGGAGCCCACTTAGCCTCCCTTTTGTGATTACATAACTTCTTTATGGCAACTGCTTAAACAGAAAAACGAGTTCAGGAGAGAGTTGTATTTTGATAGGCTTCGAATGAAATTTATAAGCTGGAAGCAAGGAGGAGGAGCCAATACCATGTGACCAGCCAGCTGTGTGGATCAGTGCACCACAAAATGGTTTGAGCATTGGCCTGCTAAACCCAGGGTTGTGAGTTCAATCCTTGAGGGGGGCCACTTGGGGATCTGGGGCAAAATCAGTACTTGGTCCTGCTAGTGAAGGCAGGGGGCTGGACTCAATGACCTTTCAAGGTCCCTTCCAGTTCTAGGAGATGGGATATCTCCATTAATAAAAAAAAAAATTGCAAAACTCCTACTGAGTTCACTTGAGCTAAGATCAGCTCATTAAATGTTGTTTTATACTCTATTTTTTCTCCTCTATCATTTTCAACAGGTGGATATTAATCTTTTATTGGAAGGGTGCTTTGCCATGAGGGCAGTCAGGTGGGGTGGCCTTCCATACTAGCTACCTGGATTCCCTGCTCCTTTTGTTTGCAGATGGGCTGGATTTTAACATTTTGAATTCTGTTTTCTGTTATACAATATTAGGAAGACTTTCTTTGGCACCTTACAAATGTATAATAAATGTAGAAATTGTATTGTACAGTAGCCCGCTTTTCTCTTTCAGCATTCTGTGAAGAGGGATGCAGATATGGTGGGACGTGTGTGACCCCTAACAAGTGTGCCTGCCCTTCTGGATTCACAGGGAGTCATTGTGAGAAAGGTAAAACTGTTCTTTTGTAATAAGAAAAAGATTAATTTCAATGGTCAACTGTTGCTTCCCATTGTTTTAGATTCTGGATGATGTTCTTTCTTCAGTGAGTGTGTAAATTTTGATTATTTGGTAATTGACTTTCCCTACCTGGAACACACTGTTTCATTTAGTACGGGTAATTTTAAAAGATCAAGGCAGTGCCTGCCACTGTTTACAGTGGACTTTGTTAGTGCTTATTGGAAATAAAGCCAGATGAATCAGAATTGCCACACCTGTCATGCCTGGGGTGTCATCTGAAGGTGACCACCTGATTTTCTCTCAATCTGTTGCACAAATTAGATCTAAATTTGGATTGTTTGCTTGCTTGCTTAAATTGTCATTAAATAATCCCACTGGCAGTTTAACCTGTTGCACTCTTGGGATTTGATTTAAACATGAAGTTACTGAGATCATCATCACTCACAGAAGTGAAAATGTACAAATGTATCTGAGTGATGCTGGTTAGGCTCTTTTCAGCACCATCCCAAGTCTTTTTCTTTCCAGGCTATTTGGTGTTTACATGTTGTAATATTTACTGCACTTCACTATCATCATCATTCCTCTCAAAATCCATCTCAGGGAGAGACCAATTTGGAAGCATCTGATGCATCTGATGACTGTGCAGATATTGACTGACTCCAAATGCCAAGAAAGGGCTAGATTGTCCCAGGCCCTTGTGCCAGTCCATGGCTGAGGGAAGGCAGATTAGGCCTTCCACCTCTCCTTTTACATCCCGTTCAAAGGCTACCAACAGTTGCAGTCTCTGCACTCAAGAGGTTTCAGGTATTGTTCCCTCCTACTGGCTTTAGAGGTGCACACCAAGCCAAGTGTGAGGGAGGGGCAAAAAGAAAGTATGGCAGTGCTTCTGTCGTGCCAGCCAGAACTGTCCAAATTTGCACCCTGCTGAGGGAATGTGCATGCTGACGGAAAAATCCCTGTGGAACTCGCTGAGGTTGTACGATTCCACATCACACTTCCCAGTGTGGTTTTGTGTAATTTGCACAATCTGGTCCCAAATGTTTAGTATGGAAACTAAAGAACCTATCTGCAGAATAAAGATGATAGTACATGTACCTTTCTTGCTAAACAGATGTTTATTATAAGGGAAAAGAGAAGTAGAAAGAAGCAATAATCCAGAGACTGATAAGATGCATACATTGATTTAGCTAAGTAAATGCTTTAAAATGTGTAAGAGATCAGTTGGGACAGATTCTATGCCCCATTCTGTTCTTTTTGGGCTGCTTAGATAGCACATAGAGAGCAGAGACTGGCATCATCCCCCAACCTGGGGATTCCTTCAATTCCCTGTGGGTTCAGAGGTAGCATAGATGCTCCTACACCACTCTCCCCACAGCTCATGACTCAGGGAATAAATGTGTGTGAGGAGAAGGCCTGGGTGTAGTCGGCTGTGCTCAGCTGGTAGATGGTCTCTTGGGGGCTGTTGTCAGCTGGCCAATATTAGAGCATTCCCAGCTGCTCTGTTCTGCACCTTGGGCCAGAGTTGTTATTGGCTCCTTGACAGCACTCTCCCGTGGGCCCTTTTTTCTGTGCATTCAGCAGAGACCCTGGTTCATTTTGCCTGTTACTAATAAGAAGAAAGGGCTGCCAGAGGAAGATGTAAACCTATTTGCTCAGGCTACCAAGACAATAGACTTTAGATTTTATTTTCTGTGTGTTTCAGTGTCTTCAGTGCAGCACATTATGTAGTAAATGCTGTGTGTTTGTTCTTCCAGTCTGAAGTGAGGCCAGTACTGAAGCAGGCTACATTCTGCTGTTTTGGGTCATAATTGGCTGGGTTTAAAAAACAACAAACAAATGGAACCATTTCGTGTATAAAAACTGTCCAGTGATTAGTGTATTGTTATTGTCTGTCTAATATATTGGCCATGCTACTATAATGCAAAATGACTTAAATAATTTCTTGACAATGAGGCTTATCTTTTATCAGTTAGCTTTGACAGTGGAGATATTTTATTTTTGATGCATATACTAAAACCAATTTTAGTGGACTATTAGGAATCCCCATAAAGATGTTCATATTTAGTTGATTCTATTGTGTCTACAGTCCACTAGAAAAGTCTCATTCCTGTAACTTGAATTCTTAATCTAGCTTGCTCAATCAGTTCAAGCACATGAGCTCTTAGCTCTTGGCTGTGGTCATTATTCAGGCTTTACTCATTTGAAACTCTCATTGATTTGGGACTCAATTATAAAGTTAACATTTGTTGACATACTTGTTTGGTACCTGTGTTGATGGAAATACAAAAAGATCAGATGACTTGCTTAAGGTTCACATGGAGTCAACTACTCTGAGTTAGCTTCTTGGGACATGTCTACACTGCATCTGTGGGCAAACCTCCCAGCCCAGGTTCCACAAACTTGTGCTTCGCAATAGTGCACTAAAAATAGCTATGTAGATGTTTGACTTGGGCTGGAGCTCAGGCTTTGAAGCCGGGTGGAGGGGGGGAAGCGGGCTTGAGAGCCCAAATCCCAACCCAAGCCCCAGTGTCAGAGCAATGTCTCCACATCCATTTTTAGAGTGTTAGCACAAGCCCTGCTAACACAAATCTGTGGACCTGGGCTGCAAGGCTCACTTCCACATATAGTGTAGACATGCCCTGGGTTCCTCTACTCTCTGTCCCTTTGTTTCACCAATGAATCTTACAGTTTCCTTCCCATAGGGGTTCTAGGAGCCTCAGTGAAAAATTTTGATTAAGGACTATAGTCTTGAACTCTTGGATTTTACAAATGTAGGGTTTCTCAGCACTGCTAGAGAGGTCTGAATCCAGCACTGCTGGAACCTATACTTTTCACCATCGCATCAAATAACAATATAAGAAAAGTCTTAACTATCTCTTGAAAAGAAAATAAGTAGATGAGAGAATGAATGGATGAACAAAATGCAGGTAGGTACAAGACAGGGAGGAGGCAGATCTATAATTCCATATGCTATCACCTTAAGAGTAAAGAGACCAAGTGGCGAAAGAGTGACAGTGGCAATACTCCCATTGTGCAGTGAAAACATGGTTATTACCTTCTACTGAACAATTAGGGTTATATTTCAGGAGAGTGGCTACTGTTTCTTAAATACAATCTACACAACTGTGAGCTAAGAAAGGGGATCTCTTTGTTGTGGAGATATGTAGGATGTGCCATTGGACTGTGGAACTGGGATCTGTTGCACAAAGCTGACCTAATCATGAGTGAAGTTTATGAATCTGGTATGCAAACTGATTGCAGAATGAAATGGAGCTATGCACCTGTGAAATCATTGCATATATGTAGTACTAGAGATATGTCTGATTTTCAGATGTGGCCTCCCACATTGAAGGCACAAACAAATGTATGCACATATCAAGTCACTTACATGTCTCGCTAACTGACTCTATGAAAATCAGGATTATGTAGTAATAATTTCACCCAGAAATATGTGTGCCTGAGAAAATTACAAGCTCAAAATTGAAGGCTGCATTGAGACTCTTTTACAAAACAGGCCTCCAGTGCCCACCTGCTTAAGGATCTTTGTAGAAAATAGCAGATTTGGTAAAAGGAGAATTAAAGGGAGTGGGGTTACTTCATTGATAAGTTCTCTTTCACCACAATTTTTACAGCATGATTTTTGTATCTCCTCTAAACAAGCCTGTATTTTTCTGCTGCATGTGATGCTAAAAATAGATACCTCAGTATACTTTAACATGTGGTATCATGCTCTCCATGACTGCTATATTGTCCAAAGAGAATACAATGGTCGTACGCTACTTTAAATTAAAGCTTAAATCTTTCTGGTGAAATCTTCTATGGAAGCTCATTGTAAACTGATACACATCTGAAACAAAATGACTTATATCAATAATGTGTTCTGTTTGCCACACTGTGTTTGAGGATGTCCTTCAATAACACAGCAATCCCATATATGTTGTTTGTAAGATGAGTACTTTCCTCATTGGCTAAACTTGCTCTGACCCAAATTGTCTTTAGCACAGAGAAAAGTGTAAAATGAATTGGCAATTAAAATCCCCATTGAAAAGCAGGTGGCTTTATTTTTTGAATATAGATAGTCTATAATTTATGACTTTAGGCTGCCCTACTGAAGTGATGATATCAGATTCACTGGGAATTTGGTGATGTTGAAATAGTAGGATTTATGCTGATAATTGCCTCTGGTTAAAAATGAAATTAATACAGGCATTTAAGTCAAATATGCAAATGCATAATGCAGCATGATGTTAAGGAAAATGAACCATTGCTGGTGGCGTTTGCAATCTAGATCCGAATTAAGGAAATATTACAGCCCAACTGTGGGACTACCTGTCCATGTTGCAGTTCAGGTGTACTTGCAGATAGCTGTAGACATAGGTACTGTCAGATAATTTTTTTTCTAATGTTTAATTTTTGTGTTGGACATCCCATTGCTTATATTGTTGTATTAGAAGCATGGATTCCCCCACCCCCACTTTTCTATTCAGCAGTTATTGTCTGAACTGTACCTGTATTTTGAATAGAGATGAAATTTAATGGGGTTTTTTTGGTTTGCTATCAAGGGGGTAGACAAGATGATCCATATGCTGATTATCATCTGTGATCATCGTATGAAACACTTAAAGTCAGATTCTGAGACCTTTGCTCATGTTGAATAGTACCTTACTCCTTGAGTGGTCCCACTGAACTCTAGGTGAGAGAGGATGGCAGAATTTGTGTGTTAGATAGTGTCTTGGCATGCCAACGCATATTTGGATGCCAACGCATATCTACTGTAGATGCCTTTTTACTTAATATTTAATGAAAAACAGATTAAATTATTGTGGATCCTATAAAAAATAGCTGCTATTGTGTACTCTTTCAGTATCTCCATGGTGGAATGCTGAACTACATGTTTTTAAATAGTACTTAGAAATGTAAGGGGATACCAGTCTATTAAGTTAGTGGGTATGTGCCTTCATAGGCCAGGAGAGCCATGAATTTGGCTCCTTAAATATTTCATTCTCATTGAAGAGCAAAGATCTTTACAACAAGCAAACCAACATGAAATGCTTTCAGTATATCGGAAGCAGGAAGCTTGCAAGAAAATCAGTGGGTCTGTTGGACCTCTAGTAAAATAAAGAATAATTAAAGGCTTAATAAAAAAGCTAAACAATTTCTTGTATCAGTCTCCACAGCAGAGGATTTTGGGAAGATACCTACTGCAGAGCTCCTCTTTTCAGGTAATAAAGATGAAATACTATCGTGAGGAGGTGCTGAAACAAACTGATAAATGAAAGATTAACAACTCCCCATGATTGGATGGTAAAGATTCAAGGGCAGCTGAGCTCCTAACAAAAAAAAATGCAGTCTGTCACTACATTCAGCTACTGTACTAGAAGATTGGAGGGTAGCAAATGTTGTGCATTTTTAAAAGGTGCTATGAATAATCCCAGGAATTACAGACCAGTGAACCTTACATCAGTGTGGATCAACTGATTTGAAATTATATTTAAAAATCGACTTAGAAAATGCCTAAATGATCGTGATGTGAAAGGGTCTAGCTAACATGGCTTCTGCAAAAGAAAATCATGGCTGTCTAATTTATTAGAGTTCAGTGACTGTACCAACAAAGTATTGGATCAGGAGAATCAGTTGGTACCATTTATTTGGTCTTTCAAAAAGCTTTTGAGAAGGTCCCTCACAAAAGGGACCTTGAAAAAAGTTGCCCAAACTCCATGACCCTTAAGCAAAAGATGGCATATTCACTAGTTTTACTAGTCTCTTTCTAGAGTGAACCATTTAGGGATGCCATGTGTTCGGGCTAACACTAAGCTGTACCATGCCAAATGGAGTACTTGGAGGCATTCTCTCTCAGGATGTATCCTGGAACAAATTTGTGCACGACCTTTCCATGCCCATTACTCCACTCTGTACCGGGGCAGTTACTCCTGAAAAACAAGGAGAAAAGGTAGGCTGATTGGGAAGGCAGCCACAGCTGGGACCGCGCCCAGTTAGGCCATAGCTGGCCCTATAAAAGGGCTGTGAGCCAGGAGCTGGGTCAGTCTCTCTCTAGCTTTGGAGAGAGATGGACCTAGCTGCCTGAAGAAGCAAAGGGTACTGTGGACAGAGCAGTGCTGGGGAAGGGGCAGGCTGAGCTGGGGAGCTCAGGCCTGGCGACCTCCCAGGCTGTGGCCTGACAGGAAGGCCTAGAGAGGTACTGGGCTGCAGGGAAAGGCAGCAGGTCCAAACCCCCCTTGCCAGTGATGAGTGGCCATTACACTGCAGTCTGCCCCAGTGAACAGGGGTGGTAGCCACTAAGGCGAGGTGAGCTTAGAGGGTTGGGGGTTCCCCTGGGAGGGGAGACCCAGAGAGTGGGGATACTGCTGGGGCAGAACCCCAGGGTAAGGGGCACCAGGGTCCAGGAGGGACATGGGGGCCTGAGGCAGGTGAGCCACTGGCCAGCAGAAGGCGCTCCGAGCTGGAATCAAGCTAATTCCCAGGACAACCAGCAGGAGGCGCCGCACCAGTGAGTCTCACTTTGCTACACACTCCTTTATGGGGTGTGCAGCTGCTGTGTTGCTGGTCAGTTATGTTGTCAGGTACATAGGAAATAGGAAGGGATTGATCCCTGTATTTCCCAGAGCATGGGGCTGCTGCACTTCTCTTTGACTCTTTTGCGGGCATGTGTCAAGGTTTGTAAAGCACTCTGTGTCCTCCTCCTTCCACTTTTCCTCAGCTTCACAGCTGTGCAAGGGCCAAGTATAATCTGGCCATTTAGTGCTTAAGGGCTAAATTATGTCTCCCCAGTTTGGATGTGCTAACTCTGTTAGAGGGCATGCCCAGACAGGGGGCAGCCATAACGTGGCTGGAAGATTGGAAAGCCTGGTGGTGGGGCTGCTAGCATTCACAGACGAAATGAAGTTGTCTGTGTTTGGAAATGATAGAACCATGCTGCTCCCTTCCAAACACTGTCATGTTCATTTCATGAGGAACCTAGGCTACACCAGTTGAACAGGTAAACAACCAGTGGGGCCCCTGGACAATCGAGACAAAAAAGGAGCACTTAAAGACGATAAAGTCATTGTGGAGAAACTAATTCTTTGCTTCAGTCTTCACGACTGAGGATGTTGGGGAGATTCCCAAACCTGAGCCGGCTTTTGTAGGTGACAAATCTGAGGAATTGTCACAGATTGAGGTGTCACTAGAGGAGGTTTTGGAATTAATTGATAAACTTAACAGTAACTAGTCACTGGGACCAGATGGTATTCACCCAAGAGTTCTGAAAGAACTCGCGTGTGAAATTGTGGAACTACTAACTATGCTTTGTAACCTGTCCTTTAAATCGGCTTCTGTACCCAATGACTGGAAGATAGCTAATGTAACACCAATATTTTAGTGGGATCTAGAGGTGATCCCAGCAATTACAGACCAGTAAGTCTAACGTCCGTACCAGGCAAATTAGTTGAAACAATAGTAAAGAATAAAATTGTCAGACACATAGAAGAACATAACTTGTTGGGCAAAAGTCAACATGGTTTCTGTAAAGGGAAATCATGTTTTACTAATCTATTAGAGTTCTTTAAAGGGGTCAACAAACATGTGGACAAGGGGGATCCAGTGAATATAGTGTACTTAGATTTCCAAAAAGCCTTTGACAAGGTCCATCACCAAAGGCTCTTACGTAAAGTAAGTTGTCATGGGATAAGAGGGAAGAGCCTTTCATGGATTGAGAACTGGTTAAAATATTGGGAACAAAGGGTAGGAATAAATGTTAAATTTTCAGAATGGAGAGGGGTAACTATTGGTGTTTCCCAAGGGTCTGTCCTAGGACCAATCCTATTCAACTTATTCATAAATGATCTTGAGAAAGGGACAAACAGGGAGGTGGAAAAGTTTTCCGATGATACAAAACTGCTCAAGATAGTCAAGATCAAAGCAGACTGTGAAGAAACTTAAAAAAAGATCTCACAAAACTAAGTGATTGGGCAACAAAATGGCAAATGAAATTTAATGTGGATAAATGTAAAGTCATGCACATTGAAAAAAATAACCCCAACTATACATACAATATATGATGGGGGCTCATTTAGCTACAACTAATCAGGAAAAAGATCTTGGAGTCGTCATGGATAGTTCTCTGAAGACGTCCACGCAGTGTGCAGCGGCTGTCAAAAAAGCAAACAGGATGTTAAGAATAATTAAAAAAGAAGGAATAGAGAAGAAGACGGAGAATATCTTATTGCCCTTATATAAATCCATGATACGCCCACATCTTGAATACTGCATACAGATGTGGTCTCCTCATCTCAAAAAAGATATACTGGCATTAGAAAAAGTTCAGAAAAGAGCAACTAAAATGATTAGGGGTTTGGAATGGGTCCCATATGAGGAGAGATTAAAGAGGCTAGGACTTTTCAGCTTGGAAAAGGGGGGAATATGATAGAGGTATATAAAATCATGAGTGGTGTGGAGAAAGTGAATAAGGAAAAGTTATTTACATGTTCCCATAATATAAGAACTAGGGGCCACTAAATGAAATTAATGGGCAACAGGTTTAAAACAAATAAAAGGAAGTTCTTCACACAGCGCACAGTCACCTGTGGAACTCCTTGCCTGAGGAGGTTGTGAAGGATAGGACTATAACAGTGTTTAAAAGAGAACCTCCATGAATTTATCTAGTTAAGTCCATTAATGGCTATTAGCCAGGATGGGTAAGGAATAGTGTCCCTAGCCTCTGTTTGTCAGAGGGTGGAGATGGATGGCAGGAGAGAGATCACTTGATCATTACCTGTTAGGTTCACTCCATCTGGGGCACCTGGCATTGGCCACTGTCGGTAGGCAGGATACTGGGCTGGATGGATCTTTGGTCTGACCCAGTATGGCCGTTCTTATGTAGGTATAGCCATATGGAACCCCTCTCTGCACTACCCATAGTGCTCAGAAATCAATGGTTTCATCATAGGCACTTCTAGGTGTAGTTTGTTTATTGACCGATAAATTATAGTCATGGAAAATATCAAAAGCATTTTTGCAAAGGAGCCGTGTGTTTAGAAAGAGACAGTTGGAAAAACAAATAGCAAAAAGTCTGAACTCAAATCAAAGCCCTTTATTCCTCTAAATGTTCTTATAGCACCTAGCCCAAGAAATCAGGTTGTGTGCAGTAAACTTTGTTGGGGAAGAAGCCATGGGATTGACTTCCTGCTACAGGCTTTCCATGCATGTATTCTCTTCTCAGAGGTTCTCAGTCACTGGATCTGCTGAGTTATCCTGTTCACCCTAACCCACCACAACCCCTTCCAAGGCTCCCCAGCATGGCTACTTCTTCCATAGTCCCTCTGTACAGTTTCACTTTGGGTCTTAAGGAGAACATCAGATATCAGACTTTTCAAGTTGCTAAATTAGATATTCCTTTTCAAAGGGTGACTATATTGGTGAATGTATTTTAAGGGTCCCAATCACTAACTGAACATACCAGAGAAGCATACAGTGCTGCAAGGCACTTGACAAATACTATCTAATTGGAGCAAATGCATATGTAATTAGGATTTTACAAGAGATATCTATCTATGAAGCTTTCTTGTAATGGTGTGCAAAGTGCAGGAAAGGCGTTTGCTACATTGCTCACTATGTCTAACACCATGATGAATCAAGCTGTAAAATCTGTGCATTCATTGTACTTAGGTTTAAAAAATCACCTGCATCGGGCTCAGTGGACTAATGAAAACATTGTGCATCCTATGGTAATTTCTGCTTGTTATTTAGCCAGTCCTTTATCTAGTCCCGTATCTTTCTTTGGACATTGCTGCTTTTTGCCTGGGTTCTGCATGAGAGGCTGGTGTGTGAGGAAGCAGACAAGTAGCTTAGCAGCAACAAAACTCACTTGCTGAGGCTGAGTGGGGACTCAGGGACTCTCGGGTCTGGATTCCCCCCAAGCAGGATGTCACAGGGAGGCACAGCCCTTCTGAGAGGCGAGGAAGCAATTGATGGATTGCATCAAAAAAGATGGGAAACAGGACTTTAGTGCCTCCTTGAACAGATGAAGAAGATGGTTGCTTGAACGGTGACCTGACACCAGATGGTGGGATAAGTGAAAGAAGAGGAAGAAGGCAAATTCTTTATGTTCAGTATTACACCAATGCATTTATGTAGAGGAAATATATAATCAGAAATTTTGGTAACAGAAAAACAGGCAAACCCCCTTCACACTTTCTAAAACTTTTTATGCATAATATGAAACCATTTTTGTTGGCATGAACCTATTTGGTACGCCTGTTCTGCTGCTGTAGTATAAGGTTCATCCTACTGCTCCTATAGTTCCAGTGGAATCTTACTGGATAACTACAGCATTGCAAGTGTGGTGAAGTGCCAACTATGCAGAGTCAATAGGCTCATGTTCATTAGACGTAGAAAAGAACTATGAATCCGTCTCCCCACAAGTGTAGGATATAGGATCGGATTCAGATTGAGCCCGTTGAAGTCAATGAGAATCTTTGCATTGATTTCAGTGGGCTTTGGATCAAGCCCATAATCTCCAGAGAGAGAGGAAATAACAGATATTTAAGCTGATACTATGTTTGATATTGGACAACTAACAAGCATAAAAGCAGTCGTGGTCTTCATGTTATCTTAGCCAGTTGCCTTGTGTTTGATATAGCTCAAATGTAACAAAAATTACTTTACCTCAAGGCAGTAAGCATCAAAGATATTTCAAACTTCTTATAATGTTCAGATGAAAATCTGTCCAACCCTTAAGCTTTGCTGGAATAGAGAGCTCCCTAAGTACAGCAATCATTTCTCCCTTTGAAAAGGAGCATCTAATTTAGCAACTTGAGCAGTCTGATATCTGGTATTCTTTACTATTTAAGCAGCGTAACATCTGACTTAGTAGATATTTCATTCTGAAAGGACTAAGTGGATCACACGTTTCAGAGTCAAACATAAACGATGGGCTTTTTATGTGAAAGACTGAAATCTCCTTTCTTATTTGAACTTCCTGATGAGCCATTTTCTATAT
This sequence comes from Chrysemys picta bellii, assembly GCF_011386835.1. NCBI lineage: Eukaryota > Metazoa > Chordata > Testudines > Emydidae > Chrysemys > Chrysemys picta. The sequence continues at coordinate 70,316,150 of NC_088794.1, read as the reverse complement.
GCTAGCAGCCTCGTGTTTTCCACTTTGGAAATTACACTCATCTATCTTTCGAATGAAGCATAAAACAAAAGGCCTAAATGCTTGTGGTCATTAAAGATCCAGTGGAACCTGGATCCAATTCCAGCTTGGGTAATTACATTTTACGTTCCTTAGTGGTTTCAGTCAGTTACTCACTTGCCCTTCTGAAATTGTTGTGTTGTGTGGCTGGCACAATAATGACCGCTATGGTTTTACCTCAGAGGTGGCTGCATTTTACAATAGTTTAAATAAAGAGTAATTCCATTGAGCTACATGTTCAAGATTCTTCAAAATCTAAATCACTATGATTACTAGCAGAGGTAGTTGGATACTGAGGGGGAAATCATGAATATTTCACAAATACTAGGATTTTGGTAAAATTCAACCATATTTGAACCCATAAATATTCATGAATTCATGAAGTGTCAGAACTGATCTAGAAGATTCAATCAAATTGAGTATGTCTATGTCCACTGTGTGGATTCTACCCACTAATGACATGAATGACCAATTCTGAAGCTCAAATTCCAGGGACCAAGGTTATATACTTTGCAAAGAATCCATAGGCTGTCATGTGTTCTCTTGTGATATTTGTTGAATCTTTTCAAATACCAAATAGATTTTTAAATATGAGGACAGGTTTGCTTTGCGAAGCCAAGACTGCTGGGGAAAATATAGTAGTCATAATAGTAGATGGTTATTTGTTTGGCCAGATGTAATTATCATTGCGTTTCCTGAAGAAATGCCACTGGACATTTTTCTTTTTACTAAAAAAAAGAATGTTCCATAATTTGGGTCAGAGCTCTACAGAAATTAATTATGTTTAGCAAAGCCCTCCACTCAGTGACTCCCTAAAACAGATGCCCAGTGCACCTAGTGTTGCTTCCTTAGCTATAGAGACACTACTAGTCAGTCCAAAACAAAAAGTATCTCTGCATGCCTACCAGAGCCTTGTATGCTGAGTCTTTTACAACTCAAATGGATGGTAAGCCCTTTGTTTTTACAACATCTTTGCTCCCAAAAGTCTATTGAGAAAATAGATAAGACTTATATAGCGGCTTCTTTCTCCATTTTCCAATTCTACTGCTTGTTTTCCTTTAAAATATTCTGCTTCCCACTCATTTTCCACTCAAAATCTCTCATCTGCTTTGGTTAAACGTGTGTGTGAAATATAGACATACAACCCATACCTGAGAAACTCTCTTCCATTTTCTGATCTAGATTCTTGACTGTCTGACTTTTTGCTAGTGAGCTCACAGCTGAGGCAGTTTGTGATATTTGTGGGTTGATGGCAATAACAACCCTCTCAGTGATCCCATTAATCATTGCTAGGCTAGTGAGTCAGACACAGTGTGGTGGTGCCTACCTGTTCGTATGGCCTTCCATTTCAGATGAATACGTGAGTCATGTGTCTCTTTTTGTAGATAATTTCTGGGGGAAGTTTAAATGATTTTTCTCTTCTATCTTTTCTCAGCAGGCTTCACTAGATATATTCATCCTCAAGTCAGATGAAGGAAAATTAACAATAAAGCCAGATAGTAACACGGGATATAGCAGGTGTGGCCACACTGCAGCTTATGAGCCACACGCAGCTCTTTTGCAGTTAAAGTGCGGCTCACGGAGCCCTCCCCACCCATTCTTCACCTACCAGATTGGGTGGGGGGTTGGAGCTCGGGGCTTCTGCCCTGCGGAGAGGTGGTGGGACCATGGGGCTTTCTGCCCTGTGGGGTTGAGGGGGAGGGTGTCTCAGGGCTTTAGCCCTGTGCCCTGGTAGCCACCATCCCGCAGAGCAGGTTGTGCATGTCTTGCGGCTCTCAAACTTCTGAAGGTTATCATATGCGGCTCGGTGGGTCAGTAAGTTTGGCCAACACTGGTATATATACTTTTACCTCTAGATCACTGAGGAAATAGAAGCTGATCATTAGTGACTAAAAGCTGTTATCATCTAATGATTGTTTGATGCCTTGTTTGAATGAGTCGTTTGTTTTTCAGCTCCCACCGTGGTGGGTGATTTATAAACATGTAAAGAATCAAATACAAAGTTACACAAAACAGGTGAAGTCCAATAAATCACCAGCCCTGCTTCTTCAAAACGACATCTGCAGCTATCGAGGCCTTATGCTGTCATCTTAATATGTACAGTTAGATTGCTGCCTGTGAAATGAAATTGCTGCTTGGCTTGGCTTGAAAGCCAAGTCCACTTTTTACAACCACCACAATAAAATGGCCCTCAATTAGCATCCTTGTTAGTAGTCTCCATAGTGAGCTGAATGGCCACAGGAAATAAATTGCTGTTTCTCCAATTGAGGGGGTACCTTCAAGACAGGACTAAAAGACCCATTGACAGGGCTATATAATGGTGGTGCTCTTTTCTTTGCTGCAGTTGTCCTAGGTTAAAACAGAAGACCTTAGTCTTTAATACATTTAATTTGACACTTTTCATGAACGCTAAATGCAATTTAGACCAAATATATAATATAGGATGTTCACCTTCTTAGATTTCAGTTTACAGTCTTTTCACTCTTCATTACATTGCCAGATATTCGCTGCCCCATTTAAAGGACAGACGAGGTTTATAAGTCCAATTGAGAGATAAAAATGGGAAGGAATTATAAAAAGGGCTTTGTGTTTATCAAATCTAAAAATGACCAATTTCATAAGCTGGCCATAGTATCAATAACACATTTCATAATTTGCCAGAGTACAGAGGACAATATTTTTGAACCATTGAAAAAAGGACAAACAAACCAGGAATAAGTTGTCCCTAATGACCTTTTTTTTCTCTTAAAGTTTATGATCCTCCTGTACAAATCATATTCTAATTCCATTGAAATGCTGCACCATATCTGAACCTTAATGTAACATACAAAATATCTTACCTATGAAGAGATAAAAGTTGATAGGTTTTGTGGTTTCTACGACAGTTTGACAGCATTTCATTCAGAATAATAAAATCATAAAGAATCACAAAAGTGTAGGACTGGAAGGGACTTCAGTAGGTCATCTAGTCCAATCCCCTGTACTCAAGGGAGGACTATGTAATAACTAGACCATTACTGACAGGTGTTTTGTCTAACCTGTTCTTAAATACTGCCAATAATGGAGATTCCACAAGCAATTTGTTCCAATTTGTACCCTGAAAATTAAGAAGTTTTTCATAATGCCCAATTTAAACCTCCCTTGCTGCAATTTAAGCCCACTGCTTATTGTCCTATCCTCAGAGGTTAATGAGAACAACTTTTCAGCCTCCTCCTTGTAACAATCTTTTATGTACTTGATAACTGTTATGTCCCCCCTCAGTCTTCTCTTCTACAGACTAAATAAACCCAGTTTTTCCCCTCTTTTCTCAGAAGTCATGTTTTCTAGACCTTTAATCATTTTTGTTGCTCTCCTCTGGACTTTCTCTAGTTTGTCCACATCTTTCCTGAAATGTAGCTCCCAGAACTGGACACAATACTCCAGTTGAGACCTTATCAGCATGGAGTAGAGTAGAAGAATTACTTCTGTGTCTTGCTTGCAACACTCTTGCTAGTACATCCTAAAATGATGCTCGCTTTTTTTTTTTTTTTGGCAACAGTTACACTCTTGACTCATATTTAGCTTGTGATCCACCATAACCTCCAGATCCCTTTCCATAGTGCTCCTTCCTAGACAATCATTTTTTATTTTGTATGTGTGTAATTGATTTTTCCTTCCAAGTGGAGTATTTTGCATTTGTTCTTATTGAATTTCATCCTATTTACTTCAGAGCATTTCCCCTGTTTGTCCAGATCACTGTGAATTTTAATCCTATCCTCCAAAGCACTTGCAATCCCTCCCAGCTTTGTACTGTCTGAAGACTTTATAACTATACTGTCTATGCCTTATCTAAATAATTTATGCAGCTATTGAACACAATTTGACGTAGAACCGATCCCTGCAGGACCCCACTGGATACGCTCTTCCAGTTTTGACTGTGAACCCTTGATAACTACTCTCTGGGAACGGTTTTCCAACCAGTTATGTATGCACTTTATAGTAACTCCATCTATATGCCTGGATGCTTTGTATCCTTTACATAGCAAACTTTCAGATCAGGTCACAGTTTTGTCATTTCTGTTGTCCCCAAGAATTATGCTAAGGTTCTAGCTATCTCAGCAGATTGTTGCAAGTTTCCGGGTTCCCCAGGATGCTATTGTTTGATTCAGAAAGTTCAGATTGACCAAAATATATTCCAAGCACTTGCTGAAATTATGAAGAATTGAATAGCTTAATTCAAAGCTCTGAAGATCTACAATGGATGAGTTTTACCATCTTCAGCAGTCTAATGACACTTAATAGAAATTGATTTGAAGAGTTCAAGGGATAATTAAACTACTCAGGGTGGGGGGAAATAGACATGACCATATAGTTACAACTTTGACATCAATTAAGTCCCAAAAAAGAGTAAATTTAAATAATGCGTGGTTGGAGGGCCTGACTAAACTTCACAAAGGCAAAGAAATTTAGAGTTAAGACCGCAATTTCCATTTCTGTCTCCTGTCACTTATTGTATATAAGTATCAGATTGCACATTATTAATAATATATGGAGATATACCTATCTCATAGAACTTGAAGGGACCCTGAAAGGTCATTGAGTCCAGTCCCCTACCTTCACTAGCAGGACCAAGTACTGATTTTGCCCCTGATCCCTAAGTGGCCCCCTCAAGGATTGAACTCACAACCCTGGGTTTAGGAGGCCAATGCTCAAACCACTGAGCTCTCCTTCCCGTGCATGTGCACGCGCATGTGCATGCACTGTTTGCAAGCTGCTCCAATACTAGGTACCATGTTGCAAGTAAAATCATAGTGGTTAATTAGCTCAAAACATTTTTCATTTATTTCAAGTCTAGAAGCATAATCTCTTTGAGTATTTTTGCAAGGTGTTTAACTCACTTTTTTTTTACAGTAGAAAAAAGTGGGGGGGAGGCAAAAACACATGGAAGTCTCTGAAATCTGGCAAAGAATTAGCAGAGGAGATGATTTTATATAGCACTTTGCATTCTTTATAGCTGTACAATCTGTCTTAAAAACCTACTTAGACACTATAAATAGGGACTGTAGAAACAGTGTGTGCTTGGTAAATAAATTCTAACAGTATGCTAGACACTTTTAAAAATTGGATTTTAAATTTAGACTGGCTATTCATTAGTGTGTTGCTTGATTCTTTGGCACAATATTTTGTAACCTATTTTGATCCAGAGCACAGAACCGTTGTTGATTATACTGTACTAATTATACAACTCCATAGGAGTGCATGGAACTTTACAGACAATTAAAGATGTTGTTTTCTCTCTGAACAGCCATTATTGTTCATGAATCTGGATGTTTATGAATCCGGTACCTGAGCAATAGTGCGTCAATTTTAAGATGTCTACCTTTTTTAAAAAATCCCTCTGATGTCATCCCTAAGCCACAATATGCGTTCCCTCAGTCTTTAGGCAGCTCTCCATTGGCCACTATGAGAACTGCTCCAGCTTACTCCGGCTGTCTGTGACCCCAAATGGCAGTTACAATACTTGAGCATCAGTGTAGTGCTAAACAAACATCCCAGACCAAACTGCTGTCGTCTTGTATCATCCAGTTCACAGGCTGTAGGGTAAGGAGGTAGCATAGCTCTGCTCATGGAGTAGCTGGTTAAGCTGGCTTTAAAGACAAGTGTCAAACTGCAGCCCAGGATTTAGCCTCAAGTTTTTAAAGCCCAGGTTCTAACTCCTGACAAGAGATGTTTAGTTTGGAAACACACGGTTATTACTGTGCTAGCAGGGACTGAGCTACAGTTAAGACAGTTTACTTATACTAGAGCCAAAATCACAAGCACTGCATTTGTGTGTGTTTGGGTTTTGCAGCTCTGCATAAGACTGGAGTTAAGACTGCAGAATTTGGCTGTATATGTTGACTCCAGCATTTATGACTTCCCACCATTCTTTTTTCTTGTCTTTTTTTTTTCAGCACAAAACACCCTGGTTGTAATTAGCTTTCCACTATTTTCAAAAGTGAATTTAAAAATCTAATATATTCTAAATAAATTCTGTCCAAATATCCTTTCAGGACTAAATTAGGGATAAAGGTAGGGTTGCATATTTGAACTTAGATGGCAAAACAGTTTTTGGTTTACAGTGAATTGTACATTGCTAACTGTTAAGCATGGTTTATAATCTCTGTATAAGCTTGCTTTATTCATTGAAATTTTATTGGGATTATTGCAAACAGCATACAATATAGGTCATTCTGCTGATTTATTTTTCTTACAGTTTGGTCACAAACATGTGACATTGGAAAGAAAAATGTCATAGATTCATATAGCGAGAATCTGGTGCCTGGCTGAACTGAGAGACATAAAGCATGGAAGGGAGTGAAAAAGTGGCATAAAACCTGAATGCTACTCTGATTTATACTGGCTGACAATGGCTCCCCGGGCTGAATCAGCAGACAGAAGTAGGTGGGGCGTAAAGAAACCCGTGTCATACCCTCTTTCACCTGGCCATGGTCTCTACATTGGTGGCAGAGGGGTGCCCAGGCTTGCATAGGGCCCTCTATGATGTCTTTGTGCCATTTGACATTTCCCTGCTCTGATGCAATTCTCCGATAGCTAATTTAGCCAGCTTTACAAGCAGAACCCACTGCTAGAGTAATGCAAAGCCATCACATGACACCCTCATTATCTGTATCATCCCCTTCTAGTGCAGTATTGTTCCCTACAGGTCATGTTAGTATGAAATTCCTTTTGTAGTACTGTATGCATGGCTAAATACGTACACTGTACCGATTCAGGTAGTGGAAATATATGCTTTTTTTTTTCTCTGTAGCTCGGGAGCGTGCCTGAAGGGCTTGATAAACAGCAATTTAGTGGTGAAAAGAATAGCATTTTTAAAATGATTTATTTCAAATCTGGCTTCAGGCTATCATCCATCTGTGTTTTCACATATTGTAATAGCTATGTAATATGTTTAAGAATTATCAAATGAATATTATTGCATAGATGTCTCAGGTGGACTAAACGAATCACAATCTGTGCTTTCATATTGTAATGCAGAATCCAGTATACAAGGTAACACATTCATTAATATTTTAAAATATTTGAGTAGATGTAATTATTTGTGTTGGCAGGGAGATTTAAAAGTGAGAAATTGTCTCCTGAAGTGGAGTTATCCTAAATGCTCCTTAGCTATGAATACATTATATATCTGTGACTTCATATACAACTTTTCCATCCTGCAATCTTCATTTAATACAACTTAATTAAAAATTTTCCATAGTTTTCTGCTTTATCCATAGCCTCTCAGTAAAATGTTGTGTTTAACACAAATTTACATTACTGAACATGAGTAGGACATCACTCATTTTAGTCCCAACGTTACCTACACATTTGGTATCGTCTCATTTTTGTTTTTAAAATTACTTATATCTGAAATAAAGACTAATGAAAATGAGGTTATAGAAAGAGTTAATACTAAAGAAACAGTTTTCAACCTTTTTTCATTTGTGGACCCCTAAAAAATTTCAAATGGAGGTGCGTACCCCTTTGGAAAAAGGAATGAATCCTAACAGCATTTTCTGTTTCCTGCATGAAAAACATTTGTGTGCCCTTCATTTTGGGTATTTGTCAGATGGCGTGTCCTACATTTGGTCCTTGACAGACTGAGAGGTATGTTGCTGAAGATAGTTCACAACTGAACTCCAAGTTTTGGGAGGAAAGCCAAAGGTAAAAATACCCCTAACTAAATCTTTGGTGCTGGTGTGTGTGCGCTCTGGGGGATGCTGCTGCTCCCTGGGTGGGGGTGGCCCAGGGCCCTGCTGCCACCCCTCCAGCCTGGGGGGCAGCCTGGAGCCCTGCTGCTCCTCTGGGGCGGGGGCGGACTGGGACCGTGCCGCTGCTCCTCTGCCCGGGACTAGTTGCCTGGGACCACCAGAGCAGCAGACGGTGTGACTGGCTCCAGGGCTGCCCCAGCTGCTCGGGCAGCCATGAGGTCATCCACACCAGCTGCTGCAGCTGTGGAAATCACGGAGGTCCCAGAAAGTCACAGAATCCAGGACTTCTGTGACCTCCGTGAAAGATTCGCAGCCTTATCCATAATGCATGCAGGTGCTGGGTGAATGTACATTTCTGAAAGCTCACCTACAGGATTCCTGTTGTTTCAGTCTTCAGACCCTCCTGACTTTCTTTCATGCTGAATTTTGTAGTGGTTACTTGTGTCCGCTAGGGGTTAGGATAAGACTTGCCCATACATTTCCCATTATGACCTACTTGGATTAGGATTTGAATCTAGGGCTCCAGAGAGGGAAAGCAGAGGATTTTTAAGCAGCTGGCTGGCAAACAGGTCCATTTGGTGCACGGACATAGCATTTTTCAAAAACTGTCTGTTCAACCAGAAAAGAAGAAAAAGCTTTTGGCATTACTTATGGACCTGTATAAACACACACATTTTCAGTTTTGTGATAGGTAAATTTCTTCATTGGAGAGAAGTTCTCTGAAGATTAGTATGAGATGTAGGTGCATAATAATAGACTGAGGAAAATAAAATACATTACTTGAAACCTACTCATTATTGTGAGAAGCTGATAGTTTGCTCATTGTATTGAAGTGGGGTACAGGATGACGAATAAGGTGCAACATAACATATGAAGTGCTGTACTGGATCAGACCAGTGGTCCATTTAATCTAGTGTCCCATCCCTGGTGTTGATCAGAGATGCTTTGTAGGCAGTTATGGAATAACCTGCAAGCAGGGAAGTTTTTTCCTAAGGCCCATTAATAAAGGTTGGCTTACACTCTCAAGCATGATAGTTTACAGCCTTACCAACTCTTAGGTTTTATTTTAATCCTTGCTATTGCAACTCTGAATGTTCTCATTATTCATATAAAAGTCCAACTCTTTTTTTTATTATTTTTATTTTTATTTTTTTGAATCCTGCTAAGCTCTTGACCTCAGTGTTGTTTTGTGACAACAGAGGTTAGAGCCCTTGTTTTTTTTTTTCAAGGCGGTATGGAAATTAGGGAATAATGAAAGAAAATGTGAATTTCTCCAGCAAGATGGTTTAAAAGAGGTAAGAACATGTCAAAGGTGGCAGTAAGGGTCAATGCTGAAAGAAATTGGTTGAAACCTTATTGTTTTCTTTAACAAACAGTGTAGCAACTACTCCTCAAAAATCTTTTACTGTGTCTGACACAGAGGAAATGCAAAATGTAGAACTGTCATACCAACAAAGGCTGCTGTTATTTCACAGAGGTCATGGAAGTTATGGATTCTGTGGCTTTCTGTGACCTCCATGACTTCCGCAGAGGGTGGTGTGGTTGACTTCAGGACCACCTGAGCAGCCGGCCCCATGGCCAGCTACACCAGCCACTGCTGGAGTGAATTAGGGCGAGTTGTTCCGGCGGTCCCCCGGGCTAGCTACACTGGCTGCTGCTCTGGAGGTCTGGGGCCAGCTGGCTCCAAGGACCATTTGAGCAGTGGCCAGTGTGCCCAAGCAGCAGTCCAGGGGCCTGCCCCAGAGATAGTTTCACCACCCACTGCTTGTGTGACCCCAGGCAGCTGGCTCCAGGGACTGCTGGAACAGCAGCTGGAATGGCTGGCTCCAGGGGGTGCCCAAGCAGCGGTCCTGGGGTTGCCCTCGGGACCGCCCAAGCAGCAGCAGTCCTGGGGTGGCTGGAGCAGCGGCCCGGGGCGCCTGGAAGCCATCCAGAGAGTGGTCCCCAGGAGCAGCAGCCAGGACACAGTCAACCCCCGGGTGATGTCGTGGTGGGCGTGTACTATAGACCACCGGATCAGGAGGATGAGGTAGACGAGGCTTTCTTCAGACATTTAACTGAAGTTTCCAGAACACAGGCCCTGATTCTAATGGGGGACTTCAATCACCCTGACATCTTCTGGGAGAGCAATAAAGCAGTGCACAGACAATCCAGGAAGTTTTTGGAGAGTGTTGGGGACAACTTCCTGGTGCAACTACTGGAAGAACCAACCAGGGGCCGTTTTCCTCTTGACCTGCTGCTTACAAACAGGGAAGAATTGGTAGGGGAAGTAGAAGTGGGTGGAACCTGGGCAGCAGTGACCATGAGATGGTTGAGTTCAGGATCCTCATAAAAGGAAGAAAGGAGAGTAGTAAAATACGGACCCTGGACTTCAGAAAAGCAGACTTTGACTCCCTTAGGGAACTGATGGGCAGGATCCCCTGGGAGGCTAATATGAGAGGGAAAGGAGTCCAGGAGAGCTGGCTGTATTTTAAAGAAGCCTTATTGAGGGTACAGGAACAAACCATCCCCATGAGTACAAAGAATAGCAAATATGACAGGCGACTAGCTTGGCTTAACAGTGAAATCTTCGGTGAGCTTAAACACAAAAAAGAAGTTTACAAGAAGTGGAAACTTGGACAGATGACTAGAGAGGAGTATAAAAATATTGCTCGAGCATGCAGGGGTGTAATCAGGAAGGCCAAAACACAACTGGAGTTGCAGCTAGCAAGGGATGTGAAGGGTAACAAGAAGGGTTTTCTACAGGTATGTTAGCAACAAGAAAAGGGTCAGGGAAAGCGTGGGGGAGGCATTAAGGCACTCCCTTAACGAATGTGGGAGGCAACCTAGTGACAGATGATGTGGAAAAAGCTGAAGTACTCAATGCTTTTTTTGCCTCGGCCTTCACAGACAAGGTCAGCTCCCAGACTGCTGTCCTGGGCCACACAGTGATGAGAGAAGAGGTTAAGGACTATTTAGAAAAGCTGGACATGCACAACTCCATGGGTCCAGATCTAATGCATCCGAGGGTGCTGAGGGAATTGGCTGATGGGATTGCAGAGCCATTGACCATTATCTTTTAAAACTCATGGTGATCGGGGGAGGTCCCGGACAATTGGAAGAAGGCAAATATAGTGCTCATCTTTAAAAATGGGAAGAAGGAGAACCCAGTGAACTACAGACCCGTCAGCCTCACCTCAGTCCCTGGAAAAGTCATGGAGCAGGTCCTCAAGGAGCCCATTTTGAAGCACTTGGAGGAGAGGAAGGTGATCGGGAACAGTCAACATGGATTCACCAAGGACAAGTCATGCCTGACCAATCTGATTGCCTTCTATGATGAGATAACTGGCTCTGTGGATATGGGGAAAGCGGTGGATGTGATATATCTTGACTTTAGCAAAGCTTTTGATACGGTCTCCCACAGTATTCTTGCCAGCAAATTAAAGTAGTATGGATTGGATGAATGGACTATAAGTTGGATAGAAAGCTGGCTAGATTGTCGGGCTCAATGGGTAGTGATCAACGGCTCAATGTCTAGTTGGCAGTCGGTATCAAGCAGAGTGCACCGGGGTTGGCCCACATCTGGAGTTTTGTTCAACATCTTTATTAATGATCTGGACGATGGGATAGATTGAACCCTCAGCAAATTCGCTGATGACACTAAGCTGCAGGGAGAGGTAGATATGCTGGAGGATAGGGATAGGCTCCAGAGTGACCTAGGCAAATTGGAGGATTGGGCCAAAAGAAATCTGACGAGGTTCAACAAGGACAAGCGCGGAGTTCTGCACTTAGGATGGAAGAATCTCATGAACTGCTACAGGCTGGGAACTGACTGGCTAAGCAGCAGTTCTGCAGAAAAGGACCTGGGAATTACAGTGGATGAGAAGCTGGATATGAGTCAACAGTGTGCCCTTGTTGCCAAAAAAGCTAACATTATTGGGCTGCATTAGTAGGAGCTTGCCAGCAGATAGAGGGGAATAATCACTTCCCTCGATTCGACACTGGTGAGACCACATCTGGAGTATTGTGTCCAGTTTTGGGCCCCCCACTACAGAAAGGATATGGACAAATTCGAAAGAGTCCAGTGGAGGGCAGCTAAAATGATCATGGGGTTGGGGCACATGACTTACAAGGAGAGGCTGAGGGAACTGGGCTTGTTTAGTCTGCCGAAGAGAAGAGTGATGGGGGATTTGATATCAGCCTTCAACTACCTGGATTTCGGCTGTTCTCAGTGGTGGCAGATGACAGAAAAAGGAGCAATGATCTCAAGTTGCAGTGGGGGAGGTCTAGGTTGGATATTAGGAAATACTATTTCACTAGGAGGGTGGTGAAGCACTGGAATGCGTTACCTAGGGAGGTGGTGGAATCTCCTTCCTTGGAGGTTTTTAAGGCCCGGCTTGACAAAGCCCTGGCTGGGATGATTTAGTTTGTGTTCGTCCTGCTTTGAGCAGGGGATTGGACTAGATGACCTCCTGAGGTCTCTTCCAACCCTAATCTTATATGATTCTAACCATTAGCACTGGAGCAGGGACCTCCCCCAGCAGGTGCCCCTTGGAGCTGCGGGGCCCCAGAAGTAGAAATTTAGTCAAGGACTAGTCACAGGCCATGAATTTTTATTTATTGTTTGTAACCTGACTATGACTTTTACCAAGAAGACTCAATCTTAGCCTTAGTCATACCTCGTGTGTGATATCTCTGTTTCTGACATCCAATTAAACTCTAATTCATACATTTGGCTGTTTTATTGATGTTGGGGGAACAGGATTGAGGGTTGAATAATATAGTAAAGTAAAGCAACTCTGATGTGAGCAACTTGTAGACTATACTTGCTCTTGCTTCTCTTCTGCCTTCTGCTTTTCTCTATGGGTGTCAAATAAAGAGCAGTCCCACAACTAAAATGAGCCTTTGTTGTTTGCCTTTCTGATAGGAAGGTCTCTAAATCTCCTAAATCTGCTCCCTGCAAATTGGTTGTGAATATAGGATTATACAAGGCACACCTCGAAGCAGAACATCTCAGGTCTCATGGCACTCAGCGTCTCTAAGAAAATGTGTTCTACTTGCCACTTCAAAATCTGAGAGGTGCTTTGCTATTGTTTTTAGAAGTTATTCTTTTTGCTGTGAAGTTGGAATCTGGCTCTTCACAGTATTGAAGAGAACATAATATTCTGCCTGCTTTACCCTTATGCAAGCTGTTGTCATGGTGTGATAAGAATGACTTTCCCAGTGCAGGCAAAAGAGAGAGTCTTTTTCCTGGTTTAGAAAAGAGGATTGAATTTGTCCGCATGTAGCTAATAACATGAGGCAGTTTGGTAGGTTTTAATACTTTATGATTGACAGGTTTCTACTCTCTCACTATCTGCATGGGTCTGGATTAAAACTGCCATGAATGATGACTCTCATTGATCTATACTTCCTTTGTTTTTTGGGGGGGTTTGTTGCGTGTGCGTGTTTCTTGGTTAGTTGGGGCATTCAAGCTGTTACTGATTCTCTTTATCATTTCCTATGACCTGTACTGTACTTAATCTCTGTAGCTGAAAAGAGTAATCTTTTTGGCATTTGTTTTCACCTTAAAGAATGAAAGGGGGGTAGAGTGGGAAAAGGAAGTGGCACATTAGCTTTCAGGTTTTGAAACTTTAAACAGGAGGCAGAACTAGAGGCTTATGATTGTTTCAGATCTGTATAATGTTCAAGGAATGCTATGTTCACTCAGCAGTTACTAATTAGGTATGATCTACCATGTATTTTGTGTCTCTGTGCTCCTTAAAATTCAGTAAGCATTCCATCTCTGGAAGGGCGAAAGAGGCTGCTTTGTAAAGGCAGCTTTTGGTGCTCTGTGTCTAAAAGAAATTATGGTTCTTTTGGGTTTGAGGTACATATTTTTGGTCTTGCATAGCTGTCCTGCTGCTCAAACACACTGGGGAAAAAAATGCATTTCTCCTGTAAGAGAATAAAACCCAGAGTTAGTCTTCTCAAAGCCTGTTTTGATCCTAGGCTGAAAACAAAATTCTGTTTCCCTGCCCATGTTGGCTGTTGATCTTTCTTCACATGGTCTGAGAGCATGATATGGAGAAAAAATGAGTGAGGGAGGCAGTGATGTCAAGGAGATTTGTTATGACCAAAATCTTTAATATAAAACTTGAGTGCTGCTAACCTTCAGATAAATCCACTTCCTTGATAAGTAGCTCTATACATGAATTCGCTTCTTCTCAAGGAGCACAGTCGTGTATATGGCTAGAGAGTTATTATATTATAGAATCATAGGACTGGAAGGGACCTCAAGAGGTCATCTAGTCTAATCCCCCGCACTCATGGCAGGATTAAGTATGATCTAGCATTATCATGAATTAGCCATTTTTAGGAAGAAAACATCTGAGCTAAATCACACATTTAAACCTGACTTTTGTTGAAGATGTTGACCACAGTGGACATAATTAAATAATAAACATTTACTAACATTTGCCACACAACATATCAGGTATCTGTGCTGATTAGATCTATCACTTGCTTTTGAGGCATAACCTCAAACCTAATGTCCTATAACCACTTTTATTCAGTATGTTTGAGGCTGTGAGGAGATACCAGTTGTTCACTATGCTATCGCATATTTCTGTTCATCCAGCACAGTGTGTGTGGTTTAATATCTACCTGGAGTCTGCATGAGATTAGGGCATAGAGAGCAAATTGGTTTAGAGTTAATCCTGAGAAGACTCAAGATTTTTGCAGTGAATTGGGAGAAGCATCTGAAATCAGCTGGTGGAAATAATATATTTCTGGTTCTGCCATTGGCCTGCCAGGTGACGTTGGGTAAGTCACTTTACCTCCCTGTGCCTCGGTTTCCTCGTCTGTAAAATGGGGTTAATGATCCTGCCCATGTTTTCATTACCTTCCAGGTTGGGTTAGTGCAATATGCTATATGGATTGCTACACCTAAAAACCATTCAGAAACTTCAGCTAGTGCAGAATAGATCAGCCACTTACTTACCAGAGCTTCTCACATGTTACCTCTTGTGTCTGTGTCCCCAAGACTGCATGCATTTCCAGTTCATTTCAGATTGCAGTTCAAGCTGTTGGGTTTGATCTTTACCACACAAGCTGACAGTGCCCAAACAAGTTTGTCCCTGGAACTTAGAGTATTCTAGGTGGAGAGCATACTTGCTGAGCATGTTGCAAAGGTTATCTATTTTTCCAGACATTCTCTAAGGTAGCAGGTTGAGTGGAAGTGAAAAGGTTGGGATGGATTTTTATTGTGACCATATTTATTTCAAATATTTGTTTTTAAAATGGGTCTCAAACTCTGGATTGGTACTTTTAAAAAACTGAAATAAATGAAATCTGAGATCACTGATGCTGCCTATTCTTCTTAGTACAGGTGAATACAACTGTATGGTAACTGTTGGTAAGCACTGATATTTTAATTGAGACCATTTTATTTAATATGTCTCAATTTTCAACCACATATTGTTCCCTGGGACTTGTATCCTACATTTTTCTGAGCTCAGGATATTGGGTGAGATCTTCTGCTATAGCCAAAGTGCCAAATAGGCCAGACATTACTTGGGGCTGATTTGTGAAAAGCTCATCTTTGCAG
Organism: Chrysemys picta bellii; assembly: GCF_011386835.1. Classification (NCBI taxonomy): domain Eukaryota; kingdom Metazoa; phylum Chordata; order Testudines; family Emydidae; genus Chrysemys; species Chrysemys picta. The sequence goes on along the minus strand of NC_088794.1, from coordinate 70,300,793 downwards.
TCCCAAGGTCCTGCTACTGCACTGTGCAGGGCCCCTGACCTTACTCTGAATTAGGGCAGCCTATGCACTTCTGAAACTTAGCCCCAGGGTAGAAAATGCCGCCAAAGACCATTCACGTGTATAAGTAGAATGGGATCTGGCCATTAATTCATGGAAAAACAGAGTCCTTTCATATAAACACATTTCTGATAAAATGCTTCACAATTATAAGGCAATGATTATCTTCCTTTGCTCAAAAGAAAAACCTCAAAAATGTATTCACTTTTATGGGGTTTATGAGTTATTAGTCTTTCATGTTCCTGAAAGAACCATAATGCCTACCCTTCACAGGTGATCTGTCACTATTTATATGGAAAAAGTACAAAAGGGGGAAATAATTATGTCCAATTTAAAAATGATTAAAGTAAATCCAAATGAGAATCTAGCCTGAAACGCATTCAGCTGACCTCAAAGTCACTAAGAAGCATGTATATATGCAATACATAAAGTTGTTCTTTGATTTTTCTTGGCCTCAGTAACTTATGGATCATCTGCCTGGTATTGTTGTGCATTTGGTGTAAAAAATCTGACTAAGCACTAATGTTGTAATTTCGTATGTAAGTAGTTAAAAGCTCTGACAGCCACTCCTATTACGAGCCTCTTTTTCCAGGGGTCTATTACATAGTCATAAAAATTCACTTGACATTCAGGATCTGTGCCTGGGAACACTTTTCTTTTAATACAAAAGTTATAAAAATATATTTTACTATTTCTGAATTAGAAAAATAAGGCTCCCCCCCCCGCAATTAAAGGGAGAGAATAGATCTTAAAGACATGTTTTTGCTCCCCTCGGGACTAAATCAGATGTCTGTATTTTTTAAACAATGAGTTACATTATACAGTAATGTTTAATTGTTGCAATTGCCGGAGAAGTCGATTGTGGCTCAGTGAATCACAATTAGAGCTGGGTGAATAATAGATTTTTCAGTTCTCTGGCAATTCTGAAACATTGAAAAGATAATGTTGGATCAAACTGAAAACTTTTCAATATTTTCATTGAGTCAAAAGTGTTTAAAAAATAGTTTTTGGTCAAACAAAATGTTTTGATTTCAAACTTGTTTTTAATCTTACATTTTTAAAAATAAAATTAAAGGAAAATTTGCAACAAAAATAATTTTGAATAAAAAAACAATATTTTGTTTTGAAAATGTTGAAATGAAACATTTTGCATTTTCTGATTTTTTTCTGATTGAAACAATTTGGTGAAATCAACATACATTCACAAAATGTTTGTATTACTGAATTGGTGTTTTTTCCTGAAGAAAGTTTTGGTCAAAAAATTTGCCCAGCTCTAGTCAGTCTCCTTCCTTGTTCTCCCCTTGCAGAAAGAACTACACAGCCCACTGCATGTGTGCGCAGGGGTGAGGGTGGAAACTGTGACTTTGCTAATTCCTTTCAAACTTTTTACTCTTTAATTAAAAGCATGGGGCTAACAGACACCATTCTAGCCAGATCACAGAGCATGTGCGGTCAGCTTCTTAACTGAAAATGCCCTGATAATGATTTTCTAACATCCCTAAACTTACTTTGTATATAGTATTTTATTTATTTATGGTTTGTGGCATCTGAGCACCTAACATTCTCAAAATCAATAATTACCCCATAAAGATCATATAATTACCCAATAATTGCCCCTAAAAATGATCAAATATGTTGCTGCCCTCAAGACATGGAGCCTGATTTTTCCTTCTCATTTATGCTGGTTTTATACCGCTGTAGCTTTACTCCTGACTTACATTGGTGTAAAGTACACCAGAAGCCACTCCTTTAATGTTTGTCACCTTCCACTAGTGGCCTTAGCTTAAAGCCATTTAAAATACTATAGCCTGGCTGAGCAGATGTCTTACCCTTTGCTCTGAAGGTCATGGGACTCTGGCTGTGGTGAATAAATAGAGAAGCACAGGTGAGGCTTCTCAAATGATAACATTCTGCAGCCAATCTCTAGATAATGAGTGTTCAGACGCCATGATGAAGGGTGCAGTACAAAGAAAGAATAGAATAGAATCCTATAAAGCTAGATCCTATGGGCCAGCAGCAGAAGCAAACCACTGAGTACCCAGTTAGGAGAGGAGGCAGTGAACTGCAAAGATTTTTTAAAATATGGAACGCCATTTTTAAGATCTTAACAGAATATATGTGTAGACCTTAAAAAGACAAATACGTCTTGAAACAAAATAACTGAGAAATCAGTTCTTTCTATGTCAAGATCTGAGTTCAGGATTCTGTTTTTCCCTGATAATAGTTTATAGCGTCACAATGCAAGAAGTATATTGAAACAACCCCCCACACACTTATTGGTCCGATCCCAAACCCACTGAAGCCAGAACCTGTTTGTTTGAGTAGATCTCTGACAGGTGATCTAACACTGATCTCTGTTTAGGACTAAGAATGAATTTTAAAGAATTATGAAGACACTGAGATGGGGACACACATTAGCCCCATGGTATGTGACAATTTTAGGCACCTGAGTTTGAAAATATAGACCATAACAACTCTTTACTGGGACATACACATTTACTTTGTATGTAAATGGTGCTGTGTGTTGGCCAAATTTCTGTTGAATAGATCAGAAGGTTTGTGTGAAATTGCTTCTGAGCAGTGTATTCAACGAGCATCATAAACTGACTGCTAATCAGCATATGGAATGATGAGCCTTTAGGTTCCATATACTCCCATAGACAGGTGGATCATATTTAGGTTAAATGCAATATTTGGATTTGCCAGCAGAACTATATTAATTGTTCCCATGCACTTGAACAGCTACATATGCCACAAGGAGATGAGTTTTTAGCTATGGGGACTGCAACAGCACATCAAGATCTCACACTTGGGCATTCCAATTGGACATGTCAGTGCCGCTTTTATGTTCCTTTGTGACTATCTGCAGGTCCAAATATGGAATTGGTATAACATGTAGTGGAGCCAGTGGTTGAAAATTGAGCCCACATTGTGTGCACTCTGAAAAACGTGAATAGAAAAGCAATGTATTTCCTTCTCATGTATTAAACAGCAATGGCTCCTTCAGAAAAAAGAGCAAGTCTGCATTTTGCTTCCTATCCCCCCTACTTTGCCTCTCCATTTTTTCCCATTAACTGCTAAGCATTTCTGCAGTCCAGCATCCCCCACAATTCTGAGTGATACTATTCTATTCCTCCACCCCCCATCTGCAGTTTCCAGAGGTGATTCAAAGCTGTAGCATAGCAGCCTTGGCTTGCCACCAGATCCTCTGCAGCAGCAAAGTGTCAGTTCACTTTGCTTCCACCTTTAAATTGCATTCATTTTTTCAGGCACTAGCAAAGGGATTTCTTTGTTTTCTCCACCAGCACCATGACAGAACAGCCTCACAAGCAACGGGCTAAATCCAGATAGTGTTCCATTGATGAGGAAGCTTTTACAGGCTTTTCAGAGGGCAAATTATGTCCTGCCTGTTCTCAGCCAACTGACCTTAGCCCTGATAGGTCATGGGGCTCTGAGTTGGAATGCCTTAATGCCCCCAAAAGCCAAAACTCCAACACAAAAACACCTGGCCAGGAGAGAGAGAGCAGAACAGAGAGAGGCTCTAAGGATGAGGAGAACTTCAGCCAGCCATCCCAGGGGGGTAAATCTGAGGGTAGCACAGGACCAGAAAGATAAGGCCCTTCTAGGGCTCCTAGTCTCGCATCCCTCCAAGTCCTAAAATAAGTCCTAAATTTTCTGTGGCGAGAAGCACAGCTCACATCTAGCTCTCCTCCTTTTGAACTCATGTCAGGGAATTCTGGCAATGAAACCCCACTGGGTAGGGGGAGTGGGACCTTAATGGGAGGACTATGAGGGAGAAATTTCTAGAGAGCTCAGGGCTTTGTATAAGGCAAGTTGCAAAAGACCTCACCCTGGTCACTAACTGGCAGCAATACCTGCAAAGTGTGTCAAAAAGACACAAACTCAAAAAGAGTAAAAGGGATAGAGGCAATCACAATGTACTTGTTCTGACTTACAACAGAGGGGAATCTGATTGCAGGTCTTGGGGAAAAAAATGCAACCAAGTGTTTTGTCCTTCTGGGAGGTTTGAAACAGTGTACAAAAAGGTTGTGTCCACAATCCAGATTCACCCTGAGCAGGTTCTTAAGGACAAGCCTGAAAGCAAATACCTTCCTTCCAAATCCATCCCTGAGGCAGCAATTCCCTTGCACCCATCCTTCTAGAATGTGATCAGAGTAAGCACATCAGTGTGGGTAGGCACACATGCAGGCATGCACTTAAATTTTACAAACTGTGAGAGCCAGAAAATGCCAATCCAAATGCTCCAAAGATCGATGCTGAAGTGACATCTTTGGTGAAAGAGATATCTATTGCATCAGAAAGTGATTTCTTTCCTGAAGATCCAATAGATAGGAAAGTGAAAGCCAGCCTGTAAGAGGTCGGATTCACCCCTGCAGCGCCTCCTACTGGTTGCTTCGGGGAATCTGCTCAATCCAGCCCGGAGCGCCCTCTGCAGGCCGGTGATCTGCCTTGTCCTCTACTGGCCCCCGTGCAAGGCCAGCTCTAGGATTTTTGTCGCCCAAAGCAAAAACAATTTTGGCCGCCCCCCCACCCTTATTTAATTACCCCACCCCCGGCCCCGCCTCAACTCCGCCCCTTCCCCAAATCCCCAGCCCTGCCTCCTCCCCCCAGGCTCTCAAGCCTAGGAGGGAGGGAGGGGGAGAAGCGGCGCCGCGCCGTGGCCACTCAGAGTCTCCCCCTCCTCCCAGGTTTGAGAGCCTGGGAGGGAGGGGGAGACTCCAAGTGGCCGCGGCGTGGGCGCCGCTTCTCCCCCTCCCTCCCAGGCGCCCAAGCCTGGGAGGGAGGGGGAGCAGCGGCGCGCGCAATGGCCGCTCGGGATCTCCCCATCCCTCCCAGGTTTGAGAGCCTGGGAGGGAGGGGGAGACCCCGAGCTGCCGCGGCGCGCGAAACAGCTGATTCGCGTGCCGCTGCTCCCCCTCCCTCCCAGGTTTGAGAGCCTGGGAGGGGGGGCGAGTAGCGGCACGCGAATCAGCTGTTTCGCACACCGTGGCAGCAGCAGCGGAGGTGAGCTAGGGCGGCCGGGGCACATTTTTAGGGGCGGCATTCTGGCGCCGGCCATGCCGCCCCTAAAAATGTGCCGCCCCAAGCACCGGCTTGTTTTGCTGGTGCCTAGAGCCGGCCCTGCCCCCGTGTCCCTCCCAGGACCCCGGTGCCCCTTGCTCTGGGTGCTGCCCCCTGGCAGTACCCACACATGCTGGGTCTCCCCTCCCAGGGGAACCCCCATCCACTAACCCCACCTCAGAATAAGGCTACTGCCAGTCACCATCTAACCCCACTCCCTGGGGCAGACTGCAGTATCAGCCACTAATCACAGGCAAGGTTGGGTTTGGACCTGCTGCCTTGGCCTACCTCTGGGCTGCCCTCTGCAACCCCCAGTACCTTTGGCCCAATGCTAGGCCGCAGCCTGGGGCTTTCCAGGCTGGAGCTCCCCAGCTCCTCTGACGCTCCCCAGCCCTGCTCCACTCAGTTACCCTGTCTCAAGCTCCACACAGCTAGGCCCCTCTCTCTCTGAGTGCAGAGAGAGACTGTTGAGCTCCTGGCTCACAGCTTCTTATATAGGGCCAGCTGAGGCTGCTTCCCCAGTCAGCCTAGTAGCTTTTCCTTTGCCCCAGCCCTGCTTTCTTCTGTTTTAAGCCCTTCACGGCAGGAGTGGGGTAACCACCCCTCAACACAGCCTTATACAGGATTTTGAAGCTTCCTTGGCCACCCTCAGAGCTACACACTTTGCAAGAGCTATAGTGTCCTGAACAGAGGACCTTAAGACCCTGATGGACAGAGACCACCTGACTTTCCATCTACATTTAAGAAAACCTCACTAGTAACAGCAATCATGGTAGATGACTCAATGGATGCAATGAGATTTTCTGCGAGGGCCATCGCACTCAGATGAGCAGCTAAGTGCCACATATGTCTTTGTCCCTGGAAGGTGTGGTCTCACTCCAAGCAAATCTCCTGTTCCTCTAAATTCACAAGCTCTCTCCTGTTTGGAGAAAAATTGGATAAGATAGTGTCAGAAAGAGCTGCCAAACCAAAACAGTCCTTCTGCACCCCATTCAGTGCAATAAGGAGGGACTACAAACCTATTAACAGACAGAAACCCTCCTTTCATCCATCTTCCTCAAAAAAATACCCAAGGAAAGACATCGGGGATACTACGGGGAAACCCTGGAACTGGGGATCAGATGGGAAATCCACAGGTGGCTCCACTGTCTCCAAGAATCGACTATGACAAGAAGTGAATGGGTCTCCACCCACATCTGAATTTAGGAGGCAGAATCTCCTACTTTTCAGAAGAATGGTCTGTATTAACCAGAGACAAGCAGGTGTGAGAGAGTGTCACTCAATGATACTCCCACAAGCTAAGAGCTCCATCCCATCCAGTCCCCTTTTTCCGGAAACCCCACCAAATGCAAACTGCTCTGAAACAAGATTTCCCATTTCCTGGACATAGGAGCAATAGAAGGAGTTCTGTTCTGTGCTGATTGAATAGAAGCCTTTACCTGCAGGATGAACAAGTTTGATTTTGAGTATAGTTATTATAAAAGCTCTTCTTCTCTCTTTTTTATGCTGTTCTCTCTCCTTTCCCCCTTCCTTCTTTCTCAAAAAAAGAGTAGTTTTTTTTTCCATTCAGAGGACCATGTCATCCCCTCACATCTGCATCCACAGTAGGAATAAAGGTGTGTTCTTGCCATGTGTCCAGTAACACCTGGTAACTAACATGAGGTAGAATCCTAGTGAAGACAAGGCGTGCTAGCAAGCTGAGGTAAAGGCTATGGGTGAGCCTAGGGTTTACTTCAAACTTTGAACACACGTTAACCCTACAGCTGCCTTGTCTTCAGTAGGATTTTACCTCATGTTGTTAATAATAATAAACATCTAGCTCCTATATAGCACCTTTAATCAGAAGATCTCAAAATTCTTTACTAAGGAGGTCAGCATCATTATCCCCATTTTTACAGATGAGGAAACTGAGGCACAGAGAGGTGAATTGGCTTGTTCAGGGTCAACGAGCAGGCCAGTGGCAGAGCCAGGAAGGGAACATCTGAAATTTCCCAGACCTCCTGATTTGCTGTCCAGTGTTCTAGTAGGTAGTCAACACTGCTTTCTTTTTTCCTAGTGAAGACAAAGCCATAGTAAAAGCAGCCATAAGGGACAAAACTTGCACTGTGTTCTGAACTTGGTTTCTGAATTAGTCTGACTTCTGGGGGGGAAGATTTTTAATTGGCTGCAGAAGGGGCCAACAGTGTGGGGTGTTAAGTCCCAGAATCCATGTGGAATCACAGCTCTAGGGGTGACCAGGAATGCAGTACTGGGCTCACACTAAGGACCAAGAGAGATTCGTGGAGTCACATGACTGTCTTAGTGGAGTGAGGAAGCAGAACTGATGTAGCAGGAGACAAGTTCTCCTTAATTGAGCTAGCATGCTAAATATAGTAGTGTAGCTGCAGTAGTAAAAGCAGCAGCAAGTAGTGACATGGACAGCAGTGAGCGGCAGCATGAGCTAGCCACCCTGAGTACAAACCTGCCAGGACTGCATGGGTACATACAGGTGAGTCGCATCATACGTGCATTTAACTTACGCAAATTCAACTATACGCGCTCGGCAGAAAAAAGAAAAACAACAAGATCCCTGTAAATAGTGCAGGCGATTCCACCCAATGAGCGTATGCCCCGGAGTGAGCGTGAGATGGGAGACGTGAATCTGCTGTTCCCTCAGTCCATCTCAGTTCCCGCGTGCCTCTCATAGTGTGAGCATCTCGCCGCATTGTGTGTGATTCTAGTGTTTAAAGATTCGTATTTTTCATACAACATGACCCCTAAACGCAAGCCAACTACTTCATCTGGTGCTCAACCGAAGAAACAGTGATCTGTTCCAACGCTGGAGGAAAAACTGGCTGTGTAGGACTTATTGAGAGACGGTATGTCGGTCTCCAACGTGGCGCGTAAATATGGCTGCAACGAATCTAGCATCCGTACCATCAAGATTCGAGAGAGAGAAGTTCATCAAGCCATGGCATCAAGTGCTCCAATAACTGCTAAGGTGATGAGCCAGGTGCGTGATAAGACTTTAGTGAAGACTGAAAAGGCATTAAACTTATGGCTGGAAGACATGAATCGTAAACATGTTCCTATCGATGGCAACACTTTGCGAGAAAAGGCTCTTAGCCTCTACGCTCTGTTCAAACCTCCTGCCAAAGAGGGACAGCCTTCTGATGAGAAGAAATTCAAAGCCAGCCAAGGTTGTCTTAACAGTTTTAGGACCTGCTTCAACCTCAAAAATGTGCATACTGGTGAAGCTGCATCTGCCAATGAAGAGGCAGCAAAAGCCTACCCCGAACAATTAAAGAAAATCATAGAAGAAAGGGGCTATCTTGCGGAACAAGTTTTTAATGCTGATGAGACTGGACTCTTCTGGAAAAAAAAATGCCCAATCGCACTTACATTTTGAAATCAGAAATCCAAGCCCCTGGCTTCAAAGCAGCTAAAGACCGTGTGACTGTGTTGCTTTGTGGAAATGCGACTGGGCATTTAATAAAGCCGGGCTTGCTCTACAGGGCTGCAAATCCCCGTGCCCTAAAAGGCAAGAACAAAAATCTCCTACCTGTGTTCTGGCAATCAAATAAAAAGGCTTGGTTGATGGCAGCATTATTTCTGGATTGGTTCCACAAGTGTTTCATTCTGGAGGTCAAGCAGTATCTCGAAGAGAAAGGACTTGACTTTAAAATGTTGCTGATTGTAGACAATGCTCCTGGCCACCCTGCTGCACTCCTGTTTGCATATAACGAGGTTGAAGTCGTCTTTCTCCCCCCCAATACCACCTCTATCCTTCAACCTCTCGACTAAGGCGTGATTCGCTGTTTCAAGGCCATGTACACAAGGCTTACGTTCTCACGGATACATAGCACTATGGATGCTGATCCCAATCTTAATGTGATGGAATGTTGGAAGTCCTTCAACATTGCTGATTGCATCACTTTTATTAAACAGGCAGTGGATGCAATCAAGCCTGAAACAGTCAATGCATGTTGGCGAAACCTATGGAAAGAATGTGTGAATGATTTTAAGGGTTTCCCGACCATTGACAAAGAAGTGAAATGCATTGTTCAGGTGGCCAGGCAAGTGGGTGGTGGTGGCTTTGTCGACATCCTTGAGGAAGAAATTGAAAAATTAATTGAGAGCCATAGAGAAACATTAACTAACGAAGAGTTAGAGAACTGATAAAATCATCTACAAAAGACAAAGATGATGACGACAAACAGGAAGAGCCAGAAAGTTGGAATCTTCATAAATTTGCTCAAGTGTTCCAAGCAGCGAAACACTTGAATGATTTAATTTCTGAACACGATCCCTCTATGTAGTATTATGGATGGTTTGAGACCGTATCAAGAAATGTTTGAGCAGCTCAAGAGACAACAGTGACAGTTGCCGATCACCATGTTTTCCAAGGAAAAACAGCCAGCAGCAGATGATCCTACACAATCAACTTCTCGAGCTGAACCAGAGCCAACCACTTTATCTACGACTCGCTCTCCATCACCCAAGCTCTCCATCACCTCCATTTCCTGAATCAACATCAAGCCCTGACTACCCCCTGTAATTAAAAATACAGTACTTTAAAATTATATTTTGCATATGTACTCTTTATTATATACTGTACATTACTGTATACATTTATACATATTACTGTACAGGGTTGTATACACAAAACCATGTACAGTATACATGTTTATGGGCAATTTAAGGGATTTTCGAGGATAATTTTTACTATACGCAATTTTTGCCTTACACGCTGACTTTAGAACCTAACCCCCACGTAAGATGCAACTCCACTGTACAGCAGATGGCCTCACAGTCAATATATCTTCCCCAGAAATGCAGGTAATTATTGGCAACTCTGTATGGAAAAACACAAAGGGGAAAGAGAGCAAAAGAAGAGGATAATATACAAGCTAATGAGTTGAAGGCAGAAGAAGATTCAGCAGCCATAGAAACGGCTAATAAAATAGTGGCACATATTACTGCCAACTTTAGTGTGTTTCTGGAAACCCGCTTCAGCGGGTTATCATTTGAAGAAAAATTAAATGATAAACTGGACTTGAATAGTCAAATAAATGGACTACCAATAGTCATTACAGATGTGAACTCAAGAATTATCACCATAGAGGACAGGCACAGTTGAGAGAAGAGATTTGCAGCCCTGGAGTCTCAAAACAATGGCTGAAAAACTAATAGATTTGGAAAATAAGGACCATAGAAAAAATATTAGGATTCTTGGGCTGCCAGAGGGAGCCAAATGCAAATACCCCATAAAATACTTTGAAATATGGATTCTGAAATGTTGGTGAAATCAGATAAAATTAAGATTGATAGAGCACACCAGATTGGTGGACCAGTAAACAACAAAAGTTTAATTAGACCACATGCTGTCATAATATGGCTATGCAACTTCAGAGACCAGGTTTCAACACTCTACATAGCCAGGAAGTTGAAAGAAATAAAGAGTGGAGGACAACTGAGCCTCCTTCTATCAAGACTGCTCTTTAGCTTTACAGAGGAAAAGGGATGAATTTTCAGATGTCCACAAACAGGTCCCTAGGAAAAAGCTTTGATTTGCATTGATTTTTCCCAGCAATCCTGAAATACATCAACCAGGTCAAAGTCACATCTTTTATATGCCAGTAGAAGCACAAAAATTCCTGAACTCAGTCCTGGAACCAAGCACAGGAGACCAAAACAAACAAACAAACAGACAAAAAGTGGTGACTACATTGAATGTAAATGCAGGGAAGCTGATAAAAAATACTGTAGATATTTGAGGAGGTGGGGCGGAAGGGGAGGAGGGAAAATACTACATGGCAATGACAATACTGAATTGTTGGGAAAATGGGTAAAAAATAATCAGCAACAATCTGTAAATGTTCAGTTCCCATTAGAGAGAAGTGGTATACTAATATGTAAACAAGTATCATGGCAATGTAGAAATACCAAAACCGATTGAGAGAGCAGAGCAGATGGGTTTTGGTGCAGGTATGTGAGGATATGTAGAGGTTAAACCTGTTAAAATATGTCCAACATCTGTGCCCAATATGAGGAGAATATTTCATTTTAAATATTATTTTTGGAATGATTATACCCCATTCCAAAATTCATGGGTGATAGTGGCAGGTAATTTTAGCTGTTGTCTTAACCCAATGTGGGACAGGCTACAACTTAGATAAGGAGCTCCATCCAATAAACCTGTAATGAGCATATATAAATAAGACATGATAGGTATTTGGAGCTTCCTATACCCCAATGCAAGGGACTTCCCTTTTTTCCCTCAGGAAATGCCAAAGTTTGATATTAAAAGGTCTTTTACATGAAATGTTTATTGTTCTAATTGGATTAATGCATATCCTTGACAGTGCACCTTGTTTCATGAAAATAAAGTCTAATTCAGGAAAGAAAAAAAAAAAGAAGTTGGATACTGTTAAAAGATAGACTTTGTGAATAAAATTGAAGACTACATTGACAATTATATTAAGATTAATCCCCTCCTGGATATATCCCTTGGAACTAGGTGTGAGGCCTTTAAAGCAGTAATAATAAGACATATTATCAAATACAATTATAGGGAAAAAAGACATACACAAAAACAGGCTTGTCTACATGAACATTTAATTGGAGACAAGCTGGGATGTGAATCTCTCCAGCACTAGCCTGCTGCGGCCTAACTGTCCAGGTGGACCCTGCTGACATGCATTCGTAGTTCATTAGTGAACTTTGATAAGTCCTTTTTGAAATGGGACTAATCAAAGCACATTAGCGAACTGTTAATGTGCGTCAGCAGGGTCCCCCGGACAGTTAGTCTGAGGCAGGCTCATGTGGGGTAGATTCACAACCCAGCTTGCCATGAACCAATTGTTGGTGTAGATAAACCCTTAGAGGAACAAATTTACATTTTGCTGAAGCAATATTATGTGACTAATAATGCAGAGTTGTTGCAAGGGATTAAGAATGCAAACAGAACACTAGAAGCACTGTTAACAGAAAGAACCCAGGCAGCTCTCTTATTTGGCAGAAGACCCAGAACAGCCAGACCATAAATTAAGGACAAAAATGGAATAGTCCTAAAACAAAGGAATTAACAAAATACTAGTTGAATATTTCTGAGATGTATTTACTGGCAAATATGTAAAAGTGCACTTACTATTAGGCAGTAGTGCTTTCAAAACTTGGCTGAATATGGTAGCTTTTAGATATTGAGGCAACTATCACTATGATAAGTAGAAGGAACTCTTTACAACTGAACAACCAAACAGGTGTAGTTGATATACTTAAAAAGACAAGAATGTACAATATGAGTTTAAAAACACCTTCAGAGAAGAAAGGAACCATCAAAACTATCTTTATTAGAAGATGTCATACATGGGCTTGAAATTTCAGCAATATATGGAGATATACCTTCTTCATAGTGGCCCCCTCAAGGATTGAGCTCACAACCCTAGGTTTAGCAGGCCAATGCTCAAACCACTGAGCTATCCCGCCCCCCAATCAGGATTATGTTTAGAACATATAATCTCATGATCCTTTTTTTAAAGGACAAACTGCAGAAAGCTATGTTATAGAGTGCAGGCTCTAACTATGAAATAACAGCAAAAGAAGGAAAGAGATAATGCAGATGATGACTATTGTCTCTAATACCAAATACACCTCTACTCTGATATAACGCGACCCGATATAACACAAATTCGGATATAACTCGGTAAAGCAGTGCTCCAGGAGGGGCGGGGCTGTGCACTCCAGCGGATCAAAGCAAGTTCGATATAACGCGGTTTCACCTATAACGCGGTAAGATTTTTTGGCTCCCAAGGACAGCGTTATATCGGGTAGAGGTGTATTGTAAATTCAGTACCATTTAATTTATGGAATATATGTTTCCCCATCTCTAAATAATAAAATACATAATATTGCCACATATATCAGTATGAAATGCAAAACAGCCAATGCCACTTACATGTGATGTGGGGCTGCAGGATGGTTAAAAAAAAATTGGAAAGCCAACCTGAAAAAAATACTAGAGATAGAAATTGAACAGGATTTAAAGATGTGTACTGGGAGTTAGCCTTTTCAATAGATTCAAACTGGGATCAAGGAAGCTACTTCTAGTCTTGCTCTTTATAGGAAAAAAACACAATGTTAAATTTGTGAACCCAGGCAATGATTCCTACTGTAGAGCACTGGGGAAACAAAAAACTATTAATAGACTTCCAATACTGGAAGACTTAACAAATTTTGTGAGAACAGTGCCAGACAGCTTCACAAAATAAATAAATAAAAAAGTAAAGTAATACTATACCTTGCACAGGAAAACAGTGTAATAGAGATCTTGAAACAATTCGGATGCTCTGATACCAATACCGGAATCCTATACTTATAGCATAGTCAAAAAGGCTGTGTACCCATAATAATAATTGAATTACATGCCCCTCTCCTCTAGTTTCCTTTCTTTCTATTCTGCTGAGACTCTTTTCTTCTTGCTCCCTACCCCAGGAAAATATTCAGCTTGTCTGCTGCCTCCCCCGCAAAAAAACCCAAAACCCCTAAGGTTGTGTTTAAATAATTTTTGTGGGAAAATAAGGAACGTTAATGAGATAATATATGCTCAATATAAAATGTTACTTAATACTGTTAATTCTGTATTGAGATATGTGCCTAGATATATTGAGACCATGTAACTGTATTGTTTTAAATGAACCAAAATATTATATATAAATATTAAATATATTTTTTTCTCCACAAAAAACAAGAAGTACTTGTTCTTTGGTGCTACAAATTTGCATGGGTCTATGGAACGTGACACTTTACAGTGATGTAAAGCAGAAATCAGGCAAATTTGTAGTCAGCTCTGTGGCATGCTTATAAAAATGCTTCTGAATTAGATCAATTTCAGACTATAAAACAACCTCCTTTAGGATTTCTCTATGTGGTAGGATACTCAAGCACAAATTGGTCCATTATCATCCTAGTTCAGGTGCATTTTCAGTGAGTTCTATATTTACTCTCACTTTCCTACTCTTTTCTTCCCCCTTTTTCTCCTCTCTACCTCATACCACACTCATAACTTCTGAAGGTTAAAGATGTCTGAAACTTCCAGTTTCTGCCTGCTTTTTCCGCACAAAAGCACCCTTTTTTGCCTTCTCTCCAACTAATGCTATCTCACCAGTTTCGTAGGTGCTGGGATTTGTGTTTATGCCATTCTATTTTGAGTTTGGATCTTTGTACTAATTACCATGTAATTAGAGTGGGGTGGGATGCAATTTTCTCATCTGCAAACTTTTCAAGAATTCAAAAACTTTCCCATTCCTTCAGGACAAAACAGACCTTGGAAATATGGGTTTCACAAAAACCCAGCAGTAGACGAGAATAACTAATAACCTGGTGCTTAGGGCTCATCCAGGTTCAAATCCCTGCTCTACCATTCTCCGCTCTGCTAGGTGAGTGCCCTAGCCACCAGATTATATGGTATTCTGGGCTGGGGAGAAGGGGGGCGGGTCTCTCTCAATCTCTCCTGATGAAGCTGTTCCACTTTGTATAAATAATTAACCATACATTGGAACAAGTATTTGAACTTGGGGTCTCCTATGTCCCAGGTAAGTCCTTTTGCCAATTCTGGAGTAGAGATGAGTCTCTCTTTCTCTCTCCTCTCTGATTTTTGACTAGAAGTTCCATCTTGGACCTGAGAAATTTGTTTAGTCAAAATTGGTATATTTCTGCAAAAAGTTACAGTTTTGACAAAACATCATTTCTAACAAAAAAAAAAAAAATGTTGTCAAAGAATTCCCAATCAGCTCTACATGTAATAGCCTCTCTATCACACTTATGAAGTTTAACAGGGTTAATGGTGGCTAGTGCATGGCACTAGAGTCAGAGTCTGGGTTTTATTCTTGACCAGTTCACTGATTTATGTGACTATGAGCAACTCACTCAACTACTCCATGCCTCGGTTTACCTACCTGTGAAATAAATATAATATCTACCGGGGGTCGGCAACGTTCGGCACGCGGCTCCCAGGCCAATAGGGGTGGCGAGGAGTGGCACGGGCGAGTGATGTGCTGGCCGCGGCTTCCCGCCGCCCCCATTGGCCCGGGACGGCGAACCGCAGCCAGTGGGGGCCGCGATCGGCCGAACTTGCCGCGTCAGCAGGTAAATAAACTGGCCCGGCCCGCCAGGGTGCTTACCCTGGCGAGCCGCATGCCAAACGTTGCCGACCCCTGATATATACCTACAACATATGTCTGTGAGACTTAATTTATCACGCTGAGGCAACTCAAAATTCCCAGAGATGTAGAAAGAACATAAGATGAGACCCGCAGTTTTTGCCTTTCAGGGCTTGTTTATGCCCGGGTGGAAGGAGGGTGGCGTTAATCCACAAATTTTTACTGCATGTCAGGTAACTCGCATTACGCAAATTGCAGTAATAGCATGCATACAGGACGGTATGCCCTCTGTGAATCTTTATGTACACATGGCAGCGGTTTGCTGTGAACTGAGGGTGTAATGTTCGCGGAGGATATACCATACTCCTTTGCTTCGCTGCTGAGCAGCATTCTGTGACTTTTCTCTCTGTGCATTGTGGGATGCATACTGAAAGCCAGGTTAGATCAAATTTATTAACAAATCCCATGATTTCTCTGGCTTCATCCTGTTACTGCCTTTGTGAGTGGACTAAGGCCATTTTCGAATTGCTGTCAGCCAACATAGATCCAACAATGCTCCACACAGTTGTGCTGGCAACCCCAAATGCACAGGCACTGCTTGGGCCATATTTCAACACTCAAAGCTGAATGAATTCCAGCTCAGTAGTTGCAGAATGACAGTGGGGTGTTTACTTGGCCATTTGTGGACTAGTTTGGAAGCAACAGAAATACAACATGCTGCTATAATCTTTGGCATGTTTTATTTTGTGTGAAAGTTGTGAGATAGCTTAGGATATTTGCCTACAATGGCATGTGGCCCATCTGCAACTGCTATTAGCAAATATCTCCAATGGCCAGAGGTGGGACACTATACTGGGAGGGCTCTAAGTTACAACTGAGAATACTTTCCTAAATGTCTGGCTGGTGGATCTCGCCTGTGTGTTCAGGGTTTAACTTACTGCCATATTTGGGGTCAGAGAGGAATTTTCCCCAGGTCAGATTGGCAGAGAATCAAGGGAGGGGGCAGGTTTGCCTTCTTGTGAAGTGTGGAGCATGGGTCACTTGCTGGCTTGAACTAGATTAAATGGTTGATCCTCGGTAACTTGGAGTCTTTTGAGGACTTTAGTAACTCAGCCAGAGGTTATAGCCCTGTTGCAGGAGTAGGCGGGTGAGGTTCTGTGGTCTGCAATGTGTAGTTCAGACTAGATGATCAGGATGGTTCCTTTTGGCCTTAGTCTATGAGCGTAAAGGAAAAAGTCTGAGCGATGGGTGGGTGGCTGGAGTGTAGAGACTTGCTTAGTAGTTTGAGAAGCCAGCAAGGCATTCAAAACAAATGTGATCAGCTGGGGCAATATTACTAGGGATGCCCGTTGTTCTTATTTTGAATCTCAGGGCTAAAATTTTGAAGCTATACATCCTGCTGTTAAATACGGAGGTGCGGGTGGAAGTTGTTTGTGCAGTTCAGTGTTCCTGGGTTGCGGAAGTGTAACATTGTGGCAATCTCTATTGTACCTTGTGTCTTTGCCTACATCTGTTTGTAAAACCTTATGAATTATGTTAACTTTATTATTTTCTGTGTAAAAATGAACTGTTGATTCCTTTATGAATGAAATTTTAAAGGCTTTTTATTATTAAACAATCTATTTTGTAACAAACAGAAATGACCCTTCAACTGAAATGAAAATGAAAAGCAGCTTTTAATTATGAAATGGCACATTATAAACCACTCCATTATCTAGATACAGGGAAACCTTTCATTAAACCAGCAGTGAAACAGAACAACCAAGTGCAACAGTGCTACACTGGGCACAATGCAGGGGGCAGTGGGGTTTAAAGCCACAGGCAAATATACATCTTGGCTCTGCCTCTTCTGATTCACGGGGCTTCTGGTGTGGAGTGCCAAGGCTCAAAGTTACCAGGGGCAATAGATGGCTCAAAAGAGCTGGCATCCCAAGTGCCACTTGTTCAGTGCCGTGAACTGGGGTGTGGCAGGGGAATAGTGCCTGGGAGGACTGTGAGGAAGGAGTTGCTGTTGTTGCCAGTAGCTGTATTGTCCGGGGGCTGCATGACATGTCTGGGTGTTGGTTTACAGTACTGCGCTGCCTGCTGCCCTAATAACAACATATGCTTCAACAGGGCATTTTGGCTTTGTATTGTCTCCAGGAGTTGCCTCTGCCTTCAGCTGCAGCAGTGCTTTCCCTGACAACTGCCACGATCTCTTTAGCCACTGCAACGATCTCCCTGAAAAGCTCATTATCAGTTTCCCTCTCAGTCTTCAGATAATACCTCCACCTCTCTGCATTTTGGGGGTTTTTTTGGGACTCTGTAATGAGAACTGCAAACATGGCACCGTAAGTTTTCTGTTCCCCTCCCTCGCTTTTGCCAGATGCTCAGCTGTTGATAAAATCCCTACTTTGAGCATTTGGGCAGTGCAGTGGGGGTAATTTTTTTTTTTTTTTAAAGGACAAGTGGCTATGGTTCATATTCTCGGGAGGCCAAGGTAACATTTTTTACATGCATTTCTGGCATTACATCCCTGAGATTCTTCCCAGACTTGGGAGAACCTCAGAGATGGTCAGCGGTGTGTGCCTTGGGATTTTTGCTAGTGCAGTATATGCTGTGTGGTTTTGCCATTGTGCCTTGGAGGCCGCAGGAGAGGGGGAAGTTGGGAATTATGTTCCTGGTCTGGATATGTAGTTTTGCCATGCCTGGAGGTGCTTATATGGTGTAGGAGGGGTAAGCGGGGTGAATCTGAGGGTAAGATGGATAGTAATCCCCTATAGGCAGCCAGAGTGGCCACCATTTTGGAAAGGTGGACAGATAGCAAGAGCCGAGGGAGAGAGGGAGGTGGGGACCTTGGACTCAAAGGGCTTCTCATCCACCTACAATTGCTGTGCTCATGGATCACCTGGTACAGTATGTCATAATGACCATAATAATAATATTAATAATCAAATAGTAAATTATTTATAAAAAATAATTTTTAAATGTACATGCTGAGGTTCCCTCAGCCCTGGTCTGGGATGCTTCCTGGAAATTGGGATTGGTTGCTGCAGGGGAGGAATTGGACTCACCTTCTACCTGGCCAGAATCAAGGTCCCTAACAGATCCTGGCTTTCTAGGGAGACCTTGTTACTGGCCCCCTCATACTTCTCCCACAGTGAGTCTTACTGGTTATCCTCAGAGTGGGGGAGTGGAAAAGGCAGCCAGCAGGCTCCATAAGCTGCGTGGGTTTGGTGGTCATGTAGTTGGGTAAAGTCCTGTCAAGCTGCTCAAAAAATGGGCAAGTTACATGTCTCCTGCTGGATTTTTTTCCTGTTGTCCTTTGTTTTAATGTAGATGCTCCTGACCTGTTTGCTCTTTATCTGGCATTGTTTGGCATCGCAATAATGGCCCCCCATGGACACATCTCGAGCAATGTCAGCAAAAGGGTCTTTATTCCAGTGGCTGGTCATGAGAGCCTCCCACAATGATGTCTCTCCCCAGATGATGTTGAGATCCAGGGACTCAGCCCAGCTCCAAGAAGCTGCTCAAGGCATGTTGTCGGGCTTCTGAAGTATTATCAAAGCTATTGTGATAAACTGGAAAGCAGGAGTGAGTGGACAAAATCTGGCTATGTACCAGCTTTTAAATGGGAGAAAGGGCATCTGAGCTACTTGATCCTTGAAGGTACACAGGTAAAAAAGGAGTCAATAATGATCTGCCACAAAGCATTATGGGATAGCCATTGGAAGACTGCTAGACTAGTTTCTGGCTGCATTGTGTGCACATGAACAATAGGCTGAACTAATATGCTTCACAGCAAAGTTAGTTCACTTTGAAAGAAGACTCCAGAGTGGTGATAAATGCAGAGTCAGGGTGTCATGTGTACACAAGTATTTTCAAAGGAGATTAACTTGAAAAACTGTGGATTAATCCTACTGTAGACAAACCCTAAGTATTGACAATTAAAGGTTTATGATTCTCACCATATAATCTTAAAGACTTAATCTCCTTTCATTTAGTTTGTTTTTTCACCAGTGTAATTCCCTTAACTTTAAGAGTTACTTATGAGTTACACCAGTCTGAGATTAGATTCAGGACCACAGAATAAGCACTTCACTTTTATTGATTGGCAGTCATTTATTAAAATCGACAAATGTTCCCTATATCATGTGCAAGTCTCTTTCTTCTGCTGACTTATCAGTAAGTAATACCAGATGTATGAATACAATTTGTAGGCAAATTATAAATCAATAAAAGCAGAAGTTTGCTAGAAATGTTTGGCCTGGCATTTACTTTAGTGGAGCAAAAGACACAGATATAATACCCTTGCATCATTTCCAAATGCATAGTTTTGCTTTGTTTTGCTGTGCACGGTTCATGGAAGTGAAGTGGACTTGTAAAATTAAATAGAAAGTGCATAGGTTTTCAGAGCCTTAATGAAATCATAGAATAAGAGCAGGGATGAAAAAGATAATACACAGGACAATGAATGTACATCTGAACAATTCAATTGTTTAATTGTACATGGAAATTGTTGATTTTTTTTGTGGGGTTTTTTTTTGAGATGACAAACACTCTTTTAATTCAAAGCAGTAGACAAAGGCATGATCCATTGTTCTGGATGACATGGGTATACTCTCTGTTGTAGCAGTAAGCCAATTACGTGTTATATTCTGCTTCAGTTATAATCCTTGAGTCGGAACTATAAAAAAAAAATTATGAAAATGATTACTGAAGTGGATTTATTTTTACAGTTGAATTACCGTGAGTGTTGAGGTAGTGTCTGCAAGTGCCCTTTGGTCTTTTTGCACAAGAAAAGAATGAGATTGCAAGGTTGTCACAGTTTGGATACTGTCCACTGAGCATGTGCAGTAACTGACCTTTCTAGAGCTAGAATGTGGCTGGCTCTTATACAGGTGGGCAGGGTGCAAGCAGCCTGCTCACCTCCCTTTGTACGACCAACCTGAGGGCATGCCATAATTGCATTCCTGCTCTTAGGTAAGCACAGAGGACTGCTTCCTCACTATGCTCCTGTAGACTTGTGCCCCAAAAGAAATGTGGAGGGAGCAGAACCAGTGCACTCTGGGGGTAATATGCTGCTCCCCTTCTAGGGTGCAGGAATAGGCGCACTCCTCCTGTGTGCTAGAGGATTCTATGCACCACCCCAATGGGATGTGCAGATCTCCACTGCCCCCAATGCAGGCTGTGCATAAATGGCACAATTGAGCCCCTAAAATTTTCTGATAAGCTTATCAGTACAAATGCTGGAATGCTTCCAGAAGATGCACTATTTTAAAAGATGCTGAGATACACCTGTACATGAAACCCTTAGACAGACAGCAGCATATAGTGGTAACTGATATAGTTTGGGAATTGTGCCCAGGGCTGCAGCATATGATCCATAGTGTGAACAGTCTCTGGGCAAGCTTCTCTGCACAGCTTTGCTTATGCATTTTGAGCTGGATCTGGTGAGACTCTGATTTCATCAGACGAGGCACTAGCTCCTAGCCTGAGTGCTACTGCTATTCCAGTACACAGGCTCTTGGCTGAGAATACTAAATATGCTAAATTGTATGATGGCTTTTCAATATGGGCAAAGTCACTTCATCTGTCGTACACATTTAGGACCAAATTCTGCTCTTAGTCTGGACTACCTCTGTTAATTTAATGGATTTGCTCTAGATTTACAGCAGCATTGTTGAGATCAGAATCTGGCTCTATATGCAAAGTGGAGAATTGGTGCCTTACACAACTGAGCCAGGGGCAGTACTATGCTTCAGTTGTGTCGTTGTCATATCTTGTAAAATCAGTAGGGTTGGGCCTTGTTGAGATGCCTGAAAGGAAAGTGCAGGTGATGCAGTAGCTGCTTTGTGCTGTCTAACTGGTAGATGATTTCCTGAGCATAACTGCAGCTCAGGCACTGCTCAGTATTTAAAACATAGTACTGAACTGATTAGTATTACATTAATACATTGTACTTTTACAGGTGCTTTGGTTAATTGTGCCCCTGAATCTTTGTGGCCACAGTTTAATACAGACCCTTTCTTTGGTAAGAGTGAATTATTGCCTTCAGGACAGTATCCTGGCCAAATTGCACTTTGGACAATGATATTGTCTCCACGAGGTTTGCCTGCCATTTCATTTAATGGGATATTCTTCTTCACTTTCCATCCTAAATTGTTGTTTAACACAGTTGTGTGCCATTAAATAAGTGCTGCGTTCCACTCCAGAGTGAGCTGTATTCCATTGTTTGCCAAAGTGATTCCTTAATATACTGTGCATCATTTGTAAATTGCTTTGGGATTCTTTGGGATGAATCAAACTGAAAATTGTATTGGTAAAAAGCACCTATTATATTAGATAAGAGTTATATTTAACCTGAAAATAAAGATTCAGTTCTATTCAGGGGACTTGATTCTTATCTCACATTACAGTTATGGTATAATTCCTTTGACTTAAATTGAGTCACTCCTGATTTACTGTAGTATAGGTGAAATCAGAATTAAGACTCAAATGAGGTAAATACAATATAGAAATGTATACTAGTTGGCTAAATGATGGTCCAAGCTCAGAAAGAGTGTATTTGATTTAAAAATCCAGGATTAATTTCTGTGATTGTTTATTACTAAAAAGCTTTGTGGCAGCAGTGTTTTTAAATGAGAGATTTGAATAATGAGTCGGTGATCATTGTAGTATATTTAAAAAAAAAAAAGAGGGAGCCAGTTTGTTCTAACATTTGCCAACAGAACATAAATTGACCTTTGCTTTGAGGTAACTTTGCATATATCCTTCTGGAATTTCCAGAGCAACCAGAAAAACCCAATAAAATGTACTAAAAATACATCAGACATCATCCCTGAAATCCTTTAAACCCAGGTTCTCCTTTCCTGTATGTGTAGCTGGTCTCTTCATTTTTATTTTTACTTCTACCTGAATTTGTTGATGTATTGTTTATACGTTCCTGTTTTTTTTTTTAAACATGGATAAATGAGCCATAAAAACCAGGCAAAGGCTTATTGTAGTATATATCTCCCTTAAAGCATTGTTAGAGGCACTATTGTTCATATCTTTCCTACTGCTTCCTTGATCCAATATCTCCCGTTAGTACATTAAAGAGACCAAAACAGCCCCAATAGCTTCCTTATGTATAAGCCAGCCAAACAATGCCTCCCTGAAGAAGATCTCTCCTCATTCATCTTCAGCTTGCTGAGCAAATGACCTCACATCAGTACTGCAGAGTCCTTCCCTGTAGCTGATGCAAGCTATTAAGATTATTATTGCTGCCAGCACTAGGGAAGTCCATCAGCTGACAGCTCACAACATGGTGGCTCAAAAGGGCTCATATGAGTGTCCCACGAGATATGGCATCTACAATGTAACAAGCAAAGGGAAAAGCAAAGGAAGCATGAAACAGGCCTTTAAAACACCAGCAGTGGTCAGGGAGTAGGCAGCTGCCTGGAGGAAATCAATCAGAAGGAGACAACCAGCTGCACAATCAACCATAGCAAACAAAAGGAGGAAGAATTTCATAGCCCACAGCGAAGCCAGTCTCTAGCAAGAGGAGGCTGCTGAGTACTATTCCCCCCCCCCCCCCCCCACAGTACAGTCAGCCACTTGGATCACCCCCTCTATCTCTCAGCAGGATAAGCTGCATTTAACTCATCGGCATATAGACTAGACAAAAACATTAAGTGAAATGAGAGTTTTGCAATATTTAACCTGATGCATTATATAAATGCAATTTTTAAAACCCCTAAGTATTAAAAATTGTACAAATGACCAGATACAGTAACTTACATAAATATTGTATTATCCTCACAGTTCATATACTGATATATTCACAACATGCACATGTACAGTTTCACTATATGCATTCTCTTTACAACCTTGACTCTGACCCATCAAATACACTTACAGACCTTTTAAACGTAGGCATCCATAAGTGATTACTTTACATAGTAGAATATATGCATATACTAGTGATGCCTGTGTTGAAAGAGTTTGTATGTCTTGTGGGTCATATTTAAGGTTGCCATGGGAGCACTGAGGATAGAATTAGGCCTCACAAACATTAGTTTTTAGCCATACAGAATGTGGAATAGATCATGAGCACACTGGTGGAAACTCAGAGCCCAGAGAAACCATTTTTAAAACTAAGAGTCAGCTTCTCTGCTGGTGTAAAAGCCAGTGGAGATGTGCAAGTTTACATCAGCAGTAATATGGCCCTTTATGTTTGCTTCCAAAAACTGGGAATAGTCATGCCTACTATCTACTGCTGGCTATGCCAGCAGCACTTCTGTGAAATGGGTAAACCTCCAGCTGTATGTTCACTTTTTCCTAGAGGGTGAATGTGAAGTGGATGGTTGGCAGTAGTGGGCTGTAGTAAAAATGCTTCAATGTAACATCAAGGATACAAGATATTGGAATCAAAGTAACTTTTTCCAGAACAGAAATCATGGGTGTGATGGGTTGGATCACAGAAACCCCCTTGGGGCTGCCAACTGATGTGCCAAGACTACTTCTGCCCCTGCTTTCCTGCCCTGGCAGCTTGGGACTTCAGTGCCCTGCCTGGTTTGAGCCAGGCCTGCTAGCCTGCTGCAAGCCCAGACCCAGGTCTGAACCACATCCCCTAACAGCTGTAGGCTTAAGCTAAAAGCATCTTAAGAAGTGTTCCTGTCTTTAACACTCAGATGCCCAACTCCCAATGGGGTCCAAACCCCAAATAAATCCATTTTACCCTGTATAAAACTTGTACAGGGTAAACTCATAAATTGTTCACTCTCTATAACACTGATAGAGAGGTATGCATGGCTGTTTGCTCCCCCAGGTATTAATACATACCCTGGTTAATTAATAAGTCAAAAGTGATTTTATTAAATACAGAAAGTAGGATTTAAGTGGTTCCAGGTAATAGCAGACAGAACAAAGTGAATTACCAAGCAAAATAAAATAGAACACACAAGTCTGTCTAATACAATAAGATGAAATACAGATAAAAACCTCACTCTCAGAAGAATTCCAGTAAACTTCCTTGTACAGATTAGTCTCTTTCTAGTTTGGGTCCAGTAATCACTCACACCCCCTGTAGTTATTGTCCTTTGTTCCAGTTTCTTTCAGGTATCTTTGGGGGTGGAGAGGCTATCTCTTTAGCCAGCTGAAGACAAAATGGAGGGCTCTCCCAGGGGTTTAAATAGACTTTCTCTTGTGGGTGGAGACCCCTTCCTCTCTCCTATGCAAAGTCCAGCTCCAAGATGGAGTTTTGGAGTTACGTGGGCAAGTCACATGTCCATGCATGACTCAGTTTTTACAGGCAGCAGCCACTGTTTACATGATACTCTGAATGTCCTAAGGTAGACTTACGTGGATTGGAGCCTTCCAAGATTCATGATCCTTTAAGTGGTTCTTGATTGGGCACTTAATTTGCACATTCCTTTCTCAAGAAGCTCACCAAATGCTTTACTACTTAGAAATCAAGCAAGTACACAGCCAATATTCATAACTTCAAATACAAAAATGATACATGCATACAAATAGGATGAATAGATTCAGTAGATCATAACCTTTACAGAGATGTGTTACATGGCATATGTATCATAAAACATATTCCACTTATGTCATATATACATTCATATAAGCATATTTCCATAAAGCCTTATGGGGTGCACCATCACAACGGGTTAAATTAATTAAATGCTGGAGGGGCCTTTCATGGGTTCCCATAAGCCCCTTGTAAAATTCTGCCACCAAACTGAAGGGAAGGTTGGACTGCCTCTGGTGGCATTTAGCCCACTCACTGAATGCAGCTAAATCCTCCTTGCCAGAGCTGACTGATCCTTGGGGTAGTTGTGAACAGCAAATATTTTGCTATTGGAATGCATCAGTTTGCAATAAATAGCCAGTATTTTCAAAATATTCCTGGTGACTTTAGCCTCAAAACTTTTATTTGTAATTATACAAGATGAATTCTGTGGTACATCATCAATCTACACACACTAATTTTTAGAAATAAAGAACTGTTTTGCTGCAAATGCACTTAAGACAAATTTGTTTGCCAAGCAGGACTGCTTCTCTACTTGGTTATAAGATGACAATTTGGTTTAAATGGAAAAAAGAATGTAAAAGATTTCCTGGTTTCTCATCCCCTTCTGGTCTCCACGTAAATGCCCCTTCGCATCCTTTTGTCTACAAGAGACGGTGAGAATTGCAGCCTATGATGGAGATGGTATGCAATGTCTCATGTGACTGACTAGTCCAGTCCAAGATTTGTATGATCTTTGGCAGTTATTGCAAATGTAACTTTTGATTTTGATTGGGAGCTGCTTGCTTCCTATGGGACCTTTGCTCTTCAAGCTGTAGGAGCCAGTTTCTGTCATGGACTTTGATACCCTGATTGAGACAATGGTGTCGCTTTTTACGATCACTTGTCAAGATTTCCCATTGGTCAGGATCATTTCCACATTCCTTCATATCTCGCTTGCGTGTGTCTTTATAGCAAAGTTTGGGACATCCTGTTGTTCTTGTTCCTTCTGATAACTCCCCGTATAGCATGTCCTTGGGTATTCGTCAATCTTCCAACCTACTCAGATGGCCCAGTCAAAACAGTCATCTTTGCTATCACAGAATAAGAGGGATATTTTTGTGGGAGCTCCTGGTTAAAATATTGGGACACATTACCATTTTAAAATGAGTGAAGTCAACATTTTAAAGTCTGTGGCCTTTTTCTCAGCAGTGGTATTGAGCCAGATTATAATTAAGATGTATGTTTAGATACATTGCTAAGCTATGGTGTTCAAGCTGCAGATGGCCTTTGAACTAAAAACATCTTGGTAGCTGAAAATTTTGAAGGACAGGGTTAAATCCACAGTTAGTGTGAACTGGGTAGCTCCACTGAGGAAATGGCCCTAGGAGTATAAGAAATGATTTCTAACAAAACAAAACACAATTGAAAAAAAAATATAAGATAGAAAAACTCAATGTAAAGCATGTGTATTTGGTGGATCATGTAGCTTGTGTGTAAGTAATGAAGATCTCTCCTTGCTATATTTAATAAGTTAGAACAGAGCTTGTAGGATTTGTGAACTTTAACAAGAAAGTGTCAAACGAAATCAAAATTGTCCACTTTATCATTGTCATGGCTGGGGCACGGTCAGGAACCCAGAACCAGCCTCAAGGGCCAGGAGTTAGGAAAGGGAGCTGGCCTGGAGCAGAGTGGAGCAAAGCCGGAGAAAGGTCTGTCATAGTAGCTAGCTGGGGCTCCACCTAGTTGCACAGACAACTTCCAGGCATTTCCTCCAGGATTAGGTAGTGTATTTGGACAATCAGGGACCCTGGGAGCACTGCTAGTCAGGCCCTCTGTGGGTGACACATCATGTGGTGCTTGGGCTCACAAGGCTCACAGCCTGTCAATCAGGGTTTTGCCAAAATTGTTGGGTGGTGGTGGGGATGTGTCAGTCCCTCGAGGACTGGCAACGCCAAGCTCTAGAACCATGGATCTTCCCAGCCATGTCCTCATAGTTATTTCACTATTAGTCTGAAGGCCTCATTGCGGACAGCAAAATACTTTCAAAATTGCTGCATTTAAAAGGCTATGAATTTCTGTAGTTGTTTTAACTAGATTCGAGTCCTCTGCCTTTACATACAAATTTGCTTTTGTCTGTGATCCAGAAATCCTTTGAGAATGAAAGTGTACAAGCTTTCAAATATATTTTATGTCAGGTACCTTCAGAATAGAGAGTTCATCTGAGTTCTTTTTTTTAGGGCTGACTTTTGCAAGGGCTCAGTATTATGCAGAGAGAGTAGCATCTTTTCTGATGGTTTTCAAGCCCCATCGGCTTCACAAAAGCATACCGTGCTGTCAGCACACAATGTTGATGATAAAACTTCCTGCCCATTTACACTCAAGTCATACTTCCAACTTTTGGAGAAGCTTAACATTCTCCTTGCTCTGATCATCATCCCTCTTGTTCTTCCTTTCCAACATTTGACTGCAGCTCAGTTAATCATTGTTTCAGGTGAAATAGTTCCAGTCTTGTTACAAAATGATATTTCCCTTTTGCAGACATAATTGTTGAACTTTAAAGGTGTGTAGATATATAACATTATTCTAACTTATGCTACTCATTCTTTTTTATTGTGACATGAGCCACAATCTTGTCATTGTCTAGTGCCATGTTACAACTGTAAGTCTTGGTTAGGATTTTATGATACATGGTGGGAAATGTAGTTGTCCTAGAAGGATTATGTAGACTTTGTATAAGAATAAATTACCCATTGTAATTAGGAATAAAAATCCAGGAGCCATTTGGGATGTTTAATGAGACGGTTGTATAGAGATTTCAGGTTTTGATGAAAAATTATTTTGTCAAAGACAGTAAAAGTCTTCCTCCTAAAGACAGTGTGTATGTCTGCGGTATGTGCGTATCCCAACATTTTCAACAAAGGCTATTTATTTTGCATGCTTCAGTACGTGGGTGTCCAACTTGCCATAGCTCAAGTTGAGCACCCATTGATTAAAGCACTGAAAATCAAAGGCTGTGTGTATATATACACAAATGCATTTGTAGTACTGATATTGTGCCATATATCCATTATCTAATCTTCATAACCTTTGGAGGTAGATGCTGGAAGCTAGATTCACAAGGGGGACGTAAACTCCTAACTTCTATTTTAGGCACCTAAATCCAACATTTATGCCAGCTCCCCTCATTAACAAAACCACCACCTAGCTCTGTAAGCACCTAAAATCACCAGGCACCTAAGTTTTCACTGATAAGTCTCTTCTGGCAAATACCTCTTTTACATGGTAGATTGCAGGGCTGCTACTAGCAGGGAACTTGAACCGGGGTCTTCCATCTGCAATGTGAATGCCCTAGCCATGTGGCTCTAGGATATTAGGAAGGGGGAGGAGGGGTCCTCTCAGTCTCTAGTGTTGAAGCTGTTACACTGTATAGGAAATACTTAAATAGTCATTGAGCTAAAGAGAGAGTGAGAACGACTCTATAACTCAATGGTTAGGGCACTTACCTTCTCCTCCTCCTCAGTTTTATTTGAGAAAGGGCTTAGATACCTAACTTCAGGAGAAGGTTCATGGCTGTGAATCCCAAGTGGGAGATTGGTATCTCCCTTCAGCTTGGGCACCCAACTTCCTTTGAAAAGCACTAAACTCATTGAAGTTCTACAAAATTCTGGACTATTTTTTCCCATTCTACTTTTAATAAAACCTAATTTCAGTTGTCAGCTTTTGCAGAAAGGTTGCAAAACTTAGGATGTGTTTGCAGGATGGCTGTCATAGGCAAAGCTACTAAGTTTTGACAGATTGAGTTGTTCTGCTCCAAAGTTCAAGGAAGAAGAAAAGCAGCTATTATGAGAAATTTTGTATTCATCTGAATTCCTTTTAATCTTACTTTATTTAATGCTGTTGACTAGCAACAGTGTTCAACCTCAGAACTGACTGAATTTCCGTGGTGAACAAAATCATGCTTACATATGTACCTCCACCCCAATATAATGCTGTACTCTGGAGCCAAAAAATCTTGCCGCGTTATAGGTGAAACCGCATTATATCGAACTTGCTTTGATCCGCTGGAGCGCACAGCCCCGCCCCCCCTGGAGCGCTGCTTTACCGCGTTATATCCAAATTTGTGTTATATCGGGGTAGAGGTGTAGTAAAATTTTGTTTACCCAAATGAAACGAAGAAGACACAACTTAATTTGGATAAATGAGGTTTTGATGAGTGGAGGACTTCTTATTCATTTAACATACACTGCGAACTATAACTCCATGTTGGATATGAACATTCTTTGGATAATCAAGTAAGCAAGGCTTCATTGTTCCCCTTACCTTTTGGAGATATCCTATCCCCTAGAACTGGAAGGGACCTTGAAAGGTCATTGAGTCCAGCCCCCTGCCTTCGCTAGCAGGACCAAGTACTGATTTTGCCCCAGATCCCTAAGTGGCCCCCTTAAGGATTGAACTCCCAACCCTGTGTTTAGCAGGCCAATGCTCAAACCACTGAGCTAGGCACTATTATTATTTAGTGCTCATAAAGTGCTCTGAGATCTTTGCATGAAAGGTGCTATATACGTGCAAAATATTTATTTAGTCTTAAAACTTGACAAGTGCCTTGGCTTCTCTTGCAGGATTTTCCACTTATTTCAGTTGTGCCTTTTTAATTGCTTAGAGAAATGATGAAATCATATCTCTGTGTTGGTTTAATTGGAATTATTGATGTCTGAAGTAGCATCTACTCAGAATTGAGTTTGATCAAAGTCTAACACAGAATGGTTTAGTGAAGTTAAAAATTCAGCTCCTAATTAAAAAACAAGAGTGAGAGCACACCCCAGATGAACATTTTCTACTCTGGAAATGGTTAATTATATTTGGGAAAATAGAATCCTCTTAGTGCTTTAAAAAAAAAAAAGGAGACAACAGTGACTTTCAGCTTCTAATCCCGGATATTTGCTAATGACAAAAACACTCACTACTCCACTCTTCTTTGGATTTTCATCCAGATACATTAACAGACACATCGCCTAACAGTCTCTTACATTTACTCATTCTTTAGTTTAAACTAGAGCTGTACGTTGATTAAAAATTCCATTTTGCAAAGAATTTTGAGAGTTCCAAATATGACTTTGTTCCAATATGGAATGAAAATCAAAAATTTTGACATTGTCCAGGAAGGAAAATGCTGGGGGGAAACATAGTTTTGGGTTGATCTAAACTTTTAGTTTTGATTTTGACTTTTTGATTGTCTATTATTTTGTAATATATGATACAAAGGAAAACAAAATGTTAAATAAAAAGTCATTTCAGAATGAAAAATCAAAATGTTTCATTTGAAAGATGTTAAAATGGGACATTTTGACTGACAATTTTTTTTTTCAGTTTTCTTCCAAAATGAAGTTCTGGTGAAATCAATTTGTTTCACAAAACACTTGATACAGCTGGAACTGCCTAATCCAGCAGGATATGGCTTTGTCGAACTTTCTCCAACTAGCTTTAATTTCAACTTCTCAGACTTCCCAAACAAGAAGATGTAATAAACAAAAGAAAAAGATATTGAATGTATTGACTGGATTGTGTGTGGGATATGCTCTGCAGAAAACCGCTTTCATTATAGTGCACGTTGAGAAATGCAAATAGGCTACAGAGGAAGCTTTAACACCATTGGGGTGAGTGTGGTTCCAAGCAGGGCAGAACAGAGAGGCTCGTACTGCCATTGTGCACACAAGGCAACTAGAATGCCACTGATGTGTGTGCTGTATGTAGGGTGACCAGACGTCAGACGATAAAATCGGGACCGTCCCGATATTTAGGTGTTTGTCCCGCGTCCCAACCGATCTTTGTCCGAAACGCAATTTGTCCCGATACTTCGCTCTGCCAGCAGCACTTGTTTTTGTTTGTTTGTTTTTTTTCCTCCGCCGGCGGACCCCCTCCTCCCCTATATGTCCCGATATTTTCTTCCTCTCGTCTGGTCACCCTAGCTGTATGGTCTGTGTTTAATTTTCTCCAAGCAATCCTTCCAGCCCTTCACAGTCTGACATTTCAAATGGTCTTTCTTTGTAGCCTCTCCTCTATGGAAAATAAACATGCTTATTCCATGATGGACAACACTAACCACGAATGATCTCTGGAAGGCTTTTTGCATTATCTGTTTGTGGATTTATTTCATAGAATCAATCATAGAATCATAGAATATCAGGGTTGGAAGGGACCTCAGGAGGTCATCTAGTCCAACCCTCTGCTCAAGGCAGGATTAGTCCCCAACCTAATCATCCCAGCCAGGGCTTTGTCAAGCCTGACCTTAAAAACCTCTAAGGAAGGAGATTCCACCACCTCCCTAGGTAACCCATTCCAGTGCTTTGGAAAGTTTAAGACTATTGAAAATGCTCTCCTGAAGCTTAAAAAAATAGTGTTTGTTTTTTTTAACATTCAACGGGCTTGGAGGCTTATTAAAGAGACTGGAGCTGTCTATAGGGCGTGGGTACTATATACATTTAAGTTAGCATTTGGCTTCTTTTCTTACCTTAGGGTTAGATACAGGAGTTTTGAGGATGACAGCTGACACTTTTCTTAGTGGAAATAATTTGCCTTTTATCGTTTTCTTACCAACTGCTGCCTCCTGTTAACAGTGAAATTGTTTTGAAAAGTATGCTGTGGTGTTGTTGGTGTTCTGTTGTGAGAGAAACACGTTTTTGAGCTTACCATTTGGTCCCTTGACATGTGTTATCTACTTATGCTAAACAGACTGTTCCACCTTGTACTCAGATGTGACATTCTGAGTTCATTTCCCAGACCTGAAGAAGAGCTCTGTGTAAGTTCAAAAGCTTGTGTCTCTCACCAACAGAAGTTGGTCCCATAAAAGATATTACCTCACCCACTCTGTCTCTCTGTTTTGAAAAGTGTTATTTAGTCTCAACCATATTCTCTTATGACAAGGCTCAAACTAATCAAGAGAACTTCCTAATAATGTGGATGTAAGCTTCCCAGTGAAGTGGTAGGAGCTCCATCACAAGTCTTTTTGACATTAAACTGGGAAAAACACTGAAGAATATCTTGTAGGGAACATTTCTGCACTGTCACAGGATGGGACTAGATGAGATAATTAGCTATTCCCACACCTCTGTGATATTGAACTTAAACATTTTAAGTGCTGGGTTTAGTGATATTAGCTGGTAGTACACCTGAAGATTGCCCATGGGATAGTCTCCTTTCAGCCGTATAACAATGCTAAGGCTTATCAATGAAGTTATTTCCACCGGAGAACTGTGTCACTTGAACATTGTTTGTGGAGCACTTCATTGCTGGGCAGTTGGTGCATCAAAGGTTATGTGGAATAGGGTCTGTCAGTATACTAATGCATAAGAGGCCAAATTCATCCACTGTGTAATTCCCAGATTTCACTGGTGAATGGAGTTACACCATGGATCATTCACTTAATTTAAGAACTCGCTGTGGAGTAACAATTTCCTTTGAAACAATCACTTTCTTCATTCCCTCAGATATGATCCTTTCAGCTACCTCTGTTAAGCAACTGTTGTCAACATTTATGATCTCTGGTAGGAGTGCAAAGTCCCTTAATTTGTAGTGTAACAGAAGGTTCAGATCAGGTTCCATTTCTGAACTTCAAAGCTAGCCCTTATTTTTCTAATAAACCAGACCAAAACTCCAGATGCAAGCACCCCAGAACTCTGGGAAGTTCACGTCCAGTTGTGAACATTGCAGCTAAGGCACATCTCTCTCCACCTTTTTTGGGTGGAATCATTTTCTCCCAACTTCTCTAGTCAGTTTTGCTATAGTTTATTAGAAAGGTAAACTATGTTTTTGCATTCCTAGATGAGTTTTTAAACTAAAGGCTCGGGGAAAGACCACAGGTGCGGACAGAAACCTCACTTAGGGGAGGATTTATTAAAGAGGATCCTCTATATCATAGTAAAGAGGAGAGGCTAGAAGTTGATAAAGTACAGGTAGAAACTGACAAACAAAAAAGAGTCCCATTCAATTACATTACATAAAGGCAGACAGCTACACATTGACAAATTTTATAAGTGCTGGTATGCAAATGCTAGAAGCCTAAGTACTAAGTTGGGTGAATTACAGTGTGTGGTATTAAATGAGAATATTGACATAATAGGCATCACAAAAACTGAAGGAATGATGATAATCAATGGGACACAGAAATACCAGAGTACAAATTATATGGGGATGACAAAGTAGGTCATGCTAGTGGGGGAGTGGCACTATATGTGAAAGAAAGCATAGAGTCAAATATAGTAAAAATCTTAAATGAACCAAACAGTATCTCTATGGATAGAAATGTCATGCTTGAAGAATAAGAGTATAGCTGTAGAAATATACTACCGACCACCAAGCCATAATGGTGAAGATGACTGTGAAATGCCCAGGGAAATTAGGCTAAAAACCAGAAAAACCTAATAATCATGAGGGATTTACAACTATCCTCATGTTTACTGGGTACATGCCACCTCAGGATGGGATGCAGAGAGAAAATTTCTAGACACCATTAATGACTGCTTGCTGGTGCAGCTAGTTCTGGAACCCAAAAGGGGAGAGGCAATTCTTGATTTATTCCTAAATGGAGCACATGATCTGCTCCACTATTTGCCAAGAAGTGAATAAAGCGTAACTGTTTGGGAATAGCAACCATAATGTCATGAAATTTAACATCCTTGTAGGGGAGAAAATACAAAAGAAATCCACCAGAGTAGCAGTTAACTTCAAAAAGGAGAACTACGCAAAAATGAGGAAGCTAATTAAATGAAAATCAAAAATAGTCACATGAGTGAAATGTCTGCAAGCTGCATGGAAACTATTTAGAAACACTATAATAGACTCAAACAAAATGTATACCCCCAAATAAAACAAAACAGTAAGAGGAACAAAAAATGCCACCATAGCAAAACAGTATAAAAGAGGTAAATAAAGGCAAAAAGGCATCCTTTAAAATTTGGAGGTCAAATCCTAATGAGGAAAATAGAAAGGAGCATAAACCCTGGCAAGTCAAGTGTGAAAGTATAATTAGGCAGGCCAAAAAAGAATTTGAAGAGCAACTAGCAAATGACAAAAAAAATAGCAGCAATTTTTTTTTAAGTGCATCAGACGCAGGAAGCCTGCAAAATAGTGGAACCATTGGATGATCGAGGTGCTAAAGAAGCACTCAAGGAAGATAAAGCCATTGGGGAGAAGCTAAATGAATTCTTTGCATCAGTCTTCACTGCAGAGGATGTGAGGGAGATTCCACACCTGAGTCAATCTTTTTAGCTGGTAAATCTGAGGAACTCTTCCAGACTGAAGTGTCAGTAAAGGAGGTGTTGGAACAAATTGATAAATTTAACTGTGAAAAGTCACCAGGACTGGATGGTATTCACCCAAGAGTTCTGAAGGAACTCAAATATGAAATTGCACAACTACTAACTGTTGTATGTAAACTATTGCTTAAATTGGCCTCTGTACCAGATGACTGGAGGACAGTTAATACAACGCTGATTATTTAAAACAAAACAAAAACAAAAACAAAAAAAACCCAAGAAGTTCCAGAGGTGATCCTGGCAATTACAGGCTGGTAAGCCTCACTTTAGTACCAGGAAAATTAGTTGAAATTGTAGTAAAGAACAGAATTATCAGACACACAGATGAACATGATATTTTGGGGAAGAGTCAACACGGCTTTTGTAATGGGAAATCATGCCTCAGCAGTCTAATAAAATTCATTAAAGGAGTCAAACGTGAAAGAGAGTGATCCGGTTGATATAGTTTACTTGCACTTTCAGAAAGCCTGTGATAAGTTCCCACACCAAAGGCTCTTAAGCAAAGTAATCAATCATGGAATAAGAGGGAAGGTCCTCTTATTGATCAGTAACTGGTTAAAATATAGGAAACACAGGGTAGGAATAAATGGCCAGTTTTCACAATGGAGAGAGATGAATAGCAGGGTCCCCTATGTATCTGTGTTGTTCAATTTATTCATAAATGATGCGGTAAAGAGTGAGGTGGCAAATTTTGCAAACAATACAAATTTACTTAAGATAGTAAGTCCGGAGCAGATTGCAGAGAGTTACAAAGGGATCTCACTAAACGGGGTGCCCTGGGCAACAAAATGACAGATGAAATCCAATGTTGATAAGTGCAAAGTAATCCACATTGGAAATCATAATCCCAACTATACGCACAAAGTGATGGGGTCTAAATTAGCTGTTACCACTCAAGAAAGGGATCTTGGAGTCATTGTGAATAGTTCTCTGAAAACATCTGCTCAATGTGCAGTGGCAGTCAAAACTAACAGAATGTTGGGAATCATTAGGAAAGGGATAGATAAAAAGAAAATATAATACTATTATATAAATCCATGGGATGCCCATAACTTGAATGCTTCATGCAGTTCTAGTCACCTCATCTCAAAAAAAAAAAAAAAAAGAGAGATATTAGAATTGGTAAAAGTACAGAGAAATGTCATAAAAATGATTAGGGTTTTGGAACAACTTCCATATGAGGAGAGATTAAAAAGACCAGGACTGTTCAGTTTAGAAAAAAGACAACCAAGGGGGATATGATAGAGGTCAGGAAAATCATGACTGGTGTGGAGAAAGTAAATAAAGAAGTGTTATTTACCCCTTCACAGGACACAAGCCAGGGGTCACTGGATGAAATTAAAAGGCAGCAGGATAAAAAAAAAAAAAAAAAACATAAGAAAGTATTTCTTCACGTAACACACAGTCAACCTGTGGAACTCACTGCCAGGACCAAAAGTATAACTGTTACCAAAAAAAAAAATAGAATTATATAAATTCATGGAGGATAGTCCGTCAATGGCTATTAGGTAAGATGGTCAGGGATGCAACCCTATGCTCTGGGTTACCCTAAACCTGTGACTGCCAGAAGCTGGCAACAGAGGATAGATTACTTGATAATTGCCCTATTCTATTCATTCCCTCTGAAGCAGCTGGCACCTACTGGAAGAAAGGATACTGGACTAGATGGACCATTGGTCTGACCCAATATGGGTACTGTTATGTTCTTCTCATTCCATACACTAGATCAATGAAATTTGTGGTCAATGATGATTTTTGCTTCTAGAAGCAAACAAATTGTCTTTTTAGTTTTAAATACAGGTAATATGGCAAGATTGGTGCTAAAAGTGTCTGCTATGGTCATCGTGGATTAGAATGGATCTCCCTTATTAATTTTGTTCTTTCATTCCCAAGCAGTTTTTGTCCTAGTGCTCCTATCTAGTATACTGTAGCACTGCTTGTGTATTGCACATGCAGGTATAACAGTATTGTGGTCTAACTGAATTGATTTTCAAGGGCCAAGATTTTCAATATATCTTTAAAAATTGGACCAATTTTTGCTGATGACTCACCAGTACAGGTAACACTGCACAGCCTTGGGTCTGTTTGGTTGTTTAAGTATCGGCTTTATAGTAATTATGTGGTGGAAGGATGACTTCACTGTTAAGACACTGGTCTGTGAATCAAGAGATTGGAGTCTATTCCTGGCTCTATCATAAGTTTTCTGTGTAACCTTGGGTGACTCACTTAACTCTTTGTATCTCAGTTGTTCCATCTGTAAAACAGGAATACTACCTACCTACCTACGCTACTATAAGAAACCCTATAACCTACCAACTTTGAAGCCAATATTTCGTTGTGGCTTATAGAGGAATGGCTAAAATCTAGTTCATATCAGAAACTCAAATACAACCTTAATTGTGGACTACTATGGTTACTCTCATTCCCTGATAATTGGCTGCTAAAATTTTCCATTAAATACTATGGCAGTATTTGTGTTTCCTAAACAAGTCTTTATGCTTGGTATGAAAGAATCCAAAACTTTGTCTTAGATAATATATTGTGAATTGACAACCATCTGGCTAGCTCAGCGACTTTTAAATTGCAGCCTTCAAGTATACTGCAGATTTAGCATACAAATAGACTAATATGAAGAGACATGCACTAAACTGATAAAGAAATCAGTTTGGCGTGTTTATAAAAATGGATTTCAGTAAATGAGGTGTGATATATTAAAAGAATTAATCTTAAAAATTGCTGGCATCCAATAGTCTGTTATCCTGATAGCTTCAGTTAATCTGCTCTTGGGTTAAACTAATACTTTTAAATTTACACACACATTTTCCAGCTGATTAACAATCCTGATAACGCTAATCCACAGTTGCACAATAACTATGTTACAGCTGCTCTTTAACTGTAATAGGTGCCTGGGCACACCATCTACCTCTGAAGTACCATGTAGCTGCTACATATATTCAGTTTTTATTGGGACATCATGAACATGAGTTGTATTTGTTATATTTACAAACTGCAGTTTTTTATTTTACTTCCCTGTTCTCATGCCCTGGAGCCTGATCCTACACTGTTACCTAGAACAAACTGCCGCTGCCAGAGTAAGGACTGTAGGATAAAGCCCAATGTAAATATGGCATAACTAAAATCACGACTTGAAAAGTGCCACTAGTGTGGAGTAGGGGAAAAAGAAAGAGGAAAGAATGTTAGCACCATTTGGTGCAGACAACTTGCTCAACATCTCTTAATGGGATGAAATTAAGAAAGTTAAAAGTAAGGCTCGATGGAGAAGGAAAACTTCCCTTGAGTGACTATTCCAAAGACAACCACAAGCTTCCACCAGAAAGCAGTTGAAGCTCCATCACTTGGAACATTTAAAACTAGATTAGACAAAAATAGACTCTAGGGAACAATGTTGAATGGGAAAGAGGTTGAGATGACCGAGTAGCTCTTTTCTATCTCAAATATCTGTGATTCTGTGATGTACTGATAGGTGTGAGCTGATTTCTCAAGGTTGAGAAACACTCATTAGTCCTTATTCTGTTGTTACCATTAGAATGCTGTCTATTGGTTCAGATAACTAAATTACTTTACCCGAGTATTATCACTATTGTAGGTATTTACCCCTGTAGTAAAAATATAGACATGTAGAGAATGCTGCAGATAGTGTAGTAAACTTACATTTTCCTCTAAAGCAAAACTGGCAGGTTTTAAAGGGTGACCACTAATGACAGAATTGCAGTTTTCATTATAAACATTTGAGAGTAAACATAATTTCTTCATGCCAGCTGGAAAGGGGCACCAGGGCCAACAGAAAAGGTAGTACCGTAATAATAGACCAAATTCAATCCTGAGATAAGCAGATGCAACTATTGAAACTAGAGGAGTGATGGCCACTTACATCAGGACTGAATTTGGCCAAGTAAGGTTTTAGGGGGTTGGTTTGTCTGAAGTTTTTTTGGTTTGGGAAATGGCTGTTGGTTATTGTTTTAATTTTTAGCTTATTAATCTGCCAAATGGGTAACATTCAGATCACATGCCCCTGCTTCATGTCGTTTTTTTCAAAGCAGTTGTATTCTGTGGGAGCATGGAGGGCCTCTTGAAGTGGGTGCATGTCTCCTCTGAGGTGTGTGGGGGAATCACATTTGCATAAAGCTCTCATCCATATTCAGTTTTCCCTGTCTTAATTTTATGAAAATGGAGGGAGCTAGGATTCATGCCTCACTTGTCCAGATGGATGGACATTAAGCGATTTTATGATGAAGAGACTCTTTAGGGTGATGTTCCTTTGGAACATACAGCTATGATACTCTCCTGGAATTAGTATACTGAACAATCAATGTGTGATTTCAGTTTAGGATGTCCAAGACCTTTGTGATGCTGTATTAATTGGAAAACACCTTAATTTTGTTTTTACCAAGTCTCCTATTCAATAAAGAGCTAAAGAAAAGGATTTCATACTTTTTTTTTACATGAACAGCAATACTCTAGAAATTTGATGAACAGAGACTTTTATTTTAAAAACTCTGCTGTCTCATTTTGTGTAGAGCCTCTGGTAAAAACAGTATAAGAGTATAATCACATAATGACAGAAATATGGTGAAGCATTTTAGAAGATTGACTTATTTTAATTCTCCATTTTTCATCGGGTTCTGAAACCATTGTGTTTTATTTTGAGGTAAATTATCCTATTTATCATGTCTGCATAAATACCCCTATGAATAATGCAGGAAGCTGGAATGGTAAAAGTAAAAACTACAGACCTGTCCTCAAAGGACAGGATTAGCATCCTGCAAGAGCTTATTCAAAACCAACTGGTGTCCCTGTTGTACAATGGAAAAATGCACCACTTCATACCTTCTGCAAAATCACCATAATGGAGTGTTGTCAGATCCATTAACAATCCTGTGCTAATGACAGTTAAATAACCAAGTGGGATAAAAGCATGCATTAGAACCTGCTATACAGTAACTCCTTCCAGATGGGCATTGTGAGCAGGGCTTAAACTGAAAAAAGGTTGGGAGGAGAAGGGCACCACGGGTGGTGTGGGGGGAAGAGCTGCAATGCCCCTTGTTAAATTAGAGTTAAATAGAAAATGTAAAAATTACATTAATGCAGACTTAATGTTCCACACAGCTGAAAGTCACATATTCATGATAGACAGAAGTTGAGATTCCCACAAGAATATTCATTTGGCTGGGTTGCACATGCACACTATTTTTTTATACTATATATTTAAAAATGTAGCGCTTGATCCAAAGTCCATAAAAGTCAATGAGTCAATGGGAGTCTTTCCATTGCTTTCAGTGGGTTTTGGATTAGCCTCATAAAGATGAATATACAGTAAAAGCTGTTTTATCCAGCACATTACCACCCGGAAAGCTCTATAAATTGGCATTTCTGACCTCCATTGAGATTCCGGTTTATAGTCCGGTTGGTGCAGAGCCGGAAGGGGGTTGGGTCGTGGGAAGGGGTGTGGAGGGCAGGCTCTAGGAGGAAGTTTGGGTGTTGAAAGGGATTCAGGGCAGCGGGTTGGGGCACAGGAGGGAATGCTTTTAGGAGGAGGCACCACCTCCGCAGGTCTCTTTGGCTGTGGTTCTCAGCCAATGGGAGCTGCAGAGCTAGCGTTCAGGGCAGGATGGAGGCAGAACCGCCTGCCGCGCCTCCACCTAGAAGCAACCAGGACAGGTCGCCGCTTGTGGGGAGCCACCCAAGGTGAGCACCCACCGGATCCTGCACCCTCTCCCGTGCCCCAACCTGCTGTCCTGAGCCCTGTCCCACACCCAAACTTCCTCCCAGAGCCCATGCCCTGCACCCACTCCCATGCCGCAACCCCCAGCCTCGCAACCCCTCCCACACCCAAACTTCCTCCTTCTTAGTTATCCGGAATTTTTCACTTACCAGCACCCCCATTCCCCCAACGTGCCGGATAAAACAGCTTTTACTGTATTAAGCTATATATTTAAGGGGGTATCCTACTATCTCCTTTCCTTTCCTCCTACTCCCTGCCCCCATAAATGCTTGCAGAGGGCATTAATGTAGTGGAACTTTTGTGCTTCTCCAGAGATCTGTGCCCTTAACATACAGAGAATGTGGATCATTGGTTTGGGGTGGGCTGGGAGAGGAGCAGTGCACATGGACCTGTGACTGCACAGGTCCAGCAGTCATTTCCCGACACCTACGTTAGGGCATAGTCCCAGAATAGTTTTGTAGTACTTGTTTGGGGAATCAATACAATTTTGTTGTACAGTACTGTTTTTATTCTTAATTTGCTGCTATGTATTTTCTTCCCTTTACTTCCGTTTAACACATCTTTTTGTCTGGAAATCTATATATAATACGCACACTATAGCTTTGTAGGCAATTGAATCATATACTGTAGTAAAAAATCTGGCACTGATATACGTGTACCATATGCATATAAATATGGTGTACTTATGGCATCTTTGATCCAGTGATCTGAAAGTGCTTAATGTGAGTGTATAAAGATGGGAAAACAGGAAAACAGAAGGGTTTATTTGAAGACTTATTTGAGGGGGCCAGTGACAAACCTAGAATAGAACCCAGATTGCTTGATTTCCAATCGTCTTATCCAGCCATTAGATATTGCAAAATCTTCTTATATACAAATACCCCACATAAAAGTGCTTCCAAGAACCATAGTACGATAAGATGGAAAAGATCCAACTAGGTCATCTAGCCAATGCCCCTGACAGTGTGGGCTTGCTGTCTCCATTATATGATTTATATACTTTAAAACATCCCAGTTTACAAAGACCTCTTTGTTCTTAAATCACTCAGTATTTACAGAACAAATTCATAAATATTGTCCATGTACGACTTGCTAAAAATAGGGTAAGGGACAATAGGATCAGCTGAAGGGCCTTTTCTTTTTTTCTTTAGCCTTTGTGGACATTTGTGCAAGTGTGCGGGCTAACCAACTGTAATGCATTAGACAAATGGAAAGGCTGCTTTTTATTTTCCCCTTTGCCTTGCATACAGTACTCTAGACGTTTATCAAAATTTCATCGTCTAACCCTTTTCTCTATTCGTGTAGGAAGCTACAGATAAAGATGGTATTGGTAGGTTAAGGAAGTAATCAAATCGAGAAATAATCAGTGATATTTTATTTTTCCCAACATAATGTGCATAGCCTCATGTTCTGACTCTCTTCTCCATTCTTTAAATATGAGCAAATGCTCTAAGCAGGAGAGCTCTCTAAAAAGTAATCTACTAATTAGCATCCTGTACCATAAACCTAAATCAAACATTCTTTCAAAGGGACTCTGCTTTGGAGATAAACTTTAGAAAAACTCTATTGATTTCATAAATTAAAAACAGTAGAATTGAAGGCAGGGGAGGTCAAGTAAAGGACTGACCCAAGTAAACAATTTTTAGATCAGAGCGCTCTTGGATTCAATACAAGGGAAGAAAAAGAAGCAAGAAGAAGGATTCATTTGCAAATAACCTGCAGTAGCAAAGTCATGCACTTCCCAAATAGGATTAAACTTGTTCCATCAGCCATGACATGTGAAAAGATCATGGTTATAAATTCCATTTGCTATAATGAATTGAAAGCATCTGAATTTGCAAGCAGCGCTCATCATTGATGGACAGTTAGATTTGTACATTGTTTTTACGCTAAAATTAGCTTCCACAAAATATAAAGTACAGAGGGGTGGCAGCAGCAACGGAGTTTAAAGAGTAAACAAGCTGACTTTATTATTAGACAGATGTTGAAGAATGCTAAAAATAAATGGTAGTTGTATGCCAGCACTGTAGAAAATTACATTGCTTCACTTTTAAGCAGAGTATGAACACAAAAGTGAAAAGGGGGCTTTGTTTAGATTCCTTAGTTAGATTTAAACAAGAATAAATATTATTATTAAACAAAAGAAAGATGGATCTGTCCTTTTGTGGTGCACTGCTAATATAAAATAATAAATATAGTTGAATTTGGAAAATACTTGGTTCTGATCTATACTGGTCTACATTAGAATAAATTTCACAGAAGTCAATGGAGCCACACTGGTGTATAATATTTGTAAATGGAGATAAGAATCAGACTCAGATTGCTTAATAAAGATCCCAGTCTTGCATCAAGATCCAGGGGTGAGAGCCCTGCACCCATGCTCAAGGCAGAATTGAGGCCAAAGTCTGCAGATTTCCATTGTGTTTGTGATACAAGCTTTTATTCTTGTTTTATATACTGTTGACTAGATAGGAATAATTCTCAGTGGATGAAAGCAGCTCATCCTTGTTGCGGAAAAGACATTCATTTATAATTGGAAAGATCCCCTACAGTGGTGCTGAAAACTGTCCAAGATTTTTTAAAAATGGTTCTGGCTAAACAGAAGAATAAACCATTTTTTATGAACATCATGAAAATATAACAGCTTCTTAATTACTGGAAGGTTAACATAAAATTTATTTGCTAATTTTAATTATAACCCTCCAAAATATACTGCATAAATGCTCAAAGGAGAACAACAGCCAGGTGCCAGCACTAATCAGCCAAGGTTGTTACAGATTATGATGTTAAAGAAGGTTTAGAAAAATCCTTAGTAAAAGCAACACATGTTTACTGGAATTCTGCAGGGAACCAAACTTTCTGTATATTTCCACTGCTACAAAATTACAGGTATATTGCCATTTGTTCACTCTTGTCCAGAGGATCTTATAACTGCAGCTGAAACATATGATTGCCTTTTCTTTCTGTCACATGCTATTACAATGTATTAACTTTCATCACAGAAACAGTGTGAAAATTGTAATTTCAGCAAGGTGTTAGTTAATTTTTGTAAAGTGTGTTGAACATATAAAGTCCTGTACAGTGGCCAAGTATTAACTCTAAAACAGAAATCCAGTTGCTGAAAATTTGTCGTCTTTTGCAGGCTGTACTGGGATGCCCAGTTTGGAGATTA
Organism: Chrysemys picta bellii; assembly: GCF_011386835.1. Taxonomy (NCBI): domain Eukaryota; kingdom Metazoa; phylum Chordata; order Testudines; family Emydidae; genus Chrysemys; species Chrysemys picta. The sequence continues at coordinate 70,257,805 of NC_088794.1, read as the reverse complement.
GGCATATTATTAACACTGATTAGGGACCATTTCTATCACCTTTGCTCTCACTGCATCAGACTGTCTGGTCCAGCCAAACCCTAGGGCCCAGAGGGCCTTCCTCAGCCCTTGAGCAAGCTAGTGACCCGGTCTGGTTCCCAGGGAAAGTTAAAGTAGTGCCATGGACCTATCAGCTAGTCTGAGAGGCTTCCCAGCCATGATTCTTTTTGCCCGGCCATCCTACCTATATTTGGGGTCAGGAGAGGCATCATGGGAGTTGCTACAGCAGCCCTACACCAATAGAGAATTTCCCCTATGCCAAGAGAATCCTTAGAGGGATGGAGCCAATGATTTTAAGTCTGCACTGCTCTGGAGGACTAGTACAAAGCAGACTTAGTGGAATTGAGATCATACCCAGTAGGACTACATTTGTCGTTAAATAATATTCCATGTAATGGTGGTAGAGTAGGGCCCTTAGGATCATAATTGTACACCACCTGTACAGCACTTTAAAACACCACCAGCAGCAAGAATGATCTCATATTTTGTTTTAGATCATTAAGCTTTCATTCTACAGTGATACTTCAGGTTTCTCAGAAAAAGATACAGGGCCAAATTCTCAGTTGAGAATCTTCCTCAGAATGTTTTATGCACATGGAAAAAATTGTTCCTTACCTCTGAATAAAAACACTTTATTTATGTATTATAGTAAAATTTTATTTACTTTTTATGTTTCAGATGTCCTACTTGTTGTTTTTGCCGTTGAACCAACTGTGTGTTTGGAACCATAACAAAATACAATCCATATTTTAAAGGAAGACTTAAAAAAAAAAAAGCATCTAAAATGTTGGTGTCAAAGGAAATTAATTTTCTGGCTGGCTTGTGTTTTTCTCTGAGGCAGATATTGATGAGTGTGCAGAGGGGATCATTGAGTGTCACAACCATTCACGCTGTGTTAACCTCCCAGGGTGGTACCACTGTGAGTGCAGAAGCGGTTTCCATGACAATGGAACCTACTCACTTTCCGGGGAATCCTGTATTGGTAAGCAAAGATCAGCATAGAACTTTTTTTTCTTCTGCATGGTGTCATACACTGACTATTTGAGACAGCATGTCCTGAATGGTTATTATATTTAAGGCAAAAATTATGATGTAACTAACCATTTGTTAAGCTCATCAGCATCCTTAGTAATACAATGTAGACATTGATAAAAGATCTGAACCATCGCATTTCTGAATGGTTATGTGGAATACGGACAATCAGAGGTCAAACATCTGACTTACTGTCCTTAGCCATTTATCACCATAAGTAAACAACAGGGCCCCTTGTAGGTTGTTTTGCAAGTGTGACAGGCTACAGAATATGAACCATCGCTTTCAGATTTCAGCACAAAGATTTGGGAACACATTTAATCATAAGTCAGTGTTATTCATTGTGTATTATCATTTGTATTTATCTTGTTTTATTTTTAGGGCTATTCAAATAGAAAGCATTTGAGGCTATGCTGTACGTACTGTATTTGAGGACAAGGTCATAAGGACACAGATTGAAGGCATTTTTGAAAGTGTGTAGGAATCCCATTCTATCGTTAGGCTCTGTGATCTAGTGCTGAAAGTAGGGACCAGGAGTCAAGATGCCAGGGATAAAGTCCTGGTTCTGCCACTTTTATATGCTATGTGTAAACTTGGTTTGGTCACTTTACTTCTGGGGCACAAGACTGCATTTAAAAGTGCCAAGCAGTGGGAACACCACAGAGCGGATATTGAGCAGGATATAACTCTTCTGTCACCACATTACTTCCCTTCCACAGCCATAGATATGACACTTCACTGCCTCTCCATATGACAGTGTGTTGAAGAGACCTTGGCTAAAGGACAGGGAGGCAAAACAGAAACACATACCCCAGCTTCTATGTTGCATTCTTCTGAATACTGTGTTCTTAGAAAATCTACAATGTAAGTTTCTATAGTTCCTTGTAGCGATTTCCCCACAAAAAAATCTCACACCCAATAAACACCTTGGGCCCCAAGCTCATAGAATCATAGAAGATTAGGGTTGGAAGAGACCTCAGGAAGTCATCTAGTCTAATCCTCTGTTCAAAGCAGGACCAACACCAACTAAATCATCCCAGCCAGGGCTTTGTCAAGCCGAGCCTTAACAACCTCGAAGGATGGCGATTCCACCACCTCCCTAGGTAACCCATTCCAGTGCTTCACCACCCTCCTAGTGAAATAGTGTTTCCTAATATCCAACCTAAACTGCCCCTACTGCAACTTGAGACCATTGCTTCTTGTTCTATCATCTGCCACCACGAGAACAGCCTAGCTCCATCCTCTTTGGAACTCTCCTTTCAGGTAGTTAAAGGCTGCTATCAAATCCCCCCTCACTCTGTAGACTAAATAACCCAAGTTCCCTCAGCCTCTCCTCGTAAGTCGTGTGCTCCAGCCCCCTAATCATTTTCATTGCCCTCCGCTGGACTCTCTCCTATTTGTCCACATCCCTTCTGTAGTGGGGGAACCAAAACTGGACGCAATACTCCAGGTGTGGCCTCACCAGTGTTGAATAGAGGGGAATAATCACTTCCCTCGATCTGCTGACAATGCTCCTACTAATACAGCCCAATATGCTATTGGCCTTCTTGGCAACAAGGGCACACTGCTGACTCATATTCAGCTTCTCATCCACTATAATTCCCAGGTCCTTTTCTGCAGAACTCCTGCTTAGCCAGTCAGTCCCCGGCCTGTATGTGATTCTTCCTTCCTAAGTGCAGGACTCTGCACTTGTCCTTGTTGAACCTCATCAGATTTCTTTTGGCCCAATCCTCCAATTTGTCTAGATCACTCTGGACCCTATCCCTACCCTCCAGCATATCTACCTCTCCCTACCCCCCCAGATTAATGTCATCTATGAACTTGCTGAGGGTGCAACTCATGCCATCATCCAGATCATTAATAAAGATGTAGAACAAAACTGACCCCTTGGGGCACTCCGCTTGATACCGGCTGCCAACTAAACATCAAGCTGTTGATCACTATCCGTTGAGCCCGACAATCTAGCCAGCTTTCCATCCACCTTATAGTCCATTCATCCAATCCAAACTTCTTTAACTTGCTGGCAAGAATACTGTGGGAGACCATATTAAAAGCTTTGCTAAAGTCAAGATGTATCACATCCACATCCAGCTTCTATATGCTCAGGTTCCAGATTATCTCCACTCTGCATGCCCCTCCAGTGCCTTCAGCTTTCAATCTACTATTTCTCATTCTGATTTCTACCCTCCCTTGTCTCTCATCAGGCTCTTCAACCCCTTGATGCTCAGTGTCAGCACCCACTCACTTTCCTGTGTAGCCACCCCGAGTTCCCAGTTACACTCATTCTCCCTCAGAGATTTGCTCACATCTTTCATACTGGTGGAAGTTCCACATGAGGAGATATGCATGCTGAGCAAACTCTGCATCTCCTTTCCTCCTGGTGGCCCCAGGACTCTGGTTTGGCTGTATGTGTGGACTATGTTCTTTCAAAATGATGTAGATTCTGTATATTTCCTCTCTGATTCAATGGAAAAGATGCTAGTTTGAGTCTGATCTCTGGCCTGATTCGGCACTATTGACATCCATGGGAGTTTGCCCTTGACTTCCAATGGGAGCAGGTTTAGGCCCTTGTGTCACTCTTTATGCCTGTGGAAACCAGTGATTTCAGTGCAGTTTCTTCCCATTGTGTAAATTGGATCAGAATCAGTCCAGATTTCATAGGTAAATGTTAAATTTGAAGGTGCTAAAGTAATATTCATTTTAAAATTCTGCCTTTACGGAAAAGTCTGATAGGTTTAAAAGTTCTGTAAAGAAGATGTAATTCTCTATTACATCTATCTATATAATTCTATAACAGGGATATAAATTTTATCTCTTAAATGTTATCATTTGGTTTAAAATCTCTAGAAAGGAGAGATTTAGATTAGCTTCTTAGAATTCTGTTTGATTTCTTTAGAATTCTGTTGATTTCATCGCTATTCAATTCTGTGAGAGTTTTCCATAAAGGTGATATTTGTGACAATGCTATATATTTATCATAAAAAACTTTATTTTGCACTGTAAATGCATTTTGAGGTTTTGTTTCGTATACACAAGTGAGAAGGTTCTCCCTACTAATAAAAAATGAGAAATTGTAAATTTCAGTTGTCCATTGAGAAAAAATTAGCCAATTAAGGCCTGATTTTGTGCTAAGTAAAGTTAGTGGAAGTTTGATGGAAGACTGGGCCTATAATTTAAAAAAAAAATCTACAATTAACATTCAAAATCAATACTTTATAGACTGACCAACAAATTTATATTAGCTTTTTATGCTTTGTCCTAAACAGACTCTTGCTACCAGGCAATGTATGTACCTAAATTCCCAATGGTCAATTTCATGAGGGTGGTTCTGTCAAAAATAATGGATTTCACAGCATTTCATGGTTTAATAGATACAATTCCACATGAAAGTCATTTATACTCAAACATATTCTTAGATATTTAAAATTCTGCTCTACTTATTTAAGTATTGTAAAAAGAGTGTCAGAGAGAGTCTAATTTTATCACAAAGTAAAGCAACATGAAATAACCCCAAAAGGTCCCGAAGAGTACTAAGCATAAAGGACAGAGTTCCTTCATGCCTGCCTGTCTCAGATATTTCAGAGATGCCTACCATCCTGCTGTGTAAGCACTGGTAACAAATGTAATAAAGGCCTTGGACCAAACCAGGATTGTAATTCCACTGTCTACAGTCTGCACCAAGAATGTATTTAGTCCAGTGTTGTCACAATTTTGAATTGTCCAGTTTCCTCTTTTATAGATGGGTGCACTACCTGCTAAAGTCAGTAGTCCGAGTTGCAGTTGATGGGAGTTGTGCTCATGTAGTAAGGGCAGAACTGAGCCCAGAATGTTACATTCCATGATATACTTAGAAGATTGAAGAGCAGTGTGCTTTCTTCAAAGCAAACTGCCCTCGTTTTGACCTGCACAGTGTGTTGGAAGTTCACGAGGTGAGACATTTTTCTCACCGTGTGTAAGCAGTAAATGGAATGTGAAATTGATGGGATTTTTTTTAATTAAATAGCTTTTCTGAGCCATCTGCTGCTGAGCACCAGAGCCAAAGAGAGCAAACCAGTTTCTGATAATCTTTTATACTGGTTTAACAGTTAGAAATTAAACAGGAAATTCTGCTATTCAAGTAGATCATTTAAAGATTAAGCTGTTAAATTCTTTTTAAAAATATTATTATACTATGAATGAAACATGGATGTTACAAGCACATTCCAGCTGAAGATCAACTATAGCCATGTTACCTGAACACTGATTTGAACCATTTTATAAAGTTTATTTCCATGATAAAGTATTTAGAGTCAAGGCCAGAGTCATTGAGCTGTTTATTCTAGATGAGAGAGGTTTCATCTGCATAGCAACTGTCTTTGCTTTACAGTCCCATGTGCATGAGAAATTGTGGGCCAAAATCACAGTGGAGTTACTCCAAGGATGAATTTGGCCCAGTGTTTAAATATTTTGTGATTAGTCTAAGAACATAAGAATCTACGAATGGCCATACTGGGTCAGACTCAAGGTCCATCTAGTTCAGTATTCTGTCTTCCAACAGTGGCAAGTATCAGATGCTTCAGAGGGAATGACCAGAAGAGGGCAATTATTGCGTAATCCATCCCCTAATGTCAGTTTCTGGCAGTCAGAGATTGAGGGACAACCATACCATGAGATTGCATCCCTGATCATCTTAACTAATAGTCATTGATGGACCTATTCTTTTTTGAACCCAGGTATATTTTTGGCTTCCGCAATATCTGTTAGTAACAAGTTCCACAGGTTGATCGTGCGTTGTGTGAAGAAGTACTTCCTTATGTTTGTTTTAAACCTGCTGCCTGTTAATTTCATCGGATGACTCCTAGTTCTTGCGTTATGTGAAGGGGTAAATAAAAACTCCCTATTCACTTTTTCCAAACCATTCATGATTTTATAGACTTCGATCATAATCCCCCCTTAGTTATCTTTTCTAAATTGAGCAGTCCCAATCTTTTTAATCTTTCCTCATATGGAAGCAGTTCCATACCCCTCATCATTCTTGGTTTGTTTGTTTATTTGTTGTTTGTTTGTTTTTTGCCCTTCTCTGTACTGTTTCCAATTCTAATCTTTTTTGAGATGGGGCAACCAAAATTGCATGAAGTATTCAAGATGTGGGTATTTCATTGATTTATATAGTGGCATTATGATATTTTCTGTCTTATTATCTATCCTTTTCCTAATGTTTGAAAACATGGTTAGCTTTTTTGACTGCTGCTGCACACTGAGCAGATGTTTTCAGAAAACTATCCACGATGGCTCCAAGATCTTTCTTGAGTGGTAACAGCTAATTTAGACCCCACCATTTTATATGTATACTCGGGATTATGTTTTCCAAGGTGTGCATTACTTTGCATTTATGAACATTGAATTTCATCTGCCATTTTCTTTTCCAGTCAATAAGATTTGTGAGATTCCTTTTTGGCTCTTCACAGTCAGCTTTGGACTTAACTATCTTGAGTAACGTATCATCTGCAAAGTTTGCCACCTCATTGTTCATCCCCTTTTTCACATAATTTATGAATATGTTGAACATCACAGGTCCCCATGCAGATCTTTGGGGACCATGCTATTTACTGCTCTGTACTTTAAAAACTGGCCATTTATTCCTACCCTTTGTTTCCTAACTTTTAACTAATTGCTGATCCATGAGAGAACCTTCCCTCTTATCCCATATCTGATTATTTCACTTAAGAGCCTTTGATGTGGGACATTGTCAAAAGCTTTCTGAAAGTCCAAGTATGCTATATCCATGGTATCACCCTTGTCCACATGTTTGTTAATCCCTTCAAAGAATTCTAATAGATGATGAGGCATGATTTCTCATTACAAAAGCTATGTTTACTCTTTCCCAGCATATCATGTTCATCTCTGTGTGTGATAATTCTGTTCTTTACTATAGTGTCAACCGATTTGCCAGGTACTGAAGTTAGGCTTACCTGCCTGTAATTGCCAGGAACACCTCTGTAACCTTTTTTTAAAATCTGTATTACATTAGCTATCCTTTAGTTATTTGATACAGGGGCTGATTTAAGCAATAAGCTACATACCATGGTTAGTAGTGCTACAATTTCATATCTCAGTTCCTTCAGAATTCTTATGTTGATATCATCTGGGACTATCATCTTATTACTGTTTAATTTACACCTCTACCTCAATATAACGTGACCCGATATAACACAAATTCAGATATAACGCAGTAAAGCAGTGCTCCGGGGGCGGGGCGGGCTGCGCACTCTGGTGGATCAAAGCAAGTTCAATATAACGCGGTTTCACCTATAACGCGGTAAGATTTTTTGGCTCCCGAGGACAGCGTTATATCGAGGTAGAGGTGTATCAGTATATTCCAAAACCACCTCTATCAACACATCAGTCTGGGACAGATCCTCAGATTTGCCATCTAAAAATATCAGGTGTATCAGGTGTGGGAACCTCACATTCCCTGCAATGAAGACTGATGCAAAGAATTCATTTAGCTTCTCCCCAATAGCCTTGTCTTCCTTGAGTGCCCCTTTAGCACTTTTATCATCTAATAGCCCCACTGATGGATTTGCAGGCTTCCTGCTTCTCATGTACGTAACTATTTCCTGCTGTTAGTTTTTGTGTCTTTTGCTAGTTGCTCTTCAAATTCTTTTTTGGCCTAATTATACTTTTCTTGGCAGAGTTTATGCTCCTTTCTATTTTCCTCACTAGGATTTGACTTCCAATTTTTTAAGGATGCCTTTTGCCACTAACTGCCTCTGTGGTGGTTTAGCCATCATGTGGTGGTTTAGCCATCATGGCATTTTTTTGCTGCTCTTATTGTTTAGTTTTTATTTGGGGAATACCATTAGTTTGAGCCTCTATTATGGTTTTTAAAATCATTCGATGCAGCATGCAGGCACTTCTCATGACTGTTCCACATTTATTGTGTAGTTTCCCTTTTTGAAATTAACTACTACTCTGGTAGGTTTATTTTGTATTTTCCCCGTACAAGGGTGTTAAATTTAATTACAGTCACTATTCCCAACCAGTTCAGCTTTATTAATCTCTTGGTGAATATTGGAGCAGATCCTTGCTCCATTTAGGACTAAATCAATATTGCTTCTTCTATTGTGAGTTCCAGGACTAGCTGTTCCATGAAGTAGTCATTACTGGTGTCTAGAAATGTTATATCTGCATCCCATCCTGACGTGACATGTACCCATTCAACATGGGCATAGTTGTAAATCCTCCCTTATTATTGGGTTTTCTCGTGGGGGGGTTAGCATCTCTAATCTCCCAGATTTTTCCCTGTGGTATTTCACAGTCACCATCACCATTCTGGTCAGGTGGTTGGTTGTATATTCCTATTGCTATACTCTTATTCAAGCATGGAATTTCTATCCATAGAGATTTTATAGTACTGTTTGATTCATTTAAGATTTTTACTATATTTGACACTATACTTTCTTTCACGTATAGTGCCACTCCATCTGTGTGACCTACTCTATCAGTCCTATATATTTTTTACCGGTATTTCCATGTCCCATTGATTATCATCATTCCACAAGTTTCTGTGATGCCTATTACATCACTAGTAATAGTAATAGTAGTCTGTTGAATAAACAGTGTTGGATGCAACACTGAGGGCCAAATCCTGGAGAACAGAGTGTAGCCCAAGAATTTTTCTTTACTAAAGTTCACTCAAAATTCACAGTGCCGAAGGAAGGATTCCTCTGCCCCAACAGACAGTACCTGGTGCACAGCCAGTGCTACTGCTAAATATTGGGAAGTAGTGGTGATTGCTTGTTGCTGCTTAAACCTCCTTTTGGGGATTTGCAGTTATGGATCTGCTCTGTGTGGGCTCTCTATTCTGCTGTCCCCTCCCTCATGGTAGTAGACAGATGGCCATGGAGCTGAGCCATCTCTTGAGTGGGTTATCTGTCTTCTGATCCACAAACACAGAAGAAATCCATAATTTCTGCTATGTCTGGATTTTACAGGGTAGCTTAAGAGTTCAACCCAAGTCAGTATTAAAATGAAATATGTTTCCATCCTAATATTCTCACAAATGATGTCACTTTAAGAAAATGGTGGCTACCAGCAAGGAGCTCAGAATTGCAGAGTTTATTTTTTAGTTCCAGTATGTGCATGGTATTGTAAAAGGCATATAATATCATGTTCAGGGCAAATGATGGCTGCTTTTGTGTGTTGTTTCAGAGTTCATTGTGGAAATCAAAGCAGATGGGCTGTTTTATTTCCCCAATCAAAAATCCTGCAGTTATACAAGTAGGAAACCTTCTACTTTCTGGTCTTTACTAATGGAAAGGCCATTCAGAGAGTTAAGAATGTTCATGTGATATATTGTGTGTGTTTTGCCATTTACTGGTTACCACACACAAGTATTTGAGATCTTTCACTATTTCCCTATCCTAAGTACCTATCAGATGCTGCTGTCTGGCAAGTGTATGTAAATGTTGATTTCTTAATGGCAACCTCTGTTGTTACCACCACCAAAACACGGAAATGTGAATCAAGGACAACACTGTATCCTGGTGATCTTATACTAAATGAAACATATGCCTGTCAGGCCACATACACCTGTCTAGTGGAGACAGATAAAAATATATTAGTCCAGTCCATACAGGTTAATCTTTACCCAATTCTCTGTACGTAAAATGCTGCTCACAGCCTGAAACACTCACTTCCTGAAGTGGTTCAGAGCCTCACTCTTGCAATTTGTTTTGCAAGCATTGGAAGCAACGCAACCCCTGTAGCAGGTCCCTTGCATGTTTGAGCAGAATAAATTCCAACCTCCTAGGAAAGCCCAATGCACCTACTCACTGTACCAGAACACTGCAGGATTCTGTCATTTTAATCTTAAAGGGGTGTGTGAGCCAGGCCTTGCTGTAGCGATTGGATGGCTTGTGTTAAAATGAGGGAGACCATCTAGGGAACAGGCAGAATCACTGGCTTTCCAGCTCTGAGACATCTCAACTCATGTTTGTCAGAATTTAGCATATTCTGGGTGCAAGAATGCTTCAAATCCAAGGTTTGAAATTTGATTAATATAGCTCTAATGTATAGCATGCAACAGCATTGTCTCTTAGCCAGTGTGTAGATTTGAAAAGAAAAGAAGAAAAAAAGCTCTCTCTGCAAAAGATTGCTTTTGAAAATCCTCCCACATAATGAATTGCTCTTCTGTCACTTCTTTACTGTTAGATGGGTGGGTTTGAACCAGATACAAAAACAATAAGCCAAAGAGATATCCAAGGAAAACCTTTAGAACTTACAGTATTGTCCTTGCTCTCATCTATTGTACCAACTTAATTTATTCATGCTTGTAATATCGGAGTCCATATCTGCTGCAGGTAGACCCTGCCCTTAGATTAATTTTTAAGTAAGCACTTTTAGTCATCTCTGGATTTGTAGAAGGAATTTTTAAAGCAAAACCTATATTCTGAACCTAACATATTTGACACTGTTCTTTTAATAGGCTGTTAGGACTTTATGGATAAAAGTGATAAAAAGTTTTTCTGAGTAAAAAGGGTTCTTTTTTGTCATTCCCTTTTAAACCACAAGCACCTTCCATTAATTTTGATTTAAAAGAATAGCAAATAAAGTCCTAAAGTGACAAATTTCTTGTGAAAAATAATTTGGTCAGAACAGTGTTCAGCTTTAACTTGTACATACATTTGTTACATCAGATTATATTTTAGTGGCTTAATGGACTATAGAAGTTGAAATTAGCTCTCTAGTTGGTTTTTTTTTTCTGCAACAGTTTATCATGATATCAGAGTACCGTATTGCACTACTCACATGCACACATTGCAAGATGCTATAGAAAAAAATTTAAATTGAAGTTTGGTGGCAAGGGATCAATTTAATATTTCAATGAAAACAAGCTAATGAACTTGTGTTGGTGTGTATATTCATAGAATCGTAGGACTGGAAGGGACCTTGAGAGGTCATCCAGTCTCCTGCACTCATGGCAGGACTAAGTATTATCTAGACCATCCCTGAGAAGTGTTTGTCTAATGTGCTCTTAAAAATATCCAATGATGGATATTCTACAACCTCCCAAGGTAATTTATTCCCATGCTTAACTACCCTGACAGGAAGATTTTCCAAATGTCCAACCTAAACTGCCCTTGCTGCAATTTAAGCCCATTGCTTCTTGTCCTATCTTCAGAGGTTAAGGAGAATAAATTTTGTCCCTCCTCCTTGTAACAACCTTTTATGTACTTGAAAACTGTTATCGTGTCCCCTCTCAGTCTTCTCTTCTCCAGACTAAACAAACCCATTTTTTTCATAATACATATTTTCTAGACATTTAATCATTTTTGTTGCTCTTCCCTGGATTTTCTCCAATTTGTCCACATCTTTCCTCAAATGTGGCACCCAGAAGTGAACATAACACTCCAGCTGAGGCCCAATCAGCATGGAGTAGAGCAGAAGAATTACATCTCGTGTCTTGCTTACAACACTCTTGCTAATACAGCCCAGAATGATGTTTGCTTTTTTTTGCAACAGTGTTACACTGTTGACTCTCATTTAGCTTGTGATCTACTATGACACCCAGATCCCTTTCTGTAGTACTCCTTCGTGGACAGTCATTTCCCATTTTGTAGGAGTGCAATTGATTGTTCCTTCCTAAGTGGAGTACTTTGCATTTGTCCTTGTTGAATTTCATCCTGTTTACTTCTAATCATTTCTCTAGTTTGTCCAGATCATTTTGAATTTTAATCCTATCCTCTAAAGCACTTGAAATCCCTCCCAGCTTGGTATCATCCACAAACTTTATAACTGTATTCTCTTTGCCATTTTCTAAATAATTGATGAAGATATTGAACAGAACCAGACCCAGAACTGATCCCAGTGGGACTTCACTTGGTACACCCTTCCATCTTGACTGTGAGCCACTGAAAACTACTCTCTGGGAATGCTTTTTAACCAGTTATGCACCCATCTTATAGTAGCTTCATCTAGGTTGTATTTCCCTAGTTTGTGTATGAGAAGGTCATGGGAGACAGTATCAAAAGCCTTACTAAAGTCAAGATATACCACATCTTCTGCTTCCCCCCATCCACAAAGCTTGTTACCTGGTCAAATAAAGCTATTAGGTTAATTTGACATGATTTGTTCTTGACAAATCCATGCTGACTGTTACCACCTTATCATCTTTTAGATGTTCACATCCTTCCACAATACAATGGCCATGGGAACTTTTGTAATACCTGAGGCAAATTACATCTGCATTAAAAGAAGAGGGAAGCTGGTGGAAATTGCATTTTTTGATAAACGAATCCTTCCCTAATCTATATATGTTCTTAATATGCCCTCCTCACTATAGTATCCTCAGAAACATTCATGAAATCCTGTGACAAACATCTGTCACACATGGTTCATTCTCTCTCTCATCCTCTCCCCATAGGGACAATTATGTGTACAGTGGACTGTTTTGTTTTGGTTGGAGTTTATTTGTTTTAAAAGTAATGTTCCTATGTGTTTAAGTTAGAGAAGGCAAGGTCAAAGAAGCGTGGCTTGCATTTGGAGTAGAAGGTGGTGACATTTCTGATGGTCATTAGTTCTCTACAGTACTCTTGCCACCCCTTAACATAGGTTGCGTCCTTGTGGACAATCTAATACAAAGATTGCAAGCAAGCAAGCCACCGAAGGATCTATTCCCATGCTACCTCAATTTGGCATTATGTGCATTTGTTGAGGGGAGCAGTGATTGTGTCACCCTTACTCATATTGAGCAGTAACTTACTCCACTAGTTCTCCCATTGAAATCTGTGAGAGACACTGCTTAATCAGGCCTCAAGTGTTTTCTGTAAATGAATTAGACATATCCAGAGAAGAAAGATGGGAGTTAAATTAATCTCACTTCCTTCAGTGGACCCTCAATGAAGTTGTCCCAAGAAGTGAAGATAACTGCTAGTGTTGTTCTAATCAGAAAGGGGCTAAGCAGGCTTGCTGCTTTGTATATAGTACCTGCCTCTTCATTCATAGCTGCCTAGCTTTATTAACAAACAATTTTTTCCTTCAGTACCACCACATAGAGCTGCTATGGCTGGGAAAGAGCAGCCTTTGCACAGCAATGTCTCATGCATAATTAAGAGTTCTCAACTCTAACTGATCCCCTTCCCAGAACCTTTATGGCTGATAACAGAGAAAATAGCAGTTGGTTTCACCAAGTGGGTGGTGATATGTTGGCATTGATCAGATATTCTCAGTTTGAGTCAAGCTAGGATTTCTGTGATAATGATGGAGATGATATTCATATATCTGTGATATCATTTTTATCACTTAAGTTCAAATTCACATACTTGAAGTTCTATATTGTAATATTTAGGTCTGTAAATTGGGCTAACTTTTTGACAACATTGTCACTCAACAAATTATTTGAGCCCTAGTATCACTTGGACATCATAAAATGACTTTAAATTGCTGCAATATCCAAGGCAGAGCCAATTCACTATAATGGAGAATTCAGTCCACTTTCCTGTGGCTATCCCAGCAAAGCCACTCTTTGAGGTCATTTAGTGGTAAATATGGATTATTTTCTTCCCTATTTTAAAATTGATTCTCCATGTTCTTTTACTATGTATTCAGTTACTCATTTATACCTGAGTAATTCAATTTGCTCTCATTTATAATGGAATAGCTCTATTGAGATAAGTGAGATTGGAATCAGGCCCTTAATCTGTTTACAAAACCCTCACAATTTAATATCCAGTGGTGCAAAAAGGAGAATATCAAATTAAGCTTAAACTTTTTTTTCTGAAGTTATTGGCAATGTGGATGGTTTATTCAGATGCTCAGAAACACAGTCCGCAAAGAGAGAAAACTGCCACAGGGATGTTCTGAGAAAATTAGTTCTATTAAAAGTTCAGCTATCGAATGGATGCAACTTCTAAGCTTTTTATATTTGATTAATGACTAAAATATTTAAATAATAAATTCAGTAAAATAATAGGGAACCATCATTTGCATTAAGAAAGAAAAATGAACTGAGCAGTGATTAGAGATTTGCGTAGAAAATATGTTGCTTGGCTTTTGCATGATTGGTTCTTTTATCATGAATGGCCTGCTTGCTAGTTTGGGTAACTCTCGGTAGGGCATCGTCTTTGTGTGCACTCAGCAGAGAACAACAGTTGCAATATGTAAATAGGGTACTTCTTCCCTTTTGGATATATATAATAGATTAAGTTGGCTTTGTTCAGTGCAAACAGGTCTGTAGTACTGAGAATATGAATAATGTCAGTTTCCATAATTGCTAACATCTGGCTTTCCATAAATCTGTTAAATTGCACGGAAGCAGAATTAGATTTCTGTGTCATAAGTAAAGCAATTACATGGAACTCTGTAGGCAATATGGCTCTATATTCATCTGTGAAATCCTTTTAGTTTTGAACAGTAAAAGCTACTCTTCTAATCTGCACTCTAATCCTGCTGCATATTATATATATATATCTATATGCTATTCAGGGAGGTCTTAACATTGTGGGAAAGAAAATATTGACAATGCTTGCATCTATTAAATGTGAAATCACCAAAGGCAAAGAGTATGTCACATTTGTTTTCAAGACAAAATACAAGGTCAACCACTGAAGAGACAAGTAGAAGAGAGGTTTTTTCAAGAATGCTCTTAGACTTATTGTAGCTAATTGGTTATTGTCTTCCATTGAAATCACTGATTCAGTATCAGCTTATTCATGGCCCAATTTATGTCACAATTTGTTTTTGTTTTTTTTCTTTTTCTTGTCCTTTTGTCTTTTTCTTTTCCTGGTACTCTGTCACCTGAGAAGTAATGGGACACAAGATTTGTTTTTCATTCATAAAGCCCCTTTTCATCACCTGTAGTGGTGGTGTCCTTTATTATATGAAGATTGGGGAGAACACTAAGGGGGGTATGGGTGGGTACATGGAGATACTCCCCCCAAAACGTCAAATTATAACTAGTTGCTTTGTCAGAGATAAGGCAGCAAAATAAATCAGTGCCAGGAAAGTCTAAAGGCTGAATTGTGCCATTAGGAACACTGCTGAGCAAGAAGAACAGGGGAACTTGTGGCACCTTAGAAACTAACAAATTTATTGAGCTTAAGCTTTCATGGGCTAAAATCGAATGCATGCAGTGGAAAATACAGTAGAAAGATAGTTTTATATATATATATATATATATATATATACACACACACACACAGAGAACATGAAAAAATGGGTGTTGCCATACCAGGCTATGTCTACACTACACAGCTTTTAGCGACATGGTTGTGTCACTAAAGCCCTGCCGCTAGAAATCGTGCAGTGTAGCTGCTGTTTGTCGGCTCTCCTGCCGCCAAAAAACTTCCACCCCCAAAGAGCGGCGTTTGCATTGTCGGCAGGAGAGAGCTCCAGCCAACAGAGCACTGTTCACACTGGCACTTGTCACTGGAAAAACTTTTGCCTTCAGGGGGTGGGGTGAGAGTTAACACCTCTGAACGACAAAAGTTTTATTGTTCAATTGCCAGTGTAGACATAGCCTTAGAGACACCCCTCTGAGGCATGACTCACTCTCTGCTTCACCTTTTTTATCTTCACAACACCCCTATGAGGTAGGAAAAGACTACTTACAGATAGGGACCAGAAGGTCTAACTGACTTGCCCAAGGTCACAAAGGAAGTCGGTGTCAGGACAGGCAATTGAACCCAGTCTGCCAAATCCTAGGCTAGTTTCCTAACCACTAGATCACTGTTCCTCTCTGGGGAAGGTTTTACTCAAAAGAAAACCAGGTTGATGTAGGAAGTACTGTTGGCAATGGAGTTGCTAACAGGCTAATTTCTGAGTTAGAACTAGCTCTGTACCCTTTGTGTTTGAGAGGATACCATGCTTATAGAAATGCTTCTTTGGGATAAAATGTAAACCAGGGTCCTGACTACTTGTGGAGATCATTGAAAATCAGATGGTACTTGCCACAGAAGTATCTTCATTAGCCCTATAATCCTGGCCAAATTCTAGATTAGGTTAGGTTACTTACATAAATCCCCTCAGCAGTTTCAAATGCATATTATATCATTCACTTCTTTTCCTAAACTCTTGTGTAGTGGTGCTGCATGAAATTAAACAGTTGCCATATTTCAGCCCAGAAGTAGCTGCTTCAACTGGTAAGTGTAGTGATTCTGCGGTGTGTTAGGTAAAGTTTTATACAAACGAGCTTTAGAAAGGATGAAAAAAGCACTGTGTAAGATTTGATCATCTATTCCCATTCATATTTTCATATTTACATGTGTGTAAAATGTATTTCATATGTATATGTATATAAAATGCTTCATCTCATCCAAATCCAAAACTTTGTGCTGCAATGTGGTTAAGCTTTTGGCAGTTATATACAGTATGAAAACAGGGGTAATCTATTCAATTGCATTTTAGCTGGAAATTCTGTCCAGATCTTCTTAAATACTGCTCGAAAGATCTGCTGGAGAAACATGCCTATTTTCCAGATTGCACTTAACTCAAAGATCTCATAGCCTTGTCTCCAAGAGATCTCCTGGCCACATTCCAACTTGGAATAATTACATTCTGTCTATTAGCATGTCCCCAGCAATTTCAATTGGATACAATATTTCACTTCTCCTCCAGCATTAAGTGGTTTGGTAGTTTAAAGTCATCTATGAAAAATAGGTGCTTTCTCCAGATTTTGTTTGTTAAATTCCCTGGTGCCTTCCTCAAACTTGCTTTTACTACGTGGCTTTGTACAGATTGGGAGCCCTAGGATTTCTTTTCTATATATAAAGTACCTTTGATTTCTTTCCTTTTATTCCCTTCCTCTTCCTCCTCAGTGGGTAAAGACTGTGATTGATTGCCTTTAGTAGGGGGAAGCTTAGGTCATGCTCGGAGCTTATGAAGAATTGTGTCTTTCTAATTCAGTCTAAAACTTAGAACAGAATGTGGCCTAATTGCAGAGTCACTCTAATTGTCCACTTGCTCCTGATCACTGGGAGATCACTTTACACCTTGCCTGGCCGATGAAGTTTGTCATTGGTATTTAGCCCCGTAGGAATGTCAGCTTTTACAATTAAGCATATGGTACAGGTAAAATTCTATGTTTCATACTCTCGTACCACCAAGACAGACAAGCAGTATCTATTCAATAACAAATTCCATGGTACAATTTCTCACTTGAAACCAAGATTAGCACTATAAACTGGCTGTGTTTTGCAGATATTGATGAATGTGCCTTAAGGACCCACACCTGTTGGAACGATTCAGCCTGTGTGAACTTGGAGGGAGGTTTTGACTGTCTGTGTCCCTCAGGACCATCTTGCACTGGTGACTGTCCACACGAAGGTGGCTTCAAGCGGAATGGTCAGGTGTGGACACTGAAGGAAGATAGGTGCTCTGTTTGTTCCTGTAAGGTGAGTTCCACAAGGCCTATGTTTGTTTTTTCTTAGATTTTCTAGTGTTTTCTCTCTGTAAAGAAGCTGAGCTTTAATTCTTATACACTTTTGCGGAAGCTAGTCATAACCAAAGTAAATCCACTTCAGAACTAAGGTTTATAACTGATTCAGTAGCAATCCTGTTTTGACTTAACCAGACCCCTAGGGAACTTAGGTTAAAAGGTATTGGGCCTGATTCTCTTCACTTACATTGAAGTCAGTGGAGTTACACAAATGTAAATCTGGTTTTAGAGAGACATTCAGAACCAGATTCATATCTTAGTTATACCTGTATAAATCTATGTCCCAAACCCACTCCATTGAAGTCAATGGACACGATCCTATTGGCTACAGTAGGAATAGGACTGAGCCCTTGTATAGGTATAGGTGAGATGAGAATATGGCCCACTGGAAATATGTTGGAAGGGGGGGTAGAAATGGAATATTGCTCCAGCTGGTGAGGGTCTGTGTGCCAATTAAGGTCTGTTTGTTGGAAGTTATAAGGAGGCTTTTAACTCCCATAAAACTAGAATAGCACAGTGGCGGATCAGGCCATCAGAATCAATACAACACTCAGAATTCACTGCTATTTGTTTTAGGTTAGAATGGAAACATGGTCAGATTAACACTGTACTGTGTTATTACTTCTAGCATTGCCAGACACCGTACAAATCCCTCCCTTCAGGAGTGGAAGTCTGCAACTCTGTTGAATATATAGTGAGCTTGTATTGTAATCGTAGAGAATGTCTGGTTCTATGAAAGGATTTCCTGTCAATGGAATGAACAGCTTAATATATGTGAAGACATCTGGTCTGCCTTTGTAGAGTTTTAACGATTCGTATTCTCATCTTCGTTAGTCTTGTAATTTATGCCTTATTTGTCATGTTCTCATTGTGACTATTTCTTATGCCAAGTTCCTCTTATTAGTATTTGAAAATATGTGATGTGACCAGCTAGTAGATAGTGGCATATTATGTAGCCATTGTTCCTCCTTGTTCTATTTTTTTTCTTTATATCTTCCTCTCTCACTCTCATTTCTTTCTTCTTTAATATTTGCACTTTATTTTATTTCAGGATTAGCTTTATTTTCAGGAGCCAAATCCCGGACCCTTGCTCAAAGCCAGCTTAAGGGGGTCTCCTTGGTCCTTCCCTGCTAGTGCACAGAGCACCACTTGAAAGGCTCTTTCAGCCCATAAGTTGCAATAGCAGCCACTTTGCTCCCCGTACACCAAGGATTGGTCAGTGAATCTGCAAAATCTCAGACCCACTAGCCACGACTTCACCCGTTGACTGCTGCCACGACACTTAGGCAGTGTGGAATCCCTCTGCATGTCCTGCACTTGGGGATCATCCACTCTTACAATCTGGAGGAGTGGGATGAGGGACAGGATAGGGCCAACTATATTATTTCTTTTACTTGTGTCTATCTGAGCTTTGAAAAATGCTACTCACTTGTTTTGCCCAGAGCAAGCAAATTATTGTTTTGTATATATGACTAAAATACCAAAAATCATTCAATAATTTTTAAAAAGTCAGGTGAGTAAATTTTGTCCCTGGCCTGGTACATTTCTATGATAATTTTGCAAGTCTGGCTTGTATGAAAACTAACATAAAATTCTTCATTCAAGAAAAGACATGCTGTTCTTGGTAAAGGCTATGAGAATTATGTCATTGACTTCAATGAACCAGCTTCTAATACCTTATTCCACAAGTAGCCCCATTGACTTGACTTCAGTGGGGCTATTGAAGGAGTAAGGTATGATCCAACATTAATAGTTATATCAGACTCAGAAGCCATTCCTGCTCACCCTGGGCCTGAAGGGATCCAGTCTTTTTTTTTTTTTTTTTTTTTAAGTGAAAGACAAGGGATTATGGTAGCATTTAATCAAACATAATATGGTAGATAATCCCTTGCAACCATATTTGTTCCCATGCATGAGGACAAAATTAATAAAAACATTAAAATTCATAAAGCTTAATAGTTGAATGCAATAATTAACAAAGTAACCTGAAGTAGATTGCTTTGCCTTCTCCAAGTGCATCCCTAAAGTCTTACGAGAATTACTATATAGGACTGGCAGAGACTTGTGTTTTTTAATCCTGGTTTGTTGTTGTTCTAGCATTTTGTGAATAAAACAGCTTGGCTGGAATTATATATTTCAATTGTTTCTTCATATGCATATACTTCTACTTTCCATTTAAAGAGAAAGAATATACAATTTTTTGCAAGTGAGGAGGACAAGCATAGTCCCAGAAGGGGTGGGATGGAACTCTGAGTGAAAGTGCATCCACTTTAGAGAGTGCAATATAGTAGATTACAGGAGGATCTGGATTCTATCCCTGACTCAGATTTAAAGGTCAGAAGGAACCATAGTGATCATCTAATCTGACCACCTGCACATTGTGGGCCACAGAACCTCACCCACTCACTCCTGTAATAGACCCCTAACCTCTGTCAAAGTTACCGAAGTCCTCAAATCATGATTTAAAGACTTCAAGTTATAGGTAATTCACCATTTACACTAGTTGAAACCTGCAAATGGCCCATGCCCCATGCTGCAGAGGAAGGCGAAAAAAACCCCAGGGTGTCTGCCAATCTGACCGGGTGAAAATTCCTTCATGATACCAAATATGGTGATCAGTTATATCCTCAGCATTTGGGCAAGACCCACCAGCCAGAAACCTGGGAAAGAATTCAGTAGTAACTCAGAGACCTCCGTACCTAGTGTCCCATCACCAGTCATTGGAGATATTTGCTGCTAGCAGTCACAGATCAGCTACATGCCATTATAGGCAATCTCATCATACCATCCCCTCCATAAACTTATCAAGCTTAGTCTTAGTCAGCCAGTAAGGTTTTTTGCCCCCTCACTGCTTCCTGTGGAAGGCTGTTCCAGAACTTTACTCTTCTGATGGTTAGAAACCTTAGACTGCGCCACTGTAAGGTCTCTCGTGTAGCTGCTCTATGGCGACAGGAGAAAGCTCTCCCATTGGCATAATTAAACAACCTCCAGTGAGCAGCGGTAGCTATGGCGGCAGGAGAGCTTCTCCCACAGACATAGCACTGTGAACGCTACCATTTACGCTGGAATATTCACGTTCCTGAGCGACATAAATTTTGCTGACAAGTGGTAGTGTAGACATAGCCTAACCTTCTTGATGGCCAGTTTATATCCATTTGTTCTTGGGTCCACATTGGCATTTAACTGAATTAACTCCTCTCTCCCCCTCTGATGTATTTAACGAGAGCCGTTATATCTTTGGTTAGGCTAAACAAGCCCAGCTCTTTGATTCTCCTCTCAGAAGGTAGATTTTCCCATTCCTCAGATCATCCTAGCAGCCCTTCTCTGCACCTGTTCCAGTTTGAATTATGAATTAATCTTTCTTAAACATGGGAGACCAAAATTGCACACAGTATTCCAGATGAGGTCTCGTTAGTGCCTTGTATAATGGTACTAACACTGCCCTGTATCGTAGGATTGCATTAGCCTTTTTCACAACTGCATCACATTGGCAGCTCATAGTCATCCTGTGATCAACCAATACACCCAGGTCTTTCTTCTCCTCTGTCACTTCCAACTGATATGTCCTCAGCTTCTAGCAAAAATTCTAGTTGTTAATCCCTAAATGCATGACCTTGCACTTTGCACTATTAAATTTCACCTCATTTCTATTACTCCAGTTTTCAAGGTTGTCCAAATCTTCTTGTATATGATATTCTGGTCCTCCTCCATATTGGCAATACCTCCCAACGCTGTGTCATCTGCAAATGTTGTTAGCATATTCTAACTTTTTGTGCCAAGGTAAAATTGTTAAATAAGAATGGCCCCAAAACCGATCCCTGAGGAAATCCACTAATAACCTTCCTCCAACATGACAGTTCACCTTTCAGTAAGAGTAGACTCTTCCATTGACTCTGTGTAAGAACCTCAGTCACTTATAAATCATACCGTGCCACTGTTTTTGCATCTTTAATACTACTACTACTTTACCCCAATTAATTAAAGTTTGTGAAGCACCTAGAGGCTGTTGGGTGGCAAGAACTTTTTAGCATCACATGTATTGATTGAAGCCTTTGTATGCATATATTATTATTATCCCACCAAAAGAAAATAAATGATTTTCTATATCTTCATTTTTACCATTTGTACTTTTATTTGCCAAAGTTATTTTAGAGATAGCAAATTAGAATTCCAAAGAAGTAAGTGGGATGCTGCATCTGAAGAGGCTTTTTGACTTGGAGAGGGTGCCATGATTCTCACCTTGTGCAGACATACCTGTGCTAGCTCTGCTTGAACTAGCATGCTGAAAATAGTAGCATAGCTATAGTAGCTTGGGCAGCAGCGAGAGGTGGCACTCTAAGTACAATCTGCTTGCATCCCATGAGTACATACTTGGAGTGGCTGCCCATGCTACTACATCGACACTACCGTTTTTAGCACAGTAGCTCAATGAAAGCTAGCATGAGTACATGGGAATCGCTCTCCCAGCTCCAAGAGTAGTTGTAGCCTTTGTGTCATACCATCGTGGGAATCAAAATGCTTTCTGTAAAGCATGAGGCCTAACAAGGTTGCAAACAAAACATGTGATGCTAAAAAGAATGGAGAGGGAAGTAGTGTGGTGTTATTATCAAAGGCTCTCCAGCAAAATCATGAAACATTATCAGTGTTCTGAAATAAATAGAGTGACGGCAATGTAAAAGGTTAGTTATTTCCTAAGGAATGCAGGAGTTGTGAGTAGCACAGAACCACCACCGCTGTTACTAATTAAGAGGGGTAATTTTAAAAATAATCTGAAGGCAAAAGGATGTAATTCTGAACAGGATGGACAGGTTATTGCTAACAGTTTTTAATCAGAACTCCCACATTCAGATGGTGAAATTATTTGTCACTGTGATTACCTCCAAGTCACATAGAGGGCCTGCAGATCCCTGAATGTATGGAGCCAGTCATCATGTTGGAATGCTTAGTCAAGATTGTAACTTTACAATCTCCCTGAGTGCGGGGCAGCACGTAGGTCAGATAATCATAATTCCTCCTCCTCTGAGACTCACAGTTCCTTGTCTGTTACTCACTTGCTTTAGGGAGAGAGGAAATGACTTCTCTCCTTTTCCTGAAATAGTTTATTCCTTTTGCCACCCTGCATCTACTTGCTGCTCTGGCCAGCAAATCTGATTGGGGAATGGAGTCAGAACTCCTCCTGCTCTCCGGAATATCAAATGAATAGACCCTGCTCTCTCCCATACAGGTGGAGTGACAAGCTCAGCAGCAAGCAAGGGAGAGTATTAGTGCTTCATACTACCCTGCATTGCTGAGTAAGGGATGTGACAATCTAGCCCTTTGCCCTGTTGTTGGAAAAAACAATTAAGTCCAGCATTTTATAGGTGTTGTGCTCTCTACTTTTCCATGCTTCAGTGATCTGTTTTGGGTTTTTTTTGGTTACACATAATAAGCAATTTTAATTATTCCTGCAATCAAATGTAATATGCTAATCGTTTCAGGAATATTATTGAACACCTGCAGTGTCATTAGCTAAGATGAGCATTATGATTCCTTGCCGCTGGTGTTCTGCGCATTGCTTTGCAGCAAAGTTTGGTTTTGTTTTATTGGATTTTTTTTTACAAATTAAAACTTATGAATACAGAAAATCTAAGCAACTGCCAACCCAACTTAATGTCGTTTTGGCTATTTAGCCTATTCAACCTGCATATGGAGAAATCAATTTTGGCTTATCCCCAATCGTCTTACTAATCACCCCTTACAATAATTATGGGGGCTGATTTAAGAAATACTCTGATTAGGCAGTTCAGTAATATCATCCT
This sequence comes from Chrysemys picta bellii, assembly GCF_011386835.1. Classification (NCBI taxonomy): domain Eukaryota; kingdom Metazoa; phylum Chordata; order Testudines; family Emydidae; genus Chrysemys; species Chrysemys picta. The sequence continues at coordinate 70,234,519 of NC_088794.1, read as the reverse complement.
GCAAGTAAAAGCTCCTTTTACTTGTAAGCATGATGTGTGAAGGTGGCATTATTAATGGATGTTTGTATTTCTGCTTAGTTCAGGTACAGTCCTACAGCTGTTCTTCAGTAACTTAATTCAGAGTAACTTAATGAATTTACTCAGGAATTAAACCAGTGTAATTCAGAGCAGAATCTGGCCCTCATTCCTTACTCAGCCAAGCTTTTCCTTGCCTGCAATTAAAACTTTTCATGAGTAAGAGTTGAACAAATCAATAATCTAATTAAAATCAAAACTTTTCAATAGCACTCTTCATTATAAACTAGGATTTCGGTTTCCCATTCTGTATATAGAGTAACAATGTGTTGACTCACTTATAATGAATGGTATAATTTATAACACCGTTTATCCCTACAATTTTCATCACTAGAATTAGAATTTTGCACCAAATGTATATGTCCTCTCCATTTTACATTCAGAAGACATTTCCGTGTTTAGTATGAGAATTCTGATTAACAGTATTTATCACACTATGTGTAAATACTTAGCACCTGAAATAGGAAAATCATATTTTAGGGAATCTGTAGAATAAAAACACATCTTCAATGCATGACTCCAGATTATTATGCGATGTGATATGTTGTGGCCGAGTAGTTTTTGTCTGATAAATGGAAGGTCCAGATGTAGAGTATAACTAGAGATAAATTAAGATTAAGGAATACTTAATGCCACATGATTTTGCTATATTAAGTTCCTTTGACAGTACTGGCTTTCACTGAGTTTTTAATGTAGTGTGTTCCTATTAAATTTATCGGGCCACCTGCATAGTTTCAATTTATATAAAATTTTCTTGACAATCACACAGTTATTCAAAAGACAGTGCAAAGGAAACTATTGTTCTGATACGTGCTAGAAAAAGAGGTAACTATTTGGAGATTTCATTCATAAAATTACTTCATTACATCTGAACCTGAGAGGCTGTTCATTTATTTTATCTAGTGGGTTAGGAACAAGAGGGGACACATTAATATTTTTCTCAGCCTCAGAGGATACTGGTAAAAACAAACAAACAAACAAACAAACAAAAAACCCTCTACAGATAGCTAAATGTCCACTAGTATCAGTGGGGTGATTTTTACAACAATGGGAGCTAGGGAGGCTCATTTCTTGGAGGACTGGACCCTATACGAATAACTTCAAATTCCTTAGGTAGTCTGCAGTATCTTCCCTGAAATACCAATACATGCTTTGCTATCTCTGATGACCTTTCCTAGTCATCTGATAGTCTTCTGCTATTTACCACTTGCATGATACCAGTGACAATTTGTTCTCTACAGAACGGGAAGATATTCTGCCGGCGAACAGCTTGTGATTGTCAGAACCCCAGCGTTGATCTCTTTTGCTGCCCAGAGTGTGACACACGAGTGACCAGTCAATGTTTAGACCAAAATGGTCATAAGCTGTATCGTAGTGGGGACAACTGGACCTACAGCTGTCAGCAGTGCCGTTGTCTGGTATGGAAATAAATTAAACATTTTCGAGAAAAACAAAAGTAGTAAAGATTTTGATTATAGCAACATACTTTATATTATGACATTATTAACCCTATCGTCTCCTCCCTTCCGCTATTTAACATATTAAAGTGATTTTAGTCAGAAGCAAGGTCAGTCGGAATATTGGCAGACCACTTCTCAGCTCTGTGTAAATAGACCTGGACAACAAACAAATAAATTTCACAGAAAGCTTGAAAATTTTGAAACTGTTTCCATTTTGTTTTGTGTAAAAAAAATTGATGCTTTTCTCAATTGCAGAATTTATATTGGGATTTTTTCATTTTGAAGTTGATGGCTTTTGATGGGGTCTAAATTAGCTGTTACCACTCAAGAAAGAGATCTTGGAGTCATTATGGATAGTTCTCTGAAAACATCTGCTCAGTGTGCAGCGGCAGTCAAGAAAGTGAACAGAATGTTAAGAACCATTAAGAAAGGGATAGATAACAAGACAGAAAATATCATAATGCCTCTCTATAAATCTATGGTATACTCACATCTTGAATACTGTGTGCTGATCTGGTTGCCCTAACTCAAAAAAAGATGTATTGGAGTTTGAAAAGGTATAGAGAAGGGCCGCAAAAATTATTAGGAGTATGGAATAGCTTCCATAAGAGGAGCGATTAAAAAGGCCAGGATTTTTCAGCTTGGAAAGGAGATGACAAAGGGGTGAAATGATAGAAGTCTCTAAAATCTTGACTGGTGTGGAGAAAGTAAATAAGGAAGTATTATTTACTCCTTCACTTAACACAAGAACTAGGGGTCACCCAATGAAATTAATAGGCAACAGGTTTAAAAACAAATTAAAGGAAGCACTTCTTGACACGACACACAGTCAACCCGTGGAACTCTTTGCCAGAAGACCAAAAGTATAACTGTGTTTAAAAAAAGAATTATTTAAGTTCATAGAGGATAGTCCATCAATGGCTATTAGGCAAGATGGTCAGGGATGCAACCCTATACTCTGGGTTACCCTAAATCTGTGGCTGCCAGAAGCTGGATGTAGACAACAGGGAATAGATTACTTGATGATTGCCCTATTCTGTTCATTCCCTCTGAAGCACCTGGCATTGGCCACTGTCGGAAGACAGGATACGGGGCTAGATGGACCTTTGGTGTGACCCAGTATAGCCGTTCTAATGTAAAATATTTGATTTTGAAAAAAATCCAACCACCTGACTGCTCTTCCTTATCAAAACTGGCAGTGCAGAAATAATAATAATAATAAAAAAAAGTCTTACAAACTACCATTGAAAAACAACAAAAGAGAATACTGGTGAATAGTGACTTAATGCAAAAGGCAAGGATGAAGAAAACTGGAAAAGACCACCCAAACATACATACTAAAAACAAAAAAAGCAGGTTACCCTTTTCATTCCCAATTGCCATAAAAAATAAAAATTATTCCTTCACTTTTTTTAAATCAGTCTAACAATTTTTATTTAAAAAAAGACCATTTTTTATTTGAAAAATTTGCTCTGCTCTGTATAGAAGACTGTCTTGGTTTGGAGAACTCAGAATCCTCTGCGCATAATGGATTGAGTTATAACATATAGAGTTTTGTCCTGTAAACTGAATCAACGGTGCTTTGTTGGAGTACTGCAAACCCTTTACTTCAGGTTTTGAGGTTTTGAGTTTACTTTCCTGATCTTTTTTTAAATGCTTGCATAAGGAAAGAAAAGGGAAGAGATTTTCAGGTACACATTTAATTATATTTCCAAGGTATGCACAACTCAGTTGCAGTATCTTGTTTTCAGAAAGATTCCTGGTTTTACCTAATTTCATAGCTGGGTTAACAGTCGTAAAAAGGCCAAGAGATTGAAGGTAATGCACTAAGACAGTGGTATAGCTGAGATTTGGAGCCAATCCTTAATAAAAATAGTTTAGACTTTCGTTTTTTTTGTGCTAAGCAATGCCCAAATGCAGCTTTAATTGCTAGCCTATTTTATTATTTTTTCCATTCAGTTTGTAAAAGGCATGCACAGACCCAACGGGAATGTACATTTTGTGAAACACTGTCTATTTAACAGACCAAATCTCTAAACTATGTACTCAAAGTTTAATTTTCATGGGAGAATAGAAAAATAACGTTTTTGTTTTAATACTTTCTAGCATTCTTTTTTCTATGGTGTGCTATAAAAATGACTGGAGTTTGAAATCTGGTATGGACATAGTTCTAGTGAGGGCTGCCTCTTCTTGGGGTGAAAAAAAATCATTTTCCTTTAACAAAGTAAGGGGATTTTTTAATAAGTTATATAAGACCATCTGCTTAGGGACAAATCCTTTTCTTGACATCTGGCTGTTCAGGTAGCACAAAGCAGCTGAAAGCTGCCTTAACAGAGTGTCCAGCTGTAGGGAATTTCCTGAGTAATGTAAAGTAGGCATAGCTGGCTCTGCTTATTGCTTACCCTTTTCTCAGAGTGGGGGCGGGGGGATATGGGGCGAGGAGCAGGAGAGAGTGTTCTGAGGTAGGCCGGAATCCCCTGCACTCCATCTGATGCTCTCTGACATGGTGGCCCTTGAGAAGCACGAGCAGTCTGATTCAGGGATGGGTATTTTCCGCCTACTGCATACAGCAGGTATATCATTTAAAAACAATCTCGTAACTTTGTTAAATGAAAACGAATTCCTTCACCCCAAGCAAAGGTGCTGCTGACTAGAAAAGTGTCCGTACCAGTTTTCAACCTAAAGCCAGTCCTGCCCTCAGGTTCCTTTCACGGGCTTGGGTTTGTCCTTTGGCTGCTCCAAGGATGGGCGGGAGCGGTTGAAAGGTAGTTTCAGAACCAACCTTGCTTCCTGCCAACCTCAGCTTAAATAGTGAGCACCTTTCAGAAACAATGGCTGGAGGGGCTAGCCATAAGTTGAGAGGCCCTTCATGCTGCCTTAAGGATCTCTTAAGCAGTGCATTTTCATACTCAGGCCTGGAGATATTTTCTTTAGCCTGGTAACGAACCTTACTTAGGCAGTTTTTGGCTGACTGGTATATGTTAAAACTATAAATGTACAATTTACTAAGGACATTGATAGGCACCAGACGTTTTTGGTAATTACTACCTGTTATACAACTAGAGACTTTATTCTCTTTAAAAATAGAAAAAATAATTTAATGAAGTATTATGGATTCAGCCAAAAGCACCAAAAAATCAGGAGTTGTGAAAGTTAAGTTTGAATGTGCAAACTTCATCCTGCTCCTATGCAGCTACACATTACCACAGTATTTAAATATGTGAGCGTATGCTGCCATAGGTACAGCTGTAAATTGACAGTTATAAAAACAAATTGTACTACACCTCTACCCTGATATAATGGTGTCCTCGTGAGCCAAAAAATCCTACCGGGTTATAGGTGAAACCGCGTTATATCGAACTTGCTTTGATCCGCCGGAGTGCGCAGCCCCGCCCCCGCAAGCACTGCTTTACCCTGTTATATCCGAATTCATGTTATATCAGGACATGTTATATCAGGGTAGAGGTGTATTTGAGAAATAGTATGTGATCACACTATATTTTAACACCAGGCATGCTATTTAAAGTGCTTATATCATCACACACATGTGTGCACACCCTAGTATTTAAAAATTCCAATTGAATAAGTACAGCAACCTTATCCCTGTAGCCAGGGGCGGCTCCAGGCACCAACCGCATGCCTGGGGCGGCAAGCCCCGGGGGGGGGGCCTGCTGGTCGCCGGGAGGGCAGCAGTCAGGCTGCCTTTGGTGACATGCCTGCGGGAGGTCCGCCGGTCCCGCGGCTTGGCGGCGGGTACGCCGAAGGTGCGGGACCAGTGGACCCCCTGCAGGCATGCCGCCAAATCTGCATTACCAGTGGACCTCCCGCAGGCGCGCCACTGAAAGCCACCTGACTGCTGTGCTTGGGGCGGCAAAATACATAGAGCCGCCCCTTCCTGTAGCAGATTGTTTTAAAGAAAAAATACTTTGTTAAGGGATCCATTTAAGAGTGTATTTGATGTTCCTTTGAAAGTACCAGTACATAGACGGGGGAATGCCCATTGGTGAGTTATGTTAATTACTAGCTTGAATGAAGTCTTTTGTGAAATGTAACAGCAAAGGGACTGAGCAGGCAGGTACCCAGAGATTGTTGGGTGCTACACTTACCAATCTCTTCCATGTGTATCTTAGCTTTGGAAATCCTCATGAATTTGCAGGTTTGGGATTACGTACATATAAGAAATGGTAACATTAATTCAAGCAGCATTATAGAGTACTTGTCCCAGAATACCATAAGACTATTTACATTATACTACAGTGATTCACTCTAAGCATTAGAGACAAGATTTAAGGCCACAGCATCTATGTACTGTCTTTTCATTACTTTAATCAAACACCACTTAAATCCATGAATTGGCGTGATTTCGAGAATAATGCATCATTAAATATGCATTTTTCATTTGTTTTGATAATTGTAGTTTAATGTTTAGCTACTAATTATATTAAGATATTTGGCAGCATATTTGTTACGAAAATATGAAGTTTGGTAATAAGAGATGTTACTTTTAAAATTTAAAGATTGTAAATTAGCAAAATGCAGGTTAGTAGTAATAGTTCAATGCAGAGGATCTCAAAGTGTGATGTCTGGATTCTTTAGCTGGTCTACACAGAGCTGGGTGGTGACATGATTCTGGCTCCTCCTTATTTCCAGCTGTTAAACTGCTTTTAAAGAAGTTAAAAATATATTTAGAATGGGGTTTTCAAGAGTGCCAAGTCCTGGCCCAACTGTTCCTTTTGAAATCAATGGTAAAACTTACTTAGACTACAACGGGAATTGAGTTAGGCCAGTGTGGAGTGCTTTTGAAAGTCCCTTCCCGCTTCCGCTATTTTCCTAATGTTATTTGTCTATGTAAGCAATTGCTGTAGCTGCCACGGGGATGTTATGCAACCATGAATGGAAGACTAGATGGTCTGCAAAGCAATAACTATATTGAAGTATGATCCATACTTTTTCACAGTATTAATGCCTGAGTTTAAAAAAAAAAAATCATTAAGCCAGGAAGTCTATCATGATAAGCAAGCTGCAGATTAGGTTGCTTCATTAAGACAAAAAACCAAGAAAATTATATTGTACTGTACATAGGAAACATAAGTTTCAATGTCCAATGGTGTGGCATTCAGTCTAATATGATATATATCCCAAACATGAATCTATTATAATTTGATGCAAAAAGGAGCTTTCATTATATCAGCATTTATTTTTTTTCCTCAGTAACTAATGATTGGAAGAAATTTTCATGGGCCTTATTTCTATTTCTACAGGAAGGGGAAGTGGATTGTTGGCCTCTTTTATGCCCAAATCCAAACTGTGAGTACACAGCAATCTCAGAAGGAGAGTGTTGCCCCCGCTGTGTCAGTGATCCCTGTCTGGCTGATCAGATCACTTACGATATCAGAAAAACCTGTGTAGATGGCTATGGGATCACAAGACTCAGTGGCTCCATATGGACAATGGCTGGATCTCCGTGTACAACTTGCAAATGCAAGGTATTATGCGTACATAGTAGTGATTTGTACTGGATCATAAATATAGAGTTGTATTCTACCCCTGGAAGTTCACACACAACTCCCATTGAAGTAAATGAGATTCAAGGGCAGAGAATGTAATCTACAGTATAAAAGTTTTCAATGTATGGTATGCATAGTGGAAACAAAACGTGGTAATTCTATAGGTATTTTCTTGGAAATTTGAGCACAGATATTTAACATCATTCTGCAACTTTAAAATATTCCATCTGAAATCCCTGCAGGTATATTTAATATGAATCTAGGATAGCTATTTTAAAAATTGCCAAGTTTTATATTTATTAAAATGTATTTTACAGAATATTTATTAGAAGCTAATACAATAATAAAAATTTCACTGTATATAGAACTGGAGGATTTTAAACCTCCTTTGCCTCTTCTCCAAGACAAACATTTTGAGAGCATGACCAGATAAGGAATCACTCAGACAAACTCAGAGGTGATATGTAGGAAGGAATAATTTACATGTTGGTTTCACAGATGTAAATGACTACACGTGGTATAAGATGGTAGCAAATTGGGCCCTTCGTCTGTAGGTTATATTAACTTAGAGTCCCTTACATCTCTTCTCTGTTCATTCCCTTAGCACTTCTTAATTTCCTCACAATTATAAGTCGGGGCAGGGGGGGAGGAACATTCTTACAGTAAAAACAGAAAATATTATTTTCATGAGATTTCCAGTCTAATTTTGAAATGTAAGAAGCTTCACGTAATCATCAGAGCAGAACAGTAAGGTTCTGCCTTCATTATATGCAATATAGTGAAAAATCAATGTGGAATGATACTGTTTCTAAACACTATAAAGCTAGATCAATGCTCATGGGAGTCTTTCCATTGATTTCAGTGTGGTTTGGATCAGGTCCTTATATGAGTGGGGAACTGAGGGAATACCCTGTATTTGTAATCAGTGTGTTGCAAACAGGCATAATCATTAGATAAATCACACCCATTTGGGATGCTGAAACTAAAATCTTGGTCCTTGAACTTCAAATCTATCATTTGAATGGAGGGAGAGCTTGCTTAATTCTCTGTGTGTCATAGAATCATAGGACTGGAAGGAACCTCGAGGTCATCTACTCCAGTCCCCTGCACTCATGGCAGAACTAAGTATTAAGTACTAAGATAACCCACTAAAAGGCAGCATCACACATACATAAACTAGGGAAAGCACATAATGGAAATGTGGTCTAGATTAAAATTCTATAAAGTGATTGCAAAACTGGTTGAAAGACCATACTCAAAGAGTAGTTATCAATGAGTCGCTGTCAAACTGGGAGTATGTATTTACTGCAGAGTTCTGCAGGGGTCTGTCTTGGGTCTGTACTCTTGAATATTTTCATGACTTGGATAATGGAATGGAGTGTATGCTCATAAAATTTGCAGATGAAACCAAGCTGACAGGTATTGTTAGCACTCCGGAGAACAGGATTAGAATTCAAAATGACCTTGGAAAAATTGGAGAATTGGTCTGAAATCAGCAAGATAAAATTCATTAAAGAGAAGTACATTTAGGAAGAAAAAAGTCAAATGCACAAATACAAGATGGGGAATAACTGGCTAGACAGCAGTACTGTAGAATAGGATCTATATGGTATAGAGGATAACACATAGAATATGAGTCAACAATGTGACGCCATTGCTAATATTATTGTGTGCTGTTGTATATAAGACACAGGAGGTAATTGTCCCCCTCCGTTCAGCAATGATGAGGTCTCATTTGGAGTACTGTGTCCAGTTATGGATACCACCTTTTAAGAAAGATGTGAACGAATTGGAGAGAGTCCAAAGGAGAACAACAAAAATGACAAAAGATTTAAAAAACCTGGCCTATAAGAAAAGGTTTAAAAAGCTGGGCATGTTTAAGTCTTGAGAAAGGGGGAACCTGATAAGTCTTCAAATAGTTGAGTGCTGTTATAAAAAGGATCAGTTCTTCTCCATGTCCACTGAAGGAAGAGCAAGCAGTAATGGGCTTAATTTGCAGCAAGGAAGATTTAGGTTAAATATTAGAAAAAGCTTTCTAGCTATAAGGATAGTTAAGCACTAGAGTAGGCTTGCCAAGGGAGGGTGTGGAATCCCTGTTCGGGATTTTCTAAGGTTAATTGGAGGTTTCTAAGAACAGGTTAGACAAACACCTGTCAGGGATGGGTTGTGTTTGCTTGGTCCTGCCTCAGCACATGGAGCTAGATTAGATGACCTCTCAAGGACCGTTCTACTCCTACGTTTCTATGATAAACACAATTACACACTGTTGAAAAATCCAGGCCTAACCTCATATTCAGCGACATGTACAAGATTTCCTACAACGTGCGCCTCTTAGTCCAGAGAAAAGCAGAGATCACTTAAGTCTATTCTACAATGAAAAGTTATATTGGCACATCTACGACGAACAGGGGGGTGAAAAAACACCCTCCCCCAACTGATGGAGCTACGTCAATGGAACAGGACTCTGTGAACACAGCTAACTTTGGTCAGGGAGGTGGTGTTCCTACACCAAAGAAAAACCTCTTCTGTCAGTGTAGGGCAGGGATTGGCAACCTTTCAGAAGTGGTGTGCCAAGTCTCCATTTATTCACTGTAATTTAAGGTTTCGCGTGCCGGTAATACATTTTAACATTTTTAGAAGGTCTCTTTCTATAAGTCTATATTATATAACTAAACTATTGTATGTAAAGTAATCAATGTTTTCAAAATGTTTAAGAAACGTCATTTAAAATTAAATTAAAATGCTGATCTTATGCCACCAGCCTGCTCAGCTTGCTGCCAGCCTGGGGTTCTGTTCACCTAGGCCAGCAGCGGGCTGATCAGGGCCTGCGGCCAGGACCCCAGACCTGCGGGGCGGGGGGGGTTCAGGGCAGAAGGCTGGGGTGTGGGGGGTGTTCAGAGATCAGGGCAAAGGGCAGAGAGGGTGCAGGGCAGAAGGCTGGGTGTTTGGGGGGTTCAAGGGTCAAGTCAGGGGGCTGGGGACTGTGGGGGGGTGCAGGGCAGAAGGCTGACTGTGTGTTGCGGTGGGGGGGTTCAGGGCAGAGGGCTGGGGGGTGCAGGGCAGAAGGCTGAGTTTGTGGGGGGTGCAGGGCAGAGGGATGGGGCTGTGGGGGTGCAGGGCAGAAGGCTGGGTGTGTGTTGGGGTGGGGGGGTTCAGGGCAGAGGGCTGGGGTGCTCAGCTCGTGGGGGTGCTCCCAGCCCCCTGCCCTGAGCGGCTCATGGCAGGAGGCTGGAAGGGATATGCCGTGTTCCACCCCCTTCCCCCAGGCTCTGTCCCTACCTCTCTCTGACTCCTCTACGGAGCTGTGTGCACGCTGCCGCTCTTCCTCCTCCCCTTCACTAGGGCCATCAGCTGATTGGCCAGGGAGGGGCCGGAAAGCACCACACTGGGGGAAGAAGTGGGGAGGGGGGAAACTTGGCTGCCGCAGAACCAAGCTTCTGCCTCCTGCCCCCCGCAGAGGAGAGCGATGGGCTGAGTGGGGTTGGGGGCCGGGATTGCGGCAGGGAGCTGCGTGCCACTCAAAATCGGCTTGCGTGCCGTGTTTGGCATGCATGCCATAGGTTGCCGACCCCTGGTGTAGGGTGTGTTTACACTGGGCAGTATGCCAGCATATATGTGTGCTCCTATAGTCTCCCTAGTGTAGGCATACCTTTAGAGCAGTTAGTGTTACCTAAGAAGATATTCATTTGTATAAAAATGGGGACTAAATGAACATGGAGCAAAAGAGTCCTTTTTTACTGCTATTAAAGCATAGCTTTCTAATAGCATACGGAAGGTGAATTACAATTGTCTGTGCTTTATATCACCCACACAGAGAAGTGCTTTCCCTTGATCATTCCTTGATCACTGAAAGTACTGAATGTAGTTTTATAAAAACTAAGCGTGGGTTATATAAAATGCTGTATGAAGTTTTTTCCCCCCTTCCTGTGCCATACTGTAGAACAAGGGTCTCAAACTTAATTTACCTTAGGGCCAGTGTCAGTCCTCAAATCCTCCCAGCAGGCCAGTGTCACTCAGGCTGCCCAGAACCTGCCCCCAAAACTCCCCCCCCCACCTGCCTAAGGCTTTGGGAGGGAGTTTGGGTTGGGGAGGAGGTCTGGTTTGGGGGATGGGATGCAGGCTCTGGGAGGGAGTTTGGGTGCAGAAGGGGTGAGAGGTTGGGTGGGGGAGGGGGTCTGGGATGGAGTTTGGGTGCTGAGTGCAGGAGGAGGGGGTGGGGTTGCAAGCTCTGGGAGGGGGGACAAGGTGGGGGTGGGGAGGGGGAGCGTGTGGGAAGGGGAGGGGGTGTAGGCTCTGGGAGGGAGTTTGGGGGCAGGAAGGGGTGTGTGGGAAGAGGGTAGGGGTGCAGGCTCTGGGAGGGGGTCGGGGGATGCGGTGCTTATCTCGAGCTCCAAGGCGGGGCAGGGGGCCTCCGCGTGCTGCTGCCCCCAAACACTGCCCCCGCAACTTCCCATTGGTTGCAAGGGCGCTCAGGGTGGAGGCAGTGTGTGGAGGCACAGCCTTGCCCCACCCTGGGGCCGCAGGGAGTGGCCGGCAGACACATGGAGTGAGCAGGCAGAAGCCGCTCAGCTCTGCTGCGCTGCCGGTGGTGGGCAGGGCCAAGGGCACCCAGCCCCAAAATTGCCCGGGGGACACATGGCAGGGGGGAGGGAGCACCCGGGGGTGGCAGGAAGGGCCAAGGACACCCAGCCCCAAAATTGCTGGAGCCCTGCGGACCACATTGGGGAGGTTCTCGGGCCGCAGATGGCCCGCGGGCCGGGAGTTTGAGACCTCTGCTGTAGAAGGAGGTGTAGCTCTTCCTTCTGGGCTTTAATTCACCATGATTAGCTTTCCTACCCCTTTTTGGTGGCATTTCCCCTGAGGCTTTGTGATGGGTTTAAATGATACTAGATGCCGCAGACTCAGCTCCATGTCTGGTGGAGTTAAGCTTGGTATGGCATGGGAATTGCTATTACAGTTCTCTTCAGCAAATTGAAAGTCTGGACTACTGGCATATGTTCAAATAGGCTGGAAGTCTCTTTGTTCAACAGATCTTAGCAGAGCTTATTTTTGACTGGTTTCAGAGTAGCAGCCATGTTAGTCTGTATCCGCAAAAAGAACAGGAGTACTTGTGGCACCCTAGAGATTAAGACATTTATTTGAGCATAAGCTTTTGTGGGCTACAGCCCACTTCTTTGGATGCATAGAATGGAACATATATTGAGGAGATATATATACACATACAGAGAGCATGAACAGGTGGGAGTTGTCTTACCAACTCTGAGAGGCCAATTAAGTAAGAGAAAAAAACTTTTGAAGTGACAATCAAGATAGCCCAGTACAGACAGTTTGATATGAAGTGTGAGAATACTTACAAGGAGAGAGAGATTCAATGTTTGTAATGGCTCAGCCATTCCTAGTCCCTATTCAAGCTTAAATTGATTGTATCTAGTTTGCATATCAATTCCAGCTCAGCAGTTTCTCGTTGGAGTCTGTTTTTGAAGCTTTTCTGTTGCAAAATTGCCACCTGCAGGTCTGTCATTGAATGACCAGACAGGTTAAAGTGTTCTCCCACTGGTTTTTGATTTTTATGATTCCTGATGTCAGATTTGTGTCCATTAATTCTTTTGCGTAGAGACTGTCCGGTTTGGCCAATGTACATGACAGAGGGGCATTGCTGGCACATGATGGCATATATCACATTGGTAGATGTGCAGGTGAATGAGCCCCTGACGATATGGCTGATGTGATTAGGTCCTATGATGATGTCACTTGAATAGATATGTTGACAGAGTTGGCATCGGGCTTTGTTGCAAGGATAGGTTCCTGGGTTAGTGTTTTTGTTCAGTGATGTGTGGTTGCTGGTGAGTATTTGCTTCAGGTTGGGGGGTTGTCTGTAAGCGAGGACAGGTCTGTCTCCCAAGATCTGTGAGAGTAAAGGATCATCTTTCAGGATAGGTTGTAGATCTCTGATGATGCGCTGGAGAGGTTTTCGTTGGGGGCTGAAGGTGACAGCTAGTGGCGTTCTGTTATTTTCTTTGTTGGGACTGTCTTGTAGGAGGTGACTTCTGGGTACTCGTCTGGCTCTGTCAATCTGTTTTTTCACTTCAGCAGGTGGGTATTGTAGTTTTAAGAATGCTTGATAGAGATCTTGTAGCTGCTTGTCTCTGTCTGAGGGACTGGAGCAAATGCGGTTGTATCTTAGAGCTTGGCTGTAGACAATGGACTGTGTGGTGTGTCCTGGATGGAAGTTGGAGGCATGTAGGTAAGTATAGTGGTCAGTAGGTTTCTGGTATAGGGTGGTATTTATGTGGCCATTACTTATTAGCACAGTAGTGTCCAGGAAATGGACCGATCGTGTGGATTGATCTAGGCTGAGGTTGATGGTGGGATGGTGGGATTATTGAAATCACGGCAGGGCCTGAGGAGACTGATAATTTGGGAGAAAATAGCAAAGTAAAAGATCAACTATTTTATTTTATTCAGGTATTCTCTGCCATTTTAATATTGTTGGGTTTTTTAGAATATATGTTATGCTCATGAGAGGGGACTGGATGGCTCCAGGCATTTTTAATGAGGACTGTTGAGCCTTTCACACATATGTTTCTGGTTTAAGAGCAATTCAGGTCAGATCTGATGCAGAATCATTACAATCTGACCAATGGGAAATGAGTTGGCGATTTCATTCAGGTATATAACGGAAAAAGATGCCACATCATAAGAAAAATCACCACAACTATCTCCTTTGAGAAATCTCAGCAAAAAGGCCATGGCCTGAATGGGCATGGCAACTGTACTAACTGCTATGGGGGTCAAAAATCACAAAATCCTTTCTGTGTCCTGTGAATATATATAGGATACCCATCTCCAGGTCTTATAAGCCCCATATTTTCTGTTTTTAATGATATTCTGTGTGGATAAGTAACACTGATTTGTTTGTTGTACAGAATGGGAATGTCTGCTGTTCTGTGGATTTAGACTGTCTTCACAATAACTGAAGCATTAAGATTGGACTCTTCTCTGTGAGGAAAATTGATGCAGTTAACATCTTAAATGAAGTTGTAA